>NW_024429199.1:32916545-33596545 GCF_017639785.1 Mesocricetus auratus | reverse complement strand
AGAGATTACACATCATTTCACCCCCAGATGTGGGGAGATTACACATCATTTAAGCCCCTTGAGACTGTTGTGATAGCTTCATAGGAGGATGAGCATGAAAAGATGTCTTAGTATTTTTCTGAAATGACCTTTGGTTTCATAGTCTCCCTTCAAATGTTAAGGGGTGCCTAGGGGCCACCGGATAATATTTTGAGAATAAAGGAGCAATTGTAATCTTTGTAAAGACTACATGAATAATCACATATTCACTAGACACTTTATAGTGCTGCCTCAGACTCTGAAGGCAGTACAGATAGATGATAAAGTACATGTAGTATGTAAATGTAACCAAATATTAAAATAAAATTTAAATTCTAACCTTATGACTTTCACACAAACAATAGCTTACTATGTACACTTTCTCAAATGAATTGCTTAACAATAATAATAGCAAAATAAAAATAACAGAAAACAATGCAGATGTCAGCATAACAACATTGCAGAGATGTTTCAGGGTATAAAATATTTGCAGCATGATGTGGACTGCTTGAAATACTATGTAGAGATGTTTTAAAATTATGAGTACTTGTGTGTTTATGTGTGAGTGAGAGTACCACTAGACGCCCAAAGAGAAGGCCATTAGTTTCCTTCAGTGGTTTAACTGTAAGCAGACCAGCTGTTAGGAGAGAGGAAATGCCATTCAGAAAGAGAGGCTCTTTCCAGGTAAAACTGTGGAGGAGAAAAATCTCTGTCTTCTTTGTTTCTACTTAACTTCCTTTTATTGGAGGTAATTATGTTCTGACACTAATGATAATGTAGCTATAATAGTTGCAAATAATTTTAATTCTTACATTTTTGCTTTTATTGATTACTTATTAGTCTCCAATGGGCTAATGTTTTTTTATTTTTTTAAAAAATGCTATCACTTTGATAATAGCAGTTTAAACCAAGCTAAAACTCTTTTCTGATTCACATTGTCAAGAAGAGCTGACTGAGTTGAAGCCAGGTGTATATATCTCTGAAATCCTCTATATCTTTATTGGCTAGTCTTTGGATAAGAGTCTAGATCCCAGATATTACCTGTCTACTTTATCTTCTTTTGCTAATTTACATATATTACTAATAGTCTGAGCTGAGATAATTCACTCTGTGACTTACTGGGATTGATAAATCTATGTATTCTTTTAACATTTTTTCTTCTTATTTTTGTGTCTTTTTTATAAAGTCAGTTTTAAAATAGTTATTTAATTATTTTAGTTAATATGCAAAATAATGGGTTTCATTTGAAAATTGCTATACATACATTTTAGTGTATCATAACTGACCTCGCTTTTTGTTGTTTGGTATTTGGGATACCAGAGATTTTTGCTTGCTAAGCAAGCTCTCTACTACTCTGCTATGTAATCATCACTGATTTTTGAGGCTTTTTTGTTTGTCTTTTGTTTTGTTTTTTTAGACAGTGTTTCTCTGTGTAGCTTTGGAGCCTATCCTGGCACAATCACTGATTTTTTTATATAAAGGCTTTCATGTAGCTTGGGGTAGTCCAAAACTTGCTGTCTATCAGAGGCTTGTTTTGGACTATCTACCATTCTATACCTACCCACAAATGTTGGATTTACAGGCATGCATATACCACCACACCCAGATGGTTGACCATTTTTCCAAACTATTTTTGCCTTGTGTTAGGTAACATTAATGTCCTTAGGGAACTCTTGTCTTCCAAAAATACACTGAACTAAAAATTGCCATATGATGTTTCTTCTCTAAGGGAAACTGATTTTTGGCAACAAATAGGATTTGAATGATGACACCAGCCTACAAGCTCTATAAAAATGTAATGTGGGTGGGTGTCAGGGAAAGGCTGGGAAGTCACAGGACAGGTACCAACTGAGATTTGCTTTTTCATGAGGGTGATCCCATGAAAAGAATGTCCATTTTAGACTATTAACCATGTTTTTGCAATATCAGTAACTAGAAGTCTTGTCAAATTGTGGAACTTAATGTAATCTAAGTTCTGATAAATACATACAAAAGATTTCAGTAGACATTCTCACACAGGTTTATGAAAAATATTAAATATCTTTAATGATCAGATAGTTAAAACCACAGTATCACCAATCAGAACCAGATAAAGATACTGTTACCTAAGACAAAATACACATTGGTTGCAAGATAAAGAAATCAGGTTGGAACAGAGTTGGAAGCTTCCTCCCTACTGTCTAGATTTCTTATTTTTGGAAGGTCCTATACATGCTTCTGGGGAATATAAGGTAATCAGCAGCCATTCTCAGCCATGAACTCTATGAACTACAATGTCAACTTTGCCAGGAAAGACATGTCCACTGATGGAATAGTAGCATAGCTGGTGTGTGTGTGTGTGTGTGTGTGTGTGTGTGTGTGTGTGTGTGTGTATGTATGTATGTATGTAGCCAACTGCCCTCTGATTGAATTTGAGACCTGATCCACAGGAAGGCCTATCTATAAACCTTGTCAGAAACCCATGGCTGGGGAAGTCATAGGCCGTAGGGTCAAACTCACTATTGCTGTTTAGCTAAATCCACATAGCACCAAATTGCACTCTAAATTTTGCTGTTTATACTCATAGACACATTACTCTAACCAGAGTCACATCTCTTTGTGGTGTATTGTGGTGAATGTAGATTCAAGGCTGCTGTAGTTACTTAGAAAATGTGATGGTTGAGGTTGAGTGTCCAGTCTTAAACGTTTTTTTTTATATCATCCACTCCAAGTCTCAGCAAACTTTGCAGAAAACAGAGTGTGTGTTGTGCATGAGAGATTCACAGGTAGCAGCGCCAGTGAACACAGGAATATTAAACTCATGGGCTTTTCTCTTCAATGGAAGATATTTGAATCTGTTTCCACCTGGAAAGCTGGGGTTGGTTGTACTTAATAACCTGTTTATATTTTGCTATCTATAGAAACAGGCTTCGCCCATAGCTCCCAGATTATTACATTTTATCCCAGACTCCTGAGCATTGTTTCTCAATCAATAGAACCCATTCTTGTGGAAGAGTCACAGGTACTTTGCAAAGGAGTTGCGATGTGTTAATACCTTAAGCTTTATTTTGATAATTGTCACAAGGAAGCTTTTTCCCAAAGTTGCCCTGTGCCCAAATATGTAAAAAATAAACTAATTGGGGTAAGAATCTAGAAATTTGAACCACCACCAGCCAACTAAATCATGTTGAACCAGATTTCCTATTTGCATCATGTGGATCATTCCTTCACTAGCTGTAGAGTGCAAAGAATATAAGAGCAGGAAGGTCGGAAGACTGGCTATGAAATGCTGTCTTCTGGAAATGATGCCACTATTGCAAATAAGATTGCAAAATTGCTGCAGTTGTCTGCACTGGGACTTCACAACACTGGGCCTGTCACCTGCCAGTCACAGACTGGGGAGGGACTCATAAGACCGTATGCTTTCCTGATGAATTATTGACAACCAGTGGATTCTGAGGAAGAGACAGTTACTGTCTGTAGCTATACAGTGAACTCACCAGGCTCCAGGGGATAGTTGCAAACCCATGACAACCCAGAAGGGTTTTGTAAAAGTCATAAAATGAAACAAAAGATGTTAAGTAGTAATGGAAGAGGTGTGGAGGAGCTAAAAGTGGGTGGAGGTGAAACACAGGTATTATGTGATAAATAATGTATGTGATAGAACACAGAGCCTTTGCAAGGCATTGATCAGATTGTTGATTAACATGAAGATTATGGAAAACAGCATAGAAATTCCTCAAAGGAATACCACTATAGGTTGTATTTCTAAAGGAAATTAAATGAATATACTTTGGAGGCAAAGGGCCCTTTGACAATCACTGTAATATTTGTAATAGTCAAGATATGAAATCAACATATTTATGAGAGAACAGATAGTGAAAATGTGGTATGGATGCCCCAGGAAATGCTCTTAGGGCCTTAAGAAGGAAATCTACCCAATTTGCCACAACATGGGTAGACCTGCAGCACATTAAATGAAATAAGGCAGGCACAGAAAGATAAACATTGCCCTCTATTTGTGGAATCTACGTGGTTGAATTCAGTTACAGTAGAGTGTTCTCAGAAAGCATTATTTCTCAGGAGCTACACTTCCTGCTTTTTGGCCTAGAGCTCATCCAGTAAGCTAGACTTGCTAGTAAGTGTACCCCAAGAATCTGCCTATCTGTGTCTCCATAGTGCTGGGATTATAAACATACATCATCACACCCAACATTTTTATGTGGATTTTGGGACTCAAACTAAAGTCTTCATGTTTGCATAGTAAACACTGCACCGACTTAGTTATCTCCCTAGCCCAATGTATTAAAGAACTGTGAATAAAGTCGACTTAAAGTGTCCTCATCTCCACAAACAACAAGCGTGTAAATTAATGCATACTTTAATTTAGACTTTTCATAATGTATATATTTCTAAGCAACACATATCCATTATGCAAAAGAATAGCTCTTATGAAGACATTTGAGAACATGTGCACCATGTACTTTGATTATATATACCTCCTCCCTTTACCTCCTCTTACCACCTTTCCCTCTTTTTCACTGGTGTTTCATCTGGTCAGATAGTCTTCCATGTATTTGCATGGTTAATTTCTATTTTCCCATCAATGAATTATTCTGTTTGTGACAGAACTGATCCCAAGCACAGCATGCTTTGCTTTGAACTCACAGTGTTTGCTTCTATTTTTAAAATGCTGCTATGTACAATGTTTCCTGCAGACCCCAGATTGCCCCAGAGAAATAAAATCACAAACACATAAAGAGACTGTATAGATGCATTGTTCCTATCTCAGATATATTCAAGGATGGAGAGGGGCATGCTTTAAGGGGAAGAAGACCAGTTCTTGTCAACAAACATGAGATGGCCATTCCAAGGAGACTGCTGTGCGAGCAGATGAGCTAAGCACTTCAGGGTGGCTTGCGTGTGTCAGCATTTCTCAGGAAGCCTTCATATAGCTCCATGCTGAAGGGTCTCAAGCCATCAGCGGGATCTCAATCCTTTCCAGCTCTGTTTCACTCTGTGTTTATGTCAGCTTCTCCCTGGTTGCTTGTTGCCTAACTTCCAGAGCTCTAATGCTTTCTGGCTTCTAAACATTTCCTTATTAACCTGCCAACCCTGGGGAGGCCAGCAGGGAGTCGAGAAGGGCTCTTCATATTCTGAGCTCAGAAAATTCCATCACATCAGGGTCAAGTAACTTTTACAGGATCTCAGCTCATCAATTGAAACCTGCTGGATTCACACACAGAAATGAGGAAAAACTAAAATACATCATTAATCGTCACCCCCTGCTCCTAGAAAAAGAGAAGAATAGTCTACAACTTGTCAGTTGAAGGCCTTCCCCACAGATATGCAGTTGGGAGCCTGGGGAATCTTGGCATGATTTCATCATATTTCTACCCATGACAAGCATTGTTTATTGAAAATACAATGCTGGAACAAAAGCTGAGTATGGGAAATGTTGGTTTTTGCCTTTTGTTTTCATTAAACAGGTTGCCTGTAACTGTAGAACACAAAATACTAGCAGATAAAAAGTTAACAGAGCCAGGGATAGTGGATCAGGAATACCTTGATAACCCTCGGGAGACTGAGGCAGGAGAATTGCTGTCAGTTTGAGGTTAGCCTGCATTACATAGTGAGTTAAAGGGCAGTCTGAGCTGCAGAGTAAAATCATGTTTTAAAAATCAAACAACAACAATGAAACCAATAGAACATGAAAACATTATTTGTATGTGAAGTGTTATAATATCAAAAAAGAATAATATTGGACTTAATTGACTTCTGCCACAGAAGCTTCACCTTCCCCAGACTGTACCTGGGTGTGATGCTAGGTGGACATGAGAAGTTTGCCTTGAGGAATTGATCAGAAAGGTTAGAGGTGATGGGAGGCGTCATTCTGAAATCTGTCTCTTATTGGTTGTTGAATAAAGCACTGTTGGCCAATAGGGAAGCAAGATAGGTGGGACTAGGAGTTGAAGAGGACTCTGGGAAAGAGAAACACTGAGAGTCACGATGTAGCCACCATAGGGTTAAGAAGTCCGGACCCTTTCTCCAGTAAGAGAAATATTTAGATTAACAATTATGGAGTAAATACTTAAGTCAGAGATAGCCAGTAAGAAACCAATCAAACGGCCAAACAGCTTCATAATTAATATAGTGTCTTGTGTATTATTGGTGTACTGAAACTGTAGTAGGGCCCAGGCGGTTGGTGGGGAAAAACACCATGTTACACAGAGGGAAGACGCAGGAAGTTATGCCAGATGTGCCAAGCCTGAGCTATAGGAGCAGATTGGACTCTATGAGATACAGATATGATGTGGACTGTCTATAAAGAAACCCACGAATGTAATATGTGTGTGTGGGATAATTTTAGAGATTTTATGTTCAGATTTAGAACTTAATCCCCCTATTTACTTTCAATTATTTTTGGATTTTGGACTATTTCTTTTTTAATCCATATTCGAAGTGCTACAAAATAGATTAGTTTTATTAAAGTGAACCATCTGAAGTTGCAGAGTTTGTAAGTCAAGGATGGTCAAAAATTATCAACTTTTTCATGACTCTGGGTCACATTAGATTTCAATTTAGTCTGGGTACAAATACTGGATTTAGTGTCCTGGGAAAAGCAAACCACATTTGCAAAGGCTGTAGGTGGGCATAGCCTGGCAGGTGGAGTCTCTGCTTGCTAGTGCAGGCTGCCCCAGTGCATGCTGCCCAACACAGGATGCCCCAGTGCAGGCTTCTCTAGTGCAGACTGCCCAGTGCAGGCTTCCATGACAGGAAGCAAAGGATAAGCCGCAGCTCTAACATCATCATGCCTAACATGCCCTTCATCTAGAAACTAAAGCAATCCATCTGCAACCTCACAGGGAGCCCATGGAGCATGGTCCAGCATTATTCCAGTTTCAACCATGAAGAAATGACCCTGTTAAAGTCAGTTTTGTCAACTGGACTAGGCTGCAATGCTACACGGATGCAACTGACACACAAATGGTTAGCTTTTGAGGAGATGAGAGCATTCCTATGGTGTGTTGTTATTCCGGTGAAAATCTTAGAAAAGGTCCTGAGACGAAGGAATTCATCTGCCAGGCTTCCTTTGGACTTGAGATTGTAACATGAATTTCTGCTTCATAGTTGGCAGTTGCCTTCACCCAACATATGTGTTAGTTCTTTAGGCTAAGTCTCCCTTTGTTGCTACATTATGTATTTTCCTATTATCTATTGAATATCCAATCACATGTGTTATTGTTCCTCTTGATAACCTTACTGGCACAGGGTCTGAGGTCAAGTAGGTGTTATATTGCAGTACAATATGGCAGGACAAATTCAGGTTTGTCTGGCACAGAAGTACATACATTTTACCCACCACAGCATAGTATCCTCACCTTGACTTTTATAATAGAAAGTGTCATTCTGTAGTTCTTCACATGAACATGTGTTTGTTTTCCTTACTAGACCATTTGTTCAAGAAGACAGAAACACTTGTTTCCCTGTAATCTAGCACCATCCCTAACATGTATTTTCACTCAATATATGTTGGAATAAAAGGCTTGTGTAACATGCCTTCATATATCTAAAGTAAAACACACTGTGAGTTGTGAATGCTATATAGAAAAACATGGAATTCTTGTGGAATTTTAAGACGTAAATGTAGAATTTGATTACTTAAAAGTCGGATTGCCGCAACTGGACAAGATGCAGAGAATAATGGACCGTGGGCTTGCTAGACCCAATTGGGACATCTACACCAAAGCTCAGGGAACATGATGGAGGAGGGGACAGAAAGGCTGTAAGAGTCAGAGGACCAGGGCATCACCTGGGAGGCTGTGTCTTCTACATAGGACAGGGAAGCTGCAATCATTAGATTTCAGCAATATGCTTGTCTAAGCAAGACCTGACAATAACACCACTAGCTGACATGCCACTGTGGACATGGGATGTCTCATGAGGCTCCGCCCCTAGATGAGGAACTTCATGCTACTGATGACTACTGAGAGCGGGAGAATTGGTCTTCCATAGGGATGTGCCCTGTATGAGGCTCTCCAACACCAAGTGGTCAGCCCTAAAAATATATGATCAGTACCAAATGGACTCATCAGGTGGTGTTTACATATTTATTTGTATGTATACATGTACCCATAATAACCAAAGTAGGAGGGCTTTGAGGTGGAAGAAGGAGAGCAGTGAGACTGAAGATGATCACTGTATATTGATGTACATAAATGAAATTTTATAATAAAGTGCTTCAGGTTGTACAATTATTAAGTGTTAATAAAAATGAAAATGTCAGATTGGCCATTGCTAAGTCATAATGAATGGCTAACAGTATTAACACTTGGTTTTAACTTTTTACCCTTCCAGCAGCAAGGGGTAAAGGACTGTCTCTAAGACAAAAAGTAAAGTGACATTTCTCTAACGACGGAAGAAAGAGGCAATCAAGGGCCATTGCCATAGAAGGCATAGTTGTTATCCATTAATCTGGGAAAGGCAGCAAGGTTTGATGTTCAGGGATAGCTCTGATAGCTGCCAATGGCTGGAGCACTTGAGAATGGTTCTGAGATGACTAGGGGCCCATCAGCAGGGTTCCCTGTAATGGACGCTGTTCACTTAGGACAAGTAACAAGTAGAAGGAGACAGTATGAGAACCATTTTATCCTCTGCTGGTTTCTGTGTGTGTATGTGTGTGATGTGTGTGTGTGTGTGTGTGTGTGTGAGTGTGTGTCTGTGGTTTGTGTGTGTGTGTGTGTTACAGAGAATAAGAATAAAATTCAACTTGAAGCAGAAAGCTCTTCCGGAATCACATACAAAGCATTCTAAGTATTTAGAGGGAAGACTGATTTCTTAAATGCCAATTTTGACGCTTACATCTTACCACTTTCCTTCTTTTAGTCATCGGCTAGATAAAAATCGAACAAACAATATTTGTGGGGCTTTGTTCACAGGATTAGAAAAGCCAGCCCTCAAGGTTCATGTGCAAAGTGTATACTCAGCAAAACATATATATTATTTTTTTTGTGCACGGTTTTAGTGTCACCTCTATGTCACTGTAAATCAGACAACAATTTCTTAGTTTTATGTAGTCAGCAGCTGCCTCGTTTGTCTCATAGGCTTATTATACTGTTTCTCTGGGCACATCGACTCCCATGTAGAGCCTCTCCTTCATGTCACACATAGATCCTCTAGAATCTACATTCACATGTTCCTTTCTAAGTATTTAGAGGGAATACTCTCTACACCCACTTAGCTCTCTTTTGTCTGGTATTGTCTTTGTCTCCTCTTAGCTCTTAGAAGGCACCTTTGCTTGGAACACAACTGAGGGTAGAGGGCAATTTTTTTCTGTTTCTCTTTCTGATGGAGCCAGCAGTCATTTCATTGGCATTCCTTTGCAGGTGATCTATTTTTTCTTGGAAGCCTGGCTTTCTTTGTCATTTTTCAGTCTTATCACTGTGTCTGAAAGTGAGTTCAGTGTGATTTTTGCTCCTTGAGTTATATTGCACTTTCTCTGTTTGAAAACCTTTCAAAGTTATTAGTTCTCATTCTTTTGTGTTTGTTTGGTTTATAAACTTTCAAGTGTTGTCTCTCTGAGTTCTAAAAATCTTTTCTTGAGTCTCTAATTAGGTATGATTACAGCCATTGTCAGTCCAGTATCCTTTCTAGTTTTTATATTTTACATTTGATTTAGTTATGCAATAATCTGCTGCTTAATCTTTTACATGATTAATGATCAAATGTTCATTTAGTTATTATTTTCTAAAAATTTAATTTAGAGCTTCATTAAGTCTAGTCACAATACGACACATTACTTGTTCACGATTTTATGGTTTTTATTTAAATTTCAATTTTTAAAAATTGTATTCATCAATACTATGTTTACATCATTTCCACACCTGACTCTTTTCCCTCCAACTCCTTCCATGTGTTCCCACTCCCTCTCAAGTTCATGACTTCTTTAGTTCTACACACATACCACATGTCTACACTCTCTCTCTCTCTCTCTCTCACACACACACACACATACATACACCCCTATATTTTACTGACCTCCTTTGGTGTTGCTTGTATGCACATGTGTTTAGTACAGACTGCAAGTTTTATTGGTTGTAAGTTCATTTAATTGACAAGTAGAACAACTTAATGACCTATAATATCAGGTTGTAGAGTAGATACTTATTTATCTCATGAGTCTGCTACTTTTTCCTTCTGTTATATACTTCCACATTTCCACTCCCCTGCCTTTTGTTACGCTTTTAGTGCATTTGATTTTTTTGTTAAAATTCCACAGTAACACAGATCACAAATAGTTTTTTTGGGCTTGTTTCACTTAGTGTAATGCCCTTTAGGTTCTTCTAGTAGGCCTCAAAAGGCAAGACCTTCTCAGGGCTGAGTGACTTTCCTTTGTGTGAGAAGTTCTTTTGTTCATTTGCCTATCAGTGGCATGTGTGCTGAACTTAGATTGTTTTCATCAATTGTCTCTTGTGAAGTATGCTACAATGAATGTGAAAGGACAGATACTGATTGGTGAATTTGTAACAAAAAAAATGATCTGAGGACCATGTTACATGTTAATGTCTTAAATTATCAGGGTTGGTTCTTTTTTTTTTTTTTTTGCTTCTATCCAGTGTCAAAATCAAGATAGTCAGATTCCTTTACCTTCCCATCTGGTTACAGTAGGGCGCTCAATGTGTGATGGAGTGCTTTGAGAGTCTCCTAGTGGTCCTGATACTGTAAGTGACTGTAAGCACAGTAGAAATCCTTAGGGAAAAACTACCCTTGTTGTCTGTATGCCTCCAGAGTCGCCACTTCACCTAAGTTTAGGATTTGTTTTTTAAATTACATGTGTCTTCTCAGTAGTGGTTCATTTAACAGATATGTAGGAAGATATTTTATCTATCTTAATCAGGACAGTGGCTAAAGATATAAAACCTTCCATACTGTTGAAAACAGAAGTAAATAGTTAAAAAAAATGCTACTTTCACAGGCTTCTGCTGAGGACATTGGACCAGAGGACATGAAATATTTGTATTACACAGAACAGGACCCATTTGAGTGAATTTCCCTGACTTTCCTGACTTAGAGTTTTAAAGTTGCAAATGTACATACCAGCTCAGGAGATTTCTGCTATCCTGAAGTCAGCAATATTAAAATAAAGGAGAATTTGTATTAATTCAAGTTGGGGAGTCATTTCTACCCATCACTAGTCAGACAGAACAGATCATGTAGCATAGGCAATGGAGAGTGCTGAGGGGTGTGCCGCCTGATGTGGAGCTGAAGCGTGAGCACAGGGCTTGGCAGAGCCTCACCCACTCTCTTTCCCGGCGTGAGGACCCAGTCACTCTAAGTTTGCTTGGGGAAGAGCAGGCTGCTCATCAAGAGGACCATCTGGGACCACTCACCCAGATGCAATTTCCCTCAGCAATTTTCCTAAGCTTGGCTCTGTTACCATAATGGATGCGTTTCTGTCATCTGTTCCGTGAGAGTATTTTGAAATATCAGTGTTTGAAATGTTAGAACCGTTACTTTTTGGCAAAGGATGAACAAGTGTGATAATTTATCATCGACGCACACACTTGGAAAGTAAAACATTCTCTTGCCTCGAGGTGTCAGTTGAATTCTGCCTCATGAAAACTGTGTTCCCAGCGTGAGTCTGAATTATCTGGGATGTAAACAAACTCATGGCATGGAATGACATCACTGCAAGGGAAACAGTGCTGACTAGCTCAAAAAAATGAAAACAGTTTTAGGCTTCTAATTCTTCAGTGTAGTGTCATGCCACTTTACAATACTTTGACTAGATAAATAGGCTCGTAAACTGTAAAACAAAGACTCCACGTGAAGTGGAACTGCCCCTTGTCTTATTTCATTCCAACCAGGTGTGGAGCCGAAGAAATGGGAAGCACCTTGTTGCCTGTCCCTTACAGTTAACTGAACTCTCGGTTCTGTTTGGGGCTTGGTTTGTTGCTGTGTAATTTTACCTTATGGTTTTCTTGTTGTCTTTGAAGAATGTCTTCTGTACAATAGGAAGTGGGAACCAAAGTAACCCTTAGGCAGGTGCAAATCCAGCCATCGATGTTCCTCCTCCTCAATATAGGTAGTAAGATAATAATTCTCCCTGTAACCTTGCAGAGTGTATTACTCAATCCCCTACTCAGGGCTGGGAGCAGATGAATCTGTCCATTTAAGGGAAACTGGGAAAGCCTGCCAAAAAAGATAGCATTGAAATTGACCTTTGAAGGATGAACACTGGCAGGAAAAGTTTGCTTTCTTCTTTGTAGTGGGATTGCCTTTTGCTACAATGATACTCTGATACATTTCCGAGAAGTGGAGAGTGATGGCCAAAAAGGTGCTTATATGCTGGGCTTTTGATTTACTGAGTAAAGCAAATGGCATACATACAAAAACATAATTTCACTTTCAGGTAAGGAAAGAAGTGTTTTAAAGGAAGTAAAGGGGATATCCAAGTAGGAGGGTTTGGGGGCAAAGAGAGAGAGCATCAAGGGATGTTTGGTTAGGTGTCATTACCATGTTAAACTTCTTTCCTGTTTTTCAAGGAGTATTAGCTTAAAAATGTATTCTCATTGAAGTATTAGATAGACTTTAAGGGACTATGCTATTTAACCACAGAATTAAACTTAATTAAATTATGGAGTTACACCAGTCAGTGTTTTGTTTCCAGAACATTACAAGTTAAATACAGAAGCTGATCTCAGGCATCTGGTTATACTCGTCTTCCTGATGGACATGGTTAAGATGGATAGAAACAAAAATTTATTTTTTTGCAAAGTCATATGAGTAGGAATTAGTATATATTCTCAGGGGAGGTCATTTTGAACAAGATTCATAATATCTTTCTTTTAATTCAAACTCAATAGTCGTTAGAGAGCAGGTCCTTAAAGATGTTTTCTTATGAAACTCTAAAGTAAAAATGAACTGGATTCTTTACTGGAAGCGCATTAAAGTAGTATGGAAAACACAGGAAGAGAGTAGGATGTACCTTTGTGAAAATGAAGGATCTTGGAAATGTAAAGGGGATAAAAAGCCATCCTTATTCAGGATAAATTAAAACAAAACATCATGATTTAATTGTAGCATGGAGACATGCAAGGAGGCATGGCAAGAGAAAAGACTAGAACAATAGTCTAGAGCTGAAGCTTGACAGACTGTGAAGGCCAACACATTGAATATTTGGATTCCAGTTACTACCAGAAAAGAAAACCACCAGCAGCGGTGGTGCATGCCTTTAATCCCAACACTCAGGAGGCAGAGGCAGGGAGATCTCTGTGAGTTTGAGGCAGCCTGGTCTACAGAGTGAGTCAGGACAACCAAGGCTATACAGGGAAACTCTGTCTTGAAAAAAAAACAGAAAACCACAGAATATTGATTTGGTACTTAGTTTGGGGACAACTTCCAGCAGAAAGACTAACTTCTACACATATATCTAGGAGATGGTAGAACTGAGATATAAATACAGGGCTTTGATTTCACCATCAGAGAAGTGTTGAAAGAATAAAATGAAGGGAAAAGGTCATTAGAGACTAAACATATGCTGTTATCTATGGGAGCATAGAAATTCATATTGATACCCATATGCCTGTATTCTTGTTTGCATTTATAATATTATTTTACTGTCTTAATTCATCCTGTGTATATGCATTTTAAATATTGTGTGAAAACATAGGAGCTATGGAATAATATACTAAGTGTCAATTTGTCTGACATAGGCAGACTTGGAAAGTTTAATTTCTGAGTACGTCTGTAAAATGCTCTTAGAAAAGACTGATATTTGAAGCAGTAGACTGAGTAAGGGGGATATTCCCAAATGACTGATAGTCTGAGAATTTCTTTGTTCCTCCTAGAATACAGACACTGTTTCAGCCCAGTTTGGACTCCTGAAACAGAATACTACAGCCTGGGTAATTTAATAAACAGAAACATTTTTGCTTATGGGTCTGGAGAAAGTGTAGTACAAAACTCAGTCTCTGTCATCTCATATGAGCTTTCTTGCTTTTGCCATCCCCTAGCAGAAGGAAAGATGACTAGACAGTATGAAAGGCGATCAGAAGGGCCGGATTTCCCTCTCATTAGGAACTGGCTTTCATTATGTCTCACTTTCCAATATTACACAGTGAAGACCAATTATTTTCTTTTATTTAAATTAGAAACAATCTTGTTTTAGATCTCAATCCCAATTCCCTCTCCCTCCCCTGCCCCCCACCGACCACCTATCCCATCCCCTTTCTGCTCCCTAGAGAGGGTGAGGCCTTCCATGGGGGATCTTCCAAGTCTGTCATATCATTTGGAGCAGGGACTAGGCCCTCCCCAATGTGTCTAGTCTGAGAGAATATCCCTCTATGTGGAGTGGGCTCCCAAAGTCCATTTGTATACTAAGGATAGATGCTGACCCGAGGCCCCATAGATTGCCCAGGCCTCCTAACTGACACCCACGTTCAGGGGGTCTGGGTCAGTCCTTCGCTAGTTTCCCAGCTATCAGTCTGGGGTCCATGAGCTCCCCGTTGTTCAGGTCAGCTGTTTCTGTGGGTTTCTCCAGCCTGGTCTTGACCCCTTTGATAATCACTCCTCCCTCTCTGCAACTGGATTTTAGGAGTGTGGGTGTCTGCTTCTGCTTCCATCAAGTACTGGATGAGGCTCCCGGATAACATATAAGGTAGTCGCCAATTTCATTATCGGAGAAGCTTCTCCACTATTGCTTAGATTGTTAGGTTCATCCTTGTAGATCTCTGGACGTTTCTCTAGTGCCAGATTTCTCTTTAACTTATAATGGCTTTCTCTATTATGGCATTTCTTTTCTTGCTCTCCTCTAATCTTCCCTGGACTCAATCATCCTGTTCCCTCATGTCCTCCTCTCCCCGTCTCTTTCTCTAACTCCCTCTCCCCCACTCCCCCCAATGCTCCCAATTTTCTCAGAAGATCTTGTCCTTTTCCACTTATCCAGGGGACCATGGATAGTTCTCTTAGGGTCCTCCTTCTTTCCTAGCTTCTCTGGTGGTGTGGGTTGTAGGCTGGCAATCCTTTATTCTATGTGTAATATCCATATATGAGTGAGTACATATAATGTTTGTCTTTTTGTGACTGGGTTACCTCAATCAGGATGGTTTCTTCTAGTTCCATCCATTTGCCTGTGAATTTCAAGAGTCCATTGTTTTTGTTTTTGTTTTTCTGCTGAGTAGTACTCCATTGTGTAAATGTACCACATTTTCTGTATCCACTTTTCAGTTGAGGGGCATCTAGGTTGCTTCCAGGTTCTAGCTATTACAAATAATGCTGCTATGAACGTAGTGGAACCGATGTCCTTGTTGTATGAATGTGCATCTTTTGGGTATATGCCTAAGAGTGGAATTGCTGTATCTTTAGGTAGATTAATTCCCATTTTTCTGAGGAATCTCTATACTGATTTCCAAAGTGGCTGTACAAGTTGGCACTCCCACCAGTAGTAGGGGAGTGTTCCCCTTTCTCCAAATCTTCTCCAGCATAAACTGTCACTGGTGTTTTTTATTTTAGTCATTCTGACAGGAGTAAGATGGTATCTCAGAGTTGTTTTGATTTGCATTTCCCTGATGGCTAAGGATGCTGAGCACTTTAAGTGTCTATCAGGCATTTTAGATTCCTCTATTGAGAATTCTCTATTTAGTTCTGTACCTTACTTTTTAATTGGATTATTTGGTGTTTTGGAGACTAGCTTCTTGAGTTCTTTATAAATTTTGGAGATCAGCCCTCTGTCAGATGTGGGGTTGGTGAATATTTTTTCCCATTCTGTGGGCTGCCTGTTTGTCTTGTTGACTGTGTCCTTTGCCTTAGAGAAGCTTCTCAGTTTCAGGAGGTCCCATTTATTATTGATCTCAGTGTCTATGCTACTGGTATTATGTTCAGGAAGCAGTCTCCTATGCCAATTCATTCAAGGGTACTTCCCACTTTCTCTTTTAACAGGTTCAGTGTGGCTGGATTTATGTTGAGATCTTTGATCCATTTGCACTTAAGTTTTATGCATGGTGATAGACATGGATCTATCTGGAATCTTCTACATGCCATCATCCAGTTATGCCGGCACCATTTGTTGAAGATACTTTCTTTTTTCTATTGTATAATTTTAACTTCTTTGTCAAAATTCAAGTGCATGTGTATGGGTTAATATCGGATTTCAATGGGATTCCATTGGTCTACCTGTCTATTTTTGTGCCAATACCAACCTGTTTTCAGGACTATAGCTCTATAATAGAGCTTGAAGTTGTTGGGGAAGTCCTGTTATTTGCCTGTGCATTTGTCAATAAAGTACTGTCTGGCCAATAGAAAACCTAGATAGGAGGGACTAGGAGTCGAGGAGGATTCTGGGAAGGGAAAACACAAGAGAGTCGACATGTAACGCCGGGTAGGAGCCCGGAAACTTCTCCGGTAAGAGACATACTTAGATTAACAATTATGAGGTAACTACTTAAGTCAGAGCTAGCCAGTAAGAAATAAGCAAGGCCAACAGCTTCATAATTAATATAGCCTCCTGTGTGTTTATTTGGGACTAATGCGGCTCTGGAACCAGGCTGGCGCGGCAGAGCCAAGGCGACTGGCGGGGGATAAACCAAAGCGGCTAGCAAAGAAAAAGCTTCACTTAACAGAAGTCAGGGATGATAATGCCTCCAGAAGTTCCTATATTGTACAGGATTCTTTTGGCTATCCTGGGTCTTTTGTTTTTCCCTATAAAGTTGATTATTGTTGTTTCAAGATCTGTGAAGAATTGTGCTGGTATTTTGATGGGGATTACACTGAATCTGTAGATTGCTTTTGGCAACATTGTCATTTTGACTATGTTGATCCTACCAATCAAAGAGCATGTGAGATCTTTCCATTTTCTGGTATCTTCTTTAATTTCTTTCTTTAGAGACTCAAAGTTCTTATTATATAGGTCTTTCACTTGTTTGGTTAGTGTTATCCCCAGATATTTAATGTTGTTTGTGGCAATTGTAAAGGATGATGTTTCTCTGATTTCTTTCTCAGCCCATTTATCATCTGTATATAATAGGGCTACAGATTTTCTTGAGTTAACCTTGTATCCTGCCACTTTGCTGAAGGTGTTTATCAGCTGTGGGAGTTCCCTTGTAGATGTAAACTATCATATAATCTGCAAATAGTGAAAGTTTGACTTCTTCCTTTCTAATTTGTATCCCCTTGATCTCCTTTTTTGTCTTATTGCTCTAGCTAGAACTTCAAGTACAATATTGAAGAGACAAAGAGAGAGTGGAAAGCCTTGACTTGTTCCTGATTTTAGAGGAATCTCATTGAGTTTCTCTCCATTTAGTTTGATGTTGGCTGTCGGTTTACTGTATAGTGCTTTTATTATGTTTAGGTATGTTCCTGTTATCCCTGATCTCTCCAGGACCTTTATCATGAAGGAGTGTTGGATTTTGTCAAAGGATTTTTTAGCATCTAGTGGTGGCGATCATGTGGTTTTTCTTTTGCAGTTTGTTTATATGGTGAATTTCATTAACAGATTTTCATATGTTCAACCAGTCCTGCATTCCTGGGATGAAACCTAGTTGATCATGGTGGATGATTTTTCTGATGTGTTCTTGGAATTGATTTGCCAGTATTTTATTGATTATTTTTGCATCAATGTTCATGAAGGATATTGGGTTTTAGTTCTCTTTCTTAGTTGTGTCTTTGTGTGGCTTGGTACCAAGGTTGTTGAAGCCTTGTAAAAAGAGTTTGGCAAAGACCCTTCTGCTTCTATTGCATGGAATACTTTGAGAAGAATTGGTATAAGCTGTTCTTTGAATTTCTGGTAGAATTCTGCACTGAGGTCATCTGGCCCTGGGCTTTTTTGGTTGGTAAATTTTTGATGACTGTTTCTATTTCATTAGGGGTTATATGTCTATTTAATTGATTGTCAGTTCTTGATTTAATTTTGGTAAGTCATATGTATCCAGAAAACTGTCCATTTCCTTTAAATTTTCAAATTTTGCGGACTACAGTTTTTCAAAATATGATTTGATGATTCTCTGTATTTCCTTAGTATCTGTTGTTATGTCCCCCTTTTCATTTCTGATTTTGAAAATTATTATGCTCTCTCTATGCCTTTTGGCTAGTTTGGATAAAGGTTTGTCTATTCTTTGTTTCATTGTTTCTTTGTATTGTTTTCTTTGTTTCTACTTTATTGATTTCAGCACTCAATTTGATTATTTCCTGGCATCTACTTCTCCAGGTGAGTTTGCTTGTTTTTGTTCTAGAGCTTTCAGGTGTTCTGTTAATTTTCTAGTGTGATTTTCTCCAGTTTCTTCATGTGGGCACCTAGTTTTATGAACTTTGCTCTTAGCACTGCTTTCAAAGTATCCCCTACTTTTGGGGATGTTATATCTTCATTTTCTTTGAATTCAAGGAAGCCTTTGATTTCATGTTTTATTTCTTCCTCCACCCAGAAATGGTGCAATTGCACGTCGTTCAATTTCCATGAATTTGTAGGGTTTCTGAATTTTGTGTTGTTGTTGAATTCTAACTTTAAACCATGGTGATCAGATAGGATACAGGGTGTTATTCCAATCCTTTTGTGTCTTTGAGGTTTGCTATGTTTCCAATTATGTGGTCGATTTCAGAGAAGGTTCCATGTGGTGCTGAGAAGATGGTATATTCTTTTGTGTTTGGATGGAATGTTCTATAGATGTCTGTTAATCCCAATTGGGCCATAACTTTTGTTAGTTCCTTTGTTTCTTTGTTGAGTTTCTGTCCGATGGTCCTGTCTAGGGTGTTGACTGTCTAGGGAGACTGGGGTGTTGAAATCTTCCACTATAAGTGTGTGGTGTTTAATGTGTGATTTGAATTTTAGTAAAATTTCCTTTACAAATGTGTGTGCCTTTGTATTTGTGGCATAGATGTTCAGAATTGAGACTTCATCTTGTTGGATTTTTCCTGTGATGAATATGAAATGACATTCTTCATCTCTTTTGATTAATTTTAGTTTGAAGTCTAATGTGTTATATATCAGGATAGCTATATCAGCTTGCTTCTTAGGACCATTTGTTTGGAAAATCTTTCACAACCCTTGACTCTGAGGTAACATCTGTTTTTGAATGTTAGGTGTATTTCTTGGATGGAGCAGAAGGATGGATTATGTTGTTGTATCCATTCTGTCAGTCTGTGTCTTTTTATAGGTGAGTTAAGACCATTGATATTGAGGGAAATTAATTAATGACCACTGGTTGTTGATTTTTGTTTGTTTGGGGTGCATTTTTGGTGGTGGTATTATGTGTGAGTTTTCCCCCTTTTTCTGGCTTTTGATAAAGTGAGATTATCTGTTGACTATGTTTTTCTGAGTGTAGTTGACTTCCTTGGGATGAAGTTTTCCTTCCAGAACTTTCTGAAGGGCTAGATTTGTGGATATGTATTATGTAAATCTGGTTTTGTCATGGAATATCTTGTGTTCTCCATCTATAGTGATTGAGAGGTTTGCTGGGTATAGAAGTCTGTGCTGGAATCTGTGGTCTCTTAGTGTTTGTAGAATATCTATCCAGGACCTTCTGACTTTCAGTGTTTCCATGGAGAAGTTGGGTGTTTTTCTGATAGGTCTGCCTTTATATGCTACTTGTCCTTTTTCCTTAGCTGTTCTTAATATGCTTTCTTTAATCTGTATGTTTGATGTCTTGTTTATTATGAGGTTTGACCTTTTCACGGTGTCCCATATTTCCTGGATATTTTGTGTTAGGGAATTTTTATACGTAAGTTTTCTTTGGCCAATGAATCTATTTCTCCTAGTGTATCTTCAACACCTGAGAATCTCTATGCCAGGTCTTGTATTCTGTTGGTTATGCTTGCATCTGTAGTTCCTCATCGTTTACTCAGGTTTTCTATTTCCAGTATTCCGTTACATTATGTTTTTTTTATCATCTCTATTTCAGCTTTCAAGCCTTGTACTGTTTGAATTGTTTCCTTCTCTTGTTTGATTGTTTTTTCTTGGCTTTCCTTGTTTTCTTTAATTGTTTTGTTTATTGCTTGCAATTTTTGGTTTGTCTTTTCCTCCATTTTTTGAATTTTTTGTTTGGTTTTTCTTCCATTTCTTTAAGTATTGGGGAAGTCCTGTGCATTTGTCAATAAAGCACTGTCTGGCCAATAGGGAATCTAGATAGGTGGGATTAGGAGTCTAGGAGGACTCTGGGAAGGAGGAACACAGGGAGTCGAGATGTAACGCCATGGGGTAGGAAACCCGGAACTATTCTCCGGTAAGAGAAATACTTAGATTAACAATTATGGGGTAATTACTTAAGCCATAGCTAGCTAGTAAGAAACAAGCAAGGCCAACAACTTCATAATTAATATAGCCTCCTGTGTGTTTATTTGGGACTGATGCGGCTCTAGAACCAAGCTGGTGGGAAGGCTTCTTCTCAAGGGAAAAGCTTCTCCTAACATTTAAGGAATTTTTTCATTACCTCTTCAACGATCTCTATCATCTTCATAAAGTTGTTTTTGGGGTGATTTTCTTCTGTTTCATCTGTGTTGTGATGTTCAGGCATTGCTGGTGTGGAGTCCCTAGACTCTGGTGGCATCATATTGATCTTTCTGTTGTTGACTGTGTTCTTATACTGTTGTCTTTCCATCCCTTCTTCCAGTGGGTGCCAGTGGGGTCCCTCTCTGTCCTTGTGGGTATGGGTCCAAGGTTCTCTTCCAGTGTCCAGTACTCTGATGAGTCGTCTCTATCCGTAGGTGGAGCCTGGACTAGTACTGCCATGTTGTCAGACTCTGGATGTGTTGGTTAGCTGGACCCGGTTCCCCGTGAGCTGTTCCCAGGCCTCAGGAGGTTCTGAGCAGGGCACCAGAAGGTGGGCCGTCAACATGTCCATGTTTGTCTCTTCCCATGGGTGGGTGGCCATGGGACTAGCGCCACGACTTAGGCAGACTCTAGATGGGCTGGTCTGCAGGGATGGGGTCTCCCATGTCCAGTCCCCAGGCCTCAGGAGGCTCTGAGCAGGGTACTGGAAGACAGGCAATGACCAAATTTTTGACACATAAACTTTGGAGATGCTTTCAAGTCATAGAGGAGCCCCTTCCCCTCTTTTTTTCTTACACATCAGAACTCTAGGTATTTTAGCCATTTGTTTTGCTGACATCAAGCTGTGTCCTGCTCTAGGTTGCTCTATGTTTTGTGTCAAACAGTGGTTTTATATTTCTTTCTCTGCCAGGTAGACTCAATTTTACAAGTGTTTTTTTTACTATATTTTGATATTGGGGGATGAACCTTTGCCTGAGTGGTTGCATTGAATGCACAGATGTCACTATCTGTTCACCATCACCCCTGTGTCATAGATTGATATATAAGTTATTTCTGAGTATACAAACAATGCCACTCTAAAAATATATCGGAGTGAACTGGAATGCAAGGGGTGAGGGGGCAAATGGTACTCATGTCAGAAAAATCAGGGTCAAGAGCCCATCAGAAACATCACACTAAGAAAAGGCTGTGATGTTCATCTGGAACCCAGAGTGAACCTAAAAGGCACCAACTGGTCCTCTGACCACCTAGTGTCTACCTTAACTGACTGATAGGAAAAGAACACCCAGAACCTTCAGCTTGTCTGGGTGTCCGCTGTTGATGTAGCCTTTTGGAATTGCTGTCTGCTCATGGTTGCCCACCTGAACCTGCCCTACATCAATCTGTCTAGACCCAGTCTTAATCTTCCCTTTACCTGCAGCTCAACTCTAACCATACAGCCCTAGTCTGTCTGGCTGTGTTTATTATCTTACTCTATTAACTCTGATCTAAAACATTTATATTGGTTCTCTAAACTTGCATCAACAGGCATTGGCTTGTCCAGCTTCCAACCTCAGACCCAGTCATGCTTTTGGCTTACATAGTTTTGTAGCTTTTGGAACTGGACTATGCTGTGGTGGTGGCTTTCCTTATTCTCTAATTTGCAAACAGACTGTCTTGGGAATTCTCAGCCTTTGTGCTGACTAGTTTTATGCCAACTTGAGCTAGTCATTTTGGAAGATGGACTCTCAATTGAGAAAATGCCCCCACCAGCTTGGCTCATAGGCAGGCTGTAGTGCATATTCTTGATTGGTGATTGACGTGGGAGGTCTCAGTTCACAGAGGAAGGTTCTAAACCTGAGTTTGTGATCTTGGATGCTATAAGAAGCAGACTGAGCAAGCCATGAGAAAAAAGCCAGTAAGCAACATTTCTCCATGACTTCTACATATGTTCCTGCCTCCAGTTTTTGCCCCAACGTTCAGGAATGGTAGACTACAACTTGTAAGATGAAATAAATCCTTTCCTCCAGAAGTTGATTTTGGCCAGTGTTTCATTACAATCCCAAAACCAGATAAAACAACCTTCATAATTACATGACCCCAAATAAATCCTCTGCCATAGATCTATGTCTGTTTAAATAGCCTTTGGTTTTGTTTCTCTTGAGACCACAGGTTACTATATTGACAAATGTGTTAAGGGAGTACTTACCCTGTCTTGTTGATTGAGGACTTTTTTCCTTTTTTTTTAGTGTGTGTGTGTGTGTGTGTGTGTGTGTGTGTGAGAAGAAACATCCTTCAGCTATAAAGGAAAAAGGAAGACTTATTATTTTAGACAGTGAAAATATCATGGTCAGACATATAATTTAGGACAGAGTCTGCTAAAACAAGTCTGCTATGGCTAGAGTTTGGCAATGGTAGAAGAAGATGCTAAAAGATAAGACTGGGATGGAGAGCAGAGTCTGTTACTGTAGAGAGGGTCCTAGTGAGCATATTTATTTATATGATAATGAAGCCACTAAATAGTAGTAGGAGGAAGCAGCATGTTCACTGAAAAGCTATCTCTGGTTTGGGACAGTAAGCTGTTAGGCTTGCTTTTGTACATTTGGACCTTCTGCCAGTAGATCCTTGGGGCAATGTGATTTATTGTGGGCTGGGACATTAGGGTTGGTCATGTGACTAGTTTGGCCAATGGCATGTGATATAACTTGAGCAGAGGCTTTAGAAATGTTGTAGGTTTTTCTTGGCCCGTGTCTCTGCAGAATGTGTTCAGGGAGTCATGAGTCTCTTGTTGAGACTCAGAGTAGACAAGATGTAAGCTAGCCAAAGAATGCAACAGAGACAAACAAATGATGCTTGTTCTAAACCACCAAGAGTTAATAATGAATACAAGTGGAAACGTTAGTGGTCTAGGTGTGTAATACTGATATACTGGAATAAAATAACAACAATAATAATGATGATAAAAGTAATGAAAATTGAGTATATTCCAGACATGTTCAGAAGTGGTCACAAGGAGGCATCTGTGTGAAAGTAAAATAAATAAAAATATGCAGCCAAAGCACTTCGCAAAATTGTTCATCCTTAGAATCCTAGAAAAAAAAATAATGATCGAATAACTCCAAAGCTTCAAGTGTATAATATCCCATGTATTTATAAAGGTAATTATTTCTACAAAAGTAATTAAATAGTCCCAGGAATCCACTGGGGTGGAGGTAGGCTGAAAGCATTTACTGCTGCTCTGAAGGAAACAGAACCAATCTAAACTTCAAAGACTTGCTACCCTGCTGATCAATGCAATGCCTTTCATATCAACAATGAAGGATCAAACTATGTTAAGCTTCTGAGATCACCACAGGCCTGATTGTTTCTATTTTTCAGAATCAATAAGCCCTCACTCCCACAAAGCAACACCAATAACAATAGCAACAGCAGTGGAGCACCCTGACTTATTATAGTGAAGTGGAGGGTGCTTGCCACCCTCTCTCCGCCTAAGGCATCCTTGGTGCCTGAACCTTACAGCCTGCTCTTTCCCCACACAGTTTCCTAGCCAGGTAATTCTTACAGCCGATTGTTATTATTATTTTTTTCTAAGAAAGCGATGAAGTATGTTCCTTCTAATGTCAGTGAGGCACAGGCAGAATGGCTCATTGACACGTGGAACAAACACAGAGAGCCCAGTAGTGGAGAAAAAGGGCTCGTGACCTCCAGAAAATCATGACTTTCAGGTGGAGTCTGACTCACCATTACCTCCATGCCAAACAAGGTCTCGGCCATCTGTGCATAGCTCACTCCCTGTGGTTCTTCTGATGGAGGTTAGTGATTCAAACTCACTTGTGACTCATCATCAGGCAATTTAGCTCGTTGAATTCATTTTCTGGGTTCTGCCTGCTGGAATTGCCTCTCCTAGATGCAACCCTAGCTTAACATTTGTCCATTTTCTCCTTTCAGTTGCACTTAGCCATTGATTCTGGTGAAACTTCCTTACAGTTTGACATACGTCAGGATAGTTGGGCTTGGTAGGTAGCTCAGTTGGTAGGGTGCTTGATCAGTGTGCTTGAAGCTCTGGCTTCTATGCCCAACATCACACAAACCAGGAATAGTGGTACACATTGGTGATGCCAGTCCTAGGAGACTGGGGCAGGAGGATGAGTACTTCATGGTCATCCTTGGTGGTTAGTGAGTTTGAAGCCAGCCTGGGTATCAGGAGACCTCATCGCAAAACCATGATGTTCAGATACAGTTGTTAATTGTCTTTATAAGTTGTGAAGCCCGGAAGGAGCGTTCACCATTTTAGTTCCCTACATTCAGTATTCTTTAAGATTTCCATTTTAATGGTTAGTGCTTAACATGAGTACTGGTATTTATTTCTGTCTTTTTCTTTCTACTCTTCTTGGAAATCTAGGAGAGACACAACCACACATGAGGGAAGAATATGACAAAGATCAAAGTGATGCAAAAACCAATAAACTGTGTTGTCTATGTAATAAACATCTTAGTAGCCAAGGGATTCCTGAAATATGCTGTTAGCATTCTTCTCCCACGTACTAAAGAAAGCCCCTTGCAAATTTAAAATACATTGTTTTAAATTTCAGCTATTGAGCCTAACTTCTGGCGGCCTGAGCAGAACCACCCGAGACCTGAGAACTGCGCACAGAGGATCCAGATCCCACACCGATGGGATTTAGGCCGCCCAGAGACTGCCAGCTTCCAAGCTCCAGTCTCCACCCACGGGACAGGCGAGGCAAGGGTCCAGCCTATCCAGAGTTTGCTAAGGTCCCGATACTAGGATGGCCTCCATCCATGCAAGAGGAAAGCCACCAGTATATTGGACCTGCTCCCACCCATTGCAAAGGGGTCACATACCCAACAGGGGAGGAAGAGACTCCTTCTGCACCCACAGAAAGAAATGATGGGAAGGAGACTATATAAAAACACACCCACCAACAGAAAAACCAATATGACACCACCAGAAACTAGAGAATCTACACTCATAAGACCTGAAGATTCCATTACAGAAGAAGCAGATGAGAAAGACCTAAAAAGCAACTTCATGAAAATGATATAGGTCCTCAAAGAAGATATGAGAAAACCCCTTAAAGACATGGAAGAAAAACAAACAAGAAAATACAAGAACTACAAGAAATGGAGGGAAGAAATCCAAAAAAATGCAAAAAAGTAAGAAATGGAAGAAAAGACAAAGCAAAAACTTCAACAAATGCAAGGAAGAGAGGAAAAGACAATGCAAAAATTACAAGAAGTAATTAAAAAAGTACAAGGGTTGAAAGCTGAAATAGAGACAATAAAAAAAAACCACAATCTGAAGAGAAGCTGAGCAAATGGTTAGGTACTACAGATACAAGCATAACCAACAGAATACAAAGATGGAAGACAGAATCTCAGGTTGAAGATACACTAGGGGAAATAGATTCATCCACCAAAGAAAATCTTAAGTCCAACAAATCCCTAACACAAAATATCCAGGAAATATGGGACACTGTAAAAAGACCAAACCTAAGAATAATAGGTATAGAAGAAGGTGAAGAAATACACCTCAAGGGGGCAGAAAACATGTTTAACAAAATCATAGAAGAAAACTTTCCCAACTTAATGAAAGACATGCCAATGAAAGTACAAGAAGTCTACAGAACACCAAATATAGTAGACCACAAAAGGAAATACCCCTGCCAAATAATAGTAACAACCCTGAACATACAGAATAATGAAAGAATATTAAGAACAGCAAAGGAAAAGGCCAAGTAACATATGAAGGCAAACCTATCAGAATCACACCTGACTTCTCCATGGAAACTCTGAAAGCCAGAAAGTCCTGAATAGATATTCTACCAACACTAAGAGTCCATGGATGCCAGCCCAGACTGCTATACCCAGCAAAGCTTTCAATCACTATAGATGGAGAAAACAAGATATTCCTTGACAGAACAAGATTTAAACAATACATATCCACTAACCCAGCTCTACAGAAAGTTCTGGAAGGAAAACCCCAACCTAAGGGAGATAACTACAACCAGAAAAACATAGGCAATAGATAATCCCATCTTACCAACAGCCAAAAGAAGAGAGGTGGAAATCCACATATAATTCCACCACCATCAACTATTCCAAAACAAACAAGAATGAGCAATCAATGGTCATTAATATCCCTCAATATTAATGGTCTTAACTCGCCCATAAAGAGACACGGGCTAACAGACTGGATTCGAAGACAGAACCCACCCTTCTGCTTACAAGAAACACACCTCAGCCTCAAAGACAGACATTACCTCAGAGTTAAGGGTTGGGAAAAGATATTCCAATCAAATGGACCCAAGAAACAAGCAAGGGTAGCAATCCTAATATCTAACAAATTAGATTTCAAGATAAAATCAATCAAAAGAGATTAAGGAGGGCACTTCATATTCATCACAGGAGAAATACACCAAGATGAAGTCTCAATTTTGAACATCTATGCCCCAAATACAAAGGCACCCACATTCATAAAAGAATCATTACTAAGCTGGGCAGTGGTGGTGCACGCCTTTAATCCCAGCACTCTGGAGGCAGAGGCAGGTGGATCTCTGTGAGTTCGAGGCCAGGCTGGACCGACAGCCTCCAAAACAATACAGAGAAACCCTGTCTCATAAAAACCAAAAAAAAAAAAAAAGAAAAAAAGAAACATTACTAAAACTCAAATCACATATAAAGCCCCACACACTCACAGTGGGAGACGTCAACACCCCACTCTCACCTCTAGACAGGACTACCAGACAGAAACTTAACAAAGAAGCAAAGGATTTAATAGAAGTTATGACACAATTGGGATTAACAGACATCTATAGAATATTCCACCCAAATAAAAAAGAATATACCTTCTTCTCAGCGTCACATGGAGCCTTTACATAAATCGACCACATACTTGGCAACATATCAAATCTCAACAGGTACCAAAAGATTGGAATAACTCCATGCACCTTATCAGACCACCATGCGTTAAAATTAGAATTCAACAACAACATAAATTGCAGAAACCCTACAAACTCATGGAAGTTGAATAATGCACAATTGCACCATTCCTGGGTCAATGAAGAAATAAAAAAGAAATTAAAAACTTCCTAGAATTCAATGAGAATGAAGACACAACATACCCAAACTTATGGGACACTTTGAAAGCAGGGCTACAGGGGAAGTTCATAACACTAAGTGCCCACATGAAGAAACTGGAGGATAGTTACACCAGAGAATGAACAGCACAACTGAAAGCTCTAGAACACAAAGAAGCAAATTCACCCAGAAGGAGTAGACACCAGGAAATAGTCAAATTGAGGGCTGAAATCAATAAAGCAGAGACTAGGAAAACAATACAAAAAATATCAATGTAACAAAGAGTTGGTTCTTTGAGAAAATCAACAAGATTTAATGCCCTGGATTAAATGACAGTCACTGGAGATCCACCATGGAGGGCATCACCCTCCTTGGTGATCAGAGTGGAGATTGGGTGGGGGGCTGAGGGACCTGGTGGGGAGGGCCGGGAAGGAGAGGAGGGAGAGGGAGCTTGGATTGACATGTGAAACAAGATTGTTTCTAACCTAAATAAAAAAAAATTTAAAAATTTCAGCTATTAAAAATATGGTTTCAATAATAAGGACCAGGGAGGTGGAACCAGTAAACGGATTTTAGTTCTTGTTCTTCATAACCAATATCTCGCCTTGGGCAAGCCATTTAGCGTTTCTGAGCTATGGGGTTCTCATTTAAAAAGTCAACAGGGTTTTTTGAGTAAATTTTTGACAAGGGCACTGCTCTTCATTTTGTGACTTGTCAGCTGATACTAGCCTGGCTCTGTTATTTTCCTCATGCTATTTTTGTTTCTGTAGACCTCTCTCAGGATACACTCATAATTCTTTGACCTTCCAGTAATTTATTTTGACTTGGTTGATTACTGTAAGTATCATTCATTTTCCATGATTAAGAAACGGGAGTGTCATTTGCCTCCATTCTGCTTGTAACTTTTTGAGACTGTATGTCTTATTCTTTTTATCTCAGAAATTTAATATAGCAATTGAAATTGCTGATAAATACAGATACAACAAATAATGTAAGATGCAAAGACCAACAAGGCAAGCAAATCATGAAAACAGCAAAAATTAAAGTGGAATGCCAGAGACGAAAGAATCCCGAGCAGAAGTTAATGGTCCACAGGGTTGGAAAGAAGACAAGTGTTTTAAATCGCCCACAGACAGAAGTCATTGAAGACTATCTGATTAGCTTTGTGGAAAAGGTTTCATTCCCAGGCTGTTTGGATCTATCTGTAAAATGTTTTGCCTCAGCAGTGGGTTTAATTATTTCTGTTTCTTCCTCTACTGCTTTCCTCTGCAAGTTTCTTCCATTTTCCCTTTAAGCAGGTACCTTGAAAGGCATTTCAGATAGAAAGGAAGATGACTGCGCAGCCGCAGTTTAGGACGCATGCTCACTCAAGCCTGAAAAAGTATTTATCTAGTAGAAGGAGCATGCTATCAGCCCTGAGTTCCTTTTAAGGAAAAAAGAATGATGAAGCTTTCAACTTGTTTTGGCCTTGGGAATTCAGGAAGGAGAAATGCACTTCACTTCCTTAAACCCTGATGGAACGGGACTAAGAGGATGCCTCAGTGCCTCTGCTTTTGTCACTCTTAAAGGACTCAGAGCTGTTACCACTCTTCATGAAGAGACCGAGTTTTGGCTTTGGGAAGCAATGTTTTTCTTTCAATTATTTGTTTTATAATTGGAAGCTCATAGTTCTTTCCACTAGTTACACGTTGGTCTCCAAATTCTGCAGATAACCTTTTGATTTATTTGAGGAACTTCCAATTTATTTACTGTGGTAGCATATAAAAAGCAGAAACTTTAAAATGCAAGGTTTGGCTATATTATTTTCTCTGACTTTCGAAGCACAGAAACCAAGCCAAGTTCTACATAGTATGGGTGGGTTTTGTGCACATCTCCTGATAGGTCATAATTAGAGGTAATTACATTGTTTGTGTGTAGTTTCTACCTCTGAAAGATCCTTGGCATATAATGATAGCCATTGAAATTTTATTGTTAATTCATCCCTTTCTTCTTCAAAACATGACCAATGCCAAGAAAATGGGAGAAAACTGAAGATTTCTTTCTTGGTTCCTATCGACAATTGGAACTGTCATGCATGGCACATATGTTGAAAACTAGGCCTAATACCCAGAGTCTTTAATATTTATTTGTTTATTTTTGTTTTCTGAGGCAGGGTCTCACTCTGTTGCTCAAGTTGGACTGGAAATCACTGTGTAGCCTAGGCTGTCTTGAAACTCAGTGATTCTCTGCTATTATTTCCTGACTTCCGGTCTTAAATGTGTAACTGGCATGAACAACATTTTTCTTCAGAATCCTTACTTCTGGAAAAGCTTCATTAACATACATTATATGAAAGTCTCATCCTAGAAAACGTTGGCTTGCTAAATAAAAATAAACCCAAGTATTTTCATCTATTTGAATGGCTTACCGTTAATGACTGATAAGAAAGAATGAATGCATATAGTTATATATTAATATTGTTAGTTCTCTGTGAAGTCTTCATATGTGCTTAATTCCTTTTTCAAAGGCATGTGTCAATGCTTTTAAAATTGGAAAAAACACTGGCCTTATGTATATGTGTACTCACAGGCAATTTGTGATTAAAGTGTTCCTCCCCAAATACAGTGTATTTCTTTTCAGTTACATCACAAAGTTTATTCTTGGTTGTCTCTTTTTATTTTGTAATGTATCAAAAATAACAATGAGTGTAGCATAATTGCTGTTATTGTAAACTTCAGCTCATTTAAAAATGGGAATTGGAGATAATTTCTTTAAAACACAACTACTGTTCAAGTTACCCACATTTTTCAGTGACTTAGAACTCTAGACTTTAGCATACTCATCATTTTTAATTTAAATTTTTTTCATATTTTAGAGCTTTGAGATATGAATAAAAGGAATTTGTAACAGCCTAAATGAGCTAGGGTTTTCTATTTTTGAAAAGCTTTGAGGTGTGTATAAAGGGAATTTATAACAGCTAAAACATTTGCCTAGATTTTAAGAAATCTTATGAAATAATGAATGTTTTCATACCACCTTTTTAATTGTTCTTCTTGAATATAAAGCTTATTTTACTAAGTATGCCCTTACTACTACAAGGCAAATGGTCCTATGAGCCAAATGCTGTATTCTTTTCCATCACTCAGTTCAAATCAGAATGAAATAAAGATTTGTGCTGTTTTTCAGAGATGTGATGATGAACCTTCCAGCCATCTTCCTTCTACCAATGCTTTTTAACTTATAGGGGACGCACGCATCCCATGTATGTGGAAATATGAAGTAGCAAATGCATTTAATGCGCATAAGCTAGCCTCTTGAGCTTCACACTTAGCAGCACAACACTTTGTGACTCCAGTTGTTTCCCTCTGCGCTGTCCAGCCGTGGCTCTTTGCCCTTGCCCAGACACCTGAGAGACCATATGACATAACACTAGCATGGGACATGATGGATGAACACACAGTTCCTACTATGTGTGTGTCATTCTTGTACTACGCTGGAGTCAGCCAGCCTCAGGCAGAACCCTCAGGATATATATGCATGTGAGTCTCATGTGTGTATGAGAATCTCTGGCACTATGATAGAAAATATTAGGGATTCTTTTGTTGCGTTTGTCATTCACTCCAGGAAAATGAAGAAGGAGAGCAGGTGATGCAAAGAGTAGAGCAAAAAAATTTTTTTCTGAACCTGGTGTGGGCCTTCCTTCCTCCTCAGAGGTTAAAGTCAATTTGGTCAGCCCCAGTTCCTGCTCTGGGAATTCAAGCAGTGTCAGTAATGGTCAACATGAATTTCCATTTGTTTCTCTTTGGACAATTTCCACTAGCACTTTCAGATCCTGTTACATAAAACTTTGAGGTTCAGAAAGACCAGCGGTTCAGAGAGTGATTGCCATGGGAAAGACAGTATGCTAGTTATAGAACCCAAGAATGTGGCCATGTTCCCTCCAGGAGTATGGAAAAGCACTGGGGTCAGGCAGACATATAGTCAAGTGGGAAAGCTGTACCAAAGGTATTGAAGGAACAGGCAAGGCTGGGTAAGTAGACTCAGCAGGCTGTGGTGCTGTCATTGGCTATGTGGTTCTTTCTTGGTCCTGAGATGATGAAGTACAGGTAGGACCCATGAGTACAGACCAGGTACAGTAGCCCACAGTGCAAGAGTCTGATGAGGGAGGGGTTTGGCATATGGATTCTAGACTGGTTGCTTTGCTTCTACAAACCACACTAGTGGGCTAGTTATTTGCCATCTCTGGGAATTGACTTCAGAAGAGAGAGCCCTCACAAGAGCCGACAAGACCCTAACAATGAAAGCATCAGACAGAGAGCTGCCATTTTGTCCCTTTCTTTGCCTTACAGAGCAGACCAAAAATAAAACCTGCTCATCGGTTTCCACCAAAGTCCTAATAACAACAAGAGTTTTGTTACTTTCGGCTGAACGGTGTCTTGGAAAGCTACGCGGCATTAAAAGGAATTCTCTTGTGTTCTCTCTTCTACTGGCATTTCCCCCATATTGCAACATAATAAAAAAATGATTCCCCTGCTGCCTTTGGTGGAGTGGATATTTAGTTAGACCTGCGGAATTCTCAGCTTCTATTACTACCAGGGGTTTGATTTTTTTTTTTTGAGCTTTAGTTTATCACCCCTCTCTAATGCTACCATCCACTGCTAAGAAAATAAAACTCCCAATCCTTATTACATATAAACACATACTGATAAGATCCCTGGAGGGGAACCAGAGATAACAAAAACAAGAATGCGATTTCAAATTAAGCACAGATTTAAAGCCAAGGTGGGAATGTGGCACTGTGGGATCCTGAGTGACAGTTGAGAATGCAGTGTCAATAAACATGCACAAGGCATTGTTCCCTGAGGCAGGGTATGATCTGAGTTTGTATAGAAGAAATTTATTGTGTGCCCCTGTATTATAATAATGCAACCTCTGTCACTGTTTGGAAGGAGCAGGGGGGCAGACAGAACTTTTCAGTCAAAATGGAGATAGTTTCTGTAAGCAGTGCTGCCAGGCCTGTCTGTTGAGTTATCTGCGCAACTCTGGACCATACCACCTTCATTAAGGACTCTTAGCCCAGGGACTAAAGTTCTGCATTGTATTTGGTGTGTTCTCTGGGCCTCTGTGGGGCCTGCTCATATGGTTTAGGATATATGTTGTATAAATTACAAAGCTTGTCTCTAACAGTGTATAGTCTTGAGATGAACAGATTTTTTTTTCAGCTATAAAGAATGAAGTTATGTTTCTTTGAAAGAAAACGGCAATAATCTCATTAAGCAAATTAAGCCAATCTTTAAAAGATGAATATTATATGTTTTCTTTTGCTTGTTCTTGGACTTTTATATTGATGCATAAAATCATATAAATATGTACACACACACACACACACACACACACACACACACACACACACACGAAATAGCAGGGAAGTGGTGAGCCTTTAATCCCAGCAATTGGGAGGCATAGTCAGGAGAATTTCTGAGTTCAAGGCCAGCCTGGATTACAGGGCAAGTTTCTAGACAGCCAGGGCCACAAAACAAATAAACAAAAAAACAAAACACAAGTATGAAAGTCAAAATGAAACTGTCCAGGAGGAACAAAGGCCACTAAAGAAAAGGAGGCGAGAAGAGCAAAACAGGTAAGGGGAAGGTTCTCAGTGTCCAATGTAGGAGTGTATGAAATATTTTTAAAGGTTAATCTTTAAAAGGCGTTCTATAGTGTGCTTTTTAAAAAGTGTTTTTGTGAACTGTCAGTGTGGTTGGTATGTTGAATGATTTAGAAAACAGAGTCTTTCTTACCCTCTCTGAGGAGTGGGTGGGGTGGGGTGGAGGGGAGGGAGTGGGAACTAGGATTGGTCTGTAAAATGAGAAGAGATTTTTTTTATAATAAAAAACAATCATGTAAGAAAACTGACTTGTGAAGCAACCTTGATTCTTATCTAAATTTAAACTGGAAAATAAAATTTTAAAAAAAAAAGAGACAAAAAAACTTGAAGACAGGCAGACAGATAGATATAGATGACAGATAGATGAATGATAGATAGAAAATATATTTTAACCAAAAGTGGGAAGCACATGAGAGCCCAAGTTGTCATGCATCGTAGGCTGAATAAAGTCTTCCCACAAAATTTGGAATGTCTATTTATCAAAAACACCATTGAAAAAATAAAATATATGAGAAAAATATATATGTACATATTGTTTACATGTACATATATAAACAAAAGACTTCTATTCAGAATATATAAGCATTTCTACTGACAAATAACAAAGTAGTTTATAATTCAATATAAAAATGAGAAAAAGACCTGAAAAGAAATTTTAGAGAAAAACTATAAAGATTGGCAACAAAGAACAGAAAGGCATTTAACATCATTGTTGATCAGGAGATAAAAAAAAAAAGAAAAAGAAAGCAGAGGCTTAAATAATCCCTTAGATCATTTTTAATGGTTCTGAGAAACTAAATACACAAATGGATAATGACCAGATCACATAACAGTACTAACTTTGACCCATAACCTACAGCACTCTTCCTAGGAATCTACCCCTATCTGTTGTTTCTCTTTCAATTTCTTTTGTTCTTTTAAACAATATCTATCCTATTCAGCAGCTGCAGCTCTGCTGATATCAGCCTGGGCTAGGCCTCAAGAGTCAAAGCCTGAGAGAATTCTGTTCCCTCAGGCACTTACTCTTTCAAAGCTACTAAGGAAACTTATTTAAATCTCCATCCCACTAAAGAATTCAAGATTCAAAGGCTGAGGTAGAATCCTGCTTCCCAGAGAGGCTGAATAGCAAGCAGCTCACCCAGCTCATCTCCCAAGAAGTCCTCATCTTTGTGTGTGTTCTTGCCCCTCCTTATAAACCTTTCTCCACCTGGCTCCTCCCTACCACTTCCTGTCAGCTAGTTGCTGACCCAGCCTCCTGATGGCAGGTGAATTATATTTAATCAAACACATCTTTGCATCATTAAATGAGTGTTCCAGAGCATAAACAAAGTAATGCACCTTAAATTAATATTCTGCAACACCTACCTATAGTAGCCAATCTGGGAAATCCAGCTAGAAGTCAACAGAAGTCCTGATAACATGTGAACAAAATTGGCCAGGATTTAATAGAAACTGATTGCATTCTTAATTTCCATCCTTGGAGGAGGAGATACGGCTCATTTGGTAGAATGCTTACCTAATGTGCAAGATGTCCTGAGTTCAATTTTCAATACCACCTATTAGGGGTCTTGTGGCATGTCCTTGCAATCCCAGAACTATAGAGGTGGAGACATAGTGAGTTAAGGTCAAATTGGGATACATGAGTCCTTGTCTCAAGAAAAAAACACACAAAAAACAAAAATAATAACAAACATATAAATCCTAATTTCTGTTGTCATATCCAAGTTAGGACCAAACAGAAAATGAGCTATGTATCTCTGATAAGCCACTTCTAAATCAATTCCTGGCTTCTACCTTGCTTGGTCATAGCCTTCCTAGGTGGACAATCTCCAGTCAAGGTACAACTGAAGCCTTCTTTCAGTGTAAAGCTTTTCCACTCTTCTTTCCACCTTGGAATCGATGCCAAACACAAATAACTGGCCCATCCCATTGATAATGCAGATTGAGGATAAATGGCCTCTACTGTCCATATTTGGGTAAGTCTTTATTTCCACATATCCAAGAAAGACAAGGGGCTGAGTATGGCCACTTTATGGATCTCACTTTGTTGTCACAGAGAACTCGATGACTGCAAAGGTTGGGTGATGGTTGTTGGCTTTGTGAGTGGAATTTGGATAGTTTGCATGTCAGTAAGGACACAGTAAATCTGGGTGGACAAGAGCATGAACAGACCTATATTAGCAAGGAGCTGAGAAGCAGTTGCAGAAATGGCAAAGCCAAGCAGAACTTCCTCTCTGGGGTTCCCAGGTGATGACACAGGAAAGCCAATGACTACAAGCTGAATGATACTTACAACTGTCCATTGTCCTGATGAGAAATCTCAAAAAGCTACTGACTTCACCAGTTTTATGGCAATATTTTTCTTGCTTCTAAACAGCTTTGACACAGCCTTGAAATTCATTTGATCTCTCCTCCCTTACCTAAATACATCAAAGTGGGCCTTCAAGCAAAGAATGACACAGCGAGTTGCTTTCCTGTGGGGTAGATATGGAAAAAGTAAAACACATAGTAACGTTATCAAAACCATCACTAGAAAAACCAAAACCAACATAGCATCACAGTGTTTACATGCCTCTTAACTTACCAGCAACCACGGGCAAAATACAATTGTGGTAAAGGCCTTTCAACCGTACCATGCATCTTTCTTACCTCACTGATTTCCAGCTAAGCATGCTGTGTTCCATTATTTCTCATTTACTTTTATTGTGCATTATGCTGTTTGTATATTGTTAGCTATAAATGGCATTGCTTCAAAGCTTGAGTCTGCTCTCTTAGCTTGGCTCCATGGAAGCTCCAGGTTCCTGCTCGTCCATCCAGAGTAGTTGTTTTCAACTATAAACTGCTCATTAGAACATTCTAGGGAAAAATGTCTATCATCAGATCCTACCTCAAGATAATTAAATCATAACCTCTTGATGTAGTTTCTAAAATAACATCTCAGGTGATTCTAATGTGCACAATGCTAAAACGTCCTCTCCTGGAAGCAAGATTTTCTTGGCAGGAAGTGTCACCTTGAAGTGCATTCACTTTGTTTGAGAGTTGTCAAATTTTAATAAAACAACTTCCACCTTGCCCATTTTATAGAGACATTAGCACAGTTATCTCAAAATGACTCTGGGACCTTGCCTGGATTGTCTGATGGTACTTATCCTAGTCTCTCTTCTCCCCTCCCTCTTTCTTTCTCCCTCCTCCCTCTTTCTCCATGTTATTACCTGATTGACAGTAACAGGGATGGAAGAAACCACAGAATACATGCTGTCCCTTCTCCGTTGTTTGCGTCTTGAATACGGAGCTCCTAATTATCTGAAAAGCAGGCAGAGACAGGTAGAGTGAGTACAAATCCTGATTGTTGTATAAGCGGCCCATAATGACACAATATCACATGCTTAGTGTTAATGCAGTGTCCTTTCAACAGCGCCAGTGACCATCTGAGGTTGAATTAAGAACGCACAGTCTAGAGATGTGGCACTGGCGAGGTAGAGGAAGCTTTAGTAATGATTTGATGGCACAGGCAGTGCACTTACCCCTTATTATGCCTTCAGGACTCAGTGCTGGGTGGATGTAGTGAGATACCTTCTGGTGAGGGATAGGTTTTCTTACCATTTGCAAGAGCACAGACACATGCAGACTGAAGAGGCCATCAGAGCTCCAGGACTAGCCGGTTAAAAGCCCTCAGTAACTGGAGAGCTATGGAGGTCAGCTAGCATGCTGGTACCTTCACCAAAGCAGGAGTCTGCAGCAACAGAGGGTCTGGCTGCTGGGCTTACTATGATCTGAACTTTCTTTGCATACATGCTTCCTGCCATGGGCGTTTGAGGTCCCCTGGCATGTGCATGATGTAGGGAATTCCTAATTTCTGCCTCATTTTGAATGACTGCTGTAAGCTTTATCTCAGTTTCAGTAAGCCCCTTATGTTGATAGAACTACCTCCCTGTAAAATGGGTGCACTTATATTTAATGCTTGCAGAGAGACAAATGTTCTCCTTGGCTTTGATCTTCTCATCCACCTAGGAGAAAAAGGTCTGTTCTTATTCTTGCTCAAGGTAAATGGATGCTTCCACATGGCATTCTGTGCACAGGACCTTCCATACATGGTGAAGTGCACTGGCAGTTAGAATTACAGCTTATTTTCTTACCGCTACCTAAGAACTACTCTTGCAAAGGCCCCCAGATTGTGATTCACACTCAAACTTCACCACCGATTTCTCCCAATGGCATATTCTCAGCCAGATTTGCTACTGAAAAAAAAAATAAAACTATAAAGAATGCTATTCTTTATTTTAAGTTAGTATATGCAGAAATGCCCCTTACATAATGCTTCCAGAACTCCATTCGCATACTTATTCATTCATTGAACAGTCTGTGCGTGTTTATCAAATGCCATGCACTAACCTTAGTGCCAGCAGCACAGCAGTAAACAGTGCAGCAAGAGATGCTGTCCCTTGTGAGCCAGTTATTAGAAGAGGGAGATAAAAACAAGCACACAAGTAGCATGCGTTAAAAAGGGACAACACACTGTGAAGATGTAGAATTTAATGACAAGGTAGAAAACCATCCTGGGGCAGGGGCACAGGACTCAAATGCCGAGGAGAGAGCATAGGAGCAGGCCTCTGGAACATGAGAAGCTTGGGGGAGACCTAGTCTGTAAGCATTGGGGGTAAAGTTGCAATCAAGTGAAGAAAAGAATTCAAGCTGCTGGGCATGATGACATACAGACTTCTAGTTGTTGGAAAAATATTCATTTTGCAACTGAAATGAGAAGAAAATGTAAACTCTAGAGACAGGGAATTGTCACATGATTTGTATTTTCTGAAAATCACATTTTCAAAATATTTTTTAAAAATTATTTTTACTAATTTCAATTGAAATAGGATTCCATCATCACCCTTCCCCCCATTATCAGGTTGATAGCTTCCTTTTCTATGATTTTTATTGTTACATACATGTCTGTTCATATAGCTATCTATCTATCTATCTATCTGTGTAAGTTTATGCACAATATGTTCATTCAGCAGAATAACAGTAATAGGCTTTACCCTAGGGTCCTTGCCCTACCTATTCTCAGGTTTTTTTTTTTGCTATCTTAGCAGTGTAAATACAGATTCCATCTTATGGAGTTGTTCTTAAATATAATCCAAGTGCTTTTAACCACTGACCCATCTACTCAGTCAAGTATGAAAACTATTTGGGAAGCTTTATGAAGGTTAGAGAATAGTGAGGGACAGTTGGACACTGTAAGATGATTGCCATGTATAATGATATAAATGAGAAATGTGCACTTGGTCCTTAGTTCTATTTGGGAAGGTTGGGGGGGGGTGCATCCTTGCTGGAGGAAGTATTCCCTGGGCAGAGAGAGCTTCGAGATTAAATGCCTTGCATCACTTGACTTTGCTCTTGCTGCTTTGTGCTTGATGTTCAGTATGTAAGTTCTTAGCTCCCTCCCCACTCCCCTGCTTGTTGCTCCATGATGGACTCTAGCCCTCTGGAACCACAAGCCAAAATTAAACTCTTCTATCCGTTGCCTGGTCATGTTGCATGGTATTTTTGTTGTTGTTGTTTATTCATTTTGTTTGTTTGTATTTGATCACAATGACAGAAAAGTACTTGATACACTGTGTACTTGCAAGAAATTTAGGTGAGAGATAACCATAGCAGTTGCAGGGGAAGTGGAGGGAGGAGAAGATGGTAGTAGAACCAATCAATAGGTCTTAGTGATGCATCAGAAACAGCTGGTGTGTGAACAAAGGAATTAACAGCAACTCTCCATGTCATGATTTACAAACAGAAATAAAGAATAGACCTTTTCCTCCTTCCCTTCTTCTTTTCTTCCTTCCTTTCTTTGTTTCTCCCTCTGTCCCTCCCTTCCTCCCCCTCCTCTTCCTTTCTTCTTTTGCCTTCCTTGCTTCTTTCATTCTTTCCTCCTCCCTCCTTCCTCCCTCCTCCTCCTCCATAATGAGCACAAAAGTGAGGTTCTTGCATATACCAGGCAAATGCTGTACCATGAAGAGGTTATATTTTGTTGTACTTGTTTTGCTAAGGGAAGTTTTGAGAAATCATTATACATTAGACTTGTGTTTGGGAAGCCTGTTAGACACACATGTGTTCACGGCAAATCAGCAGTTGAATGTACAATATGTTCTTCAGGAAGAAGATAAAAGTTGAAAATATAGATCTGAGCTGGGCGGTGGTGGCGCACGCCTTTAATCCCAGCACTCGGGAGGCAGAGGCAGGCGGATCTCTGTGAGTTCGAGGCTGGGCTGGACCGATAGCCTCCAAAACAATACAGAGAAACCCTGTCTCGAAAAACCAAAAAAAAAAAAAAAAAAAAAGAAAAAAGAAAATATAGATCTGAGAGTCATTGTGGAACATGTATTATATTTAAAGTTAAAGAGCTAGATGAGATTTTAAAAGGAAGAATTTGGAGAGAAAAAAAGAGCCTAAGATAGGTGTTTGCCTAAGAAGAGAAGCTCTTCAAGATAACTGTAGAGTGGCCAATGGGATGAAAGATATACACCCAAATTCTTCCATGTTGTACTTCAAATAGGAGGGAAATTGACTAGAGAGAGGTGTGGTACCAAAGGAAGGTTACTTTTAGTAGTGGTTTACCAGAGCACATATGTCGTCTATGGCTATAGAGGCAAAGAGATGAAAGTCAACAGCAGACAGCAAACTCAGAGACTTCTTTGTAAAATCTCTGCATCCTCCCCCATCCTCTTCCAGTAGAATTAATTATGTCCTTGTATTTAGTCCCATAGGGTTTGCTTAATTATATTTATAACATTTTGTTGTGGTTAATTATGTAAATTTCTGTGTCCCAAGTGGATTGTTAAACTCCTTGGGAGAAAGGGTATTCTTTGTTGATTGGCAGCTCTGCTAAGGCCTTTATTAGGCACATTACATGTATTATCTCAGCTCGTATTCACAACCACCTTTTATGGGGATATAATCGTTATTTTATAGATGAGGGAATTCTGGTTCAAAGGGGCTGGATAACTGGTCTAATAGTATGGCTGGTGAGTTGGAGGCAGAGTGAAGACCCTTCCTCTTCCCTGGAATCTTTTCCTTGGCACACTTTTCTTTCACTGGCTCTTCTGCTAGGTATTGCCAGTAAGCACATTTCAATTCCAGGTGTGCTCAACTCCGATTCAAAGACAGTGAGTGTAGTAAAACAGAGCTACAGGTAACACTCTGTAAGAACCAGTGATGACTTTATCCCTCTGTCTGTAAGAAGCAGTGATGACTTTATCCCTCTGTCTGTAAGAACCAGTGATGACTTTATCCCTCTGTCTGGGATCACCCCTTCCATTTGTTAATTCAGGAAGACTATCCCAGACTGTGCTCACCTACCTTGTTCCACCTTTGAGATCCCTGGGAGTTCTTGATCAAGAGAAAGGCAGATGTGGGGAGTTCATCCTGGAGGTTGATGTTCTCATGTCATCTGCTATTGCAGAATCTAAGTACCTGAACTGGCTGGCTAGGCGTGATTTGAAGACCTTTGGATAAGTGAGTGAAGATTGCTGTGACTAGGCAATCATCAAAGTTGGAGAGTTCAATCTCTTTATATTTTTAACCCCCAAGTTGGTGATTGTTTTATTTTGTTTGATGTTTTTCATTCATAGAAATCTTTGATCACACATGTCATATAAAGATACTAACTGATGCAGTTAAAATAAAAAGAAAAGCTGTTTCCTGCCTGCCTTCTGGTGTCCTGTGCTCAACCAGCGAGGCCTGGGGACTGCACACTGCGGATCCCATCCCAACAGAGTCCAGCCCACCCTGAGACTGCCAACGTCCACCTCTATCCAGGGGAAGAGGAGAGCTGCCAGAGTATTGGACCTGCTTGCACCCACTGGAAGGGATCCCTGGCCCCATGCCCACCAGGAGAGGAAAAGACTCCTTCTGCAGCCACTGGAAGAAGGGATGGGAAGGAGACAATATAAAAGCACACTGGGCAACAGAAAAACCAATATAACACCCCCAGAGTCTGGAGACTCTACATCAGCAAGACCTGAACAGCCCAATGCAGATGAAGCAGAAGAGAATGAGAAGAGACCTTAAAAACAACCCCATGAAAATGATAGAGGCCCTAAAAGAGGATATGAAAAATCCCTTAAAGAAATGGAAGAAAAAAACCAAAAAAATTAAAGAAATGGAGAAAAAGACAAAGCAAAAATTGCAAGAAACAATTAAACAGTGCAAGGGTTGAAAGCTGAAATAGAGAAAATTAAAAAAAACACAGTCTTAGGGAATGCTGGAAATAGAAAAGCTGGGCAAACTGTCAGGTAATACAGATGCAAGTATAACCAACAGAATACAAGAGTAGAAGAGATGGAAGAAGATACACTAGGAGAAATAGGCTCATTGACCAAAGAAAACTTAACCAAACAAGGAAAAGACCTGTATCACAATAACTTGGAGTCTTTAAAGAAGGAAATTAAAGAAGAAACAAGAAAATGGAAAGATCTTCCATGCTCTTGGATAGGTAGGATCAACATAATTAAAATGGCAGTCTTGCCAAAAGTAATCTACAGATTCAATGCAATCCCCATCAAAATCCCAGCTCAATTCTTCACAGACCTTGAAGGAAGAATTCTCAACTTTATATGGAAAAACAAAAGACCCAGGATAGCCAAAACAACCCTGTAAAACCAAGGAACATCCGGAGGCATCACCATCCCTGACTTCAAGCTCTATTATAGAGCTATAGTCCTGAAAACTACTTGGTATTTGCACAACAATAGACAGGTAGACCAATGAAATGGAATTGAACACCCTAATATTAATCCCCACACCTATGAACACCTGATTTTTGACAAAGAAGCTAAAATCATACAATGGAAAAAAAGCATCTTCAACAAATGGTGCTGGAATAAATGGATGCTGGCATGTAGAAGACTGCAGATAGATCTATGCCTATTGCTAAGCACAAAAGTTAAGTCCAACTGGGTCAAAGACCTCAATATAAATCTATCCACACTGAACCTGTTAGAAGAGAAGGTGGGAAGTACCCTTGAATGAATTAGTACAGGAGACCACTTCCTGAACATAACACCAGTAGCATAGAAACTGAGATCAACAATTAATAAATGGGAGCTCCTGAAACTGAGAACATTCTGTAAGGCAAAGGACACAGTCAGCAAGATAAAAAGATACCCCACAGAGTGGGAAAAGATATTCACTGACCCCACATCTGACAGAGGGCTGATCTCCAAAATTTACAAAGAACTCAAGAAGCAAGTCTCCAAAACACCAAAAGATCCAGTTAAGAAGTGGGGTACAGAACTAAATAGAGAATTCTTAATAGAGGACTCTAAAATGGCTGAGAGACACTTGAGAAAGTGCTCAACATCCTTAGTCATTAGGGAAATACAAATCAAAACAACTCTGAGATACCATCTTACTCCTGTCAGAATATCAAAAATGAAAACCACCAATGACAGTTTATGCTGGAGAGGATTTGGAGAAAGGGGAAAACTCTTCCACTGTTGGTGGGAGTGCCAACTCGTACAGCCACTTTGGAAATCAGTATTGAGATTCCTCAGGAAAATGGGAATCAGTCTATCACAAGACCCAGCAATTCCACTCTTAGGTATATACCCAAAAGATGCACATTCACACTAGAATGCCTGTTCCACTATGTTCATAGCAGCATTATTTGTAATAGCCAGAACCTGCAAGCAACCTAGATGCCCCTCAACTGAAGAGTGGATACAGAAAATGTGGTACATTTACACAACGGAGTCCTACTCAGTAGGAAATAAATCAATGGAATCTTGAAGTTTGCAGGCAAATTGATGGCACTAGAAGAAACCATCCTGAGTGAGGTAACCCAGTCACAAAAAAACAAACATGGTATGTACTCACTATATATGGATTTTAGACATGGTGATTGCCAGCCTACAATCCCACTGCCAGAGAGTCTGGGAAACAGGGAGGACCCTAAGAAAGATATACATGGTACTCCAGAGAAGGGAAATGGGACAGGATCTTCTGAGCAGATCAGGAGCATGGTGGGAGGGCAGAGGGAGCTGGGAGAAAGAGAGGGGGTGAAGAGGAGGGTAGAGGAAGACATGGGGGAGTAGGAAGGTTGAGTCAGGGGAAGAATAGAGGAGGGCAGGATGAGAGATACCACAATAGAAAAGAGTCATTATAGGTTTGAGGAGAAATCTGACACTAGTGAGATTTCCAGAGATATACAAGGATGACACCAACTAGCAATCTAAGCAATATGGAGAGGCTACCTTAAATGCTCTTCCTGATAATGAGATTGATGACTACCTTGTATGGCACCTTATAGCTTTCATCCAGTGACTGATGGAAGCAGAGGCAGACACCCACAGCTAAACACTGAACTGAACTCCTGGAACCAGTTGCAGAGAGGGAGAAGTGATGAGCAAAGGGGTCTAGACCAGGTTGGTGAAACCCACAGAAATTACTGACCTGAACAATGGAGAGCTCATGAACCCCAGGCTTATGGGTGAGATGCCAGCATGGGACTGATCCAGACTCCCTAAATTAGGATGTCAGTGAGGAGGTCTTGGAAATCTATGGGGCCTTGGGTAGCAGATCAGTATTTATTCCTGGCATACAAATGGACTTTGGGAGCCCATTCCACATGAAGGGATGCTCTCTCCTTTTGACACATGGGGGGGGGGCTTAGGCCCTGCCATGGATGATATGACAGACTTTGGAGATCCCCCATGGAGGGCCTTGCCCTCTCTGGGAAGTGGAGTGGGGATTGGGTGGGTGGTTGGGGTGGGTTGGGAGAGCGGAGGAGGAGGGGAGGGTGAGGGTATCTGGGATTGACATGCGAAACAAGCTTGTTTCTAATTAAATACAAAAAGATAAAAATATACTAAGTAAAAAAAGGGAACAAAATGTATGTCACATAAGAATGATACACCTTATCTCAGTCATCAAATATACTTGATCTTTTGTTCTATATAGACTTAATGAAAGAACATTTTTTTCAACTAAGGAAGGAAATCTATTGAGCCTAGAGCCAAATATTTACCATACATACACTCTGCACTGTCAGTCATCTTTGCTCAGTTGCTCTCTAATGTAGTAGACCCCAGTTGGCTGGTTTGATGAGGCCCCAACTCTTATTATCCATGCAGCTGCACAGCTTGGTGTCATCTACATGCCTGCATCAAGATGCCAGTCTTTTGTATATACTCTGGGAACTCCAAACAGCACTTGTACACACAGAATTTTCAGCTTTTGGAGTGACAGGATGTGTACTCATTGCTGAAGCAGTAAAGATAAGATTTGTTAAGTGCTAGTCTTTCACCCAGAAGATTTGTATTGATTTCCCATCATGCATTCTGAAAGCATACTAAGAACCGTGGGATATTCAACTGGAAAAACAAAGTTCTGTGAAGACAAGCTCACGGTTCAGAGGAAAGACAAACTATAAACAAGCAATCTCAACATGAAAAATGCCTCACTATGGAAAGGAATGGGAAGCTTGAAGGGCACTTGGGTGACGTCCTTAAAGTCATTAAGAACTCTCAAGAAGGCTTCTGAAGTGAAGCGTGCTTGAGGTTGAGGTGAATGAAGTGTAAACTGAAGTAGCTACCAAAGAAGGCGTGTGTCAGGGGAATGGAGAAGCCATTCCTGAAAAATAAAGGTCTTTACAAAGGCTGAATTGTGAAAAAGCAGTGTCTCACAGGTGTCAGGCCACTAGGTATGTGTGGCATGCAGAGAAGAGAAGAATGGTGTAGCCAGAGACAGGCAGAGTCACAATGGGAAATGCTGTCTAGTTTTTCGAAAAATAAAGGGATCTGTGGGAGAAGATAATACATAGCCATGGAAACACTTTAAGCAGATTAGTAATAATGGCCCACAGAACACTGATTTAAGAAGAGATGAAGCCAGAGTAAAGAGGCTACAATAACCAACATTTGTATTTTGGGGGATATAAATGTCATTTTATGAGTGCAAGACTGGGGAATGAAGGTCATTCAAAATACAAATTGAGGAGACTAAACCAGCAATTCCTACAATTGCTTCTGTGTTGTTGGTAAGGGATGGGAGGGGCTGCATAGCCTTGCTGTCTTCCTTAGGTAGACAGGATGAATGACAGCACTTTCTCAGCTTGCAGTACAAGAAAGAGTCAAGTAATGAATTAGACTCAAGTTAGGTGTCCTATTCAGTCTTCCACTGTGGCGAAAGATATCAGAGATAAGCAATTTAGAAGGAGAATGATTGCTTTTGGCTTCTGATGTCAGAGGTTTTGGTCCACACTTGGCCATGCTTCGAACGTGAGGTTTGGCAGAGCATCATGATGGAGAGTGTATGGAAGAACAAAGATGCTCACCTCCCCCTGGAAGTCATGGAGGAAAGAAGATGGAGGAGTCAGGAATTGGCATGTCTTTCTAGGACAAGCCCTCAGTGACCTACTTCTCCAAAGTAAGCCTTCTTAAAATTCCAACCAATTCTCTAAGCCATGAAACCAGATGGGGGTTAATACACAGGCCTTTGACACATAGGCTTGTAGAGCATACTTCACATATAACTTCCAGCAGCATTCTATAGTTGAAGCACTTGCTTTCCGTTCCTGCACAAGTGGCTAATAGGTGGAACTCACTTCATGGACAGATAGGAAGTCCTTTAAAGGCATGCACTATTTAGAATTAAAGTAGGACATATGACAAAGGTGCAGATGCTACTCTTCAGAGGTTTGTGGGTGCTAAATTCTTTAACGATAGGACTGTGCACATGGTCGTGTTCTGTACATCATTAGTATCAACATGTTGAACCATTCCTTCATCTGAATTGTATCCATCCCAGACTTTGTTTTTCCTACATTACCAGCTCACTGCCTCTCATGTATGAACGCAAACATGCCCTTCCTCAGTGGGAGCAACCACCTGGTATTCTACTGCCATCCTTGCCCCTTCAAAGTCATGGTCAGTCCTGATCTTGAGCTTCACCCCTGCTTCACTGCCCTTCCCCGACAAAGCTACTTCTCGCTACACCCGTTTCTCATTGTTGCTAGGAAGAAAAGACAAAGCTCACAGGTGTCCTCTCTCCCCTTTGACATTGGATTTCATGTTTGGAGATAAGATTCATTATCTCTTATTATACCAGGTGGTTATTTCTATCCTCCTTCATCTCTTCAAATGTCCAATTATACACATTTCTCCTTTAGTATTAAGAGATAAACTTTATTTCCCTTTCACCCAGAAAACTGGAGAATTTACATAAAAGCTTTCTTAGCATAGCTCCATTACTTTTACCTGGCATTACAATAAATGGCACACATTTCCTTTCTTGGTCATCACTGAGACAAGATACAGGCAGATTCACCAATTGGCAGGTAGAAAGGTATGAAGGTGTCTCCTACTGGTGGATGGTGACAGATGCTTGTCTAGCATGATCATGTCAGTTGAGCTATGGATCACTTCAATGTTATGCTTACTTCTTAAGAAGTAATTTCCCTAGTACCAAGTAAAATGGCTATTACAGACTCATGTTTATAAGTTGTCTGATGGGACTTTGGCTAGATGCCATTAGCATGGATGAATTCATTAACGTACATAATCCATCACATTTGTTTATTTACTCATAATATCTATATTTGATTGCTAAGGCAAACCCTCTCAGGCCATTTTTCATTTAGCAGGGAGTTTCTCTTTTTCTCTCTTTCCTTTTACTTAATAGCATTCTTGCTACTTCATTCATGACCGTCTGTTCATTTGATTCATTCCTCTTACTCAGGATACAAGAACTCAGTTAACAGAGGAAGCATGACATTACTGGTGACACTGAATCCAGTCAGGAAACAGAGGCAGGGAATACCAGTTTTCCGTTTTACCTCTGGGAGTGACTGCAGTCTGGTGTTCTTCTCTGAAATACCCTCAAGACACATGCAGAGGTTTTAAATCCACTTAGGTTGGCGATGACAATGAACCATCACAGTCTAAAAATGTGGGCTAACGTTTCATGTTGTACTGATTTGAGGACAAGGAGATATTGTTACATTACTCTGCAATTTACTAAACAAATAACCTCTGTTGTCCAGTGAATGAAATGATTTTATTACCCTGCTGAATAAACTCTACTGTGTATCTTTCCTGTTACATTTCACAGTCTCCTAGTTCAGGTGTCCTCCATCTGGAACATTCCGTGTCCTTCCCAGTCTAGAAGATACTAAAATAAAAAGTCCTGGTAGAGCTCTCCCTTAATCAATTATCAAGATATTGCCCTAAAGAAAGGTAATTCTTCCAGCAGGAATGTGGGAGCTAATTGTTTAAATAATAAGCATATAAATGTCACCTCATGGCATTTCTAAGGTACTTGAGTAAGCAAATGTAGCTCTTACAACTGAAAGTAAGTATTCAAGTCTTAGCCAGAGCTGAGCTCTGAAGCTTCAGAGTATTTCTTAATTCTTTGTAACACAAAATTAGAAAGTCAAGCCTTACACTTCTTTCTGCATTGTAGACAGACCCTCCCAGCTGTCACACTCCACTTCTACTGTGGGTTTGTGGTTGGCAATTCTCTGTCTCTTCTTACGTACTGATTGAATGGGTTGCTCACTGCCATGTCACAATTCTGGGTTGTTATTTTGGAATCCTAACCTGGAGTACACTTGTGACTGATGGCAGCAGGCATTAGGAGAAGAGCGATGATTAATCACTTCTACCTTAGGATAGCACATGGCCTTCTTACTCAAAGGTAACTATTGGGCCAATTCTGTCACAAAAAGCGATTAGTAGACTTACTATGTTATAACCTTTATTTTGTGAGTTGCCCACAATCTGGAGCTGATCCCCGGGTAAATGCCATTCTGATTCCATTAAAGTTAAAATTTCAAACAGACAGTAAAGGGCAAAGCAAGAGCTGAAAGTAATTACAGAGAAGAGTGCACATCTGCTCCCCTGGAGTGTCCATCTTGCAGCTGGTGTGGAAATGGATTAATCCCTCCTCAGAAACAGCCAGGCAGCTTGAATGGTCGGATCCTATTAGGCGACACGATGTGTCCATTTTTGGAATGAAGCAGAGAAATAAAGTGCCCCAAGCAAATCACCCCAATAATAAAGTGAATCTCTCTACTTCAGTGGAATCAGCCATAGTTCTCCTCTTGCAGAGAATACAAAACACTGGCTTTTGTCTTAACTAAGAACTATAATGCAAGCAACTGAGATGTTGAAAAAGCGATGTGTAACTCATTATGGGAGTAACCATATTCACTGTGTACTTAGGTCATATCTAGAAGCAAGCCATGGTTTTGAAAGTAACTTACAAAGTCCTTCGAGTCATGGAGAAGCAATGAGCAAGTGCCATGGACTAGCTTTGTTTTCACACAATGAAGGCAAAGTTAAAAAAAAAAAGATTTACTGACTGAAGCAGCCTTTGGAATCTCTCCATTGAAGGTTATAATGCCTGTTTTGTTTTTTCTAGATTGACTGCTGATTTTTATTTTGGTGTATTTAGATCCCAGTACAGACACTGGATTATGACCTTGGCATGGTGGCACACACCTTTAGTTTTAGCACTTGAGGAGTAGAAGCAGGCGGATCAGGAGTTCAAGGTCATCCTCAGCTATATAGAGAGTTCAAAGCCAGCTGAAACCACACAAAACTCTCTCAGCCACACTCCCTCTCAAAACAATGCTTAAACATAGTACTGTAATACATAACATTACTGGAGAAAATACTGGAATTCATGACAATTTATTATCATTGCAGAAAACTCATCTTTGTCTTCAAGTAGGGAGTGAACACTTTTTATTCTGTTATATATTATATACATCCCTACCAAAGTTTCCCCTCCTTCTCCTCCTCCCAGTTTCTGTCCCTTCCTCCTCCCCTCTTCCCCAGATCTACTCCTCTCTGGTTCCCTCAAAAAAAAAAAAGAGCAGGCCTCCCAGGGACAACCGCCAGACATGACATAACAAACTTCCGTAAGGCCAGGCACATACAGTTACTTCAAGGCTGGACAAGAGGCAACCCAGTAGGAGGAGAAGGGTCATACAGCAGGCAAAAGAGTCAGAGCCAGTGCCTGCTCCCACTATTATGAATCCCACAAGAGGACCAAGCTACTCAGCTAAAACATATATGCAGAGAAACTATGTGAGACCCCTAAAGATTCCTGGTTTCTGCGAGACCCCATGAGTCCTGGTTGGTTGATTCTGTTAGCCTTGTTCTTCTGATGACCCTGTTTAATGTGTATCTTTAAGTGCCTGCCTGCCTCCCAGGAATGACACTCTCCACTTAGATCTTCATTGGCCCTTCCCAGATACTGCTGAACTTAGCGTCCATTGTCAACCAATTATCTAAATAAGGTAGTTTCTTACAATGACAAGGATAAGTTATATTTGCTTATACATAAATAGTCCTTATACTATGCCTTTTTAATCTCCTCTACCTGTGATAGTCATTTGAAATAATAATGTCTTTAATAAGCTACTTCTGCACAATTCTGTATTATTATGAAGTAAAACTAGGTCTCTAAGCTCTCTTAGCTATTATTTATCATGACAATCTGTGACTATTTTGTTTTCTTTATTTTTCATTGTGTTCTGAACATATAGCATGACATCACTCTTCTCACAAAATTTTGTGTATACAGTACAGTACTATGAGTTATAAGCACAGTGAAAAAATACACATCTAGAACTTTCTTATATGTTGAATATTACCTATTTCTTCTTCTGCCTTAGCTCTGGTAAGAACCAGGGAACTTACAATTGCTAATAATTTGATTATTTAAGATATCTTAAAGAAATATCATCTTGTAGGATTTATCCTTTTACTCAGCAGAATATTCATAGGGTTTATACATATCATCACCTATGACAAGATTGTATCCTTGTACGACTAAATAATATTTCTATGTGTATGTGTGAGTCTCTCGCTCCCTCTTCCTGTGTGTGTGTGTGTGTGTAGTATTTCTGCATTTTACCTTTTGTAAAAAAATGCTGTAGTGACCACGAGAATACAAGCAACTCCTCAAAATCCCCAGTTGAGCTTTTTTGAATGAACATCTCAAAGCATCATCCCTACATCCCTTTGAGAAATTCCCAAGCTGTTTTCCATTAAGGCAACTCTACTAAACCCCTGTCTGAGAGATTAAATCCACCTGAAGTTCAGGCTTTTGGGATTCAACACTGTCATCTATTTTTCCCTCTGTGGCCACATTATTCTTTGAGAGACCCATAGAAGTCTTTATACTTAGGGAAATGATATGGAAGAACTGGAACAACAGAAGATTTATTTATGACAGCCCATAACTTTACAAAGCTGCCATGGAGATATAAATTTTTAAGTTCTATGAATCCTTGCTGTTGCTTGGGTGTGGTTCATCTTTGCCAAAATTCATGATGAAATTTTAGTCACAATATAATGGTATCAAGAGGTGATGGGAGCTTTTGGAGGTAATGCCATCATTAAGATTAATGCTTTTATTACAGAGTTTGTTTTCAAAAGAGGAGTTGGATAAACCAAGATCGCCTGACTTTTGTGTTGTATGTCTTCTGCATGTACCCACTTGCTTTTCTGCTTTCCACTTGAATTGGAGCCCCCATTCCCAAACAGCATGTTGGAGTTTCCAGACTCCATAGTTAAAGCCATGATAAGCACACATTTTAATAAATTAACCAAATCTCAGTATTTTGTTAGCAACAGAAAATGGACTAGAACAATCTCATGCTCATCCTAAGGGCCACTAAATTTTCTGGCCAGCCTGCAATTCTCTGTGATTTTATCACCATTGGCAGAACTCTTAGTTCCTCTTAGCTTCCAGATGTCCAAGTCAGGTGATAATTGGCCCCTAAAGTATTCCCTGTGGTTGCATGTTCAATTGCTTCCCAAGCCATTTGCTTTAATCATGACTCATCCTTGACAATTGTAGCTCCAGTTATGTTCACCTGTCAGCTGGGTTTGTCCTTGACTACTCAAAAGACCTGAGCATGTTAAGAGTTACTGCAACTATAGTTAGAAACTGGCACCCCAGCTAGGCGGTGGTGGCACACGCCTTTAATCCCAGCATTCAGGAGGCAGAGGCAGGCAGATCTTTGTGAGTTCGAGACCATCCTGGTCTACAAGAGCTAGGTCCAGGACAGCCTCCAAAGTCACAGAGAAGAAAAACAAAATAAAACAAACAAACAAACAAAAAGAAACTGGCATGCCTATGCCTCACAAGTTTTAGATGGTGGCAATAGTCACTACATTTCTAGAGATAGTGACATTGACTGGTCATCTTGTCACACAAAGGCGGTGTTTATCATACCTGTAATAAAATCCCTGAGGCAGATCAACTTTACAGAAAAGCCATGTATTTAGTTTATAGTTTTGGAGACTAAAAGGAAAATAATGCATCTCTGGTGGCCACCCATGGTGTAAGGCAGCAGAAGCACATGCAGGAGAAAGAGATGATATTGCCAAGCAAGATGCTGAGAAGCTGTGATGCTATAACACTTTTTAAGCCACCAGTTGGTTATAAGGATCTCTTAAAGGTACTACTTCCCAGCGTTACCACTTTGAGGACCAAGTTTTCAACATGTGAACAAATAATTAATCTGTTCTCTCTCTTAAGTCTCTCCTCTGGCTGATGGTTAGTAGCTTTGAATACCAAGGTAGGTGTCAACTTTCTATTAAGTGTGCATATGCCAGTAACTTTGGCCTAATGGACATTGTTATTCCCTAGCTTCCATTTTCAGCACACTTCCTGTTTTTTTTCTTGTATAAGTTGGTAGAATTCTTCAATTATTTCCCTTTGTAGTCTGAAACACTCCTGGTGTTTGTTGGTTTAAGACTGAGCTATGTGGCTTAGAGGCAATGTGGAGTCATGGAGGTAGAGCTGGAGAATGCCAATGTCACCTTGTAAGGCAATTGCATCTGGTTGTGTGGAAGATGTGTTTTATGCTCACCAAATGTTCATGGGCCCTATAATTCTTGATTTCATTGCAATGACAAGAGATAATGACAACGGAAATAATACTAGTTGACATTTTAAGGCGGGGCATTTCAGAACTGACTTGGGGTGCCCCCCTTTCTCTCATCCCCATAATATAGCCACGATATGCTCCAGCAAGTTAGCACCAGGATGACTAATATTCCACCAATAAGTTCTCTGTCAATCCACTGAATAGAGCAAATGGCAGCGAAATATAGTTTTGTTTCTAAGGTTTGAGGTTGTGACTGTATCACAGATATTTCATTTTCTGACTTAACCTGATGAAAGGTGATTAGGGTTGCAGTTATGGACATGGTAATCTAATTACATAAGAGAGAGGGCGGACATCTGCTGACAGAGGGGATACTTCATTCCTAGAAGCTATAATTCATATTTTAAGCAAGCACCTTCCTACACAGGCAACCAACCTTCATCTTTCTTTTAGTAATGAAGTACTTATTACTTTCAAGTTTAAACAGATTTGAAACATAATCCTAGGTGTCTAGACTTCTGATACCACCCCTAGCACAAAATAATTTTGGTCAGAGAAAATGTGTTCTAATTTATATAAACTTGTTTGTAAATAATTCTAGGAAAAAGTGGTCTCCTGGCTTTGGGAATCTTCTATGCGACATTACTAATTACTATTTAAACAAATATTTTTCTGTGATACCTGTGCAAACATGTTCTGAATTTCTGGTGTGTACTATTCTGGAGAGAGAGAGAGAGAGAGAGAGAGAGAGAGAGAGAGAGAGAGAGAGAGAGAGAGAGAGACAGAGAGAGACAGAGACAGAGACAGACAGAGACAGACAGAGACAGACAGAGAGACAGAGAGAGAGATAGAGACAGACAGAGACAGACAGAGAGACAGAGAGAGAGATAGAGACAGACAGAGACAGACAGAGAGACAGAGAGAGAGACAGAGACAGACAGAGACAGACAGAGAGACAGAGAGAGAGAGACAGAGACAGACAGAGACAGACAGAGAGAGAGAGAGAGAGAGAATTCTGTGGTCATCTCTGGACTTTAAGGGAAAGAGATACCTCTTGATAAATAAGTCTGAATGAAATTTTATGACTTGAAATTTAGAACACATTATAACAGAGAGCAAACAGAACACTGAAGAAGCAAAAATGATGGTATCTGATCTGACTCTTGAAATCCTGGTAGGAATTTTAAAGGGTAAAGTAGGATAGGAAAGGAAACCATTACTCTTGAAGAAGTGGTATTCTACTCTGGAGAAATGGTTCAGGATTCACTCATTTGGGAGTAATGTAGGAAGGAGTCAGTCTAAAGTCAGTTGAAGTCTCGTCACTCAAAGCCATGGTAATGACTTGCACCTGACTACTGTTCAGCCTACTGGTACATGCTTATTTTTTTCAATGGTGTTGTTAGTGTAATTTTCATGTCCCCTTTAATTCATACTTTGAAATGTAACCCCAACCTGATGATTTTAAAGGTGCAACTTTAGGAGGTAATTAAACAATGAAAGTGGTGTTCCTTTGGATGGCATTAATGTTCATATAAAAGACATCCCATGTGGGCTGGAGAGATGGCTCAGCAGTTAAGAGCACTGGCTGCACTTCTAGAGGACCTGGATTCAATTTCTAGCACACACATTGCAGCTCACAACTGTCTGAAACTCCAGTTCCAGTAATAGAGTCCTGCTTCAGGTGTCTATTATATAACAAAAAAGTAAAATGATATCAGTGTGAGACTTAAATCTTCAACAGTTATATAAGCTGGGCAATGAGAACATTGTACATTTTCCTTGAATATGAACTTTGATATAGGAAATTTTATAAAATACATCCTTGTATTATAGCTCAATATAGATAATTGTTCAAAAGTTTCTGCTATCTATGATAAGAGCGGTATGAAAACACGTTTAAAACCCAGAAAAGACGTGCATACTCAGTCTGCATTTTGAGGCTTACAACAAGTACAGCAGACAGGACATTAAAGACAATGCATTGGAGAACATGGCAAACATACTAGTGTTTGCTGAAAGCTTATGTGTTCTGAGTTCCCCAGTCTCTTTCTTTTTTTTCCCCACATATTTTTTATTTAACTTTTTACGCATGTCACTTTCATTTCCCTCTCCCTCCCCTCCTCTCCCACCTCCCAATCCTCCCAACCCATCACCTCCACTCCACCCCCCATCCACTCCCCAGGGAGGGCAAGGGCCTCCATGAACGATTTTCAGGGTCTGTCACATCATCCCAGGAAGGACCCAGGTTCTTCCTCATGAGTCCAGGCTGAGAGAGCATCCCTCCACATGGTATGGGTTCCCACAGTCCTTTTGTATGCCAGGAATAAATACTGCTCCACTCTCCCAGGTCCCACAGATTGCCAAGGCCTCCTCTCTGTCACCCAGGTTCGGTGGGAGGGATGTCTGGATCAGTCCCATGCTGGTCCCTCAGTCATCAGTCTGGGGACCATGTATTCCCCCTTGTTTAGGTCAGCTGCCTCTGTGGGTTTCGCCATCCCGATCTTGATTCCTTTGGTCATCACTCTTCTTTGCAACTAGGTTCCAGGGTTCAATTCGGTTCACAGCTGTGGGTGTCTGCCTCTGCCTCATCAGCCATTGGATGAGAGTTCTAGGATGGCATATAAGGTAGTCATCATTCTCATTATCATGGGAGGGCATTTAAGGTAGCCTTAATGCCAGTGGATCTGTGAAGATCTCACTAGTGCCAGATCTCTCCTCCAACTTATACTGGCTTCCTCTTTTCTGGTATCTCCTATCTTTTTCTCTACTATTCTTACACTGGCTCAACCTTCCTGCTCTCCCATGCCCTCCTCTCCCACCTCGTTCTCTCTCTCTTTCTTCCATGTCCTTCTACCCTCCCCTTCCTCCCCCCAATCCAATTAGGAGATTGCATCCCCTAACCCTTCTCTGGTTAACCATGCATATCACTCTTAGGGTCCTCCCTGCACCCAAGACTCTCTAGCAGTGGGGTTGTGGGCTGGCAATGCCCTGCTCCATGTCTAAAATCCATATACGAGTGAGTACATACCATGCTTGTCTTTTTGTGACTGGGTTACCTCACTCAGGATGGTTTTTTCCAATGTCATCCATTTGCCTGTATTTCAAGATTCGATTTTTTTTTCTGCTGAGTAGTACTCCATTGTGTAAATGTACCACATTTTCTCTACCCACTCTTCAGCTGAGAGGCATCTAGGTTCTTTCCAGGTTCTGGCTATTACAAATAATGCTGCTATGAACATAGTTGAGCAGATGTCCTTATTGTATGAGGGTACATCTTTTGGGTATATGCCTAAGAGTGGAATTGCTGGGTCTTGCGGTAGACTGATTTCCATTTTCCAGAGGAATCTCCATACTGATTTCCAAAGTGGCTGCACTACTTTCATTCCCACCAGCAGTGAAGGAGCGTTCCCCTCTCTCCACATCCTCTCCAGCATAAATTGTCATTATTGTTTTTGATTTTAGCCATTCTGATGGGAGTGAGATGGTATCTCAGAGTTGTTTTGATTTGCATTTCCCAGATGGCTAAAGATGTTGAGCACTTTCTCAAGTGTCTCTTAGCCATTTTGGACTCCTCTATTGAGAATTCTCTAGTTCTGTACCCCATTTTTAAATTGGATCCTTTGGTGTTTTGGAGTCTTGCTTCTTTGTAAGTTTTGGAGATCAGCCCTCTGTCAGATGTGGGGTTTGTGAATATCTTTTCCCATTTTGTGGACTGTCATTTTGTCTTGTTGGCTGTGTCCTTGGCCCTGCAGAAGCTCCTCAGTTTCAGGAGGTCCCATTTATTAATTGTCCATCTCAGTGTCTGTGCTACTGGTGTTCTGTTCAGGAAGCGGTCTCCTGTACCTCTAGGAGATTCAGTGTGGCTGGATTGATGTTGAGGTCTTTGATCCACTTGGACTTAAGTTTTGTGAATGGTGATAGATATGGATCTATCTGTTGTCTTTTACATTCCAGCATCCAGGTACTCCAGCACCATTTGTTGAAGATGCTGTCTTTTTTCCATTGTATAGTTTTAGCTTCTTTGTCAAAGATCAGGTGTTCAAAGGTGTGTGGGTGGATATCAGGGTCTTCAATTTGATTCCATTGTTCTACCTGTCTGTTTTTGTGCCACTACCAAGCTGTTTTCAGGACTATAGTTCTATAATAGAGCTTGAAGTCAGGGATGGTGATGCCTCCGGAGGTTCCTTTATTGTACAGGGTTGCCTTGGCTATCCTGGGTCTTTTGTTTTTCTACATAAAGTTAAGGATTGTCCTTTCAAGGTCGGTGAAAAATTGTGCTGGTATTTTGATAGGGATTGTATTGAATCTGTAGATTGCTTTTGGTAAGATAGCCATTTTCACTATGTTGATCCTGCCTAACCAAGAGCATGGGAGAGCTTTCCATTTTCTGGTATCTTCTTTAATTTCTTTTTTTAAGGACTCAAAGTTCTTGTTATACAGGTCTTTCACTTGCTTGGTTAGAGTTACCCCAAGATATTTTATGGTGTTTGTGGCTATTGTAAAGAGTGATGTTTCTCTGATTTTTTTCTTGTCCCCTTTATTGTCTATATACAGTAGGGCTACTGATTTTTTAATGTAATTTTGTATCCTACCACTTTGCTGAAGGTGTTTATCAGCTGTAGGAGTTTCCTGGCAGAAATCTTTGGTTCACTTACATAGACTATCATATCTGCAAATAGTGACAGTTTGACTTCTTCCTTTCCAATTCGTATCCCCTTGATCTCCTTTTGTTGTCTTATTGCTCTAGCTAGAACTTCAAGTACAATATTGAAGAGATATGTAAAGAGTGGACATCCTTGTCTTCTTCCTGATTTTAGAGGAATCACCTTTAGTTTTTCTCCATTTAGATTGATGCTGGCTGTTGGTTTACTGTATATAGCTTTTATTATGTTTAGGTATGTTCCTGTTATCCCTGATCTCTCCAAGACCTTTATCATGAAGGGGTGTTGGATTTTGTCAAAGGCTTTTTCAGCACCTAGTGAGATGATCATGTAGTTTTTCTTTTTCAGTTTGTTTATATGGTGGATTACATTGATGGATTTTCATATGTTGGACCATCCCTGCATCCCTGGGATGAAGCCTACTTGGTCATGGTGTATGACTTTTCTGATGTGTTCTTGGATTCGATTTGCCAGTATTTTATTGAGTATTTTCGCATAAATGTTCGTGAGGGAGATTGGTCTGTAATTCCCTATCTTGGTTGTGTCTTTGTGTGGTTTGTCTATTAATGTAATTGTAGCCTCGTAAAAAGAATTTGGCAGTGATCCTTCTGCTTCTATTGTGTGGAACAATTTGAAGAGAATTGGTATTAGCTTTTCCTGGAATTTTAGGTAGAATTCCGCACTGAAACCATCTGGTTCTGTACTTTTCTTGGTTGGAAGACTTTTTACGGCTGCTTCTATTTCTTTAGGGGATATAGATCTGTTTAAATTGTTTATTTCTTCTTGATTTAATTTTGGTAAGTGAAATCTATCTAGAAAATCATCCATTTCCTTTAGATTTTCTAATTTAGTGGAGTACAGATTTTCAAAATATGACCGGATGATTCTTTGCATTTCCCCAGTGTCTGTTGTTATGTCCCCTTTTTCATTTCTGATTTTGTTAATTAGCATGTTCTCTCTCTCTGTCTTTTAGTTAGATTTGATAAAGGTTTGTCTATCTTGTTGATTTTCTCAAAGAATCAACTTTGTTTCATTGATTCTTTGTATTGTTTTCTTTGTTTCTACTTTAATGATTTCAGCTCTCAATTTGATTATTTCCTGGCGTGTATCTCCTGGGTAATAAATCCTTAACACAAGGACTTGTGTTAAGGATTTTTGTTCTAGAGCTTTCAGGTGTTCTGTTAATTCTCTAGTGTGGCAATTCTCCAGTTTCTTCATATGGACACTTAGTGCTATGAATTTTCCTCTTAGCACTGCTTTCAAAGTGTCCCAAAGGTTTGGGTATATTGTGCCTTCGTTTTCATTGAATTCTAGAAAGTTTTTTTTTCTTTCTTTATTTCTTCCTTTACCCAGGGGTGATGCAACTGAGCATTGTTCAATTTCCATGATTTTGTGAGGTTTCTACATTTGTGTTCACGTTGAATTCTAATTTTAAGCTGTGGTGGTCCGACAGGATACAGGGGGTTATTCCACTTTTTTTGTATCTGTTGAGGTTTGCTTTACTGCCAAGTATATGGTCGATTTTAGAGACTGTATATTCTTTTTTGTTTGGATGGAATGTTCTATGGAAGTCTGTTAAACCCAATTGAGTGATAACTTATGTTAGTCCCATTGTTTCTTTGTTAAGTTTCTGTCTGGTGGACCTGTCCAGTGGTGTGAGTGGGGTGTTGAAGTCTCCCGCTATAAGTGTGTGGGGTTTAATGTGTTATTTGAGTTGTAGTAATGTTTCTTTTATGAATGTGGGTGCCTTTATATTTGGGGCATATATGTTCAGAATTGAGTCTTCTTCCTGATGTATTTTTCCTATGATGAATATGAAGTGATCTTCTTCATCTCTTTCGATTAATTTTAGTTTGAAGTCTATTTTGTTAGATATTAGGATAGCTACACCTGCTTGCTTCTTAGGTCCATTTGATTGGAAAGTCTTTTCCCAACCCTTAACCTTGAGGTAGTGTCTGTCTTTGAAATTGAGGTGTGTTTCTTGTATGCAGCAGAAGGATGGATTCTGTCTTCGTATCCATTCTGTTAGCCTGTGTCTTTTTATAGGTGAGTTAAGACCACTGATATTGAGGGATATCAATGACCACTGATTGTTGATTCTTGTTTCCTTTGGATCTGTTTTTGGTGGTAGTTTTATGTGTGAGTTTTTTTCCTATTTCTGACTTCTGGTAAAGTTAGATTATTTACTGCCCTGGTTATTTTAAGTGTAGTTAACTTCCTTGGGTCGGAGTTTTCCTTCTAGAACTTTCTGTAGGGTTGGATTTGTGGATATGTATTGCATAAATCTGGTTTTGTGATGGAATATCTTGTTTTCTCCATCTATAGTGATTGAGAGTTTTGCTGGGAATAGTAGTCTGTACTGGAATCTGTGATATCTTAGTGTTTGTAGAACATCTATCCAGGATCTTCTGGCTTTCATAGTTTCCATGGAGAAGTCGGGTGTAATTCTGATACGTTTGCCTTTATATGTTACTTGGCCTTTTCCTTTGCTGCTTTTAGTATTCGTTCTTTATTCTGTATGTTTGGTGTTTTGATTATTATGTGGCAAGGGAACTTTTTTTTTGGTCCAGTCTATTTGGTGTTCAGTAAGCTTCTTGTAGTTTCATAGGCATCTCCTTCTTTAGGTTGGGAAAATTTTCTTCTATGATTTTGTTGAATATGTTTTCTGTACCATTGAGCTGGGTTTCTTCACCTTCTTCTATACCTATTATTCTTAGATTTGGTCTTTTCACTGTGTTCCATATTTCCTGGATATTTTGTGTTAAGGATTTGTTAGATTTAAGACTTTCTTTTTTCAATGAATCTATTTCCTCTAGTTTATCTTCAGTGCACGAGATTCTGTCTTCCATCTCTTGTATTCTGTTAGTTATGCTTGCATCTGTAGTTCCTGATTGTTTTTTCAGCCTTTTGAATTCCAGCATTACCTCAGTTTGTGTTTTTCTTATTGTCTCCATTTCAGTTTTCAGATATTGAACTGTTTGAATTGTTTCCTTCATCTGTTTGATTGCTTTTTCTTGGGTTTCCTTGCTTTCTTTAAGAGATTTGTTGATTTCTTGCATTTTTTTGTTTTGTGTTTTCTTCCATTTCTTTAAGGGATTTTCTCATATCCTCTTTGAGGGCCTCTATCAGTTTCAGGAGGTTGTTTTGAAGGTCATTTTTTCTGTTTCATCTGTGTTGATATGTCCAGGTCTTGCTGGTGTAGAGTTTCTAGACCCTGGTGGTGTCATACTGGTTCCTCTGTTGTTGGCTGTGTTTTTTGTTTCTCAATACATGTTTTTATTTAAATTAAAAATGTGAATGTTTCACATGTCAGTCCCAGCTCCCGCTCTCACCCCTCCTCCTTTGTCCCTCCACCAGCCCCCAGCCTCCCACCCAATCCCCACATCATTCCCCAGGGAGGATGAGACCCTCCTTGGGGGAGATCTCTAAAGTCTGTCATTTCATCCTGGGCAGGACCTAGGCCCTTAACCATGTGTCCAGGCTGAGAGAGCATCCCTCTATTTGGAATGGGCTCCCAAAACTCATTCATAAACCATGGTAAACACTGATCTACTACCCAAGGCCCCAGTGATTTCTGTGGCCTCCTCCCTGGCACTACATTCATGGAGTCTGGATCAGTCCCCTGTTGGCCTCTCAGCCATCAGTCTAGGATTCAAGAGGTCCCCCTTATCAGATCAGCTGTCTTTGTGGGTTTCATCATCATGGTCTTGACCCCTTTGTTGGCTGTGTTTTTATATTGCCTTCTTCCTATTCTTTCTTTCAGTGGGAGCTCGTGGGGTCTCTTCCTCTTCGTAAGCACTAGGAAAGAACTAGAAGACACTGAAGACTGATGTGTGGGCAGACTCAGGGTGGTCCTTCTGGGAGGGTCAGGTCTTCTCTAAGTGCAGAAAATGCCCAGGGAGAAGGAGCGGGGGATATAGGGAGTTGGGGCTCAGAGCAGGGCCCCCACTCACCTTAAGCACCAGGAAAGGACCGGAAGACACAGGTGTTGGCAGACTCAGGGTGATCCTTCCAGAAGGGGCAGGTCTTCTCTAGGTGCAGAAAATGCCCAGGGAGACAGAGCAGGGGATGTAGGGAGTTGGGGCTTAGAGCGGGACCCCCACTCACCTTAGGCACTGGGAAAGGACTGGAAGACACTGAAGACTGAGGTGTGGGCAGACTCAGGGTGGTCCTTCTGGGAGGGGCAGGTCTTCTCTAGGCACAGAAAACTCCCAGGGAGAAGGAGCTGGAGATGTAGGGAGTTGGAGCTCAGAGTGGGGTCCCCACTCACCACCTCTTTCTTATTTAGGTTACTTCTTGGAAATATGCATGAGAAACAAAGTCCAAAGCCTTAGAAGATTTCCCTTACAGCTATGCTCCCATTTATTAGGTTAGGGTCTTGCAACTGTGACTAACCTGGGTCAACCTTGTCACTTCCTAATTGAATCATAGGCGGTGACTGTAATTTCTTCAGATTCTTGGAAAAATGGCAGGTCTCACTCTGGATATGGTGGGTACCAATCCGAAGCATATTGTATTATTGAATCACAATGTGGAGGACAGCCATGAGGGAGAGATACCAAGATTTCAGACTTAGTGTCTTACATAGAATTGATAAGAAAAAAATCAATGCAACAGGGTTCAAAGATAAGGAGGCAGCAAGGCAAGGCAGAGTTGCAAAGGAGCAGAGAAATTGAGAAAGAAGTGGAATTAGTGAGAAGTCCTAGCTGAACAAATGAGGGATACCAACTGATGGCAATTCAAATATTCTGGGCATACTGTTGGTTTGAGTCAAATAATTTTATGGGTTATATAACATATTCCTCAATGGGCTCATTGTAGTGGTATTTTGTCTGTAACTAACAAATAAAACTTGCCTAAAGATAAGAATCAGGAGCTAAACCACTAGTAAGTCATGCATACATGTAAGCTACTAGTTAGCTACAGAGGACAGGCAGTGGTGGTCACACCTTTATTCCCAGCACTGGGAGACAGAGGCAGATGGATCTCTGTGAGTTCAAGGACATCTAGGCTATATGAGAGTGAATCAGACTAAAAGAGAAACAGAGCATACACCTTTCATTTGAGCACTTGGGATGACAATGTCTTTAACCCTAGCACTAGGGAGGAATATAAGGCAGGAGCTCGAGTTTTGGGGAGAGTATTGTAGTTTGCAGTCACACTGAGGACAGGATCACCTTTCTTTGGTCTTAGCCTTGGTAGAGGTAAGAACTCTTTAGTGGTTTGGCTGCTTTACTTGTCTGATCTTCAGCTTGAACCCCAATATCACTCTCTGGGTTTTTATTATTCATGCTATAGCTCATTTTCACCAAATGATAAATTAATACTAAAAATGGGATATATGAAAGTGAGTAAAACAAGAAAAAGTCATAATAGATGCTAGCAAAGTTGTTTATCAAGAGTCTTTATCTATATTAAATTCAGGAAGTCCACCCACAAGGCACTTAAGACCCCTGTCCTTTGAGGTGTTGACCACTGGAATCCTGAACCCTGCTTGCTAGCTCTAATTTGCTGTTTTGATCTTATGTCACAAAATAGAGAGTGGGACAGCTTGAAACAAGACCAGAAATGGGATGATTCATCTGGCTTCCTTGGTCTGATCAATTCTCATCAGATTTGCAGAGTGCGACTGGAGCCTGGGCAGAGATCTCAAGGCTGCTTGCTGCCAGCACAAAATTTGTGTGATTCAGCAATCTATTATTAGAGTGACTTTATGTTTCCTGTGTTTTTGTTTTCATCTGTGTAAGATCATACATTTTAAATTCCCAGACTCTTTACTGTATGGTGTTCTTCAGCATGAATTTTGCATTGCTATTATATTTTAATGAATAGATTTATTTGTAACTATATATTATTTTATCTCATGGATATGTGATAATTTTTTAATATTGTATTTGAGACAGAATCTTATGTAGTCCAAGCTAGCATCAAGTTGATATACAGCCAAAGACAGCTGATCTTTCTGAGTGCTGGGGGTCCAGGAGTGTGTCACCATGCCTGGGTCTGTATAACACTAATGCTTCATGATATCTCTTTTCCAAATGAGCTGTATCCCAGTCCTGTGATATACAGTAGTTCACTTTACATTTCTTTTTTCCTTTTTTATATTGTTAGAATGCTTGTACTTTTATATTGCTAGATCTTAATTTTTTGTTATCTTGATTCATGAAGTAATTATTACCTTCATGTCTAAGGATTTTGCTATATTTAGGGTTTTGTTTTCAGTGGTGTGCTGAGAATAAAATGAATTTCCACATTATAGGATAAGGCTGTTGAATAATTACTGAAAATTTTACCTGAATGTGATATAATTCATGTGCTGAAATCAGTGATGAAAATTAGATCTTTATATTATAAGGAATTCATTACAAAACAAATCTCACACCACATTCTTCTGTCACACAAATCAAAGTGTGCCTCAGGTACCACATGTTGTCCTCTGTCATGGGTCTGTCTTATATTCTATCATTCTTTGGTAGTAGTTCATCTGCTGTAGGTCATCATATACACTGGGAGGAATCATTTTATAGAGATGAGACCCTTTCCAGTGCCTTTCTGAATAGTCACTGATTTCCAGGCATCCTCAACCTACTACACATCTGTATATTGGTTTTTAGAGATGAATGATAATTTAGAATGTTTAAAAATAAATGTCACTATTACATTTCAATCACTGTTTTCATTAACTAACCTGTTCCAGTAACTCATATTAATGAACAAACATCATAATATATAATGAATTTTGTTAGTTAAATAATTATGTTGATTAACCTGGGTTATATACATAGTCCTGCAATGGCATCTGACTGAATGTTGTTTTATATCAATTCCTATGTTAATTTTAGATAAGTAGAGTTTTACAGTTGAGACATAATGGCACAGGAAAGGTTTAAGAGGAAGGAGGATGCGAGGGCGAGGTAAATGAGGGAATATAAGAAAGACTAGTTAACACTACAGACATTTCAAAAAGGTCATATGGAGACCTACTACTTTAGACGCTTCCTAAAATATGTACACATACATATATAAAAGTGTTAAAATGGAGTTACCCTATAATGACACAACAATACCCCTACTACACAGCATAGAATAATAAATAAAAGCTCCGGTGCCAGGACTGGGTTGTCTCTTTTGGAGTTATTGGCATGTGAGATCTCATTGACACCCAAGCATTACATGCTGGAGCCAATGCTCTTGGTTATCTTCCAGAACTTGATGGTAAGATCCTATCGCCGAAGACATTAGGTATGAGTCATAAAGCATGGAGAATTCAAGCTCCTACTTACCTGAAATCTTCTTCTCTACTAGGTAGCTTTAATAATGTTAGAAGGTGCTATGCCCACTACCAGAGGCAAAAAGAATCACCAAATTTCACCCAGCTGTGAACCTTGGAAGCTATATCAATCAGTCTGGCAAGACATGCCTATTGTTAGAATGGTGTCCTGGAAGTAACCAACTATTGTTGATTAGACTTAATGTTTGCATCACAAATTGGAACCCATACCTGAAATCATTACCAGGTCCAAGAAAGTGTGGATAAATACATCCTGGGTCCTAGGGGAGAACCCTATCATTATTACTCTGTGTAATGGTCAGAACACTAAACTGAATCATAATGATTTATTACTGCCAAAGATTTGTCCTCATCTATCTATCTATCTATCTATCTATCTATCTATCTATCTATCTATCTATCTAACTATCTATTTGATTAACACAGAGACTCCTAACTGGCCAACATGCAGAGAATAAGAGACTGGAAAATTCAGCCCTAAGTCAGATATCTATATCATACTCCTTCCTTCCAATGCTCAGAAATCTTTGCATATAAGATGAGATAAAGGTTTCTAAGAGCCATAGTTGAGTACAAGGAAGCTTTTCCGCATGCAGCAACTGCACGTATGGATTCACAGCCATTGAGACAGTGTGCACAAAAACTTTAGCAGACAAAATTCCAGCATGGAGAGTGGATGTAGGTTTGAAGTCCACAGCTCTCTAAGGAGCTGTTGGCAGTCAACTGCTGAGAGAGGGAGAGACAGTTTTCCTTAAGAGTACAGACAGCTCTTGGTAGGTTGACTACTCCGTAGTGAAGTAGATTCATCCAAGAAATATGGGTATCACAAACTGTACTGGATGAATTTTTGAAAAGAAGACACAAAATTGAGTAGACAGGGAAGGTAGAAATGGATCTGAAAGAGATTGTGGGAGGGGTGAATATGATCAAAATGCACCGAATGAAATTATTCAAGAACTACCAAAAACAAGAAAACTACTTTAAAAATGAATGTAAGATTTGATTATTTTCTACATATTGGAAACTGGAACAATTGACATAATAGAATTAAGGACTTTGGCCAGGCGTTGGTGGCGCACGCTTTTAGTCCCAGCACTTGGGAGGCAGAGGCAGGCGGATCTCTGTGAGTTCAAGGCCAGCCTGGTCTACAAAGTGAGTTCCAGGACAGCCTCTAAAACAATACAGAGAATCCCTGTTTCGAAAAACCAAAAAAAAAAAAAAAAAGAATTAAGGACTTTGGTTTCATAATAATATTTAATGACATTTTTGTTAAAAAAATATCAATTTTGATAATTATACTTATTACAAATAAGTAGTAAAGGGAAATTATGGCTTTATGGCTGTAGTTTATCCTTGGACAGGTGTGGTAGTCTGAATGTAATTGGCCCCCATAAGCTCATAGGGAGTGATACTGTTAGGAATTTTAGTCTTGTTGAAGTAGGTGGGGCCTTGTTAGATGAAGTATGTCACTGTGGTGATGAGCTTTGAGGTCTCCTATGCTCAAGCTATGTCTAGATCAGTTCACTTCCTGTTCCTTGCAGATCAAGAAGTAGCTCCTTCTCCACTCTCAGCTACTCCAGCACCATGTCTGTTTGCATGCTGCTATGTCCCACCAAGATGATAACGGACTAAACCTCTGAAACTGTAAGGCACCCAGTTGCATGCTTTCCTTTACAAGAGTCACTGTAGCTGGGCGGCGGTGGCACACGCCTTTAATCCCAGCACTCGGGAGGCAGAGGCAGGCGGATCTCTGTGAGTTCGAGGCCGGGCTGGACCGACAGCCTCCAAAACAATACAAAGAAACCCTGTCTCGAAAAAACCAAAAAAAAAAAAAAAACCCAAAAAACCAAAAACAAGAGTCGCTGTGCTCATTGTGTCTCTTCACAGCACTGAAAAGCCTAGCTAGGACAATAGGTAAGAAAATTGACTTGCACATATAGGTACAAATATATTCACATATGTATGTGTGAATACATACATGGGGATAAAGAGAAAAGAGAGGATAGAAACATTGTAAAATGTCAATATTTGGTTGAATTATTAGTCTGAGTTCTTTGTACTATTTTTCCAATGTTTAAATGAATCTTAAATAATTTCAAAATTAAAAACTCAAAGAAACAATAACAAATGAACTAGAAAAATCTCTTCTCCATGGAAAATTTCCTGTACTCACTCAGTGTAATTTTATTATTAATTTAATGATTTTAGTATAAAGGACAGCTAGAGTGGGATCTTTATTTCTAAATTTTGTGCTTCCTCAGATATAGAAACATCATTATAAAACATTTAAATGAGACATTGTAAAAATAATGCTGATATTAATTGCCTGGTTCACTTATAATCTGTGCTCTGCAGGCTAATTATATATTTAAAGCCATTGTAATGCATATTCATAATGAATATTACTTACCATGAATCTGCATTAGTCTTTGTTCAAGTCAATGTAGTGACCATTTACTAAAGTCCTGAAGATGCAAGATGCTAATTTCTTATTGATTTCCACATGAATTTGTATGAAACAATGTATTAGTAGTCATAGTTGATATAGACTGTTCGCTGGCCTTTATCAAGTATTTCCAGTTTTCTGGGAATGAGGCACATGACAGGTGACAGTCACCGTTTAGTTTCAAGGTGCTTTCCTAAGACAGAATAATAAAGACAGTTGAAGCAGGGCTGGCACTGGGCCAGGCTTTCAGTAGACTGTCATGATCCTCCTTCCAGATGGGGAGAAGGGCATAGCTGATCTGGTGGTAGAGGGAGTGCCAGGGAGCCAGTGGGCACCCCCTTGCCATCAGCCTCCCCAGCTGCCATCTCAGCTGCAGGACAGTCAGTTATTTGGGCATGTGCAGTTATTTATAGGGCATTTCTCTGAGGTTCATCTCAAGGTGACTGTGCAAAAGCAGGCAACTCTTGAAGCCGGAAGACCATGTGCTGTGTGGTAGTGGACCAACCTGAGAGGGGAGGGCTTGGCTGAGTTTGGTTTGGCAACCATGGCTCAGAGATGTTTGGTTTGCTTCTTTCTCATCCCACCTTAGTTTATTTTGACACGTAAGGATTTCATCCATCCTGAGTAATGTCACCCACAGCTATGGAGTGCCAGAGCGTCAGCTATGCATTTTCCACTATTAGGTTCTTTACCTATTCATGGCTTTGTTGTCATGCTTATGAATGAGTTCTTCAATGTTCACTTAAAGAAAAAAATCATTTCCTAGTTTTTAAAATAAATCCTTTAGATGCCAGGCATCACAGCTCAATTTCTAACTCTTCTTTCTGTTCCAGTTCTAACACCTTGGACAAGTGTTTAAATTCCTTTTTTCTGAACCTCACACCCACCAAATGATAATAATCAAAACTATCACTCTTTACTGTATTAGACTTTTGACTGTTGGTGTTTTTTTTGCAAAGAATGAAGTATAGACACTTTCTATATTTCTCAGCCTAATTAGACTTGAGGGTATTTTGTAGAAGACTGCATCAACATAAACTGCAAGCAAGTAACTTTGAAGACAGATTTCTAGATCTGCACTTGATTCAGCTGAAGGCCGTTTTCTCCCAAGTCAGAGAGAAATTTACTATCTGTGTTCATCCTTGGAAGACAGGGACCTGAGACTTAGGATAAAATCAGAGGAACTCAGAAATATGTTTCAAGTCTGCAAATCTCACGAGACAGAGCGTCACACGAATATTGTTAGGGTAGGACCCATAAGAACTACAAATAAAATAGTACACTCTCCTCGTTGTTCTATGCTTTTGTCTCCTGTTGAGCCTGGTAATATTTCTGCAGCCTTTGGTGACAGACCCAAAGGGACATTAGGGTGTTGTACTTTATGCTCTTGTTGGTGGGTAACTATTTAATGTGCTTATTATGTGTTCAGATAAATATCTAGTTACCCATACTGTCCAGACAGTCTGGCTGAAATTATAACTTTAAGTTGTTTCTCTTTATAGTTTTCCTGTCTCTACTAGTGTTACAACATCAAGACAGAAGTCATAGAAAACCAAACAGAGAATGATTTACACATTCTGGAATCCAGACTGTCATTCCTATTTATTTACCTCACTCAAAAGACATTGATGAGGAATGTTTTGATGACTGTGCCTCTGAACAGTTGCAGCATCACATAAATGATTGTTCTACAGCTTTCAAGAGAACCCTGTCACGGTGTCTCACAAGTTCTTTTTACCCAGTCCTAATTACAAAGATTGTTATAGAAACAGATGTCTGATACACCAAAATCTACTCACTTGGGAACTATGATTATTCTGAGTTCATATGCCAGTGGGCTAAAAGAAACCTCTTTTGATATTATCAAGAAACATTTTTATTCAGTCTGAATGTGTGCAGAAAAAGCAGCCATCAATCAGTCTCCCTTGCCTCTATGCTCCAACGGACAGAGAGAAAAGGCTCAGAGAGAGTAAGAGACAGAGAGACAGGCCATGGCAGGTCTCAGCTCCATCCCTAATGAAACTCTTTATTTTGGTTAAATCAATTCTCTCTCTCTCTCTCTCTCTCTCTGTATTCATTTCTGTTGATGGCTCCCCTATAAGCCTTGCATATGTGCTGTTTTATTTGAGCTATTTAAAAAAGAGATGAATTTGATAGAGTTAAGCTACAGTTTTTCCACAGGCAAGATATATGCCAAAGTTGCAGAGCTAACACTAATTAATGAACTCAATCATGCATGCAAAACTACTACTATCTGTCTATGTTGTATATTATGTTTCTATTTTTATGGAATGATAAATAAGATTAGACTAGAATGCTACCCCCAAGAGACTTATAGTCTAGTATGGAGGCAGTCTGTTGGTCCCCAGCCCCAACTGGGTCTCTGTGAGTCTCTGTTCAGTCAACAAGTGCATCCTGTTTTCCAGTCTAAGTGCATCCTGTTTTCTAGTCCTGGCTTACAGTCCCCACCTTGCCCCACTGACATCAACATCTAGCACAAGGAAAACACGATCTCTTCCACCTGGGGTTTTTCCACTGTCCTGTAAGCCTGTATATCAGGCTGTTCCCTCTCTATGAGAAAGACCTCTTAGCACTTGCAATAAAGACACACAGGTCTCTTTCTCTCTCTCTCTCTCTCTCTCTCTCTCTCTCTCTCTCTCTCTCATATGGCAATAAAGGTGGCAGACACATTCTCTTAGCTCAAATGGTTGGACATCTTGTCTTTCATTTCCCAATACCTCGGACTTGTTTGTGGCCCAGATGCCACAGCAGTCATTACTCAACAAATCACAAAAGTTAGTAATTATAAATTTGCTGAGTTTATGGTTTGAAAGTGTACGGAAAAGGGCCCTGCTGAAAGACCCCAAAAGGGATACTTTCACGGAAGGGAGACCCGAACCCAAGGAACAACGAGACCACGAGCTTGGATGCAACAGCAAGAGGCTTTATTGGTAACACACGGGTACCCGGGCGTCTCAGTCTCAGGAACTGAGCGCGCCGAGCTGGGGACTCAGGGGTTCTTTTATAGCAAAAAGCGCAGTACAGAAGCGAGAAGCCTAGTAACAGGACCCTGATTGGTCAATTTAAATGAGGCTAGGGCTCAGAGCGCGGGCAATTGAGGTTTTTCTTGGAACTCAAGTCCTGGCCCTATCTGAGGAACAATCGGTCTCTGTGTTTGCTCAACCTTGCTGAGCTGGCCATCTGGTCGCCCGCAGATATCTCTGTGTTTGTTTAACCTTGCTGAGCTGGTTTGACACCCGGCAGCCTGTGTCCTTGGGCTGAGCTCCCTTCTGATAGGCAATGACTATGCAGCTGTGGGGGGAACAGAATTTTCCATAAGCCTCAGCTGCCTGTTTAGACTGGGCCAGGGTCTTTCACTGCCAAAGAAACACACCCTGAACAGAGCCCAAGAAACACACTTTGGCCCTGCAACCAGAACCAAAGAAATGCACCCTAACCCTGAAATCAGTGCCAAAGAAACACACTTTGTCCCTGAAATCAGAGTCAGTGAAAGAAATGCACCCTTGCCCAAAATTAGAGCCAAAAACACTAAAAAGGACCAGATAAATAAACATACCTTGGCTCTGAAACCAGAGCCAAATCTGACCCTAATCCTGTGCAGAAAACTAACCAATTCTTGAGCAGGAGCTCTAGCCAATATGAGCTCAGCATTGAAATCTGACCAATCCCCACCCTGAAAGTCTTATATAAACCCTGTGTCTATTCAGCCACTCTTCTAGATTCTTCCCTCCCAATAAACCCCTTCGATGAACTTCAGGTGAAGACCTTTTTTTGTGGCAGAAACAACCCTGGGCAGAGCAGAGCCAGCAGGGCTGTAACACTTCTGCTGGGGAAACCTTTCTCTGGCAGAGCAGAGTTGTTACACTCCACTCTGCACTCTCCAGGAGCAGAGCTGAACTGTAGCAACTTTGTCCAACAAAACTGCTACACTTGGCAAACATCCCTAGCTGGGAGACCTTCTCCTGCCGGAGCACCAGGAGCTGATACACTGGGAAGCTTTTCCTTGAGGCAGAGCTTTAAGCTGCTAAGCTTCATGCAATCTGTGGTAGTCCTTGGCTCCCGAGCTCTAGGATACCTTTCCATCTGAGCCATGTAACACAGTGTTCTGTGACTCCCGAGTGCCAGAATACCTGCCCCATCCTGATCCTACTGAAATGCCTACAGAAAGTATGAAAGTGTGAGATTACATATATATATATATATATATATATATGAATTCTAAATTTAATCTTAATTAATGCATAGGGTAGAGTAGGTAAAGAGAACATGAGTTAGGAAAAATACTAGTATGCTTTGGGCCTTTGAAAAAGGTTAACTTGTTTGGAAATTAGACAAGAAGGAGACATGAGGTGAGATGAAAAAGACAGTTGCAGAGAAAATCCTTAGGTGCCATGTTTTTTTTTTTTTTAGCATTTTTTTTAGTGTGTGTGTGTGTGTGTGTGTGTGTGTGTGTGTGTGTGTGTTTATCCTGGGGGTCATTTCTTAGTTTCTATCTACCTTTTTTAATGGGATCTCTCATGGCACTGGAACTTGCTATTTAGGCCAGGATGCCTTTGCTTCTAGTTCTGTGAGGTATTACAAAATGAGCCATCACCCAGGGTTTTCCATGTAAATGTTTTATTTATCTTGAAAGTAATACAGGCATATTATTTTTTCAGAAAATTAATCAGATTTGTATTTCTAAAGTTAAGTACAGTTACTGTGTATTAGATAAGAGGGTCTAAGTGGACAGCAAAGACCCCCTTGGGTATGGGCAATCAATAATCTATAGTCTACAGAAGGATGAGTGGAGTCTGAAGTAGAATTGGAAATGGAAGTTGATAGAAATCAACAGACTTTAAAGACATTTAATAAGGTCAGATTTATAGATGAGAGTCCTTAGACTCTTGTATATATCTGGTCAGAGCCCATTCTGAGGATGCCCTGCATCACCTGCTGGTTACAGCTGGACATTTTTAGCTTTGTTTTGGGGACCATGAAGTGGTTTGAATAAGAATGGCCTCTTTAGACTCATATATTGAATACTCAGTCACCAGGGAATGGCACTATTTGAAATGATTAGAAGGATTAGGAAGTGTGTCTCTATTGGTGGACTTTGACAGTTTAAAAGCCCATGCCAGGCCCAGGATCTCTGTCAGTCTCTCTATCTCTCTGTGTCCTTGTCTGTCTCTGTCCCTCTGTCTGTCTGTCTATCTCTGTCTCTGTCTCTGGATTAGGATGTAGAACTCTCAGTTACTTCTTCAGCATCATACTGCCTGTGTGTTGCCATGCTTCCTGTCTACGATCATGGACTAACCTCTGAAACTGTAAGCAAGCCTGCAATTATTAAATGCTTTCTTTTGTAAGAGTTTCCTTGGCCACTATGTCTCTTCCCAGCAATATAACACTGGCTCCAACAGGCTGTCCCCTCTGGAATGCACCAATGGAACCTCAGGGACCAGCTACATTTGTTCTCTAATCTGCATATCAGTAGATGCTTAGAGACTGACCATATTTAAGACCCACAAACATTACATTTCTCCCACTTCCACCTGCACTCAGGGCAGCAGGCAAAGTTGAGCTCTGGGTCCCCATCTTAGACCCAAATCTCTCCTGCTTGCCCGCTGTTGGATCCCCTGACCTTGGGAGCACAGCCAGGTCGACTTGCCCCAGAGAGACAACCAAGGACCAAGTGACCAGGAGCCTGCAGAGAGAGCAGGTCCATTTTTGCTGGCACTCAGGACAGAAGACAGAGGACAGAGAGCAGAGACCAAAGGCCAGAGAGTATTGGATTTGCTTGCCCCCACCGAAAGGGAAGCCTGGTTGCCTACCCACCAGGAGAGGAAGAGGCTCTTTCTACACCCAAGTGATGGGAAAGAGACAATATAAGAACACACTCAGCAACCGAAAAACAAATATGGCACCACCAGAGTCTAGAGATTCTACACCAGCAAGACCTGAACACCCCAGTGCAGATGAAGCAGAAGGGAATGACCTTAAAAACACCTTCATAGAAATGATAGAGGCCCTCAAAGAGGATATTAGAAAATCCCTTAAAGAAATGGAAGAAAAAAACCCAAAAAAATCCAAGAAATGCAAGAAAGGGAGGAAAGCACAAAGCAAAAATTACAAGAAACAATTCAAACAGTGCAAGGATTGAAAGCTGACATGGAGACAATACAAAAAACACAATCCGAAGGAATGCTGGAAATAGAGAAACTGGGGAAATGGTCAGGTACTACAGATGCAAGTATAACCAACAGAATACAAGAGATGGAAGAGAGAATCTCATGTGTTGAAGACACACTAGGAGAAATAGATTTATCGACCAAAGAAAATCTTAAGTCCAACAAATCCCTAACACAAAACATCCAGGAAATATGGGACACCGTGAAAAGACCAAACCTAAGAATAATAGGTATAGAAGAAGGTGAAGAAACTCAACTCAAAGGGGCAGAAAACATATTCAACAAGATAATAGAAGAAAACTTTCCCAACCTTAAGAAAGACATGCCAATGAAGGTACAAGAAGCTTACAAAACACCAAATAGAGTGGACCACAAAAAAGTCCCCTCACCACATAATAATCAAGACTCCAAGCATACAGAATAAAGAAAGAATACTTAGACCAGCTAAGGAAAAAGGCCAAATAACATATAAAGGCAGACCTATAAGAATTACACCTGACTTCTCCATGGAAACTCTGAAAGCCAGAAGGTCCTGGATAGATATTCTATCAACACTAAGGGACCATGGATGCCAGCCCAGAATAGTATACCCGGCAAAGCTCTCAATCACTATAGTTGGAGAAAACAAGATATTCCATGACAAAACTAGATTCAAGCAATACGTATCCACTAACCCAGCCCTACAGAAAGTTTTGGAAGGAAAACTCCAATCCAAGGAAGTAAGATACAACCAGACAAGCATAGGCAATAGATAATCCCACTTTACCAACAGTCAAAAGAGAAAAGGGGTGGAAATCCACACACAATTCCACCACCATCAACCATTCCAAAACAAAGAATGAATAATCAAAGTCATTAATATCCCTCAATATTAATGGTCTGAACTCTCCCATAAAAAGCACAGGCTTACAGAATGGATTTGAAGACAGAATTGTAGGAAGAAGCCGTGTGCTGCCATTAGCCATGTGACTTACTAGAGGTACATACAGATGAGGTAATAAAAGAGCAGTTTACCACACCACTAACCACACCCATTTTAGGCATGACTAAAGACAGTATACGGACAGACATAAAGACATATACGGACATAGGCGGTGAACTATGTCACTAGCCAGGCCCACTTTTGGGCATGGCTAGGGGCCTTAAGGGAGAAGGTATAAAAGACTGAACAACGGAAGTCTCTCTCTTTCCGGCTTTCGCATTCCAGTTTAGTGGCGGAAAACTACTCGGCTCATCTGGGTTACTTGTTTGGTCTCTTGTGAGTAATTTCTACAATAAATACTTAGTTTTACTTTCAGTAAGTGTGCCGTTTATCATTGCAGCATCACAGAATCCATCCTTCTGCTGCTTAGAAGAAACACATCTCACCTTCAAAGACAGATGTTACCTCAGAATTAAGGGTTGGGAAAAGATTTTCCAATCAAATGGACCCAAGAAACAAGCAGGGGTAGCAAACATAATATCTAACAAACTGGACTTTAAATTGAAATTAATCAAAAGAGAAGAGGAAGGTCATTTCATATTCATCACAGGAGAAATCCACCAAAATGAAGTCTCGATTCTAAACATCTATGCCCCAAACAAAGGCATCCACATTTGTAAAAGAGACATTACTAAAACTCAAACCACACAAAAAACCTCACATACTTGTAGTGGGAGACTTAAATACCCCAATATTACCACTGGACAGGACTACCAGAGAGAAACTTAACAAAGAAATAAAGGAACTAATAGAAATTATGAACCAATTGGGTTTGACTGACATCTATAAAACATTCCATACAAACACAAAAGAATATACCTCCTTCTCATCTTTAGCCATCTGGAAATGCAAATCAAAACAACTCTGAGATACTATCTTACTTCTGTCAGAATGGCTAAAATAAAAAACACCAATGACAGTTTATGCTGGAGAGGATGTGGAGAAAAGGGAACACTCCTCCACTGCTGGTGGGAGTGCCAACTCACACAGCCACTATGGAAATCAGTATGGAGATTCCTCAGGAAAGTGGGAATCAGGCTACCAAAAGACCCAGCAATTCCACTCTTAGGAATATATCCAAAAGATGTACATTCATACAACAAGGACATCTGTTCCACTATGTTTATAGCAACACTATTTGTTAATAGACAGAACCTGGAATCAACCTCGATAACCCTCAGTTGAAGAGTGGATAGAGAAAGATGGTACATTTATACAATGGAATACTATCCAGCAGAAAAAAACAATGGAATCTTGAAATTTGCAGGCAAATGGATGACATTAGAAGAAACCATCCCGAGTGAGGTAACTGATGGGGGAAGTCCTGTGAATATGTCAATAAAGCACTGTTGGCCAATAGGGAACCAAGATAGGTGGGACTAGGAGTCCAGGAGGACTCTGGGAAGGAGAAACACAGGGAGTCAAGATGTAACTGCCATAGGGATAAGAATCCCGGAAACTTTGCTCCGGTAAGAGAAACACTTAGACTAACAATTATGGGATAAATACTTAAGTCAGAGCTAGCCAGTAAGAAACAAGCAAGGCCAACAGCTTCATAATTAATATAGCCTCCTGTGTGTTTATTTGGGACTGATGTGGCTCTGGACACAGGCTGGCGGGAAGGCTTCTCTTTACATAATGGTGATCAGGAGTGGGATAATGAATTTCCACGTAGAAGGACAAAACATTTAAGGGACTTTTAAAAACAAAAGAATGGAGAAAAGCATGGGTTCTTGGTAGCAGCATTTTTCTCAGGTGTGCTCTATTTTGCTAGCAACAAGCAAAGACTCACATGGCTTGCTTAAGGGAGTCTTCCTGACTCAGCATAAAAAAAACCCAAAAAACAAACCAACCAGGCTCTTTTAAGAGGCTCTACTAACGATTGAAAGGTGTGTATGTACAGCTGGAAGTGGCAGTGACCACATCTCTAGGCCGGCAGCTTTTGCTAGATGTCAGCATGGACTGAGGCGGTAGTTACAATCACGCTTACGCCCGCCATCTTGGAAAAACTGCAGTTTAAACAGCCACGGTTTTAACGGATAAGACACGTGGCCAGAAAAACAGAGATTTACAGTAAAGTCAGACTTTGATGAAGAAAAACCTCTAAAGGTTTACAGTGTGTTTAAAAATATACATAAGATTGAGAAGCAGAGGCAGGCAGATTTCCAAAGAGAAACCCTGTCTCAGAGAAAAATAAATAAAAGTAAAAGAAATAAAGTAATAATAATATATAAATAAATAACCACGTAAAGATGAAAAATACACAGAAAGTCTGGATACTGTATGCTATTATGTTTTTCAGTTTTTTCATTGCTAAAGAAGGAACAACTGCTAAAGTACACTTGATTATAAATGCTGCTGAATTAATTCAACTTATATCTTTTGAAAATGCCTTGACTTCAAAATTTAAGTATAAGGATATGTTACTCCTGTGTGTTTATTTGGGACTGATGCGGCTCTCTGGAACCAGGCTGGCAGGAAGGCTTCTCTTTACAGGTAACCCAGTCACAAAAAGTCAAATATGGTATTTATTCACTCATATGTGGATTTTTGACATTTATTAGGGGAGTTCCAGTCTACATTCCCCCTGCCCGAGAGGCAGGATAACAGGAAGGACCCTAAGAGAGACATACATGGTACCCCAGAGAAGTGGAATGAAGCAAGATCTCCTGAGCAGATTGGGAGCACAGGGTGGGGGGGGGAACAGAGCCAGGAAAAAGAGAGGGAGAAAAGATGAAGGAAGAGGAGGACATGGGGGAGCAGGAAGGTTTAGTTGGGGGAAGAATAGAGGAGAGCAGGAAAGGAGATACCATAATAGAGGGAGCCATTCTAGGTTTGAAGGGAGATCTGGCACTAGTGAGATCTCCAGAGACCTACAAGGATGACACCAACTGGCAAACTAAGCAGTAGTGGAGAGACTACTTTAAATGCCCCTCCCTAATAATGATTTTGACAACTGTCTTACATACCATCCTAGAACCTCCATCCAGTGACAGAAGGAAGCAGAGGCAGACACCCACAGCTAACCACTGAATTGAACTCCTGGAACCCAGTGACAGAGAGAGAGGAGTGATGAGCAAAGGGGTCAAGACTGGGCTGCTGAATCCCAGAAAAACAGCTGACCTGAACAAGGGGGAGATTTTGGACCCCAGACTGATGGCTGAGAGGCCAGCATGGGACTGATCCAGACTCCCTGAATGTGGGTGTCAATGAGGAGACTCAGGCAATCTATGGGGTTTTTAGGTAGTAGGCCAGTATTTATTCCTGGCACACAAATGGACTTTGGGGACCCATCCACAATGAGGGATACTTTCTCAATCTGGACACTGGGTAGGGCCTGGGGCCCTCCCAGGAACGAAATGACAGACTCTAGAGATCGCCCATGAAATGCCTTACCCTCCCTAGGGAATGGAGTGGGAATTGGGTGGGGGGGGGCTGTTGGGGGGTGGAGTGGGTGTGGAGGGGAAGGAGAGGGAGCTGGGAATGACATGGGAAGCAAGCTTGTTCCTAATTTAAATATATAATAGAAACATAACAAATAATTTAAAAACATTACATTTTTTAAACTTTTGAGGTTGTTCATAGGTATTTCATTATATAATTCTCAATAGTCTCAAATTCATGGGTTTGTCCAGTGTAAATTCATATAGCTCAGGCTGGCCTCAAATTCACTCTGTAGCCAAGAAGCCTACACCCAGTAAGTCCCACACCACCATACCTACCCGCAGTACTCATAAGTCACTCACTTCACTAACTTCTCTTTCAGAAGTGATCCCTGGAGACTGCCCTGTCCCACCCCCTGCCTGCTACCCTATGAGATCTTATGCTGGTCTTTTCTCCTTTGCCTCCAGGCTCACTTCCATTCAGCTCCCCACCACCTCAGCAGTGATCTCGGGACTGTGCCAATCATCAGAACACATTCTAGAATAATGTCTCAGAGCAAATGGTGTTTCAAACTACTTCCTCTTTGGGTTTCATTGACTCTGCTCTTTCTGAGTTATTTCTCTTTTCTCTAATGTCTTTCATTAGATTTTGCAATTTTTCATTATGCTTTATTTACTGACTCAAGGTTGGATCCCAAGCAGCCTTCCTCTCTTATGTGCTAAGTAGCCCTGTGCTCTGTTGGTTTTGACTGTTATCCACAAAGCATCCTAGCACCCTAGTATCCCTACTGTATTCAAATGGAATTTCTAGCCTATTACTCATTACTCATGGTTAGCATTTTGAAATGTGCTATGGCAGCAATTTACTGAATTGTAGTCATGGAGTTTTATGGACTGCCCACTTTTCTTAATTATTGAGAAAAGTATAACTTCCCCTTTCTTTCTTCTATCTCATTCTAAAAATGATTTTCCTAACATCTTTGTCTCCCCCAACATTTTGGAGGTCCTCACTTTCTCTCACATCTGCCCCTTCACCATTTGACTGTTGTGGTCTACACTGGCTTAAGTGACATGGCCTTTTCCCTTCTTGTCTCCATTGTCCTCCTCTGGGCAGCTGATGAGATTCACTGTTTTTTTTTTTCTGTTGGAGGATTTTTTTCTGTTAACTGCCTAATAAAATTGTTCTTGAACATAAAAAACTTATGAACCAGACACACATACTGAATTACAAAACAAAATAAAAACAGTTAAAATTAGAAACCAGAAACTTTCACTTTGTATATTGAAATAATTATATGAAGTATTTCTTATCACAAGATGTAGTTAACTGATTGTAGACAACTATGGTTTGAGGACATTGTAGACAGAATCCAACCATTAACTTAAGCAGAGAGCTGGTGATTTCCCATGTGGATACTGCAAGTACAAACATTTACTTTCCATATTAACACCTCTGAACAATTCTTTGATGTATTATATCCATATTTTTGTATACATAAAAAGCATCAGATGATTTATTTCTCTATAATCACATAGTAGAGCTGGGGCTTGGAGTATTATTTTCCAATTCCAAACCTTATTGATTTCACATGAGAATTCTTTATTCTTCCATGTGCAAAAAATGCTGTTTTACCAACAGGATGGCTATCTTTTTGGAAATGGTAACAATAAATAATCTTTAAAAATCTGTTAGAATTCATCACTCTGTCAACTTCAGGGGTAGACTTAGGTTTCAAGGGGGTTGATTTTCATTAAAGAGCTGGGTAAAAAATCGTTTTCATAATTTCTAAGATTTAAACAGTAATAAATGCATTTTGATGTCTCAATCTTAGGTTTGACTCAATAATAGCAAGTAAAACTCAACACTCCTTACTTAAGCAGTTATCCAAATACCAGATCATAAAAGAACCAAGCAAAATTTGCCATTCAGAACTCTTTTTTTTGTAATGTTTTTATTTAAATTAGAAACATGAATGCTTCACATGTCAATCCCAGCTCCCTATTCCACCCCTCCTACCTTGCCCCTCCACCAGCCCCCTAGCCCCCCACCCATTACTTTGATGACTTTGGAAGGAACCAAGATATTGATCTGTATTAGTTACTATTTTGCTCCTATGACAAAATGTTTGATAGAAGACACTTATGGATTTATTTTGTCTTACAGCTTCAGCCTACCACAAGAGAAAGCATGGTGGATTTCATGGATGTAGGAGAATGTTTTATAGCTTGTTCTTGTCGTGACAGATCAGGAAGCAGGAGTCTTGGGCAGACCACAGACAAATAACACATTTAAGGTCTACCCCTCAGGACCCACTTCTGTAATCCAAGACAAGATTCCAAAGACTCCACAAGCTCCACCACAAGCATGACCAGCTTTATATCAGGACTTAATGGATGAACTTGTGGGAAACATTTCACACTCCAAGCATAACTAACATCATTTAAAAACTGAAGACCACCAGTAGATTGCAAAACTGGCATGTGATACATTAGAATTATTTTTTCAGTTGTTTTTACCTTGTATTAGATTGAACCTTCTCATTATGAATCCTTTTAGTGCATTCAATTCATCCATTTAGACTTTTGTAGCCCCCAAGAGGAAAATTACGGATGTTATAGTAGATCCTATGGTGCAATCCTCTAAGGAGCTAAAACCCATTGTTATATGTGGGAGGTAGGCATATTAAAGATGAAGGCTTGATACAGCATCAACAAGCATGAAATGACAGTTCAATTAAACACAAAGTAGAAAAAGTAAGGCACTAGCATTGTCAAGATTGCAAGGATCTGTATGCCGTTTACCATTACAACTTGTTTTTGACTAACGTGTGACTTCTTGTTTTCCTCTGGATTTCTGATCCAAAGTCACCTTGAAACAGGATCTGCTCTAATTGTGGATGACTCCCTTTCTTACCAGGGTGCAATCCTCTCAGGGAAGAATAAACTCATACCAGTGGTGATAGTCTAGTCGTCAGGGTAGGGACAGACGGATCATTCTTTTATCTCCTTAAATTCCAACTTCAGAAAACCAAACTGAATAGAATAACAAAACAGTGACAACACCTTGCTTCTGTTTCCAACTTTGTCTAATTGGAGATGAAAACCAGATATCACTGAATTTTGTTCAAGGGCAATTTTGGTCGAAACTTACTTCAAATTTCACTCAACAAAGAGCTAGGTGGAACATCAACATTCCTTGAGAGCTATGTAGTTCTGGAGGCACTGGAGTTTATTCACTGTAGGTGTCAAGTATGTTTACCATATGTGCTTGCATATGTGCATGTGAATACAGAGGTCAGAGATTAACTTTGTGTGTGTTCCTCTATCAATCTCTTTGCTTTTTGAGACAGCATCTTTTACTGAGCCTGGATCTTGCCAATGGCTAGACTGGCTCGGCAGCAAGCTCTGGGGAACCTCCTGTCTCCATCCACCCAGCACTATGGTTACAGACATGCACAACCACATCTGGCTTTCATGTGGGTGGTATGCATCCAAACTGACAATTGTACTTGTGCGGTGGGTACTTTACCGACTGAGCCTTCACCCAAGCCCCAGACAACTGTCTTATGAGCTACAGAAAAGATTCAAACACGAGCAGCTATGTTTAACCAAATAATATTCCGAGCTGCTTTTTGTTTTAAGAGACAGGGCTAAGACAAGGACCATTCACATTTAGTGACATTGCTTTTGGCATTTTTTAAGGGAAGAAACTGATGAGCCTATGTTTTCCCATTGTTCTTCTAATTACCATTGAACTGGTCCTGTGCTGATTTATAAGAAACAGGCAGGGATTACGTTAGTTAAGAGAATGGAAGATCCCAAGGTGTGTTTCAAAAGGGCCAACAGTTTTATGAAGATTACCATGCACCACCTAACCCATTCAGAAATTCCTTTTTACACTTGCCCTTGAAGCTGTTCTTAAAACCACAGCATAAAGCAAGAAAGAATAGCTATAATTCAAGACAGAAATAATCAACACAGTGAAACAAACCAGATGGGTGAGTGACAAATGGAGTGCTGGAAGCAGACTGTAATTTCTAATGCTGATCTAAAACTTAAAAAAAAATGTCACAAAGCAAAATGGGTTCTCCTCGCATTGTCTGTCATATAGCGTCAGTACATTTCTGCTTTAAATAGCCAAATGTCAGTGTATTGTTTTTTTGCCCCAGAATAATGCCTTTCCCCAAGAGCTCACGATGTTTTAATGCATTGCATTTGCAAATGGACCAGAGCTTCTCATTTTTACCAAGTAAACATTTTGTGGAGTGCTGCTTTCATTTTACAGAGGCAATAATTACCTTTATTTAAATAAATAGAGGCTCTTTATTGGTATTCATGAGCCACACTCCATGACCAAGCAAAGCAAACTACCTTTTAATAGTTTCTATTGTCATTTGTATATTTAAATGAAAAATAGATGATAGAGTTCTAATTTTAAAAAGTCATATATTGTTGACCATGTAGAAAACATTTTTAGCTTCATTACAAACTATTATATTTTTTCAAATTGACTTCTTTTAAACATCAATACTGAAGCTGAGAAGATGGTTGAATGACATTTGGCTAAATAATGGCATTATTTATTATTATTACCCCAGCTAATAGTGCTACTCGTGAGTCACAGTAAATCTAAAATTATCACTTGTAAATTTTGTGCTGCTTTGTTTTCCAGGAGAAAATGGAAATGCACACACATAAAACACGGGGACTGTGCCAGTCCGATGTTTACAGCTCCCTAGAGTAAAGCAGATAAGAAACACCTCATCAGTTTCTTATAGTGTCTTTTCACACACAGAGTGTCCATTCTCTTGTTGAGTCAGGCATAGGATTAGCTTCTGGGTACTTTTTGATGGTCTAGGTAATTGACTATGTTTGCTCCTTTCTTACATATTCATTCAAATCTATGGCTTATGGGTTGATTGTATTATTCCTATAGAACCTAGAACATTGGGCTTGTCTAGTATAGAAAATTTATGTATACATCCCGTCAGGAAAGCTATGGATCTTAATTTTAGTGTCGACACTGTCATTATTCTAAAACATCAGGTGTCAGGGGAGAGGTGTGAAATTGTTCCACAGATAGAAGCATTTTCTGCCAAGCCCAGTGACTTAGTTTGATCCCCTGAGCTCACATGATGGAAGGGAGAACCTAATTGCACCAGTGTGTGTGAGTGTGTGCGCCGCACACACACAAGCATGCATGTGAACAAATGATATGTACTTGCAATCAGAGTCAAGGATAAGACTTTGGGTATTTTCTTCTGGTGCTTTCCAATTTATTTCCTTTAAAATAATGCCTCTCACTGAATCAGAAGCTTGTCATCTTGGCTTCGATGGCTGTTAGTTAGCTTCAAGGTTCTAATTGTTGTTATATCCAAAATTGGGCTTATAAGTACATGTAGGCAGGCTTGAAAGTTTTCATGGAGTCTGGGAATTTGATCACAGGGGAGTTGATCTAGTGCTCACAAAGCAATCACTTATCCATTCAGTCACCCCCTCAAGACTTCTCCAAAAGTTAGTGCCTTGAAACAATTATATATTACCTCATAGTTTTGTGTGTCATGAATTGAGATTGGTGGGTCCTGCATTAAGGACTTCTAGATGGCAGTGTATCTTGGATTGGGCACAGTTTTCCCCCACAAAATGGTGTCTTCTGGAGAAATGGTCTGTTACAGTGATGATCAAAGTTTCTCATAAACCCACAAACACTTTAGACTGTTTTTCCACTGCTCTTTGTTACTCTCCAGAACATAAGGGAAGACCCTACTAGTAAAGACATGCACTTGAGGCACAGAAACAGGAAAATGAAGCCGGCATTGAGCTGGGGCCTGATAGCTAGCCTTAGAGGACTTACATGTGATACCATAGGAGAAAAGTAATCATCTATCATGCTTCTCTGCACACGACGATAATGATCTGTTTGGTAGGATATACCCACTGGTTCAAGAATGACATGAATGTCGGAGAGTAACCAACCACTCTTGACGGCATTTAAGGTAGGCTCCACAAGAATGAACTCATACCTGACACCATTATAAGGGCCAAGAACCTATGGCTGGAGAGGTCATAGGCCCTAGGAGACAGCCTACTGCTATTACTGTGCTAAATATACATAATTGTTAAACTTACTTAGTCTTAATGACTCCTCGCTATACCCACAGATCAGTGTATCACATCAACCTCCCTCATCAGATGGATTTCTTTTTGCTATAGATAGTGATTAACACTAAAGTATGGGAATAAGCAAAAGCAGAGTGTTCAGACCTAAATAGGTCATCTACATCATGCCTTGTGGTGGTTTGAATGAGACGTGGTCCCCATAGGCACAGGTATTTAACAGTTGGTTCCCAGTTGGTGGTGCTGTTCAGGGAAGTTTAGGAGGTACAGCTTTGGTGGAGGAAGCACATCCCTCTGGATGGGGTTTTGAGATCATATATTCTCACCCTACTTCCTGTTCACTCTCTCTTTTGTGCTTGCAGTTGAACATAAGCTCTCAGCTTCCTGCTCCAGCTGCTATGCCTGCCTAGTGTGTCAGTAGGCCCCACCGTGGTAGTCTCTTGGAACTCCCCTCTGGAATCCTAAGCCCAAATAAACCCTTCTTCTTAAAACTTTTCTTGGTCAGAACAACAGAAAGACAAATAGTACATACCCCTAATTACAATGCTTAAGGGTCCTTGTGGAGGGGGGAGAGAAGAGAACCAGAAATGGTGGAAATAGAACGTCATCTTATGACTACTGATGTGTCCAAGGTTTTTTCTGTTTTTCAAAATAAAGGAAAATAAAAGGGATTGTCAAGGAGATGGTTGAATTGAAACCACTGTACACTGGTGGTAGAAATGCTCTTCTAAGAGCTATTCAGAGAACTGTTATGTGATTCAGTAATGCCACCATTAAGTAGGTGCCCCCCCTCAAACTCAATCAGATATTTGTAAGATGAAGCTCATTATAGTACTGTCCATAGTAACTAAAAGAAGCAAACAATTCAAGTGGCCATAGAAAAAGTGAAACAAAAATTATATTACAAACATCCAATGGAAGATTATTTAACCACATGAATAATAAAATTCTCGCATATGCTATAACATGGTCAATTAAAAATGCAAAATAAAACAAGTAAGTCACAAAAGGACATATATTGTACACTGAATAGAAAAATTTATAGAGATAGAATGCAGGTTACAGGAACCAAGGCAGAGAAGAGTCAATACTTTCTTAATAGTTATATGAGTTTTTTAGAGCATGAAAATGTTTCACAAAGATGTTCATGATGGCTGCACAATCCTGTGGATCACATACATGAAAATGGTTTAGTGGTTAAATTTATTCTACATATTTTATCACAGTAAAAATATTAACAGATAACAGATATAATTACAGGAAAAAAGTGGTTATCATTGTTCAGAGATTTCAATCTGACTGTCTCAACTATTGATAGGTGTACATTTCATAATCAATGATTGCAAAAATCAAAACAGTGGAAATAAAAAGCCTATTTTGATAGACATTTAAAAGGCATAAAACTCTCAAATTAGAGAACTGACCTTTTGCTGTGGCACAGAGTGTAATATTTTTAAAACAGTAAACACAAATCAAGTAAAAATTGGTTGTTCAGAACTTTCATGAAATCATTTTGTAGACTAAATTCTGTGATATTTATGCAATGAAGTTCAAAGCAAACATGAAAACAGTTTAAGCAAATGTACATTATTTCAATTTATCACAGTCAAAGTAGTAACAATAATGAAAAACACAAAGGAGTAAAAATATGCTGAAATTTACATATAAAATATGAAGAATGAAATGCTGGGAAATTTTAGAGGAAAATATATAGCTATAGATGGTGATTATTGGAAGAGAAATGAAGCATCTGTCTTAAGAAATTAGTAAAAGAATAATAGACTTTATCTCAAAAGTATAATGAATGGAGATAACAAAGATAGAAACATAAATTAATTAAATAGAAAATAGAGGCATAATAAGAACAATACCAGAAGATGAGCAGTATAATCGAATAGATAATTCTAGAAAAACCTGTATTAATTAAAAAGGAAATCAGTTTCAGATGTTTAGTATGAAGGGAAAATGAGAGCAGGTAATGGCAGACAGATATTTTAGAGCATACTATATGAATGTTATGAGTAATTTAAATCCAATTATTTAGAAAATGTATGAAATAGACAAGTTCCATAAGTAGCATACTTAGACTAGATACCTAACTAAACTCTGATAAAAACATTAAACAAACTAAGTCAACTGATGAAAACTAGCCTGCTAATTCAAGGATGAGTGTTGTGAGGAACCCTCTGGACCCTACCTCTCACCTGAAGTCATAAACGGGCTGAGTGTTGACTACCTGACCATAGCCTAACAAGAATGAATGAAAAGAAGGAATGTTTCAAGACACTGGGATTAGTCATCATTGGTTATGGTGAATTCTGTTGTTAGTAGGTAACTCATCCACTTTAAGTAAAGCAAGTATTGAAACTCAACAATAATTTATGCTAGTCCACTAGGAAAAATGGGAGTAAGTTTCCTTTTCTAGGTAAAGTGAATCTTCTATTATGTACAACTGCAAGAATTTTTACATTTATAATCTCTGTGAACAAACAATATCCCATGGAAACTCTTATGCTTATGTATAAGAAGAATGTGAAATCATTTCAATTGCGAAAAAACCTAGGAGCAACTTGGTTTAAAAAATGCTGAGTATAAAATAAATTGCTGAATTTCAAGCAATGAAATGCTAAAGTATAATGCAGACAAGTGAAATATAATAATAGGCTACAACACAGATGAATTTTACTTCCTTGGTACTCAGAATAAGAATGGACGAACTCATCTGCTAATCTCAAAACACAAACGATTCTAAGTAGAATGACCAGTAACAGTGTTAACTGGTGTGGTGATTTAAATGAGAATGGACTCATGGGCTGACATATTTGAATATTTGATCTCCAGCTGGTAGAATTGTTTGGGAAGGTTGGGAGATATGGACTTGATGGAGAAGATGTGTCACTGGGGTGGACCTTGAGCTTTCAAAATCCCAGCCATTCCCAGTGTGATGTCTTTCTCATGCTTGTGGATCAAAATGTGAGCTCTCAGCAGCTGCTCCAAGGCTACACCTACCTGCCTGTTGCCATACTCCCTGATATAATGGTCATGGAGTCACCCTCTAAAACTCTAAGCTCCAAATAAGTCCTTTCTTCTATAAGTTGCCTCTGTCATGGTTTCTTATCACAGTAATAGAAAAATAACAAGACAGTAGACTGGTATTATTATAGTTTCCACAGTGCCTACACATGCTTATTTATATCTTCCAGCACCATATAAAGTGAGGTCATATGCAATGGGATATGTTATGATTTTTGTTAGAATTATGCTATTATTTTGTTTAATAAATACATAAAATTCATTAAAACACTATTTTGTTGCCTTAATTAACTTTTTTGTTGTTGTGATAAAGCATATGACCAAGGGTTTATAAAAAAAGTTTATTTGGAGGTTACAGTTCCAGAGGGCTAGAAGTTCACCACTGTCATTCTCAGGAGCATGACAGCAGGCAGTCAGTCAGTCATACCCTTGGAATAGTAGCTGAGAGCAGAAAAATCACCATCCATAAACAGGAAGCAGAGAGTGCCCCGGGGACGTTGGGTAGCTTGTGAAACTTCAAGCCCTACCCCTGTGACACAACTTCTCCAAAAGCCAATTCCTAATCCCTCCCAAGAAGTCACCAACTGGGGACCAAGTATTCAAATACCTGACTTACGGGAGACATTATTATTATTCAAACCACTATAACAACATTATGAGGAACATATACTATGTGAAGACTGAAGGAATTTAAGATATTGCTTTTTATGCATGATATTGTTTTCAGTGATTATTTCTGTTGCTGTAGAGATAAAAATATCCATCAAATGAAAAGTGACAAGAAATTGACAGTTCTTACATATGCCTTTTTTATTTGTAAATGGCTATGATATAGTTATATAGTCAGAAAGAATGCATTTATTCTCAATGATAACTATTCACATTTTCATACAGATTTGAATTATCCAGTAACTGATGGAAGCAGATGCAGAGATCCTCAGCCAAACACTGAGCCAAGCTCCAGGAGTCCTTCTGAAGAAATGGAGGAGGGATTGTACCAGCCATGGGGTTGTGGTCATGATTGGGAACCCACAGAGATAGTTGTCCTGAGGATATGGGAGCTCATGAACTCTGGACCAACAGTTAGGGAGCCTGGATGGAATTGACCTAGGCCCTCCATATGTGTGTGACCTTTATGTAGCTTGATCTGTTTGTAAGGCTCCTAGCAGTAAGACCAGGACCTGTCCCTGGAGTTTACCTGCTTTTAGGAACCTGTTCCCCATGCTTGATTACCTTGCTTAGCTTTGATGCAGGGGAGGAGCTCTGTTCTACCTCAACTTGATGTGTCATGCTTTTTTCAAGCCCATGGGCCTCTCCCTTTCTGAATGGAGGTAATGGGTGGATAAGTTAGATGGGAGTTCACGGAGGAAATAGGAAGAGAGGAGGGAGGAGAAACTATGGTTGGCATGTAAAATAAATGAAAAAAGTTAACTAAATAAAAGAAAAACAACAAATGAATGTGTGTATTGATTAAGCAAGTATAAAGTTTTCATTTGTGTGCAGTACGATTCTAACTGGAAAACTTAGACCTGGTGGGAAAAATCAATTAAAATTTGTGAGATGCATACATAGAAAGTTCAACATACAATAATTTTTCAAATGGGGCAGTTACTAGTTAGAACATAGCAATAGAACAACATCCAAAGCACAATTGGAGCAGAAAACCAAGACAGAAAGAATCAAATCCAAGAAGAGATCTGGAAGATCATTAAAAAAAGAAACCAAACCAAACACCTCTTAAAGGATATGAATCAATCCAAATAAATGCAGAGGCATAGCATGTCCCTAGAAGAGAATATTTAGGTGCTATTTTTCTCCAAGGCAGACTGTAAATTTAATGCCATCCCACATAATTTCTTTAAGGAAGTATTTATGGAATGTGACAGGTTTGGTTTACAGTCCAAGTTGAAAAGAAAAAAAGTATAAAAATAGATAAGAATTTCGTGAAGGGGATCAAAAAGTGTTGGTGTCTTGCTTAAAATAGTCAGTATCTTGCTATTGTAACTAAAGCACATAGATAATCATTCAGGAACACACAGTTTGGTAGGACAGTAAAAAGATCAGATATAGTACTTGGGTAGTTTATGTAGAAAAGATAATATTGTATGTTACCCTTGGATGAATTCAATGAGGAAAAGGGATTCTATTCTGAAACAGTCACCAGATCATTGAATGACAACTCAGAATATGATTAAGTTTTGCTCCATACAATATGCATGTATGTATGTATATATATATATTTACATATGTAATTCTGTTGAGAAAGTAAGGAGAATGTTTATATATAATTTAGGGTTTTGAAAGGTTTTCTAAGAAAAGTCCTAAATTTGAAAGTCATATAGAAGGAAGTTGTCATATTTATCTATGTAAAAAAGAAAGGCTTTTAAATTTAAAAAGCTACCACAGTTACAAGTGACAAATTGGGAGACATGTGTTGTATATGTGACAAAGCAAGCACTAGTCATTCTGACTTGTGAAAAGGCCCCAAGCATTATGAAACATGAAAAGCACCCAGGAGTTAACTTACTAAGTGTTGTGCAAAGATAACTGAAGAAGATGCTTAACCTCATTAGGAAGCAGTGATGTAGAAATAAACAGAAAGTGATATTTCTTTCTCATTACGACAGCAACAGTTACAAGGATTGATATTCACAGTAGGTACAAGAATGTTTAAAAAAACACGGTGTGTGCATGCGTGTGTTTGTGTCTCACCAATATGTATACACGCCTTCCAGACTTTGGGAGAGGCTTTAGTAAATTTTTTTGAAACAGGATTCCTTTATGTAGCCCTGGCTGTTTTGAGCTATCTCTATAGACCAGACTGGCCTCAAACTCAGAGATCCACCTGCCTCTGCCTCCCAAACACTGAGATTATAGGTGTGCACCACCACCACCCAGCAATTTCAATAAAATTTAATGTTCACAGTCTTTACCGAGGGACTCTGCCTTCAAATAGCTTTTCTAGAAGAGCTTTTGCCTAAAGATGTAAGGAAAATCTGGAATCTTCCTTCATGAGTACCAGAACAGCCACTTGAACTTCAGTGTATTTGTATCATAGAATAGCTACATACAACATCTATATAGTCATTATACACAAGCATAGAAAGATCACTAAGCCGGGCGGTGGTGGCGCATGCCTTTAATCCCAGCACTAGGGAGGCAGAGGCAGGCAGATCTCTGTGAGTTCGAGGCCAGGCTGGACTGACAGCCTCCAAAACAATACAGAGAAACTCTGTTTCGTAAAAACAAAACAAAAAAGAAAGATCACTAAATAGTCATTGTGACATGAAAGAAACCTAGATTGCTGATGCCGAGTGTGTAATTAAGTCACTTAGGCAGAGAATGTGATTAAAATTACACACACACACACACACACACGCACACGTCTATGTACATTCATGAATGGAAAGTGATAAAAACTGCCCTTTAGCTCTGATTACAACATGAAGACAGGGCTGAGAGTCAAGTGTGTTTTTACTAGAAATGGAATTCAATCACTCATTTTTATTTGACTTGTTAAAGATTTATTTCATTTCAAATTATGCACATATGCCCGTGTAAGTGTATGTACATGCGAGTGTAGCACAGGTGAGTGTGGACACCAAGGAAAGTTCTGGATCCCCAAGAGCTGGAGTCACAGGTGGCTGTAAGGATGCTGAGAAACAAGCCAGCTCCCTCTGAAGAAGAGTGTGTGTTTTCATCCTCTAGACACCTCCCCAATCCCTGAGATTAAAATTTTAAATACAAGTTTAAGAATAATTTAAAATAAACCACAGCAGCTAATGTATGGACAGAGCATACAGCTCATTATCTGGAGAGAACTCTTGGTACTGAACCACACCATGGCTAAGCTGGACATTCCCTGTATTTATGTTACTTGAGCTCCATTTGAAGAAGAAGCAAGGTATTCAACAAACTACTGATGAGGGTAGATCAAGGAACCAGAGCTTTTCTTTCCTTGTCTCTTAGGAAGACAGGATTCCGTAGTGCTCATATTTGTGGATGACAAGAGAAGAGAAGGTTTGGGATGCAAAGACAGTAACTATTGAGTTCTGGTGGCTTGCGTTGTTGTTCTCACCGCCCCCAAAGTTTCAATGGACATCTGTTGGGGTCATAGCTGAGTTGAACACCAGACTATATTTTAATTTATGAGTAAGATGCATTGCTTTACGTAGTCACCTAAGCTAGGCATGTAACACAACATTTTGTAAAAAATTGCTTATGAATGAGTAAACTTGAAATTGCTAGGCTTTGGAGTATTGATCAAAGTTAGTATCTTCTCCCTGGAAAGATATGCTTGTATCTGAAATTTATATTACAATGTCTCCAGTAGATCTGCCATTTGATTTCATGCACAGCGGGAAAGGCATATTTGCAGCATGTGTTTAATGCTATCATTTTTCATAATCTCAGCCCTAACTATGTATACATAAATCTCTTTATATAGTTTCAAGAACCACACCCAGGTCAACATAGTAGTCTCTTTTCTCTTCTTAAATATTGTCTGAAACAGCTACAATGTAAGACAGGAATTCTTGCAACATAGTTACAGTTTGTTAACAAATATATATTAAACAACCAACATTTATTGGTTGGCATTTATTGTATTTCTGTGTGGTATATATGCGTTTATGTATAAGTGGGTGTACATGCAAGTGCTTTGTGTGTATATGTGTGCTTCTGGAGGTCAGAAGTCAATGTTATGTGTCTTCTTCAAAACCTTTCCACCTTAGATTTTGTCTGACAGGATGTCTCACTGTACCTGGAGACCACTGATTTCTCTAGGCTGTTCAGCCAATGAGTCTTAGAGCATCATTGTCTCTGCCTTCCCAGCAGTAGGATCACAGGCACACACAGTTTCAGCTGGCTTTCTATGAGCGTGCTGGATATTTGAACTCAAATACTCATGATTGCATGACAAGGACTTTACCAACTGGGACACCGCCGCTGGGTTTGTATACTAACAACGGTAGATGCATTTTTTTAATGTTCCTATCCATTTTCTTTTTTTAATTTTAATTTTTAAATTTAAATTTAAATTAGAAACAAGGTTGCTTCACATGTCAATCCCAGGTCCCTCTCCCTTTCCCTCCCCTCCTCCCACACCCTCCCATTAACCCCCCTAAAACTCCCTCATTTCCCCAGGGAGGGTGAGGCCCTCCATGGGGGTGTCCATAGTGTTATTTCACCCAGGGCAGGGCCTAGACCCTTCCCCAAGAGTCCAGGCTGAGAGTGCATCTCTCATTGCTGGATGGGCACCCATTATAAGCTGGTGTCAAGCACTTTTCTAACTTCCAAGAAGCCGAGCAAAAGGGGAACTAATGAACTTGTCCATGGTCCTGGAGCTAATAGGTTGCAGGACTAGAAGACAAACCAAGGCATTTGGGTTTCTGAATACTGTGATACATGGGAATGTCCTGTCTCTGGTCTTTTATGGACCCATATCCTGGCTTATGGTGCTGAAGAGCTTTCCTGTAAGGGTTCTCGTGCCTGCACTTCCCCTTTGTCCTTGAATGCTTCCCTTCTAAGGGGCCTTTCCTCAGGGACTGGACATGATCACTCTAGATGGGTGACATCACACTGTCTTCAACACCCAAACCCTTGCTCTAAGTGAGAGAAACCATTTCCGTCTTTGCACACAGCACCTTCTCTGCTTGCTCTGCTTCAGTGACTTTGTCTGTCCTCTCCTCCTAAAGTTCCCTTTCAAACTCTTCAGGAGGCCTCCCCTCGTCAGATAACTAACAGCCCTTTCCCTGTGAAACTGCACACAGCATAAGGCACTGGCTTTCGGGTTGTTGCTTAATCATTAGACTTTACTGTGATGTTACATAGGAACAGAGCGTGATCCAGGAAGGTAAGAAATTGGGCTGTGTTTCCCTCCAGCCTATGGCCTCATTCATTCACTGTTTTTCGCTGAGGCTGCTGATACACAAACTGAGCTGAGGCCTTTGAAAACTGTTTTCCTAATGTCCCGGCCTCTCAGCTGCCTCCTATTTGGGTGCATGGTCCAATTTCATCTGTCTAGACAGAGGTGCATACTCATCACAGTCATCTTTCCCTTCAGTCAAGGCCAAATGCTGAGGCTTCTGCAGAACTGACTTAATGCTTGTGATTTCTGTTCAAACGTTTAAATTAGGCAGAGATATTTCTTTAGGCTAGAAACATTTCCCAGCTTCTTAAGTAGACCAGGTTCCCACTTTAAAAGAAAGAGCATATTTGATAAGCTTTGGGAACTGGAGAACGAGTTAAATATGTGCCCTGCTCGGTTGATGATGGAGAGGCCTCTTGGAGGAGGAGACCATATTTCAGTCAGAATGTCTGATTGCTACATAGAAAGGCCTCAGAATTGCGAATAAAATCCACCAATAACCCTTTTGCATTAATATGTTTACTGTGATGTTACATAGGAACAGAGCGTGATCCAGGAAGGTAAGAAATTGGGCTGTGTTTCCCTCCAGCCTATGGCCTCGTTCATTCACTGTTTTTCGCTGAGGCTGCTGATACACAAACTGAGCTGAGGCCTTTGAAAACTGTTTTCCTAATGTCCCGGCCTCTCGGTTGCCTCCTGTTTGGGTGCATGGTCCAATTTCATCTGTCTAGACAGAGGTGCATACTCATCACAGTCATCTTTCCCTTTAGTTAAGGCCAAATGCTGAGGCTTCTGCAGAACTGACTTAATGCTTGTGATTTCTGTTCAAACGTTTAAATTAGGCAGAGATATTTCTTTAGGCTAGAAACATTTCCCAGCTTCTTAAATAGACAAGGTTCCCACTTTAAAAGAAAGAGCATATTTGATAAGCTTTGGGAACTGGAGAACGAGTTAAATATGTGCCCTGTTTGGTTGATGATGGAGAGGTCTCTTGGAGGAGGAGACCATATTTCAGTCAGAATGTCTGATTGCTACATAGAAAGGCCTCAGAATTGCAAATAAAACCCACCAATAACCCTTTTGCATTAATATGTTTATGTGTGTCTGTTGGGCATTCTATATACTAATTCTATACAAAATTTAGCCTCCCCCCTTTTAAAGATATGGCATCTGGATTTGACTTGTGAAAGTGAAGCCAATAAAATTGATCATAATGGTGACTTGTCAGAGAAAATATTAGTTCTGTTAGATGATGAAATGCTTCTTCCTCTTGTTCTTAATGCTTATCTTTAAGCCATTTCCCCCCAAGAACTCAAGGAGTATACTTTAAGTATTCCAGTTTTGTAAATAATCTATATTCCTCAGCAGCCTTTTTGCTAATATGAGTGTTTTCTCACCTTGTCCTCTCCTTGTATCTCCATCATTCCTGCTCTTGATCTTCTCTCTCACACTGTAATGCTGGTAGTCAGGAAGGAAGGAAGGAAGGGAATGAGGGAGCAAGGGAGGGAGGGAGAGGTAGGGAGAAAGGAAGGATATTAAAGAGTTAAAGGGAAGGACACACTGTTACACAATTTTTAAAAAAGATATTGCTTTTATTGTCCCTAACTTTGTGTATATGTGTGGGGGATGGCATGTGCACCTGTGGGTTCCTCCTGAAGCTGGAGTTACATGCAGTTGTGAACTATCCAATGTTCATTCTAGAAATTAAATTCAGGTCCTCTCAAAGAGAAAAACCAGTATATACTCTTAACCACTGAGCCATCTCTCCATACATAAATTTTGGTTTGTTTATATATTTAAATTAAATCGTTTTTGAGAATTTCATAAAAAGTACTATATTTATGTTATATCTACCCCTCCTTTTTTCCCTTATAGCTCATTCTATGTCCCCCAGTCCTTCTAACATTTGTGATCTCCTCTTCTTTAAAGGTACACACACACACACACATCACAAACATGCAAGTATAACTTACAGAGTCCATTAGTGTTGCTCCTATGTGTATGCTTTTAGAGGTAACCACTTGTTTTTGAATAATTGATTAGGACATCCGTCCCTATAGAAGAATGAATCTCCCTCACTCAGTAGCCATTAATTACCTATAGATATTCATCTAGGGGCAGTGCACAATGAGATTTCTCTCACCCCTGCAGGCATGTCAACTGGTATTTTCATTGTGCTAGGTCTTGCTTAGGAAACTGTATCATTGAGATTTTATGAGTGTGGCTTTCTTGTCATATATAGAAGACACTATCTTTCAGCAGATGCTCTATTCTCCTGCATCTAAAATATTTCAGCCCCTTTTTCTTGATGTTCTTTGACCCTTACATGGAGGGATTGCATTTTTGATGCATCAGCCAGTTGCTCTCTGCATTTTGACCAGCATGACTTTACAATGGTTTCCATCTGCTGTAAGAAGAAGCTTCTGTTATGAAAGTGAGAGCTACATATAACTGTGGGTATGAAGATAAGAATTTAGATTGTGGTTAGAAATTATATATATATAATTTCTATAATATATATTATAGAAAATTGTAATAGTGTTTCCTCGTTTCCTCTGGAGTTCATGCCATAACCAGCTACAGGTAGTTCACTAGGTTTACAATATAAGGCATGAATTTCCCCCCATTTAGTGTTCCTTGAGTCCTACTAGACCGCTTGGTTATCCCCAAGATATAAATCCAATATTGCTCACTCTTGATCATATATTGTCTAGCTAGTCATTGTTATAGTTTGTAGTCTCTGCAGTTGGATAGGACTATTAATTGTTTTCTTTCTTTGCAGTTTTCATAGCATCTTCAGATTCTAGGAAATAGATCCCTCAGGGAGCAGAGTTCCAAGTTATTTCCAAATCAGTTTCTTCAAATCCCGTGTCTGAAATATGGACTGTCTTTTTCAATAGGGTCTGACCTTCAAGTTCTGTGAGGCAACCCGGCACAATGTCAATCCCCTATACTATTTGACAGTCCCATAGTCAACAACTCTAGGAAAGGTTCTATGTCTGGTACTTGGGTTTTCTTAGCCATTTTGTGACTCTTGAAAGGAGCCATTATAATCCCAAGTTGTATAGCTTCATTTCAAATATACATATATATATATGTATATACATGCATACATACATATATATGTACTTTAAAATACACATAAAATAATGTTTCCCTTTGATGTTTTCAATTTCTTAGTGTTATTTATTCCACATCCCTCTCCTGTATTACTTTCTCTCTTCCCAGTTAATGTTCCCTTCCTCATGTTCTCCTTGTCCCCTTCTAAGTACCTGTGTCCCACTATCTCCCTCTCTAGAGTCCTCCTCTTCATCGTCCTTTTTAGCTTTCTAGTTTCTAAGGTTTCTCTGGTTATATACTCCTGTATAAAGATTCAAAGCTAAGCTCCACAAATAATAAGGAGCACTTGCCTCTCTGGGTCTAGGTTACCTCATTCAATATGCTTTCTATCTGTTTACTGAAAACATCATGCTGTCATGTTTCTCTACAGTCAAATAGATTTCCATCCATCAGTTGAAGGCCATTTAAGTTGTTTCCATTTCCTAGCTATTGTGAATAGAGCATCAATAAACAAAGCTGAACAAGTATCTATGGAATAAGATTTTGAGTGCTTGGCAAAGTCGGTTAAATACACAGCAACAACAACAAAATAATACTACGGGCATATATCTTTGATGAGCATAGATGCAATAATCCTCAATAAAATACTTGCAAACTGAATACAGATTATACACACAAAAGCACACACATCAAGATCAGGTTGATGGGATGGTTCAACATATGTAAATCAATAAACTTGAAAAATCATGTAAATGGACTTAAAGACAAAAAGTACATGATCAACTCAATAGATACAGAAGAGGCATTAGACAAACTCCAATAAGTAGACATAGCAAAAGTCCTCGAGAGAGTAGAGGGAACATACATCAACACAGTAAAGACTATGTGTGACAGTCCCTCAGCTAACAAATCCTAAATGCAGACAAACTAGAAGAAATTCCATTAAAATCAGGAACAAGACAGGACTGTCTACTCTAAAACTCCTTTTAAATATTGTGTCTGAAGCATTACCTAGAGAAATGAGGCAAGGGTAGGAAATGAAAGGTATACAAATCAGAAAAGAAGTAAACTATCCTATTTTCAGATGTTATATTGTACATAAGATCCCAAAAATCTCACCAGAAAACTTCCAGAAAGGATATTTTCAGCAGGTAAACACAGCTCTGTAATGAAACTAAGTTTTTGAAGAAAGGGACTGAGGAACATAGAAGATGGAAATACTTCCCATGCTCATGGATTGACAGACAGCATTATAACAATAACCATTTTTTATCAGAAGAAATTTACAGATTCTTTGCAATCACAATCAAAATCTTAGTGACATCTTTCATAGAAACAGAAAATAAAATGCTAAAATTCATAATGAACCACAAAGACTCTGGATAGTCAAATCAATCCTGGTTTGTAAAAAAGAACAATTCTGGAGAGTTTACTATTCTTGATTTCAATGTTTACTAGAGGCTTATAGTAATAAAATTGTATGGTACTGGTACAAACATAGACACAAACATCAATGGGATAAAATAGAAGGCCCCAGAATGAGTGCATGTAACTATAGCCATCTAATTAATATTTAACAAAGAGGCCCAAAATAGAGTTAGAGAAAAAAGTATCTTCAACAAGTGGTTCTTGAAGAACTGGATGCACACATATAGAAGAATGAAATTAGAACCATGTCTATCACCCTGCATAAAAATCAATTAGAAATCAGTCAAAGTCTTCAGTGTGAAATATGAGACACTGAAACTGCTCATACCACATATGGGGCTTTTAATACTCCATCTAATTCAGTGTAAGATAAACCAACATTTTCAAGTATTAAGAGATATAGATAATGATCTCTTCCTTGTAGTTTATACATGGAGAAGACTGTACTCAGGGAGGTTAAGAAAGTTGGCCATGATCACAAAGTGGACTACTGACATAGAAAAAAGTTGCTCAGAGCTCACCTATAGGTTTAAGGTTTTTCCTTCATTTCCTATTTGTATTTGAATAAGACTTGGCAAACATAATCCATGTAGCACAGATCTCAGTGTAACATGAAAAATAAAAATCCAGAGATAGATATTGGGGTTCAAGCGAATGGTCAATTAAGCAAAGCAGTCAGCCACTAGCTCTTACCTCTACCTGAGACTGAAAGGGTGATCCTGATTCCACCAATCCTCAGAGTGCAATGATCTTCCTACGAATCCTCAAAGGTAATAGCTCTCTTTCCATGTTTGGAAATCTCCCCCTCCCCCCCCGAGACTCTATTTCTTCCTTTTATATCTCCCTAGTGCTAGGATTAAAGGTGTATGATTCCAAGTGCTGAGATCACCTTTGTGTGCACTGTTTCTCTTTAGGACTGGATCAATTCCATGTAGCTCAGTGTGAACTAACAGAGATCCATCTGTCTAGCTTCTGAATCCTGGGATTAAAGGTGTGTATCACCACTGCCTGACTCTATGGCTTGTGTCTAACTTTGCATTCTGAACCCTAAGGCAAGCTTTAATGAATTGTAAATAATATATCACCTCATCTCAGGATATACAAAGAACCAGAAACTTTTAAAATATAGCCAATATTATCCCAATTGCTTACATAAATATGAGTTCTACCCATTCTCAGGGAGAAGTAAGAGGAACTGGTGTCGTTTGCTATGTTTACTCTAGGTCTTAGAACGTCTTAATTTTGACTCCTTTTAATACCACAATGAACATTAGGTTCAAGATACGGACACGTGTTCTTATTCTTAGTCCATCATTAATGACCTAGACTTAATTAGATCACTAAGTAGACAGAGCTCTGTTTCCTGAATTACTAAATGACAGGACTGGGGGAGATGAGCATCAAATGTTTCCAGCGGCAGCTCTTTGACGAATTATGGAAACCATTTCCTATGTAAGTGAATTACAGAGAATGAATCAGGTATTTTTTCTACATTCCCTTTCTAAGTCCATGTCTGTGTGAGAAATTGTTACTATTACAAATGCAGACTGGGGAAAGGAGGACACAGATTAAGAGGAGAAACTGGTGAGCCGGTAACTGACAGCTATTACATAGGTATGGGCATGGCTATTCTGAAGAGATTCAGTGATACTGTCAATTATTTGAAAATCATGGTTTGTATTCTTCTTGATTTTAGAATCATTTATGATCCTTAACTATTAAAAAATAATCACTACTTTTTGGAATGTGAGTTTACCACCTCAGCAATGAATAAATAAATCCAACGCAAACAAGCCTTTCTCTAGGTTTCAAAACCTTTACCTCATGACTCTCAGACCCAAATGTAACTCATGTAGGTAACTTCATGAAGACTCTAAGCAGAGTTCTCAGTGGCTTAAAGGGCTCTTTTGTTGTGTAAATTTTAGCCAGGCTTCTCTGAGCCTTCTTCTCCACAGGTCTCAGTTTTTGTCTGTCATTTTCATGTCTCTTCTTAGTAGCTGCACCACTGTGTCCAATGACTATATGCTTATTTTGCCTCCAGAGTTGTGTGCTATCTCTCCTCATCACAGTTCATAGAGTAAGCCCTTCCTTACTGCTTTATCATTATGTGTTAACAAAGGCTTAATACTAAGATATGATTTCATATGTGAGACTAGGAACAAGGTCCTTTCCTAGCCCAATGACTTGCTTGAGTAGTTGCAGAACACAAGGTGACCTCCTTTAAGACAATGAAGCATGCTTCTTTAGAGACAATGAAAGACTTCCTTGTACAAAAACCAAAACAAAACAAAATCTGGAAACCTCTTGATTGCATTAAAATTTATCTTTGAAAGCAGGGATGTGTATGCCAGAAGCTAAAGAAATCTCAGTGGAGAAACCATCTGGTCACAGTTGTGGCACCAGGGAGGGAGTTGTCTATTCCTTCAGGAGATTTCAGTTCCAGACACATGGGAACAGGTGTTCTGGCTGGTTTGGACTAGCCTGTAGATAAATTCATCCAGTGAAATTAGATGCTTCCAATTTCCTGTCTCTCCCTCTTCATTTCCCCATAATGAATCTGTCCTTCACAGTGATAAACAAGAGGCTCGGAGACAGGGAGACAGTTCTTATTGTCACTGTGATTCATGGCAGCAAGACTGAATCTAAGGAGAAATACCCTAGTGGCTGGAGATAAACATTTATCTTAAGGCTGGGATAAGGCATCCTGCTTAGAAAATATGGCACAGGAATCGGTTATGAGTTTTAGGTCTGGGAGCACCTGTGGACCAAAATGAGTACATATTAGGATAAATAGTGTTTTTCTCTAAGTTCAGGGTGACTGAGTGACAAGATGCCCTTGGGTGTCTACAACTGAACTCATATGGAAGGAAGGAACATTCTTTCTTACTCCTCTAGAACATACATTGCTGCAGAAGGGCAGTTAGCAAGTGATACAGTGAGTAATGGTGGCTGAATATCAGTAATAGATGACTAAGGATGGTTAGAAACATGTACATAGATGGAAATAAAACATTGGGGACTTCTGCAAGTACAGTCAGTAATGACTAGAATTCCCAAGAGTCCAGGACATCTTGCATAGCTTAGTGAATCCCTGTGTCTCACAGAATTTTACTGGTAATAGATATGGTGAAATTGGATTCAGAGGCATGGAGGTACTTGGGACATTTCTAGGCAAGGCATTATAGATACACAGTACATGTGCTTTTATATATTTCTTAACAAAACCTTTTTTGTCATTCTCTTCTGTTTCTTCTGTGTTGGGATGTTCAGGACTTGACCTAAGAAGCAAGTGGGTGTAGTTATCCTAATATCTAACAAATTAGGCTAAGATTAATCAAAAGAGATGAAATCAAAAGGTCATTTCATATTCATGACAGGAAAAATCCAACAGGATGAAGTCTCAATTCTCAACATATATGCCCCAAATACAAAGGCACTCACATTTGTAAAAGAAACATTACTAAAACTCAAATCACACATTAAAAAATCACACACTTATAGTGGGAAACTTCAATACCCCACTCTCACTATTGTACAGGACTACCAGACAAAAACTTAACAAAGAAACAAAGAAAATAACAGGAGTTATGACATAATGGGTTTAAAAGACATCTATAGAACATTCCATCTAAACACAAAAGAATACACCTTCTTCTCAGTGTCACATGGGACCTTCTCTAAAACTGATCACATATTTGGCAATAAAGCAAACCCCAACATATACAAAAATATTAGAATAACCCCCTCTATCTTATTGGACCACATTGGCTTAAATTAGAATTCAACAACAACACAAACTTCAGAAACCCCACAAACTTTTGGAAATTGAACAATGCTCAATTGTATCCCATAGTGTAAAGGAAGCAATAAAGAAAGAAATCAATACTTCCCAAAATTCAATGAAAATGAAGGCACAACATACCGAAACCCATGGGACACTCTGAAAGCAGTTCTAAGAGGAAAGTTCATAGCACTAAGCACCCACATGATAAAAATGGAGAATAGCCACACTAGAGAGTTAACAGAGCATCTGAAAGCTCTAGAACAAAAAGAAGGACACTCACCCAGGAGGGGTAGATGCCAGGAAATAATCAACTTGAGAGCTGAAATCAATAAAGTAGAAACAAAGAAAAGAATACAAAGAATCAATGAAACAAAGAGTTGGTTCTTTGAGAAAATCAACAAGATAGACAAACCTAACCAAACGCCAGAGTGTGAACCTTGCAATTAACAAAATCAGAAATGAAAAGGGGGCATAACAACAGATTCCCTGGGGAAATCCAGGGAATCATCATACTTTGAAAACCTGTACTCCAGAAAATTGGGAAATTTAAAGGAAATGGATGATTTTCTGGACATATATCACTTACCAAAATTAAATCAAGAACAGAGAAACAATTTAAATAAACCTATAATCCCTAATGAAATAGAAGTAGCCATCAAAAGGCTTCCATCCAAAAAAAGTCCAGGGTCAGATGGTTTCAGACCAGAATTCTACCAGAAATTCAAAGAACTAATACCAATACTCTTCAAATTGTTCCACACAATATAAGCAGAAGGATCACTGCCAAACTCTTTTTAGGAGGCTATAATTACTTTGGTACCCAAATCACACAAAGATACAACTAACATAGAGAACTACAGACCAGTCTCCCTCATGAACATTGATGCAAAAATACTCAGTAAAATCGAATCCAAGAACACATCAGAAAAATCATACAGCATGATCAAGTAGGCTTCATCTCAGTGATGCCAATATGGTTTAACATACAAAAATCCATCAATGTAATTCACCATATAAACTATCTGAAAAAGAAAAAAACACATGATTATCTCACTAGATGCTGAAAAAGCCTTTGACAAAATTCAAAGCCCTTTCATGATAAAGGTCTAATAGGAACATACCTAAACATAATAAAGGCAATATACAGCAAACCAACAGCTAACATCAAACTAAATGGAGAGAAACTCAAGGTGATTCCTCTAAAAGTCAGGAACAAAGCAAGGTTGTCCACTCTCTCCATATATCTTCAATATTGTACTTGAAGTTCTTGTTCTTCCTAGATCAATAAGACAACAAAAGGAGATTAAGAGGATACAAATTGGAAAGAAAGAAGTAAAACATTCACTATTTGCAGATGATATGATACTTTACATAACTGACCAGAAGAATTCTACCAGGGAACTCCTACAGCTACCTGATAAACACCTTCAGCAAAGTGGCAGGATACAAGGTTAACTCAAAAAAATCAGTAGATTTACTATATATAGACAATAAATGTGCTGAAAAAGAAATAAGAGAAGCATCACGCTTTGCAATAGCAACAGGCAACATAAAATATCTTGGGGTGACTCTAACCAAACAGGTAAAAGACCTGGATCACAAGAACTTGGAGTCATTAAAAAAGAAATTAAAGAATATTCCAGAATATCAAAAGATCTCCCATGCTTTTTGGATAGGTAGGATCAACATAGTAACAATGGCAATCTTACCAAAAGCAATCTACAGATTCAATGCAATCCCTATCAAAATGCCAGCACAATTCTTCACAGACTTAGAAAGGACAAGTCTCAACTTTATATGGAAAAACAAAAGACCTAGGGCAGCCAAAACAACCCTGCACAATAAAAGAACTTCAGGAGGCATCACTATTCCTGACTTCAAGCTCTACTGTAGATCTATAGTAATGAAAACAGCTTGGTGTTGACACAAAAATAGACAGGGAGCCCAACTGAATTGAACTGAAGACCCTGATATTAACCCACAAACCTATGAACACCTGTTTTTTGACAAGCTAAAACAATACAATGGAAAAAAGATAGCATCTACAACAAATGGTGCTGGCATAACTGGTTGCTGGCATTTAGAAGAATGCAGATAGATCCATATCCACCACCATGCACAAAACTTAAGTCCAAATGGATCAAAGACCTCAACATAAATCCATCCACACTGAACTGCTTAGAAGAGAAAGTGGGAAGTACCCTTGAATGAATTGGTACTGGAGACTGCCTCCTGAATATAACAACAGTAGCCCAGACACTGAGATCGACAACTAATAAATGGGACCTCCTGAAACTGACAAGCGTCTGTAAAGCAAAGGACACAGTCAACTAGAAAAAATGACAGCCCACAGAGTGGGAAAAGATGTTCACCAATCCCACATGTGACAGAGGGCTAATCTCCAAAATTTTCAAAGAACTCAAGAAGCTAGTCTCCAAAACAACTAATTATTCAATTAATAGTGGGCTATAGAAGTAAATAGAGAATCCTCAATAGAGGAGTCTAAAATGGCTGAGTGACACTTTAGAAAGGGCTCAACATCCTTAGCCATTAGGGAAATGCAAATCAAAACAACCCTGAGATATCATCTTACTCCTGTCAGAATGGCTAAAATCAAAAACACCAATGACAGTTTATGCTGGAGAGGATGTAGAGAAAGGGGAACACTCCTCCACTGCTGGTGCGAGTGCCAACTTCTACAGCCACTTTGGAAATCAGTATGGCATTCCTCAGGAAAATGAGAATTTGTCTACCACAAAATCCAGCAATTCTACTCTTAGGCATATACCCAAAATATGCACATTCATATAATAAGGACATCTGTTCCACTATGTTCATAGCATCATTATTTGTAATAGCCAGAACCTGGAAGAAACCTAGATGCCCCTCAACTGAAGAGTGGATGACGAAAATGTGGTACATTTACACAATGGAGTACTACTCAGCAGAAAAAAGCAATGGAATCTTGAAATTCACAGGCAAATGGATGGCACTAGAAGAAACTATCCTGAGTGAGGTGACCCAGTCACAAAAAGGCAAACATGTTATGTACTCACTCATACAGGGATTTTAGACATGGAGCAGGGGATTACCAGCCTAGAATCCCACCGCAAAGAGTCTGGGAAACAGGAAGGACTCTAAGAGAGGTATGCATGGTACCTAGGAGAAGGGGAATGAGACAGGATCTCTTGAGTGGACTGGGAGCATGGTGGGGAGGGGGGAGAGGAAGCTGGGAGAAAGAGACGGGGAGAAGAGAATGGGAGGGGAGGACATGAGGGGTGCAGGAAGGTTGAGTCAGGGGAAGAATAGAGGAGAGTAGGATGAGAGATACCATAATAGAGGGAGACATAGGTTTGAGGAGAGATCTAGCACTAGTGAGGTTTCCAGAGATCTACAAGGATGACACCAACTTCCAATCTGAACAATAGTGGAGAGGCTACTTTAAATACATTTCCCAATAATGAGATTGTTGACTATCTTATATGCCATCCTAGAATCTTCATCCAGTGGCTGATAGAAGCAGAGGCAGACACCCACAGATAAACACTGAACTGAACTCCTGGAACCCAGTTGCAGAGAGGGAGGAGTGAGGAGCAAAGGGATCAAGCCCGGGCTGGTGATATCCACAGAAACAGCTGATCTGAACAAGGGGCGCTCATAGACCCCAGACTGGTGGCTGAGAGCCCAGCATGGGCCTGATCCAGTCCTGTGAATGTGGGCATCAGTGAGGAGGCCTTGGCAATCTATGGACCCTGGGGTAGAAGATCATTATTTATCTCTGTCATATTAATGGTCTTTGGGAGCCCATTCCACATGAAAGGATGCTCTCTCAGGCTGGACACATGGGAGAGGGCCTAAAACCTGCCCTGGATGATATGACAAACTTTGAAAATCCCCCATGGAAGGCCTTACCCTCCCTGGGGAGTGGGAGAGGGTGGGTTGGGGTTGGGGGAGTTGGGGGTGGGGGAATAGGGGAGGGAGAGGGAGCTGTGGTTAACATGTGAAATAGCCTTGTTTTTAAGTTAAACAATAAAAACAAGAAACAAACAATAAAAAACAAAGTTATTTAAAAAAAATCAATCCTTCTTCTCAGAAAGACTGGGAATGGCTCTGAGTAACCACATGGCAGTTCACAAAGTAGCAGTAACCATCTTCTAGCTTCTGTAGGCACTGCATACAAATGAAGTTCATATAAACAGGCAGGCACACACATGTACGTAAGCAAAAGTAAATAAAAGAAAAAAGAAAAACCTAAACGATATTAAATTTTCAAGGTAATTTGGTTCAAAATATGAAAGACGTTATGAAGTTTGCAGGTGTAATTAGCATTTTTAATTATTCTTTGCTTTTTATTTCAAACCTAATTTCATTGAGGTCAAAGAGATGAATTATTTACTTCTAGCTTAGAACTAATTAGTGGGTAGCTTGGGGTCAATTTTTATGAGTGATCTATGTGTTTTGAAAAGAAAAGGTATTCTACAACTGATGAATATATAGTCTTTAAAGACTGGATTTGTGTCAAATTGACACAAGCTAGAGTTCCTTGGGAAGAGGAACTCAGTTGAGAAACAGTCTCCATCAGATTGACCTATGGGAAAATCTATAGATTATTTTCTTGATTAATGATTGCTGTGGTCTATTCCACTCTGGGTGGTGTCACCACTGGACAGGTGGTTTTGGGTAGTATAAGAAAGCAAAATTAACAAGTCCTGGGAAAACAGCCAGTGAGTACTGTTCATCTGTGGTTTCTGTTTCAGTTCCTACCTCCAGGTTCCTACCTTGACTTTTTTTGATTAGGATGTGTTATGATGTCAAAGTTTAAGCTAAAGAAGCCTTTTCCTCCCCCAAATTGCTTTTGGTCATGTTGTTTTATCACAGTAATAGAAACCTGACCGAGATGAAGTTGTATCCAGGGTTATTGGACTGCATTGTTAGTTGTACTTGATCCTCTACAGCTTTATCTGAATACTTTCTATATTAGTGCGTGAACTCTAATTTTCTGTATTAATGAGGGGGGACTTTTTGTCACCATAGTGACCTCTATACCTCTTCACCTTTAATCTTTTTATTATTTGGATCTACTTTGTAAATATATTCTGACTTGTGATTCATATACTTTCCCATTGAACTTAATCCTTCATCATTATATAGTAACCAATGTTTCTAAAATTATTTTTTGTTCTGTATTGCTTGTTACAGCCTTAAAACCCCCTTCTCTTAGGTTAGTCTTCCTTTGTAGACCATCCTTGGCAACACATAATTTAAAAAAAAGGCTGCACACATACATTTTTAATGACTTTCTATTGTTGATTGTAGTTTCTGAATCTGCTATTTACACTCAGGTTTATGTATTTCATGCTCTGTTTTATGGTTTTCCCAGTGAGTCCCTCTCTCTCCCCTTCTCATTTTGAAGAGAGCTGGTTGCCGGGTATCACTTAGGATGAATTTCTTTCTCGTGGGAGTTTGTGAATCACCCAGGTGGTACAAATTCAGATATCAACTGCTTTGCAAGGACCAGGTTGGGATTATGAAAATCCTAAGAAGGATTTTCTCCTCCACTTGGCACTGGCCTGGAGACAGGAAATTTCTCTGAGTATCTCCTTTGCCCAGCAAGGCTTATTTCTAATTCTCACTTGTCCTGTGAGTCCAAGTTTGGTGGCATTGCCTCTCATTAAATTTCTAGCACAGGAACATTTTGCCTTCTGTCTCCTCTCTGTATACCTCATACCACCAAGTAAGCTCCAGATAATACACAGACTAGCTCTGATACTTGCTAATTTTCTAAGCATCTTGGGTTCATTAATGTAGTAACTTTTATTGTTTATTAATATTCCAAAGGTTCCGGAGTACATTTATAAAAGCATCCTATACATTTTAAGTTGTTGTTTCTCCCACTACTTTCAGCACTTTGGAAGATTATTCTCTGTGACTAATCTGCCATATTATTGGAAACTGGAACACCTGAATATATTCTCAGGAAGGAAGTGACATGCTGAATTTTGAAGTCTTTCAGAGAAGACAAATTTAACTTAACAGTTTAAGCATGCCATTTGATACTCATGGAAACTCTTAGGATGGGAGATTTGTCAGGAACAATGGCAGAAATTCTCTACAAATGGCAATAACAGGAGGGAATAACTACAAGAGTACTATGTTCTCTCTCTCTCTCTCTCTCTCTCTCTCTCTGTCTCTGTCTCTCTCTCTTTCTTTCTTTCACCTGTATTAAATGGTGACAGCATTAGCTCAGCTAAAAGTGAAATTTCAATGTGTATGGAATAGGATTAAAGAAAATACAATCACCACCTCACAACAGTCATCCTGAGAGCTTGTTGCTAGGAAACCCCAACCACAGGAGCACCTGGGGGATGAGCTTGGACCACCAGAGTTTGACCTTGTTAGTTAACCCCTGACAGAGCCACATGTCCAGCATTAAGCACTTTGGTTGTGCTATGTTGAGAAGGTCAGTCTGGGATGAGGAGGGGAACAGTGACAGAGTGAAAAGAGACATTTCCTCAGGCATCCCACACCTCTCCCCAACCCACTGTTCACAGCTATATAGGCAAGAGGTACAAAGGTGGTTACAGAAACAATGTGACATATCTGTTCTGAGAAAAGGTAGATTTTTTAAAAACAGCAACCATAATAAAAACCCTGATTTTTTCTTTTATTTCTTTTTTGTTTTGAATTTTCTGAAAAGAGAAAAGGTTAGTGTTGGGACAGAAAAATTATGGTGAGATTTCTTCCTCTCAGCCTCCATTCCCTCAAACAAGCCCAAAGACCAATCGGATGAAATGGTTTATTTATTTTTTTATTGTTCATTTTACAGACCAACTACAGTTCCCCCTCCTTCTCCCCTTCCAGCTCCCTTCCACTTTCCCACAACCCACTGCCATCCACTCCTCAGAAAGGGTAAGGCCTCCCATGGGGAGTCAACAAACCCTTGGCACATTCAGTTGAGGCAGGACCACCCCCACCACCACTTCAAGGTAGAGCAAGGCATCACACAATATGACATGGGCTTCAAAAAGCCAGCTCATGCACCAGAGATAGATCCTCGTTCCACTGCCAGGGGTTCCACAAAGAGACCAGGCTACAAAACTGTCACCCACATGCAGAGGGCCTAGTTCGGTCCCATGCAGGCTCCCTAGCTGTCAGTCTAGGGACTGTGAGCTCCCACAAATTTGGGTTTCTGTGGGTTTTCCCATCATGATCTTGACCCCTCTTGCTCATATAAACCCTCTCCTCTCTCTTCAAATAGACTCCTGTAGCTCAGCCTGGTGCTTGGTTGTGGATATCTGTATCTGCTTCCACAAATATTTTTATACAACCTCATAAGAGAAGCCTTCTAGAAGCAACTGTATTTGGAGATTGAATTTCATGATCATGGAATAAATAGTGGAGAAGGATTGGGAGGCTGGCACAGAGCACTTTGGAGGAAAAAGCATTGTAAAAATATGAAACTTTGGAAGACAATTTGAGCAATATTTGTAGGATTACAGTCCTCCAACTACTTTTTTTTTTTGGTTTTACGAGACAGGGTTTCTCTGTATTGTTTTGGAGGCTGTCCGTCCAGCCCGGCCTCGAACTCACAGAGATCCGCCTGCCACTGCCTTCTGAGTGCTGGGATTAAAGGCATGCACCACCACTGCCTGGCTACTTTTTTGTATTATATAAAAACACTTGGGAGTTCTGAGCACCCATTACCTGAAGTCAGGCACTCTGCTCTATATCTTTGCAATTGAGTAGATAAGGTTATAGATTCCCATACACAAGGTAGACATTTTCAAAACACCAGGATAATTTCTCTGAAGAACTTTTCTATTCCCAATATGAACTGACCCCGCTCTCCAGGAAGATACATTTCACCAACAGAGATAACTAAAACCATTGCACACTTCTGCGGAACAGTGCATCCAAACATTCCTTGATAATACACAACCATTCTTTTCTCGGTTAAATATGTATTTAGGTGTGGAATATCGCTTGGGTTGCTAAGTGTTTCGATACAGTTGTGGGTACATGTTTGAGCTCTAGAATTGGTGTTAAAATGAGCAAAAGAGCCAAAGCGATGATGGAGAAACCCGCAGAAACAGTTGACCTGACCTAGTGAGAGCACAGAGACCCTAGTTGTAAAGCTGGGTGATCAGATCAGCATTGGACTGAACCAAGCCCTCTGAATGTGGGTGCCAGCTAGGAGACCAGGCAGTCTATGGGACCTCTAACAGTGAAGTCAGTGTTTATCCATAGAACACAAATGGACTTTGGAAGCCCATTCCCTATGGAGGGATTCTATTGCCCCCCAGGTACATGAAAGAGGGCCTAGGTTTTCCCTCAAAATGATGTGAAGGACTTTGATGGTCCCCAGTGGAGGGCCTCACTGTCCCTGGGGAGTGGGTGGAGGGTGAGCTGGGGGGTTTGGTGGGCAGCATGGGAGGATGGGAGGGTGAGGGAATGAGGAGATTGATATGTAAATAAGAGGGCTTCTAAAATAAAAAAGTATTTTAAAAAAGTAAGCTGGGTATGGTGTGTCTCACATCTAATCCCAGTGCAGGGAAAAAGGTAGACATAAGTGAGTCCTTGAGCTCACTGGCCAGCCTAGCTGTATCAGTGAGTTCTAGGTCAAGTAGAGACTGTATCAAAAAATGAAAACAAAAATCAAGTGAACACCATCCTGAGTAATAATATCCAAGGTTTGTCTATGGCCTCCCCAAATATATATATACACACATATGTTTATTCCCTTTAGCCCCTCCCACACATCTTGAGTTAATCTCTATTAGTAAACTAGGAAAGAACAGCTGATGCTCAGACAATCACAGTCATATCAGCCTGTGGTGATCAGAGCAATAAGATGAGAAGCCTCTGGAGACCTTCACACAGTTCATACAGTAAGCAGGGATGAGGTACACCATGCTGTGGAGTCTGAACTTCCCTTGTTATGAAGCCAGGGTTGAGATCTGCATAAGCCCACGGTCACGTCTTCTGTGGCCGGTGCCTAGTTTTGGAAATTAGGACACAGAACTTGATTCTTACTTCTTTGGGGACGGATCCTTTTAACAGAGCCAGGATGTGGATGAGACAGAGTAAACAATGAATGCAGGGTGTGACTGGCAGGAAAAACGCAGGGGAGAAATTTCAAGGGGAACAAGAATAAAGAAAGAAAATTGGGAGGAAGACGGTTGTGTATGGCAGATGCTCAGAAATCCATTGGTCTCCGGAGACCACTATACTCTTTTAAATTATTGCAAATCTTTGAATGTTTTTAAATCTGTTTAATAGTAAATGTTGGCATTTTCCAAATAGAAGGTAAAATTAAGAATTTGCTTAGAATTCTATATTCATTAACCAATAGTCCCAATATTAGTTAACATAAATGACTCTTTTAAAGAAAATGGCCATTTTTCTTTTTAAAATGTAGCAAGAATACAGGAATACTGACATTGGTTTCCACTACACAAATCAACAGAATATCCAGCTTGTTAGAGTACTCTGTCCTTATTTGTCAATTCCTGAATTCAATCTCTCATAGTTTATTTAAATATACAAAGAAGCCTAGCAATATAAATATGTGTTTGAAAAAGAAAATCATAGTCTTCTAAGATAAGCACGAATACTCTTCTTTGAGACATAATCAAAACTGAAGAAACTGGGTTGGCAAGATGGCTCAATGAGTCCAAGCCTTATGACCTGAGTTCAATCCTTGGGGCCTACATGTTGGAAGGAGGGAACTGGCTCCTGAAAGTTGTCCTCTGACCTCCTTAAATCATAAATGTGAAATATGAAGATATGTCAATGGTGCTGTATATAATTCCATCCATACAACTTGTACTTAATATTGAGTTGCTACTCATTTTATTACATTATCCATTGGCCATCTGGGAATTTTGGGTGCAGCAAGTCATGACTATGGACACATTCATACAACATCCCAAACCCCAACTGTTTACATCACATAACTTCATCAGGTACCTGTTGTAATGTCGGGAAACCATCGAGATGATGGCAACAGATACAGTTCCTAAAGTTCTAAATTTTGGGGCAAATTTAAAATGTGTTGCTAGCTATAATATCATCACTTTGTTTTTTAAAGTAATAGCCTCAGTTTATCAATTTGAACAAGAACGTCAAATACCTAATCCAAAAGGGCTACTGGTTCTCAGATATTATTTCTTGTAAAAATGTTAGTTCTAAGGAGGTTAGCTCCTACATAGATGTAAGAACAATGGCGGGGTTTACAAAACTGGCTGAGAAAGAAGAGGACAAAGCACTGCATTCAGGCATTTTTGTTTGTTTGTTTTCAGGGATGGCTCACTCTATAAAAAAGCATGCTAGTTATCATGCAGAAGACCTGAGTTTGGCTTCATCATGTACATCTCGTGGATCCCAACTGGCGGTAACTCTAGCTCTGGGAGATCTGAAGCCCCTGGCATCCACAAATACCTGCACCCATGAATGCTCTCTCTCTCTCCCTCTCTCTCTCTCTCCCTCTCCCTCTCTCTCCCTCTCTCTCTCTCTCTCTCTCTCTCTCTCTCTCTCTCTCTCTCTCTCTCACACACACACACACACACACACCCATGTACAAATTAAAAAATAAATCTTCTCACATCACCAGTAGACAAAAATCTTACAATGAACTGTTTGACCTGACTCTTTCTTCCTTTCCACCTCCTCGTCTGCAACCATCCCTGAGCCTTAGGTGCAGAGTATTTGTGGATGTAGTCATCTGGACTGGGCTCGGCAACTTTTCTTTTGATTTGTTGTGGTTTTCTTTAATGGTTTCCATCTATAATCTGGGGCAACTAAGGAACTCTGAGAGCAGGAGAAATAGTCTGCCCCAGGGAAGGTCACACCAATTGGTTATACAATACCAAATGATCAGCCCTCAAAATGTACATACAAGTAACAAACATTACACAGACTGAGCAGTTGTGTTTAAGTATTTAGGAACATACATGTATATGCCTATACATATATGTTTATAACAACAATTCAGAGACCATGACATTGAAAGAGGGCAAGGAGGGGTATATGAGAGGGCTTGGAGGGAGGAGAGGAAAGGGGGAAATTAATTTATTATATTACAATTTCTAAAATAAAATAAGATAAATAATTAAGAATATAATGTGTATATAAAATGTACACATTTCTCCCAGGGATGCGAGCTGCTTTGTTGATCAACATGTGACTATAAAAGATTTTTTAAGTCAGGAAAGAATTGCTGAAAACAATGAGAAGTGACAGGGCTGTGTTCATTCTTGCTTACGCCTTTGAGATCAATGAACACTTCTATCCAGAGCATGCATGCCAATCAAACTGCTGATCGAGTGTGCATGTGTTCATTACTGTGGTGGCTCCTACCAATGACTCCATTTTCCTGCGTTCTCTTTATTTATGCCGTCAACCTCTATTTTCATCATTGTAGTGGGTCTGTAATGTTATCTCATTTGATTTTAATTTCTACTTTTCTTATTACTGTGGAATTCCTTTTATATGCTCATATGACCATCATGATATAATAACAATTACATCATGTAATAACAAAACCACTTCCTTATTATACTAAATTAAAAGGCTTCTCCTCATGCTACACAACACATGTAAACATCTACCACTTAGAGAAAAGTATGAATCTAAAAATCTGGGACAATGTCACTAGTTAGTAAGTAACTACAGAAAAGCCTTACTGGTTGCACTAATTAGTAATAATATACTAATCTGAAGACTGCTGAGATATTAATTCGCAAGTGGGCGAGAGAATCCCGAAAGAACACAGTTATAAATCAAACCTTGAACCAGTCTATGTGGAAAGCTTGCTGTTTCTGATTTCTATGTGTGGTCAACACCCATCCCCAAGGGAGGCCTGAGTTAAACAGGGCAGAAAATACTATCATTTGATTCTGGACGAAGTATTTCTATAAAATTAGAATAAACAAGACAGTTCTCCATCAACTTTAAATAACACATCTATGTAAATAGAAATAAGACGACATTGAGGGGGCATCTGGTTGACCAGAAATAGTCAGCACATGGTCCAGGGAAAATTAGTTCTCATGAAAGATTGGCTAATTATTTTTTATTTGGTGCTGACATTCCTGAAATACCTCCACCACCTGAGGCCTTGAGCTTGACTTTTCTCAAACTGCTTGATTTACATGTTTAGAAAATTATAGTGGGTGTCTAAATATGCCAGGAGCAGAATTCTGATGAACACAGTCTGTAAATCACAGTAGGCTTGTAAAAGTATGAATGGCTGCCATTACATGTCATGGATATTGCTTCTATGGAACTCAAAATTTGTGAAATATCCCACAGGAAATAAACCATCTCCATGTAAACATACATGAATTTCTCCTGGGATTCAGTTTGATAAGACGTAGCTTTTCAGGCTAATTCTGATGCCACTTACTTGGGGAGAACACTATGGTGACAGGTGAGTTGAATGATCCAAGCAGTGTTCTAAGGAAGAGGGAGGTGCATTGCCTAGATTTTGTCTATTAAGAACACAGAAGATTGGGCTGGAGGCTAGGCTCACAACCCAAAATATAAGAACACAGAAGATCAAATCTGTTCGACTTCCAGCTTCCAGTCTTTGTGTTATGGCTATATGCCCATTTTTCTATGTAGACAGTATCAATTATTCAAAGAACAAGCAGTCAGGGGCTGTGACAGTGAAGTTGGCTTATGCTTTAGCTATAGATATGGGCAGCTGTACAGCAGCCATTGTTGTTTTCATTCCACAGAAGTCAGTGATTCTATGAGCACTTAATGAACATCAGACATCTAATTAACAGGTCTCTTTGCCTTAACCCTTTGTTCACCACAATGGATATGCAAGTTACATGTTAGTGTCTCATTGTTCAGGTACAGAAATTGTGAAGTGAAAGGTTATATCCCCCTCCTCCTTTTTCAGTTCTCTTCTTGTAATGAGCATTCTTCCTGCCAGTCTGGTCCCAGAGCCACATCAACCCCAAATAACACACAGAGACTCTATTAGTTACAATGCTGTTGGCCAATGTCCAGGGCTTCTCCTTGGCTAGTTCTGTTTTAAGTATTAATCCATAACTATTAATATATATTTTATATATGTAGTATATATATATATATATATTTCCATAAGGTCTTATCTTACCTAGTACGACAGCCTCATGCGTCCTCTCTCCCAGGATCATATGGTGACCCTCCACTCTTGACTACATTTCCCAGAATTCTCCTCGACTCCTAGTCCCACTTGTCTTGCTTCCCTATTGACCAACAGTGCTTTATTTATCAGCCAGTAAGACAAACATACACACAGAAGGATTTCCCCCATCATCTGCTTCTCTGAACTCACCTTTGCAGGCCTCTCCTGCCTCTCTGGAATCGTATTTCCCTAAGTTTCTGGACATTGTCCATTAGATATAATGGAAAAATTGAATCATATGGGGGGGTTTCTAAAGTTTTGACAATCAGATAGAAAATTCCAGTAATTAAGTATGCAAACATATGAGGAATACTTCATCATATTTTTCCATGTATTTTGAACAAAAACTCATAAGGTAGAACAAACGATGGAAAGTGATTGTTACGCAGTATTTACTTCAATTAATAAATATTGTGGGATGGCCATGCTGTTCCTTTTAAATAGAAAGGAACCATAAGCAATATGAAAATAATATATGCTTATACATATATGACATATATCTGTTGTGTATATTACACAAATACACAGTTGTGTGTGTGTTTATCACTTTATAATTGCTAGAAGAGCTTGTAGAAAATTTAAAAAACCAGGAAGACTTTTCTATAATAGTGTGAGAGGGAATGTAAATGAGTATAACTTTTATGAAAACAATGTAGCGGTTCCTGTAAAAAATGAAAAAAGAATTGTCACATGATCTAGTAGTCTAGTCCCTGAATATATAGCTACAGGAGCCAAAATCATTATGTTAAAGGCATTCCCATGTTCGCTGCAGCATTATTCATGATAGCCACATTTTGGAGTCAACTCGTGTACATCAGTGCATTAATGTGCCAAAAAATGTGATATCTATACATAGTAGAATTCTGTTTATGTCAATCTGGTCATTTGCAGCAAGGTGGGTGAAGCTGAAGGAGACACAGAAAGACAGATATGGAATCATTTCAGGCTATGTGAAATCGGAAAGAAAAAGAATTGAACTTATAGTAGTAGGAGATAGAATGAAGGCTACTGAAGGATGAGGGTGGAGGTGGAGTATGGAGGGAGAATGAGAAGTTGTTGATTTTACCCAGTGTGCAGTTTCAGGCTGACAATGAGGAATAGGTTTAGAGACAGGTTGTACAGCAAGGTGACTGTAATAGATAACTACATACTGCATAGTCCACAATAACTGAGAGTAATTTTAAAGGTCTTACAAATAAAAAATGACAGGCAAGGGAAACAATGCATATTTAATTCACTTTATTTGCTAGTCCCACAATGAATATGATAATTAAAACATTATGTATCCCATATTTGTATACAGTAATGACTTGTCAGTCAAAAATAGTCATTAAAAATGAAAAAGTGGCTCAGTGTAAGGCAAGCCTTTTAGGAACTTTTATGTGTGTACATTTGCAATAAATATGGCTTCTATCTTTCACCTCCTTCAGTCTAATCCCTGGTTATGTTTATTCTAATAATTGTTCCTCAGAGTTAATTTTTTCCTCTGGTTTGGTCTTGGAATTTTGGATATTTAGAATGGACCTTATGATGGTTGGTAGAGTTGCCATTTGTCATTATAATGTGAGTTTAAAGTTTTGTATTCCATGAAAAAAATTCAGTTTATCTTGTATACAGTGTTATTTGATATTTAAACAGTTGAAATGATAAAATTTGTGTTTGGGAAAGCAAGAATAAAGGACCAGAACTAGAGACATGAACTATCAGAGTTTCATAGCAAACTCTTAAGACATTTGGATAGAAAGGACTAACAGGAGGGTAGAGTAGAAAAATAGTAGGGATACTAGATAAGCAGAACTTAGTGTGGCTAATTCATTGTATAGAGTAGGGCATGGGAGAAGATTAAGCTTGGAGGAAAAAAAAAGTTCATAGACCAACTTTCTGGTTTATTTGTCTATTTTTGGAGAGAGGGTCCTTCCACCATAAAGCTCAGGGCGGCCTCAAACTTACATATCCTGCTTCAGCATCCAGAGATTTGGCATTCTAATAATCTACCACTATGCCTGGTCGATGTTCCCAGCTATGTACTTAGGTGAAAGAATATTGGTTTATTCCCTTCACATTTTTGTTTTTGTGCTGAGATAAAAATCTCACCCTCAGATCCTACATATTTATTGAGTACTTTATGCTAACAAGCTCTCCAGACTTTGGGATGACACAGTGAAGAAAGCCAAGCTCGGAGTCTCCAGACACTGTATATTTGTGTTGCAGACACACACAATATATGACAAATGAACAGAGAACATGTAACACACTCCAGAGAAAAACTCAACTGGATAAGCATCTGCTTTCAGCTGTGACAGAGTAACCAATACGAAATCAACACCTCATCACCAACACCTGTAATGGCTCGGTTACATACAAGGAAAGCTGACGGTTGTCTGAAGGCACCAGGGAAACACCCCAGGCAGCAGAGACTTTGGAACAAAGACTCTAGAGGGAAATGCAACAGAGCCTGACTCAGCACAGACTCTTTGGAACATCCCCTTGAGACACTGCTGACTCAGTGAATACTTGGGGCAATTTTCCAAACATATAAACAGAAACAGTGAGATCGGCTAAAAATCCACAAAGAGCTTTGGTATACCAAGGCACTAAAGAGAAACAAACAAGCAAATCAAATGATCTAAGGAAGAAGTAAAATCTTGAACATTCCAAGAGTAGGTGTTGGGACCGCATGTGGCAGGTCCCTGGTCCCGAGGCACAGTGGGTGATAAATAACAGGCAGATGGGATAACAGAGACCTGTAAATGTGACTCATATTGAAAGTTTTATTGATGGGGAGGTAAGAAAAAGAAAAGAGGTAGAGAGACACAGAGATAGTGAGATGACAGAAGGAAAGAGGGAGACAGGAAAACTCCTGTCTGCCCCAGGGGAACAGAGGGAAAGAGAACAGAAGCCGGTGGAGTTCTTCTTTTAAAGAGCCAAGGTATATACACCTGCCATTTGCAGGTGGGTGAGAGGCAGGGCCAGGTTTGCCTGGATTATAACAGTAGGATACAGGAAGAAGAAGCCCCCAAAGAGATAATTTTTAAATTAGCCTACAAAAAGTGAATGTTAATATTGTATTTTTAAAAAAATCATATTTATTTTATTTGCCTACATACATATTTATGCATCACTCTGTGCTTGGTGCTTTCAGAGGCCAGATAAGGCCATCATAGTCCCTGGAACTAGAGTTACAAATGTTGTGAGCTTCTACTGGATGCTGGAAACCAAATCAGGTTCCTTTGCAAGTGACAGCAAGTGCTCTTAACTGTTGAGTCCAGCTGTCCTCTTCATTCCTCCCATCTTCCTCTTGCTGGTCTCCCCATCCCCACATACCACTCCCTTCTGCTTTGTTGTGTTCCCTTGCTCTCTTTCTGCCCTCCCCATTCTCTTAAGAATTCTTCCATCTCTACAACTGTACCCTTCCTAACTTCATGAAACACACACACACACACACACACACGAGAGAGAGAGAGAGAGAGAGAGAGAGAGAGAGAAATAGAGAGAGATTTAAAACTGTATTCTGCACATGAGAGTAAATGTGCAGTCCTTGTCTTTCTGAATCTAGTTAAGCCTTTGTAAAATTACTGCATGGGGCTATCAGATACAAATTTTGAACATCTTTCATTGGAATGCTGTCAGGGAAAAAACTAGAGTAAGGAAATTTAAAAGTTCATTCTTTCCTAAAAGGAAATAAAAATTGGCTCAAACTACCTGAATCAAATTTTCAAGAGTTCTGGAAACTAACTAATGACTTACAGGCTTGAGAGGAGTCTATTCAAGGAAACTGGTTGTGCCTTAGTAGGCACATGAGCTCTGTGACATTGTAGCTTACCCTAATTCTGTACCCAACACTTCAAGATCAGTCTGCTGCAATACAGCCTGCATTACTCATTTTAGAGATAGAACAGCAGAGCTTGTTCACAAAGAGTTGGAATAAGTTGTCACTCTGGAAGATCAGCTTAAACCTCTTTATTTTTCCTAGAACAGGTTAAGTGCTGAACTTGTTACTTTTTGGTCATTTCTGAAAGTGGGGAAAAAAAGACAAATGCTTTGTTAGATATCAGTTGGGGGCTAATTAGAAGAAAAGAACAGCGAATTTGATGTTAATGGGCTTTTGAAAGTGTTTCCCATATTTTGATACTCTTAATTTTTACAGTCTCAAAGGACTTAGGCTTGTTTAGGGCTGTGTGCCTTCCCAAATGCCATGGCCTTTCCACTCTGTCTATGATAGTAGTAAGGAGTGAAGACTCAGGCAGGTTGTAAACTCACAGTGTTGAAGGCATGTAAACACACACACACACACACACGCGCACACACACACACACACACATACACACAGTCTGAACTCCATCAGAGAATGAGAAACGTTTCAGAAATTTAGTCTGATATTTTCCTGATTACAGACCAGACGGAAGAGAAGTTTTAGTAGACACATTTGATAAGAAAAATACTTCAGAGAATTATTTCAGGAAAATTGATAAACAATGAAAACATCAAAACTCGTGTGTGTGTGTGTGTGTGTGTGTGTGTATGTGTATATGTTTTACATATGTGTATATGTGTAGTGTATCTGTGTGTGTATGGAGTATGTATGTAAATATATGGTGTATATGTGTATTGAGTATCTGTGCATTTATGTATGTGTGTAAATATGTATGTGAGTGTGTGTATATGTGTGATGGAGGTTGTCCTTCGGTATATATGTTCCTCTTATTGGTAAATGAATAAAACACTGTTCACCAATGAGGCAGGAAGATAGGTGGGTCTAGGAGACAAAGAGAATTCTGGGAAAGACAGGTAGAGTGAGATTACCACATAGATTCACAATGATGCTGAAGGAGTAACAACATGCTGGGGGATTACCAGGTAAGTCACAGCCTCGTAGCAATGCATAGATTAATAGAAATGGGTTAATAATTAAGACAGAGCTAGTCAATAAGAAGCTCTAGATATCGGCCAACAGCTTTATAATTAATATAGCATCTGTGTTTATTTGGAGTCCAAAGGCAGTGGGACATGCCGGGACAAAGAATCATCTCTCACTACATATGTGTAGTACATTGTATGTCTGTGTGTTTATGTGAACATATCATTTGTGAAATGCATTTTTAAAAAAATAAGAGTGCTTTTATGGAAACCCTTCTCTAATTCTTTGATAGTATTTTATTCCTAGAGAGCCATTGTCTTCAGCTGCTTCTCTGTTGTCTTCCTCAAGCTTCTGAGAAGTGTGTTTCCAGCAAGATGGCATCACAGTTCTGATGGGGAAGTCCTGTGTATATGTCAATAAAGCACTGTTGGCCAATAGGGAAGCAAGATAGGTGGAACTAGGAGTTGAGGAGGACTCTGGGTAGGAGAAACACAGGGAGTCATGATGTAGCCGCTAGAGAAGTAAGATGTCCATCCAGTAAGAAAAATACTTAGATTAACAATTATGGGATAAATACTTAAGCCAGAGCTAGCCAGTAAGAAACAAGCAAGGCCAACAGCTTCATAATTAATACAGCGTCTTGTGTGTTATTTGGGGACTACAACACGGCAGAGCCCAGGCGACTGGTGGGGAAAAACCAAAGCTGCTGGCAAGGAGAAGGCTTCTCTTTATAAATGGTGTCAGAGGTGAGATCATGAATTTCCACATAGAATGACAAAAGCTTTAAAGGAATTTTAGAAACAAAAGAACAGAAAAGCATGGGTTCTTGGTAGCAGCATTTTTCTCAGGTGGGCTGTTTTGCTAGTGACAAGCAGAGACTCATGTGGCTCGATTAAGGGAGTCTTCCTGACTCAGCATAAAAAAAAAAAAACAAAAACAAAAAAAAAACCCAGCAAGGTTCTTTTAAGAGGCTCTGCTAACAATTGAAAGGGTTATACGTACAGCTGGAAGTGGAATTGAGCACATCTCCAAGCCAACAGCTTTTGCTGGAAATCAACATAGACTAAGATGATGAGCTGGAATCAGGCTTATGCCTGCCATCTCGGAAAAACTGCAGTTTAAACAGCCTTGGTTTTAACAGATAAGACACGTGGCCAGAAAAACATAAAGATTTACAGTAAAGTCAGACTTGGATAAAGAAAAACCTCTAAAGGTTTACAGTGTGTTTAAAAATGTGCATAGGATTGAGAGTGAAAAAGATACAGGATAGTGGTAAATAAATAGAGAAGCCGGCTGTGGTGACACATGCCTGTAGGATTTGCTCCAGAGGTAGAGGCAGGCAGATTCCCAAAGAGAAACCCTGTCTCAGACAAAAATAAATAAATCAAAGTAAAAGAAACAGAGTAATAATAGATAAATAAATAAGCCATGTAAAGATGGAAAATACACAGAGAGTCTGGATACTGCATGCTATTGTGGTTTTCATTTTTTTTGATTGCTAAAGAAGGAAAAACTGCTAAAGTATACTTGATTATAAATGTTGCTAAATTAATTCAACTTATATCTTTTGAAAATGTCTTAACTTCAAAATTTAAGTATAAGGATATGTTACTTTGGAAAAGAGTTTTTGTTTACATTTCTACAGAAAATGAAAAGCTGAGGATTCCTTCTAGGCTTCTGTGGTTTGATGAACCAAGACCCCCGGAAGCAATGGCCCAAGTGATTCAACATCTAAGACAGCTAAGATGATGGAGCTTTACAGACCATGAAAATAAAGACTTATACAGGGTTCTGAGTTTTGTCATGATCCCCATGGTATGAACAGAACCCCCTTCCAGCATGAAGCAGTTTGGAATGAGCAACGTCCAAAATCCCATATTGTTTATAAATCTTTGTTTTCATTTGAATTCGGTTGCTTATAATTGGTTAATGATCACAGCCAATCTCTTTTTAAAGGAAAAAGGGGATTATGGTATGGAAATGAGTACTTTGTATGGGTATGGTTTTTCATTTATTTATTTATTTTTATTCTTTTTTTTTAAATTTAGATAAGAAACAAGGTTGCTTCACAAGTCAGTTCCAGGTCCCTCTCCCTTTCCCTCCCCTCCTCCCGTGCCCTCCCCCCACCCCCACCCCCCCGTTATCCCCTCGTGCCCCCAGGGAGGGTGAGGCCCTCCATGGGGGTGTCCATAGTCTGTCATTTCATATATGGCAGGGCCTAGACCCTTCCCCAAGAGTTCAGGGTGAGAGTGCACCTCACATTGTTCTATGGGAGTCCAAAGTCCGTGTGTATACTTGGGATGGGTACTGATCTGCTGCCCAAGGCTCAATAGATTACCTAGGCCTCCTCACTGACACCCAGATTCAGGGGTCTTGATCAGTCCCATGCTGGATTCCCAGGCTGATGCCTGGGATTCAAGAGTTAACCTTTGTCTGGTCAGCTGTTTCTGGGGTTAAACCAGCCCAGTCTTAATCCCTTTGATCATCAGTCCTCCCTCTCTGATACTGGCTTTCTTGAGTTCAGCTCAGTACTTAACCAGCCACTAAATGTAGTTTCTGTTTCCCAGACTGTCTGGCCATAGGATTGTAGGCTGGCACTCCCCAGATCTATGTCTAAAATCCATATATGAGAGAGTACATGCCATGTTTCTCTTTTTGTGACTGGGTTACCTCACTCAGGATGGTTTCTTCTAGTGTCATCCATTTGCCTGCGAATCTCATGATTCCATTATTTTTTCTGCTGAATAGTACTCCATTGTGTAGATGTACCACATTTTCTCTATCCACTCTTCGGGTGAGGGACATCTAGGTTGCTTCCAAGTTCTGGCTATTACAGATAAAGCTGCTATGAACATAGTGGAACAGACATCTTTGTTGTATGAATGGGCATCTTTTGGGTATATGCCTAAGAGTGGAGTTGCTGGGTCTTGTGGTAGGTTTATTCCCATTTTTCTGAGGAATCTCCATACTGCTTTCCAAAGTGGCTGAACCAGTTGGCACTCCCACCAGCAATGAGGAGTGTCCCCCTTTCACCACATCCTCTCCAGCATAAATTGTCATTGGTGTTTTTGATTTTAGCCATTCTGACAGGAGTGAGATGGTATCTCAGAGTTGTTTTGATTTGCATTTCCTGGATGGCTAAGGATGTTGAGCACTTTCTCAAGTGCCTCTCAGCCATTTTAGACTCCTCTATTGAAAACTCTCTATTTAGTTCTGCAGCCCACTTTTTAATTGGGTCCTTTGCTGTTTTGGAGACTTGCTTCTTGAGTTCTTTGTAAATTTTGGAGATCAACCCTCTGTCAGATGTGGGATTAGTGAATATTTTTTCCCATTCTGTGGGCTGTCTTTTTATCTTGCTGACTGTGTCCTTTGCCTTACAGAAGCTTCTCAGTTTCAGTAGGTCCCATTTATTAATTGTTGATCTCACTGTCTGTGCTACTGGTGTTATGTTCAGGAAGCTGTCTCCTGTACCAATTCGTTCAAGGGTACCACCCACTTTCTCTTCTATGAGGTTCAGTGTGGCTGGATTTATGTTGAGGTCTTTGATCCATTTGGACTTAAGTTTTGTGCATGGCGATAAACATGGATCGATCCGCATTCTTCTACATGCCAGTCTCCAGTTATGCCAGCACCATTTGTTGAAGATGCTTTCTTTATTCCATTGTATATTTTTAGCTTCTTTGTCAAAGATCAGATGTTCGTACGTGTGTGGGTTAATACCCGGATTTTCAATTCGATTCCATTGGTCTACCTGTCTATTTTTGTGCCAATACCAAGCTGTTTTCAGGACTATAGCTCTATAATAGAGCTTGAGGTCAGGGATGGTGATGCCTCCATGGTTTTTCATTTATTGATACAAATTCAAGGTCAATTTTGTGATGTGTATATTTCTCCTCTTGATTAAGTATTGTGCTTATACTGATCTTTTAAAATGTAATGCATAATTAAATACAGACTATATAATAGTCAGAACTTATAGTTAGGTTAGTTAGGTTTTCTAGATATACAGAGATATATTTGAGATAGATAGACAGTCTTCAAACCTTTCAAAGACCTTCAGAAAATGGCATTTAAAATGGTTTAGGGTTTTTCTTGACAATGAGAAATGTCTGCTCCTGGCAGCACCAATTATGTCTGAGAGGAAGATGGGCATCGAAGAAACTCGTTATGGAGTTTCCTTTCAACATGGCAAGATTAGCCATTTGGGCAAGAAACTGCTCTTGCCTGGACTGCTTGACATTTGCTCTATAAACTGGATATGCAGGACCTACAGGAAGCTGAACTCAAATAGTCTTTCAGGGTTCCTGTTTCATGGAAGAGTCTACGAGACTTTCTACAGGACACAGAAAAATGACTGACAGACTGCCAATGCAGATGGACAATTTGAAATTTCCTGCTTTTCTGATAAGTCTTTCAGCCACATTGTAGCCTATGGGCTGAAGATGAATGCCCCAACGTTACAGAGGAACTTCAGGTGACTGTCCAGGCAGCAAGATGTCTCTGTCAATCCTAGTGTTTATGTATTATCCTTCTGTGGTCTTTGATGGAGTTGAAGACAGATAGTTATAATTATAGTTTTCCTTAGTTATGATAAAAGATAAGCTACATATAGAACTTTGGGCTCACAAGGATGGGATGGATGATATTTTCTTTAAATCTTGCTGAATGTTGATAGACAAAATGTTGTAACTGTGTTCTTGCTTGATAGCTGTTCTGTTATATATAATTTGGCTATGCCAGTAAGAAACAAGCAAGGCCAACAGCTTCATAATTAATACAACGTCTTGTGTGTTATTTGGGGACTACAATGCGGCAGAGCCCAGGCAACTGGTAGGGAAAAACCAAAGCTGCTGGCAAGGAGAAGGCTTCTCTCTACACAGCTCCTCTAGGCTGTGGTCTGAGATCGCCGCAGTGGTTCTCCAGCAGTCACACATGCCTGCTCATCTACTCTCTCTTGTCACACATGCCCTTGTTCCCCAAAATGTAGGTCCTTCTTAGTACTCCTTCACTCCAGATTCTTCCTTTAGTTATGTTGGTAAAGTTCTTATCAATCTCACCTGCCCTGCATAGTTACTGGAGCATTGGTGTATTCTGTCATCTCTCTATGGTCTTGGTGAAACTAGTCTTGTTCTGTAAAAATCAGAAGTTTAAATGTCAGCATTTTCTGTCACTAACATTTTAATATTTAATGGGTGATTTAATGTTTTCTTCTCTTGGACATAAACAACGAGAGGGCAGTATATGTGGGAAGACTGAAGTTAGGCATCCCCTTTGCTCTGTGGAAAGCTAGAAGTTTGACTTCTAGATGCCATCATGATTGAAGGAAGGAGCTTGGAGACGCTTCTATAAAAATCTGATTTTAAAATCTGCTGACCACCCCTATTGTACCATTATATAATTTTATATTTTGTCAAAACTTTTTGTTCAAAGCACAAACTTACATACATATATTTTCTGCATTCCTCTGCACTTTAGATTTAGTTCTTCAGCATCCATGCATTTAAAACTAATTTGGGTAATTCATTTTTCATATTCATCTCCAATTGAAGAGGAACAAATTGACGTTTTAAAATAAGAACTAATCTCAGATTCTAGACAGATGGCGTTAAGAAACAAGGAATTTGATTCCTCCGTCTTCTGTTGTGCTCAGCTACTGGTTTTTTTTTACCTTGTGCTGTCAGAGTTGTGTCTGTAGCTACAAGTTTTGCCACAGGTAAGATGCAGATGCCTGTGCTTACCATGGAGCTTACACAGAATGGAGAGCAATAATACCTTTTCTTTCCCCCTACACCTTTGTAACTTCTGTATAAGAATCTACTCAACATGTAGGGAAGTTTGTAGGACTATTTGACTTTTAATTGAGCCATTAAAACATTACAAGTCCACATGTTTTTTCTTTTAAAAAAATCTTCTCTCATATCTTACGTTCTGATTACAGTTTCTCCACCCCTTCAAGCCCCCCTACAACTTCCCTCCCCCCATATCCCCTCTTCTGTTTTCCTTCAGAAAGATGTCTCTCAAGGATATCAACCAAACATGGCATAACAAGTTACAATACAAAGAGGCACAAATCCTCATATCAATGCTGGACAAGACAACCCAGTAGAGGAAAAAGGGTCCCAGGAGTAGGCAAAAACGTCAGAGAAGTTTCCATTCCCACTGTTAGGAGTCCTACAAGAACACCAAGCTACACAACCATAATGTATGAGCATAGGACCTAGCACAGACCCATGCAGGGTCCATGATTGCTACTTTAGTCTCTGTGAGTCCCTATGAGCCTGACTTAGTTGATTCTGTGGGCTGTGTTCTCATGGTGTCCTTGACCCCTTTGGCTACTACAATCCTTTCTCTCTTCTGTGGAATTTCCCTGGCTCTGCCTAGTGTTTGGCTGTGGGTCTCTGCATCTGCTCTCAATAGTGCTGGATGGCACTTCTCTGATGACAGTTGGGCTAGGCACTGATTAATAGCAGATATCATTGGGAATCATTTCATTGACTTTTCTGCCAGTCTTGTTTGGTTCTATCCTGGGTCTCTGGGCTGTCCTGCCTCTGGTTCCTGGCCATCCAGGCAGTGCCAGGTGTGGACTCCCTATAAAGCAGTAAATCTGATGATTCATATTGTACAGTCATCAGTCACCTCTATGTAACACACACTTTAAATGTGCCTATAGTTTCCCTCATTAAAATCTTGTTTAACAGATACAAAGTAGTCTTCTAAAGAGTATTATATAACTGCTTTGAAGACATTTTTGCCATCTTAAAGATAATTAGGAAGAACTGAAATTCTAAATTCTATTAAATGTTAAATGAAAATATAGAATCTACTATATTTTATCTGACTATGATATACATTATAATCAAATTGAAGGCTATTCATCATTTGAAGATGTTATATTATTTAAAGAATGAATATAAATAGTTTTTTAAATTATAATATTCATTATATTTGGAGCAGAATATATTAAGCATCTATTATGTATGTTAACCTATTCAATGTTCAGAGTTTAGACAGGAAAATAAACAGTTTCACAGATAAAATGAAATATTCAGATGTATGGTCAATTTGTGTTTAAGAACAAAAATAAAAATATTGTGGTAACTGTTAACTAACTGCATTGTTAAGGTGGGAAATATTCTAAAATATATGGATTCAATTCATTAAAAATACAAACATATCCAGTATTGTCAAAAGGTGGCTCAGAGCTAAGAGAATCTCTTTCTTCTTAATAAATGGGATCATCAATTTAGAGTAAACATTTGTGTAAATAATAATATGTGTGTATCATTTAACAATTGGGCAACCCTTACCTCTCTGACTAGATCATTTGTCATGGAGTACTCTAGCTCATTCTTTTGTTTCAGAGATCTCTAATACTGGAGAGATATTAATAATGTGGTACCAAGGAAACACAACTCTTCCCTAAAAGGACTTCTTCCCTAAGGGCAGCTGTTCAGTACGAGCAGCTGGGTAGCTCCCTAGCTTAACGGTTAAGTAGTGATGAAGCCACGAGGAAGCATTACCTACTTGTGCAGCCTTCCCAATGATCCCTGAGCCTACCACATGGGCAATAAGAGGATGCAGCAGTTTGCCTTGGAATGTTAAGTTCCCCTTGAGTATTCCCTCTTCTGTACATTACAATACATAAATAACAGCATCTCCTGCAGCAAGACAAATAAATAAATGCCACTCTCCTTCAAAGAGAGCCTAAACAAGTACAAAATCTTTGTGTAGGAACCCACATATATTATAATCTGTATTTTTTTAAATGAGGAAAGTAGCCTAAGTCCATGTGACCAGGGTAATTGCATCCAGTTTCTGACAATCATTATGATAACCCTTCCATCAAGAACATTGATGTTGGCTGATATGAGAGCTCCATCTGCATGCTTGACTTTATTCAAAATAATAGATACTCGTGGAAAGCACAGGATGGAAAGGGAAGGGAAGGCTTAGCTACACAACAAGAAGGAAGGTATGGAAAAATACACAGTTCAGGGAGTCTGACAGAATAATAAAAGGTAAGTTGCTGTGTACATGCCGGTAGATGCAGACGGATGAGAAACCCCTAAGACACATTTTGAAAGATTAAAGGCATTATGATGCACAATGAGAGGGGAAAATTTGCAGATATCTGCTTGAATAATAGCTAATTTTACATGTTTAAAAAGATACAGATTTACGCATGCGATGCATACCTTTCAAAGCTAAAAAGACATGGAACAACAAAAACAGCAAAAATGAGATGTACAAACGGGATCATAATAAGAAAACATTAATCAGACATTATAAACAGAAAAAAATAGTTAACTGGCAAGGAAATGTTAATCCTGTGGAAAAGTTGGACTAGATACTGTGTATTAGTTACTTTCTGCTGTTGGGATGAAAGACTGACAAAAAGCAACTTAAGGAAGAGTTTTTTTTTTGACATAGGGTTCCAGAGGGCTAGATTTCATGATGGCAGGGAATGCATGGCAACAGGAATGGGAAACGCAGAGATCACATCTCAGCTGTACAGAGGAAGAAAGAACAGGAAAGAAGATGGAGCTATAAATCTGAACAGGAAGTAACACAGAGCTATAAGCCTGAACAAGAAGTAAGATGAAGCTATAAACCTCCAAGCCCCACCCCTTGTTTCTTTTTTTTTAATGTCTTTTGCTTGTTTTGATATAATAATGATGTTATTGCTTAGTACTTATCGTTTCTTTTTCTTCTTGTCTTATTAAAATGTTTGTTTTAGATAGGTCATTTATAAAAGTGTGTAACTTTTATTCTTAATCTAAATCTGATATTGTCTTTCTTTGTAATGAAATCTGTTTACGTTTGAAGCTAGTTGCACCCTTTTGGTTTCCTGTTTATCCTTTTCTTTTCTCTTGATTTAAAAAAAAGTCTTCAAGGTCTCTAGAAACTGGATACTCTGTAATAGTTTATCTTTGAGGCAGGGTCTCACTATATATCCAGCTCTATGCAGAACAAGCTGGCCTCAAACTCACAGAGTTCTGCCTTCCTAGCATTGGGATTAAGGGTCTGACCCATCACATCTGGCTCTAATCTTGAATTTCTTTTTAATGAACATTGTGCTGTGCTCTTCCACACAATCTAAAGTACCCACAGAAATTTGTCTTTCAATGGCTTATCCTGGTGCATGCAGGAGTTGGTCAGCGTTGATGGTAAGAAGTTATTTTCTTTACCAGTATAATATGGAAAGAGTGGGGTTAACGTGTTATTCAATGGTAAGCCAAATGCATGATTTAAAATTTGTGTGTCATGGCTTCAAACTGTTCAATATAATGATCTTATAAGTCATCACACTTTTCTTGGCGCTTCCCAGTTCATTTATGAGATGCTGTATCTTATACCTTATGCTTCTTAACAGAATAACATTGGGACCACTGTGAAGCTAGCCAGAGGACAACCAAAGCATTACTTCTCAAAGCAAATTGCTTAGGTAAATGAGACTCCACAAGAATACAATTATCGTCATCAATTATGCCTCATGCTGAAAGACCCCAGAGGGATACTTTCACGGAAGGGAGACCCGAACCCAAGGAACAACGAGACCACGAGCTTGGATGCAACAGCAAGAGGCTTTATTGATAACACACGGGTACCCGGGCGTCTCAGTCTCGGGGAACTGAGCGCCCAGAGCTGGGGACTCAGGGGTTCTTTTATAGCAAAAAGCGCAGTACAGAAGCGAGAAGCCTAGTAACAGGACCCTGATTGGGCAATTTAAATGAGGCTAGAGCTCAGAGCGCGGGCAAATAGAGGTTTTTCTTGGAACTCAAGTTTCGGCCTTGGCCCTATCTGAGGAACAATTGGTCTCTGTGGTCGCTCGCAGACACCCAGCAGCCTGTGTCCCTGGGCAGAGCTCCCTTCTGATAGCAATGACTATTCAGCTGTGGGGACCTTGAGCTGAGCTCCCTTCTGATAGCTATGACTATTCAGCTGTGGGGACCTTGAGCTGAGCTCCCTTCTGACAGCTATGACTATTCAGCTGTGGGGGAAACAGAATTTTCCATAAGCCTCAGCTGCCTGTTTAGACTGGGCCAGGGTCTTTCAATGCCAATGCAATTATTGTTAAAATCATTAGAAGTTTCTTGAGTGGATGTTTGTTGCCAGGATGAGAAACTACTTAGACTCATGATTGACTTTAAAAATGTAGTTACTTCATTTCTTTGAGCAAATGTATCCCATCTGTTACATAAAAAAGAACTTATAAAAGGTATACAAAAAATATAAAGTTAAACCCATCTTCAAAATCATGCATGAACTGCTGAGATTCTTAATACAGCCAGGGTCCAACACTGTTTTAAATGTTCTCATAACACCATATGGTGAACAATTTGTAGAAATTACAGACCATCATAAACATATGGGTTTATCCCACATGAGCTGAAGCAATTTTAGGGTCTGAGAATGTCTAATCAAACAGCATGCTCTTTTAAGAGTCCAAATAGACCCATATTAAATATTGTCAGTCCAAGCACCCTCATGTTCCTAGTGTGTATATGTGCTTGGGTGTGTAAAATATAAAGAGAACAGAAAAATAATCCAACATTTGATTTCATGTAAAAGAAAAAAGTCGTTACAAATATTTAATTGGGTTTTGTCAAAAGCTGAGCGGTCATTTATGGTTGTGGCTTTGTGGTTTTGATGTCAGCATTCTTGACATTTTTCCAATGAACAAAGACAGTAGCAACAAACAGAAATGATGGTTAGTAGCACAGTATATTTTAAATTTTATAATTTTTTCAAAATCATAATGATTCAATGTTTAATTCATGTTTCATTTTAGCTCATTAATGTACATTTGATTTATTTGATCTATTTTTCTTTTTTGTATCACATTTGTAATATATTTCATTAACGTAAGATAAATTATTCAAGAACATCTGATACTAAGTTCTTTGGGCTATCAGTTTTCTGTGAAAATCCTCTGAAATATTTCTAATTAGATACTTCCTTTCTGTGTGTATGTGCATGTGTGCATATGTATATGTGTGGACCTGTATGTGATCATGTGTGTGTGTGTGTGTGTGTGTGTGTGTATGTGTGTGTGTGTGCGCTGTGGGCACCAGAGGATAATAACAGTAAGTGTTATTCCACAGGGGTAGTTCACCTTTGTGCTTTGAGACAAGGTCTCTCGCTGACCTGAAGAGAACCCTAGGACCCATCTGTCTCTAATTCCTTATCTTGGCTATTGTGTGTATGACACTGCTGGTTGTGATGGCACATGATTTTAATCCCAGCACTTGGGAGGAAGAAGATAGATCTCTGTGAGTTCCAGTGTGTTCTACAGAGCAAGCTCTAGGCCAGCTACAAAGAGAGACTATGTGTGCCACCACACCTAGATTTTTACACTGGAACTGAAGACAGAGCTCAGATTCTCATGAGTGTATGATAAGCACTGTATTAACTGAGACATTCCCCTAGCCCCTTTATTAGGTACTTAATATTGCTTATGGCAATGACCATTTTGGTTGTCAACTTGAATACATCTGGACTTAACCAAAACCCTAAAATGTCTGGGCACACCTGTAAGGAATTTTTGCTTAATTAAACCATTTTAAGTGGGAAGAGCCACTTCTCATCTAGATCTTTGAGGTGGAAAACATATTTTTTAAAGTGAGTTACATCTTCTAATGGAAGCCTTGAAAGGACATGGAAGAAGGAAACTCTCTCTCTTTTCTTGTTTGTTCTTGCTATACTAACAAGAGCCTGCTTCATTAGGATACCAAAGACCAGCTGAGACATCCACTTTCATGGGCTGAACAACTGACGGCTTTTCCAAACTTCCATTCATAGGCAGTTATTGTCAGATTATCTGGTCCACAGTCATTCTAATAAACCCCATATATTCATTCAATATGTTTTGTTACTCTAGAGAATCCTTACTAATACACTTATTATATGGCCACAATAACAGCCTTAATGTTTACTCAAGGAGTTTTTTTCCTTCCAATTTCAGTGAACCCATGTGCCAGAGCTCAAAAACGTAGTGACTTTCCTGACTCCTAGCAGCATATTTGCTACAATTTATGATCGCATCCAAAGTAACTCAAACCAAAATTGTTTTGTACTCATGCCTCCAGTTTTTTTTTGAGATTTGATTTCTGCTTCTATTTCTGGGTTCCCTTCTGCTTGACTTGAAATTGATTTTATAACCTGTCCGAATTATAATTTTTACAAACCTGTATCCCTTCAGCTCCAAGACAGACAGCCCAGAAGGACCCTTGAGATACACCAGGCCTAGAGAATATGTTTCCCACCAACATCTCTGAAGGACAGAACACATTTCTGCCAGACACAGCAGTTGGCTGACTCTTAAGTTTTCAGGGGTGTGGCCAGCCGTAGTGGGCTAAGAAACAGAGTTTCCATGGAGGAGAGTGTGGGTTAAGGACAGACCCAGGGGATGAAGGTTCAATGGATGAACAGACTCCTACAATCCAGAGTCCTTGCTCTTCAGGTGACATCACAGGGTTGGAAACCTACTGTTTCAGTTTGTCTCAGAAGTGCAGCTGGCTCCAAGCTTTTTGACCGCTCATCTAAAACTGTTTTCAATACTGTATCATGTTTCCACATTCATGTCCTAAAACATTTCAGTGTCTTTGTTGGCTAACAATATCAACTGATTTTTGGGTAATTTAATTTAAAAAGGATGCTTTTCAAATTGCACTGAATAATTCATGAAATTCAGAAAGCAGGCTTGGACCAGATGCCCTGCTCCCCATCCCCAGGAAATAAGAGATGTCCTTTCTTAGTTCTGATGAGTCAGCAGCAGGAGCATGTCCTCTGCTCAAGATGCCATGCAACCATGTTGATGTCATGTATGCACACTCTGGCTGGCCAGCGATCGGATATACTGACCAGGAGACTCATCAGACAGCATCCCAGAAGGAGGAACCATGCTCCCAAGGAATGCTTAGATATTGTTGATCCTGGAAAGCAGAGATAAGTGTTGGCACTCAGAACAATAGCCATCTACTCAAACCCATCCTGAGGAAGTCTCCATCCAGTAGGAGCTTAAAAGTCTTCCCTTTCATTATGGCCACTCCTGGTAAAATTTCTGAATGCCTCTGCTGTGTTCACAATAGGTTTGCTCCCTCCACACACACGCACATCAACATCACTCAGGGGTAGAATGTGCAGCGGGGGAGGTGTTCCTGGAAGGAAGATTTGCACAAGGGAATTCTGTAAGAGCAGGGGAATCTCAAACACTTACCAATGGCACAGTGATTTTGGAGGGAACTCCTGTCAGCTTCTCTTTTATGAGTTAGGGTGAGTTTTTTGGGAGGAGACTTAGTAGGGCAGGATTCAGAGAGCAGGGAGAGCTGTCGAGAAGCAAGAGAGGGCACAGGCACATACATGGGCACCCGTGAGACAAGCGATATTTTCATTTTTTTCCCCCTGAGCTCTGAGAGTGACAGTATGGAGTTCTAAGAGTAGAAAACAAAGTAAGATTGGAGCTGATCAAAGGGTGGAGGCCATGTCCTGCTGTAAGGAGAATGTCATTTCCATTTGATTCTGCAGTCCAGGAGGGAATAGGGACAGGAAAGCTTACCAGCTAGGTCTTGACAAAGCCTCAGCCTGTGCTAGCTTACTCAGGTTTGAGAGGGACCCATGGCCCAGAACAAACACATCAGGCAGCCTCTCTCCTGGTGTATGGTGAGGGAACCCTGTATGCCCCAGGAGAGTCTGACCACAGAGTGTGTCATGGCTTGTGTGATATGACACAGTAGGTAGGCATGGTGTGTAACTCTGACAGGAAGAGCCACCTTCCTAGATGTAAGAAAACACCGGAGAAACAGGAATATAAAATTGAGTGATGAGAATTAATAAGGTGTTCCCTTGAGTTGTTCTTGGAGTCAAATTATATTGGAGATCTGGCTAGAAAAATCCATCTCAAAGTTCCTTTCTGGAAGGGTTATATTTTTTACCTGCATATATTAATATATGCTATGCCATGAAAATGCACTTTTTGAAGAGAATTTTAGCCCCCGAGCCTCACTACCTCCATAGTCCATTTTTTTAAATTTTATTTTCCAGTTTAAATTTAGATAAGAATCAAGGTTGCTTCACAACTCAGTTCCAGGTCCCTCTCCCTTTCCCTCCCTTCCTCCCGTGCCCTCCCCTCCCCCCCCGTTATCCTCTCATTTCTCCAGGGAGGGTGAGGCCCTCCATGGGGGTGTCCATAGTGTGTCATTTCATATAGGGCAGGGCCTAGACCCTTTCCCAAGAGTTCTGGGTGAGAGTGCACCTCACATTGTTCTATTGGAGTCCAAAATCCGTGTGTATACTTGGGATGGGTACTGATCTGCTGCCCAAGGCTCAATAGATTCCCTAGGCCTCTTCACTGACACCCAGATTCAGGGGGTCTTGATCAGTCCCATGCTGGCTTCCCAGGCTAATGCCTGGGATTCAAGAGTTAACCTTTGTCTGGTCAGCTGTTTCTGGGGGTTAAACCAGCCCAGTCTTAAACCCTTTGATCATCAGTCCTCCCTCTCTGTTACTGGCTTTCTTGAGTTCAGCTCAGTACTTAACCAAGGGAGTCTGCCACTTCTTCGATCAGCCACTAAATAAAGTTTCTGTTTCCCAGACTCTCTGGCCATAGGATTGTAGGCTGGCACTCCCCAGATCTATGTCTAAAATCCATATATGAGTCCATAGTCCATTTTTAAAAGCTATAAAATGGAAGGAAAGCAACAGACCAAATTCCTGGATGCTAAAGGGTCACTGCATTCGTGAGCCTGCCAATATTTACAGCCACATTCCCCTGAAGGAGATGTAAAAAAATGTGGGATTTTTTTCCTGTGTGAAGCAGAGAGATACAGTTTTATAGACTGCTTTAGGATTTGGTACTATTGAAAACCAGAATAGCAACACAGGCTTGAAAGCTAAGAAGGAGGCAGCTAAGGAAAAATCCAAATTGGAACAAGCAAGGCGCCCCTTACGCCTCTGGGAAATCTTATCTACACTCCGAGATGCACGCCCCCTCTAACAAGCTTTGGAAGCGTCCCCAGAATCACCGTAGTAGCTCGACATTGCCTTGGCTGACACTGGGTTTACTCAGGTCGTGGAAAGAGGTTTCAGCTCCTGGGGGAAGAGATTAGATTCCAGTATAGATGGAGCATCCCATTCCTTTAAATGTTTTGTAGGAACTAATAGTTTCGCATGTGCCCTGTGTGTGTTGTGAGTCACCTGTGTATATATACATGTTCTTTGTGTGTGTGTGGAAGATACATGCATGTAGAAGCCTGAAGATGATGTCTGAGGTCCTCCTTGATTGCTCTCTACCTTTTATATGGAGACAGGGTCTCTCAACTAAATCCAGAAGTCACAGTCTGGGTAGGTAGTCTGACTGTGGCCAGGATGTTTGGAGGATACCTTCTCTCTGTCGATAACTATAGATGGGTTGCCATGCCTAGCTGACATTCACACGGGTGCTGGGATGCTCACACTTGTATGACAACGCTTTACCCACCGAGCCATCTCCCCAGCCAGGAATTCTTTTTATAGATATTTTTTAAAAAGTCATTTCCCCTTTCTTTTCACAAGATGAACTTATTGTGGGAATACAGTAACAAAAAAGAAATCAATTTATATTTGTTATAAACCCATAAAATAAATCACATTCAGATGTTACCATTTTGCCTGTTTTGTAATGAATCACCTATATAGTAATAACTTAAAAATATATGTTGGAATACTTTAAACTTCTAAGTACAAACAACCTGAAGGCTTTCTCTCAGGAAATATGGGATGACTTAGTCAGAATATACATACTCCTGTCTGACTAAAAGGACCTCGTGCAAGCTTTTTCCACCAAGGCAGCCCACAGTGATGGGCTGTCTCCTCATTTTACTCTTTAGGCTGTCTCCTATTCTTGTGCCTTTCTGCTTGGTTTTTAATTCTTTCAGGTCGGTGACTGTCTTGTTTCTGAACAAGTTCTACTTCTGACTAACAGGAAGAATTTGTAAAGAAAAAAAAACCCCTGAACATTACATACGTTATATGACAGAAAACAAATCAGTAGTAGCAATAGTAAAATATGTGTAAGAAAGAATATTATGGGCTGAGGAGATGACTTATTTCCAAAGGACTTGCACACAAACACCAGGGCCTGAATTTGATCCCCAGAATCCAAATTAAAGAAGCCTGGCACTGTGGTGTATCCCTGTGATCTTAGGGGTGGGGAAGTGGAGAAAGCAGGCTCTCCAGGACTTGCTGGCCAGCTGGTCTAGCAGAATTAATGGTTCCTTAAGTTCATCAAGAGATTTTGTCTTAGGAAATAAGGTAGAGAGCAATGGAAGAAAATTGACATTGACCTCCAGCCTCTCTACACACACAGACACAAGCACACATGCATACACATGTGCACTCACACAAGTGCACACATTGAGAAAACCTTGAACTGTGAGATTGGGCCTTGCTTAATACATCTCCAAAGTTCCATGTTTAAAATGATCACAGATGTTCCAAAGTTAACTTCATTTTGTACAGACACCAAATGCATATTCTAGCAAACAAACAAACAATAAACAGAAAGCCACAACCTGCCTGCCTTCAGAGCCATGCGCATACATCATTGAAACTCTTGTATTCAAGCACTATACTTCCATGTGGGAAGAAGGCTGTGATTCACTTAGGGTTTCTAAACTGGATGGTGAAGATGCCTCATTTTTCTGCCCATTGTCCTGATGGCCCCTGTCCTAATTCAGAAGGGTGAGGACTGTGATTTCCTGCTCAGTGGCTTTAAGTAGGCAGGGAAAACATTCATTCACAGAATAAAAGTCATAGTAGAAACAGTGTGGTCTTTTTCTTGACAAAGCCAGGCTCCACAGGCAAGCAACCTTGTCAGTCCTGTAGGAATGTAGAGGAAGAGTGAGAACCAAATGGGGTACAGTGACTCATGTCTATAATCCCAGAACTTTGGAATCCAAGGCATGAGTGTGCTTGAGGCTAGCCCAGGCTATAGCAAGAATTTCAGGCAGTAATTGAGACAATTTCTCAAATTAAATAAGAAGAAAGAAAAGAAAGGAAAGGGAAGGAAAGGAAAGAGAATAAACAGTATCATAAGTGTTGTAGCTAGGTTATGGAATGCAAGCAAAATTATTCAGAGGCCTAGGGAGTTAGGGATGCTCTGATCATCAGGGCATCCGGGAGGTGGGTTGGTCTCCATGGATTGTCTGTTGGTAGGGCTCTTAGGAAGCAGACTGTTACAACTTCAGAGGCTCAGTCAGAAACAAATTCATCATAAAAATCATAAGTGCATTTTGAAAATCAACATAATGTACATGACAGCGCTTTGTGAACTGAAATACAAATGGGAATGTCATTATCACTAATATCATTACCCTCACCACACAACTCTGAACACTTGATGTGTCTATATTCTGGAAGAGAATGAAAGCAAATAAGAACCTGATATATTTATTTTTCATTTTTGGACAAGGTCTCACTCTGTAGCCCTGGCTGGCCTGGAATTTCCTATGTAAGTTAGACTTGCCTTGAATCCACAGAGATCCTCCTGCCTTCCAAGGGCTGGGATTAAGTGCATACACAACCATGCCCTGTAAGAGATTCTTTACCCAACAATTTTGAAATTAAAACTCAGCTTTAGATACCAGCAGAAGTAAGATAATTTAATGGATATATATATATATATATATATATATAGTTAAACTTAAAACATCTCAAGTGCATACTCAGGGAAAGTTTATGTGAGTTCAGGTTTCAGGCTGTATATCTGTTGACTTTATGTGGCCAACACTGAATAAAAGAGCTATTTCTGTGAATAAGGTTGGAAGATATTACAGGTCACGGGGATTTCAGAATTTCTCAGAGTTTTATGAAAATCAACTCTATGACTTAGGTGAGAAACTCCACATTGGCAGACCACACCGAGAAGTCCATCTCTCTCACTGTCTTTTGCATATTAGCCATGAAAACAGAAATTGAATTTTATAAGGTCAGACCTTAAGTCTCTCTGTTGCTCATATTTTGTCTTCTAGAAATGTGCTGAACCCCATTTAAGGGATTCAGAAATCATTTGGTGACTATGAAGTGCCAAGGTTATCAGAGCACCAGTCAGTGTTGATAAAGGAAACAGACAATGGAAGGAACCACCATCCAGATCCAAAAGGTATCAAAGACAATGTAAGATATGGGGTGGAGTGTAAGGGCAAAATAAACTTTTTTTAAAAAAATAAATAAGCCTTTTGAATCTGCACAAAGCCATAATGGAACTTTCTATAATGAGTCACAAAGGAAGAGTAGGTTGGCAGTTTGGTGTGGCAGATAGGTGTCAAAGCTTATTCTCAAAGGGAGTAAAGACACCGGGGAGAAAAGACAGCAGAGAAATACTGTCCAAAATTCAGCTATCGGATTCCATATTGTCACCTTTTTCATTGTTGTCACAAAATCTTCAACAAGAGGCAACTAAATAGAAGAAAGGTTAATTTAAGAAGGAACACCTTCAGTCGTGGCGTGGAAGGCATGGTGGCAGGAATTTGAGCAGATGGTCAGGACACAGTGTACCTTCTGCTGGGAAGTGCAGGGAACTGAATACTGGTGTTCAACTTGCTCTCTCCTTTTTATTTAGTCTTTCAGGTCAGGAATCTTGTAGATGGACAGTGCCATTTCTTTGGGAAGCTCAGCAAATGAACCCATCAATTCTGAGATGGTTTAAGTGAGCAAAACTCTCAAATGGAGGGAAGTCTGAATTCATCAGTAGGATTTTAAATTTCCCTTCATGTCTTGATTTTGTATATATGTATGCAAATATACATTGTGTGTGTATGCGTGTGTGTGTGTGTTCATACGTGTGTTTAGAGATGGGAAAAGCAGAGAAACTAATAAGAGAGATGGATCTCCCCAGTTCAATTCAAACTTCACTGGGGAAATCTTTCACAGACACATATAGGAGTATGTTTCTCCAGTGACTCTAAAGTGTGTCAATTTGGCAATCAATGTGATCTGTCACACACCCAAACTACTCCTGTGGATTGGAGGATTAAGAAGAGCAAGAGATGACACAGTCATGTGTGTATAATAAGACCTTAGTATGGGATTCTCTCTGCCTTAGTGTTGACTGAAGTCTCAATGAAGGAAGTCAGAGAAGAAATGCTGATCCCTATGCTTATATTTTGAAATATGGTCTACTTTCTAGGAAAGAAAAGAGAAATAATGGTGAACACAGAGAACAAACAAACAAAAACCAATAGATATTTAGGAGACTGAAAGAGCTGCTCACCAGACTGTTTTGGAAGATAATTTTTGGAGGCTAACATGAGTGATATGAAATTCTTTGCCACCATATCTGCATATCAGGTAAACCAGAAAATTCATGTGTATAGACTCCCCATCAAGAAGAGATAGGCTTCAAGGAAGCTGAGGAGGAACTTAAAAAACAGAATTGATGGGTTCTAGAGGCAAAAGACTGTGAGCAGCCACCAGCCATCTGGGTTTGGTGTGAAGACAGAGCTGGAGATGGATAGTGTAGGCCAGGAGATGTTCTGGTCTTGTCCATGATCATCTTCTGGGAAAGTAACAGGGCAGGTGCCCAATTCTTCAGGTTACTGCTTTCCTCCTCAACCACCTTCATGCTGTCATTCTCTCCCTTTAAAAATACCCTGTCCCTCTATATACATCAACCGGCTGTCTTAGCTCCTTTCAGCTTACTGTTTCTTTTTGTCTCATCTGCCTATGAAGGCCTGTCCCCTACTAGAAGAAACAATGAAGCCCTGAGAGGAAGATATGGGAAGTAAGGAGATTGCCACAGCATCCTGGCAAGCTTTCCCCTTTTCCCATTTTAGGGGTCTAACACTAGTAGGAAAGAAATGCATAAATGATTCTATCTTCCAGGAAGCTGTTTTTATTGGAAAACATACTAGTTGTGTGGCCCCAAGCCCCTATAACTATAGCTGGTGGACAGAAATGAAAGGAGTTAACTTTTGTCTCAGCATAGATAAGTAGGCAGCATTAATTTCGGTGACTTTCATCTCCTATGAAGTTCTGTAGCATTTTGGTACAATTCCAGAATGTCAGCATGGTCACTCTTAATGGGGATAGTTCTCTTAGAGGATAGGCAGAAGTGATTCTAGCATATGCTGCAAAGTGGACCATGTGACTTTGAAGTCTCTTTAATTTATCTCTTATTAGAATCCCGTGAGGGTAGACATAGGGAATCGTCTCTACTTACTTTCAGGCATTAGACTTCACTTTATGGGACATGAATAATCTCAAGCAGCATAGTAAAACTTAAGCATTCATTATGTAATGTCATCATAAACCCTTAATGGTCCCCATGAATGCTTTTGAAAATAATTTGGCTTGCTCTTTGCTCTTAATTGTGAATCATGCTGTGAAATACAGCAATGTAGCTAAGTTTTTAACAAAACTTTCTCCTTGACACCCAAGGTCTCACTCTAGACTAGATTACTCCATATTTAGCAGCAGCATTTTATTGCAACCGGTCCAGTGCAATAACCTTCAAACTGTGAGTTGTTTTTTTCCCCAATGAACTGCATTATGTTTATGCAATTCCTTCTTCACAGGCACTATTGATCTCAATAACCTTAGTAAAATAGAAATTGGATAAGACATAAAGCATAAAATATAAAGATATAAATATAAAGAAGATATAAACTCTGGTTACCCCTTAGCATATCTAAATCAACATAGAATCCTTCTTGGCTTCCACAATGGAAGTAAATGGTAGAACATAAAGAAAGGACTCCAAACAAAACAAAAACATACAAGATAGTAGCCAGCTAGCTGAGATGTGTCCTCCTTATTTTGTTGCCTTGGCAACAGTTACAGGCAAAGCCTGTCATTTCAGGTCTATTTTGAAAACACATTTCCTGAACCCTGTATGTGTGACAAGCACAACAGGCTGCTCATTTGCTTAGCATGGCAGTTCTGACAGAAGTTACACATTTCTCCCTGATGATAGAAGTCATGGAGTGGATGAGCAATGAGAGCCAAGGGAATCTCAGTCAACATGGTCTCACCAAGTATGCTCTGAGTCCTGTTGATGTTCTGCATACAGTTCTAGGCTCCATGAGGAGGTCAAACAGACATGGCTCTCATACTTTAAAGACTGTAACCTAACCCACAAGTTCAAACCACACTCAAGGGTTAAGGACAATGCTGAACATTTAACATTGTCAGGGAGCAAGCAATTCCACATTAATGTACAGACCCAGTTGACACATACGGTAGATTTCCCAACTCTTTCTTATACACACACACACACACACACACACACACACACACACACACTTGAGTAGAGATGCTTCTATATGATATCTATAACATATCAGACTCGTGTATTTATGTGTCTGACAACCAACATGTATTCACTTTTCATTATGCTTCTTTTTCTGTGTAGAATCTAATTAGTGCATGTGTGCCAGCATCCCTGATATGAGACTAAAATCTGTTATATTAGGTGTTTTTAAAGGTCATAATATGCTGAGCTTGGAGAAAGAGCAAAAACACAGAGAAAAGCTTAAAAACCAGCTTGCCCTTAGGTAGTTTTTACTCTCTTTGTGTTCCAGTAAGTAATGCCTGATGTATATGGGTCAATGATTTTGTAGCTGCTTGTAGTGTGCAGGGCTTTGTTGTATGTTGTTTATGATTGAACTTTTTGTAATGAAATGACTTTATAATGCCTAGGCAGTACAGTATTCTACCTTCGACAGCTTTTTGAGCATTCTTTTATCTCATTGCTCTACATATCAAGATTTCCTTGATTTCTTCTGATGGTTCCAATCACATTTACCACCTGCGCTGATAGTGTAAAACTGATCCTGTTTTGCCTATGTGTGCATCTGAACTGTTCCAAGTAATTATGGATCAGCTCTTTGTGTAATGAGATATTTAGTAAATATGTCTTGATGATGATTGTTTCCATCTTCAAATCAATCAAGTCATTATTCTGGGAGCAATACCATTGCAAGCTTGTGGGATATGTATTTTTTTAAAAAAGGAACATATGGAGAAAAATCTATTATAATCATAAGAAGACTTGAAATTTTCTACATTCACAAGACAAGGTCACTAGCTGGTAAAGAAAATATTGGCCAAGTGAGTAAAGGAAACACTGGTCAAGTTTCAGCTGCAGTTTTGTTTTAACTTGGTGTCAAAAGTGATGATTACTGGAGTCATTTTTATTATTTAATCACACACATTTTCAAAGAGAAAGACTCTCATTAGTTTATGTCACAGATTAAGGTTTCTGTGTCCCTAATTAACAAGCTTCCCATACTTCCCATTTCTTGATTTCTAGACTGTCACTTCAGCTGCTGATTGAATTTAAATCATAGCATCATTAGAGAGAATTAATCAATATCTCTACTGAAAGAGTGTGAAATGTACTATTTGCAAAAAGAATTACTTTTAATGTCTTAATATCTTTTACTTAAATGGACAGTGTGGCAACAGAGGCACTGATAGAATTGGTGCAGGAAATCAAATAGAATTTCAACAAATTCCCTACTTCTCCATTCTACTCAACTCATCCAGTTATAGCTTCTTGACTTCCCTCTGGTTCTGATGACAAAGACAGATTAAGAGTAACTCACCTTTAGTCTTGAGAAGCCTCATTGGCCAGTGTTGGCTTTTTTTAGGCACTGTCTACAACTAACATTTGTTTATTCTTCTTCCAAACCATCTAACATACCCATGTTTTGTTCACAACCACTTACAACTGCCAGGTCTCAAACTTAAGTAGCTGCAGTGACTTTTTAACTATCCTAACAGAATGACTCCTTAACCACATGTGTTTTATAGTAGGCAGTTATCAAATTAGCCAATGTGCTTTGCTGTTGTCTTATATGAATTTTCAACTCCCAATCTGGCCTCTGTTTAACCTCAAACCTGCTACTTCAATGTTGAGAGATTTTAGTCAGGTTCCCTTTGTTGCTCTGTTTCCTAGGAAGTTCCTGCTCCATGTTATGGTCTATTTCCACAGTCACAAGCTTTTGATCCTTCAATTCCTAAATTCAGTAGTTCTTTATTGTCTTAGTCTACTCTCCCACTCCCAGCCTTCCTGATCTCTCCTTTGGTACCAGAAGAGCATTTCCCAGTAACCCTTATCTGGATCCCTAAATTTCTATTATTTTGTTGGTTTCCAACACTCACACCTTTGTGGACTGAACATCCATACTTCATGTGGGCTGTTTCTGGTGACCAATAGACCAGCAGAAGTGACACTTGGTGCCTCTTTGGCTAGATCACCTATAAAACACATTGCAATTTCAACATTGTCTACTTGGGGCATGCTGAGAGATATATCATAAAGAAACTCACGGAGGGACCAACGTGGATACTCATTGTCCAACATCAGTTTGCAATTATTTGAATAGCGCTCAAAAGTGGATCTCCCAAATAATCATGCAAAGATGAACACCCTCCTGAGAGAGTCAGAACTGTCTATCCAGACTACTTCCAAAATCCTGACTCATAGAAATTCAGATAGTTTATAAATAGCAGTTACTATTTTAAGCCACAAACTTTGGGAGTGATTTTTAAATAATGAATGGAAAGATTACAGTATACAATTTGTCTCTCCAACTATATTGCAAGGTCTGTAGGCATGGGATATTTGATAGAAATTTTAGAATTCAGGCAGTGTTGTAGTTATTCTTCAACACCACAGCATACTTAGATTGTGCCTTTGAAATTTAGAACAGGGATCATCATTTCCTGAATTCATACTAAGGTGTTCTATACTTGAATTAGCTTGATATGCACCTACACATAGAGATACTTACCAAGATAGTTTTGAAGACATAAAATATTTTACTCAAGCTGCAAAGTGAAAAGTCAATATTTTTTCTTTTTCATTATTTTCTACACTTGGGTTTTAAGTGAGTCAATGGCTGTGAGGAGATTTAACAAGCTGTAAAATGCTCTGTGGACACAGGGCATTATAGCTTGTACCAGTTTATTCCCTATTGAATGTTTTAAAGGAGAATTAATACCTCTACTGTAGTACTTAACTTGATTAGTTGGAATGAGAAGTGAAACAGGCATGGCATTATGATATAAACACCCTTTAAAACTCTAGAAACAGGCAAATGGAGGAAATGTGTAGCATCAAGACTTGCTGTAGTCTGAAGGCTCTGTTCTCTGTCACCCCAAGGTGATGGCATTGAGAAGTGTGGCTTTTGGTGTGACTATGCCACGAGGGCTCTCCCCTCATCAAAGAAGTGAGTGCTCCTCACCATGATGATAATGGGCTGAACTTCTGAAACTGTAAGTGAGCCCCCTAAATTAAATGTTTTCCTTATAAGAGTTGCCATGGTGATCATGGTGTCTCTTGACAGCAATAAAATCCCTAAGACTGTGTCCTTAAGTTCCTGATTGGGTTTGTTAGGTCCTTCTTGTCCACCCACCACAGACAGACAAAGGGCATGGCTAGAGGAATCATCTATGAAGTAGACCTTGGGACCTTTGGCATCTTTACCATTGATTCTTCAGACTCCAGAACTATGAGAAATATTTTTCATTTTTTTCTATAAATGTCCCTGTTGTCATTGTGAGTCCAGAAGATATCCATTTAAAGTTGTGTCAAACAAGGTCTCAAGAAGGAAAATATGACTCAGGCAAGTGTGTAATTCAGGAGAATTTATAAAGTTAAAGGAAACAAAAAAGGAGAAAACAGGCAATGAGGCCCAGTGGAAGTAAATAACTGGGTGGCACCCAATAGCAAATGTAGACCTTGGTCGAGAATTCAGCAAAGTGCTTTTATGCTGTCTGGGGAAAACAGCAAAAAAATCAACTCTTGATTGTGTGTGCAAATGTGTGTGAGTGTGTGTGTGTGTGTGCCAGAAGCCAATCTCAAGTACCCTCCTGTACATCTTACCTTTTATGACAGTGTCTTTTACTGAACATGGAGCTCCCTGACTCTCTGGTTGACTTGTGTGAGATCAAAACTGGAATAATATACCTTGCAAGTAAGTGGGACACCATAACAGGAAAAATATACCATGTAGGTTAAGAGTTCTGTTTGCAGTTAAGTAAGTTAAGATTAAGTTCTTATTTGTCTTATGTTAAGTTGTTGCAAGTTAAAATTTCTATTTGAAATTGAGAATAAATTTCTGTTTCTTAGGTTTGGTGCATATCCTTACCCTTGTTGCTTCCTTTTCATTGTATCTTTCTAATAATATATAGCAGCCAACTCTCAGCCCTGTAAATGCCTTATCTCTTCTATAAAAGGGACTTCAAGGGGCCAGCACGATTTGGGGCAAGATAGTTAGCTATCCAGTCCTGTGTACATACCCAAATACAGCTTGCTTTAATTGAACAATTGTGGATTTAGTTTTCTCTCCTTGTGATTCTCAGATTTAACTAACACTAGACTAATCAGCCAATAAATCCCATCTCCACCACAGTGTCCAGCACTAAGACTAAAGGTGTACTATAGTGCTTTTCTGACCAAGATGCTAGAGATGTTAACTCAGGTTCTCATGTTTACAAGTACTTACTCATTGAGCCATCTTCCTTGGGAAATCAGTTCTCAGACTTCACGTTCGTTTTCTTGTTTAGTCTTCTGCCTATGCCCCACTTTAGCTAGGTCAAGTCTAGGCAAGAGAATCAGCAAGTTGGGATAACACAATTACAACTATTTGTCTTCCTGGGGCACAGAGCAGGACTGAAGAGAATGGAGAATTAAACAGGCAGTGAACAATACCTAACTCAAAATGTAGTCTCATTTATGCAATGATGATCTAGTGGCAAAGGTGTTTAGTGGACATGAAAAGTGAAGATATAGCCCACTGGAGTGTAAGGCACAGGGCTTGTATGAGACACACCCTCATATTCAATACAAAGGGGGAGATATATTACACTCAGATAAATGAGTATTAAAAAGTAAGTTTTATTTATTTTTAATCATGTAAGAGTACCTTATAATCTAAAGAAACTATTAAATATGTAACTACCTGTAGGGAGCAAGTGAATTCATGAATAGATGTACTTTGTTGACATAGCACGACTTCTGTGTCTCAAGTCCCATGGAAGTGGCAATACCTTCTCCAGGTAAGCTCAGAGGATGGCAATGTTGACTCTGTGTGCAGAAAATGTCCACTGTAGCTTTGTCACCCCCAGATGTTTGCAGCCTGATGACTTCTCTCCTACAGAGACTGCCCCTACCTAGATTACATGTGCCTCCTTGTTCAGCTGTATACAATAACCCCTGCCTCACTGCTCAGCTGTGTATAATAATCCTGCCTCCACTTTCATCTGTATGCAATAACCCTGCCCCCTGCCTCCATGTTCAGCTATATATAATCCTGCCTCCCTGCTCAGCTGTATGTAATAACCCTGCCTCCCTGTCTCCATGTTCAGCTATATATAACCCTGCCTCCCTGTTAGACTGTATGTAAAACCCCTGCCTCCCTGCTCAGCTGTATGTAATAACCCTGCTCCCTGCATTCCTGTTAGCTGTATGCAATAACCCTGCCTCCCTGCTCGACTGTACGCAATAAACACACTGAGTTTCTGGGGTGCTGCAGCTTCGGCATCAGAGGGCCCAGTCCACTGCATCCCAGCTTTTTAGTGTGTCCTTGTGTTTGTCTTTTCTTCAATTCCTCCTGTGGCCCACCTCCAGTCAGAGCAATCCCTGGAGTTATGTAAGATGTAGAAGCTATCGTATGCCATTGTCATTTAAACTGTCAAGAGAAAACTTCCTCGCTAGTCAAGCTGACAGCATTCTTTCTGGATCCACTTACAACTTTTTGATAAGAGAGCAGTAATTTTTAGAAGAATTTTACTAGCCTTCATCCATGATGTGAATAAAGGCTCATATTTTAATAGCTAGCATAACTCTCAAGCATCTTTCCTGTTTGAGCCACACAATTTATTCAAGGTTATAAAAGGAAGTAATTTTTAGACTTCTAACCTGAATAAAAAGCTGCTAAGTGGCATTTTAGTTTCGTTTCAGCAGTACTTCTACAGTTTTAAATAGTGATTAGCAGCTCCCCATTAGAAGGAAGCCTGTTCTTTTCTCATGCTTTGCATAGCTTTGCAGACCTTGCAGTAAATATGCATTTATGCTGTGGCCTTAACTTGCCTTCAGTATGTCAATGTGACAAGATAGTCCCGTAAAATATTCCAAAATTGCATGACTGAATTTAGAGACTTTTCAGGATCATATAAGTCCTGACAGGGGTCTCTTAGTTGCATGCCCAGAGACCATAGTTTGCCTTCGACAGGTTCTTTGCCTAATTTAGTGTGAATGCCTTAGATTGTTCAAATTAAAACAACCCTTTTAAACCATTGCAGTGCATGGCAGTGGTCTCCATGCCCTGTGACCAGCATTCATGAGTGTGGTTTCATCAGAACCAAATCTCGGTGTAACAAGTCTTCTGCATCTGGTTTGGAAATCTCTACCACCAAAGATGAAGGCTAGTGAGGCAGAGAGAGTTTCACGCTGTCAGTGTCTGCACACCCGGCCTCACCACTCCTCTCCTTCACACACACCTCCTCTGCTCATTGGGCTTGATAGTTGAATCTCAGGGCTTTTGTTTCACAGATAACTGCTTCTTCTAAGCCAGTGGTCCACAGACTTGAGCTGGTAGCAGATTCTTCCAAAGGTCTCCTTAAAATGCAGCTACTCCTGAGGTTCTTGATCAGGAAGTCTGGAACCCGCCCCAAGGACTTGCGTTCTAGTCACTTACCCAGTGGTGCCGAAGCTGCTGGTCCAGGGCAGATCTACACTCTGAGAGCATTATTCTCAGCACCCTCAGGAAGTTTGTGAGCCTCAAGCCACTGCCAGAGTAAGATCATTGCCAGGCTTATAGTCCTGTGACATTCTATTTCTTTCAAAACTCTGCTGTTGTGAAGACTGCAACATCTGTGGATGTACCAGTGCCTCTGTGGTATGTGACTTTGAGTCCTGTGAGGAAAGGTGGAGATCATCATGTAAACCAAAATAAGCCAGGCCACAGGAACACAAATATTGTATATTTTTCTTGTTTGTGGATCATAGATTGTATGTAAATACAAAAATAACACACATGCACACACATACACACAGATGAGGGGGTGATGAAGGAGACTAACAATGGTAGGAAGTTAGGGGGAGAGGTAGGAGATGGTATGGTGGCTGAAAGTAGTCAGAATACATGATATGCTAGAAATTATCTTATGGAACCCAGTACTTTGTAAAATAGAATGCCAGTATTTAAAAAAATTCCAGGGTCTGAGCAAGTGTCTTTATTTCTGCTCAATGTATTCAAGGTACCTGCCTGTCTAATACAGCTTTAGCATTTTCTGATCTGTTTTTACAGTTAGAAAGTACAGTCAGACACAGAGCAAGTTTATGTGTGTTTGCTAGAGCATTCTATTAAATGTGAGTTGTGAAATATTCCTTTATTCTATATGATTTGGTTAATAAAGAAGCTGACTGTCCAATAGCTGGACAGGTAGAGGTTATGCAGGACTTGCAGACAAAAAGAGAGCATGAAGAGGAAGAGGAGGAGTCTCAGAATCGCAAGAAGACAAGGATAAAGGAGATGAATTTTCTGTGCTGAGATAAGGTAATAAGCCACGTGGCAGAGTGTAGATAAGAAATATGGGTTAATTTAAAAAGTAAGAGGTAGTTAGTAAGAAGCCGGAGGTATTGGCTGAGCATTTATAATTAATAATAAGTTTCAGTGTCGTTATTTAGGAGTATCCTCTGGGACACAGAGAAACTCTATCTATAATTAGTCTTACTGCCATCCTCATGCATGACATCTGGCTCCTTAAGTGTCATATTGAAATCATAATGGACAATAAGATTTCAGTCACAGGCCTTCTGTCTGAACCACTACCATCAAAACTCCAGGTTTAGCATTATACTAGTTTATATGTATGAATAAAGAGGACATGAAACTTTGGATATGTGTTCTAGATGATGAGGACTGTGTAAGTTTATTTTTCCCTGGCTACTTTACAAGGGAGGAAGAAGCCAGAAGCTAGTGACCTTAGCTCATTCAAAGACTATAATCCCCATGGCCAGAGAGTCTGGGAAAGAGAACCTTCATTCAGTGGCTGATGGAAGCAGAGGCAGACTCCCACGGCTAAGCACTGAGCTGAACTCAAGAAACCCAGTGACAGAGAGGGAGGCTGATGACCAAAGGGGTTAAGACTGGGCTGGTTTAACCCCCAGAAACAGCTGACCTGACAAGGGTTAGCTCTTGAATCCCAGACTGATGCCTGGGAATCCAGCATGGGACTGATCAAGACCCCCTGAATGTGGGTTTCAGTGAGGAGGCCTAGGTAATCTGTTGAGCCTTGGGTAGTAGATCAGTATTTATCCTGGGTATACAAATGGACTTTGGGTTCCCATCCAACAACAAGAGATGTACTTTCACCCTGAACTCTTGGGGGAGGGTCTAGGCCCTGCCCTGGATGAAATGACAGCCTATGGACACCCCCATGGAGGGCCTCACCATCCCTGGAGAAATGAGGGGATATTGGGGGGGGTTGGTGGGAAGGCATGGGAGGAGGGGAGGGAAAGGGAGAGGGACCTGGAATTGACATGTGAAACAACCTTGTTTCTAATTTAAATTTAAGTTAAAAAAGACTGCTCAAGTTGAAAAACTAACATGTTCTAGGTGTTTAGGAGGCAGCGGCCTTTGATGATGGCAACTGCTTTCAGTTACTAGTTTTGAAGTCATATCAGGACAAACAAATTCTACCTTAATAATCTGGAAAAAAGGCAATTATTTGTATATCTGCCTAGTATTATAAGAATATGAACTGAGAAACAGAACTTCATATACAAGGTTATAAATGTGGAACTTGTGCGCGCGTGTGTGTGTGTGTGTGTGTGTGTAGGGAGAGTTTCAGTCATTAAATATCATAAATGTTTGTATAAGCAGTTATTGCTTATAAATGGTCAATTCCAGTTGATAGTGAAGGAATAATTAGATTGGAGGAAAGTTGTAGAAGAATAATCACACAACTTAAAGTAAAAGTAAAATAAAATATTCAGAAAGATACCGGTTTCTTGGAGGAGGTTTTAGCAGTTTGCATGATGACTGTTTCTGACCCAGAAACTCCAGTTTAGAGATTCTTCTCTCATGTGATGACACCCTCAGGTTTATCCACCATTCAAACTCAGCAAATTCTCTGGGGACAGTCTAATAACTAACCCCCGTCCATGATCTTCGGTTTAAAGAAATAATTTTGTGTATTTCTAGTACTCTATTTTTTGAGAACCAGAAAATGAGAATCCAGAGTGATTTTTGAAAGAATGCTGCACGTTGCAGAGTTTTTCTTGGGGGGCCAGGCCTCAGCCATCTCAGCTTCTGGCATCAGTCTCATCCTTTTTCAATTTTACGTTTAACTCCAGGGTCTCATTCTCACACTCATAATCCATGATAGAAAGCTTTGCCTTGGGATCAAAGGACTATCTGGTAATTACAAGATATAACCAGAAGCCACAGCAGGCAAGCAGATGCACGGTGCAGTTTAGGAAAAAAAGGCTCAACAGAACATGGGCTGTAGCATTGAGAACAAGTCTCTGTGTTTGCTCAGTTACTGAACCACATACTGCATTTAAAAACAGAGATGGGACAACTTGACCAATTGGGCATGCAAACTCAAGCCCATTTTCTTCTCCGGTGGTACATTAGTGAAAGCCTAGTGTTACTAACATTGTCAATGGTTTCCGTATTCATAGCAATGGCAATCCAATTAAGTTGGCAGAGCCAAACTGCATTGAATGACTCTAATTAATGTCACATTTAATTTGGACATATAGTGGAAGATGTTCTGTACTACCCCCTACAAATCTTGATTCAGCTTGTGGATTTTACACACTGCATTTGCACCTTAAAAGAAAGGCTAGGATGCCGGGTGATGGTGGCACACGCCTTTAATCCCAGCACTTGGGAGGCAGAGGCAGGCAGATCTCTGTGAGTTTGAGGCTTGGCTGGACCAACAGCCTCCAAAACAATACAGAGAAACCCTGTCTCGTAAAAAAAAAAAAAAAAGAAACAAAGGCTAGGATTAGTCTGCTTATATTCCAAAACATGTCCTCCAGGTTGTTTGTGTCTGCAATATTCAAGAAATCATTTTCACCCAGCTTCTGCAGTCAGATTCATTAAAGCATGAGGAGAAGGGACTCATATTAGGGATGAGCATTCAAAGCAAATTTTAAACTGTTAGGGATCTCAGTTTGTCTCAGAGACAAAATAACAAAAAACAAAAACACAAAAAGTTTTCAGTCATTGTTTGGTTTACCAAAGATTCTGAACTTATTTTATTACATAACATAGATTCAGGGGGTAGTAGGATGTGGTGATAATATTTTAAAAATATATTAAAAGTGGGTATTAATGAATGAAGTACAACTGTAGGAGGAAGCCTGTATGCCGCCATTAACCATGTGACTTACTCGAGGTGCATACAGATGAGGTAACAAAAGAGTGGTTTACCACACCGCTAACCACACCCACTTTAAGCATGACTAAAGACGTATACGGACGGACATAAAGACGTATATGTACGTAGGCGGTGAACTACGTCGCTAGCCAGGCCCACTTTTGGGCATGGCTAGGGGGCGTTACGGGGGAAGGCATAAAAGACAGCACACAGGAAGTCTTGGGCTCTTTTCCCGGATTTCAGCTTCCGGTTCGGCAGCGGAAAACTACTTGGCTCATCTGGGTTACTTGTTTGGTATCTTGTGAGTAATTTCTACAATAAATACTTAGTTTTACTTTCAGTAAGTGTGCTGTTTATCATTACAGCGTCATCTGGAGCTTCAGTACTACTTCAGTGCTCCCCCAGGCATTGATCCAGCCCGAGATCAGATTTATTTATGCTATCCATCCTGCTCCAACTTTCAGACATTACAAATTCAAGCAAGCATGTATACACAGCTTAGGAAACGCCTTACAAACAAATGAAAATATGTAAAGAATTCTATATATTGTGGAAGACAGATAAGTGGTTAAGAGCCCTTGATTCTCTTGCAGAGGAGAAGTTCTCAGCCCCCATAAGGCAGCTCAAAAATTTAATTCTAGTCCCAAAAATTCTGACACCCTCTTCTGGCCTCTGTGAACACTGAACACAAGTGGTACTCATACACATATAAAAATAAATAAATCTTTAAAATGCATCTTAAAATCTATAGTTTGAAAAGGAGATGGCAAAAATGAAACTATTTAAAATGTACAAAATCACATGAAAATATGCTCAAACATAATAAGAGTTATCACACAAGTGAAAAAATAAAGACAATTTCACAACTATCATACAATTTTTATTCTGGAATATATATCATATGACAGTATTAGGTTTGGCAAGCATTATAGATTTTTCAGAATTCTGTACCCAGCAACACAACTCTGGAAGGTATAAATGCCCATAGCCTTTACCTAGAGGCTTTAATCATATACAAATAACTTGGTCATGTACAGAGGGATAAATTTAAGTCTTCATAAAACCTTTTTATAAACCTTAGTTTTATATTTTAACATAAGATTGAACTTCCCCAGTCAGACAAAGCCTTAATCCCCTGGTCCATGATCTCTTGATCTCTCTGTTCTAAAATATTTTCCCATACCATTTGAGGATGATTTGTAAACATGGTCTTCCACAGATCTTTATATCAATGTGTGCTTCTGAAAAATAACAAGCTAATTCCATCTGATGGAGTGCTTGGGAGGTAGTCAGGTTTGCTGATATAGACTTGTTCATTGGAATCAAGAGGCTTGGTTTTAATTTTACCAGGATCGTCTCTTACAGAGCAACGCCTGTCCGTCTTCTTTAAGGCTTCTTTAAGACCAATATTTGTTGCAGGATATTTGATCACACACAATCAGGAGATTGTATTATTTACTGTAAAAACCTGTTTCTACTTGTGGTGTGGTTCAGGCATAGCCATACCTTTAATCCCAAAGCTTTCTGCTTTAATATTAGAAACAGGATTAAATAAAGTCAAGCACAGGTCAAGGGGCAGAGCAAGTAACCAGTTGATAGGAAGTGAATTTAGGATTATTTAGAAAAAAAACTTGCAACAAAGAGGAGCTTCATTAGGGTGTGTGTGTGTGTGTGTGTGTGTGTGTGTGTGTGTGTGTGTGAGAAGTCCTCAGTCTGACCGCTCCTGTTTGTGATGACGACTTGCAGGCCACATGGGTGATGTCAGATGTGCAAGAATCTGATGGTTTTTTATGAGGTCCTTATGATAGTTCTTATTTCAGAGCTATGAGAATGAACCTCCTGTCTTTATGTCCTTCCTCGCCTCCAGCTCCACTCCAATTTGATGGAACTCCAATTTGATATTAACAAGCTCTATGAGAAAACAGCCTTGGATTTGCAAAGTTTATGCCACAATTAACACTCTCCATAGTTTGTATCAACTTATAAAAGCTAATTCAAGGAGTCAATATGGCAGGGCTAGCTGTCCATATTAGATTTTCTTTTCTTTTCAAAGTGAAGTTTATGTGTATAGATGGTTTGTCTGCATGTAAATAATGACAAGGTTAAAGGTGAAACGGGCAGGGGCTGTGGACTCAAGATCCCAGGGAAAGGGTAGACTGTGTCAAAGATTAAGTGAGTGCAATTTCTGTGGCTGTGGAGACCTGGGATGTTGTGGGCCTGGAATCAAATTATCTTTGGCTGCCCTTAGCTCTCTTAGCAGCCTTCCTTGGCCTTCTCTAAGACGATTAGGCCAATCCTTTTGGAATATACTAATACAGTCCTAGCATCCATCAATCCAAGAATATGACCAGATAGAATCTGAGGGCAATAGCAATATAAAAGCTTTGCCATAACCCACTTAGCTGGTGGCCCATCCATGCATGTATTTTTAATACACATTGATTTATGCCTTTCCTTGTATTGTTACTATAAAGACTTCATGAAATTGTAACATACTGAAACATGGTATTTGAGGCAACCCAAATCTTTCTCAGGCTGTAGTCACTCATATTTGGCTCCAAAAAAAACTATCTCTTATTAAGGTGGGAGTTGTATTTACATCAATGGCTTTATCTGGCCAAAAGCTGGTAGGTAGACTGATGACAGTAAATACAATTAGTTATTCTTTCCTAACCCAATGTTAGGTAAGCTGAAAACAAAAACCAACAGTTATTCCTGCTTGGCCAGAATGCTAAAAGGTAAGCTGATAAAATGAGTATAGTTAGTTACCATTCCATCCTGTCTTACACACATCTGAGATCTGGGCGACACAGTGTGTCCCATAGTTAACCACAAGTTAAACCAAGTGATGTTAAAGTTAAGATTTTCTCATTGTTTGTCCTGGAAGAGTGAAGGCTGTATTTTCTCATTGGTCAAGGACTGTGCCACTCTGAAGGGGGACAATTTTAAACCCTGTCATAGCAAGTGCAAGGAATAAAGGCCCTGTGCATCTGTATTCTTTTCCTTTAGTGATGACTCTCTTCTTCCTTTATTCAAAATGTAACTTTGTATCTTCCCACTCTTTAATTTTCCATTGCAGGCAGAAGCCATAATCTTTTTTTTAAAATTTTAAATAGCTTGTTTTACATGTCAATCCTGGTTCCCTCTCCCTCCCCTCCTCCCGCACTCCCCTTCCACCCTCCCTCCCACCCTATTGCCAAATCCTTCCACATAGGGGATGTCTAGATTCTATCATTTTACTCTTGGTAGGGTCAAGGCACTCCCCTAAGAGTCCAGGCTGAGAGAGCATCTCTCTTTGTGCTATAGGCACATGAAGACAGATTGTATACCAGGGATAGACACTGATCCACAGCTCAGAGCCCCATAGGTTGTCCAGGCCTTCTCACTGACACTCACATTTGGGGGGGTCCAGATCAGTCCCATGCTGGCCTCCCCGCTGTCGCTCTGGGGTCCAAGAGCACTCCCCTGTTCAGATCAGCTGTCTCTGCTGGTTTTGCCAGCCCATTCTTTGCCAATTTGCTCATCATTCCTCTCTCTCTGTCACTGGGTTCCTTGGGTTCAGTTCAGTGCTTAGTTGTGTGTTTGCCTCTGCTTCCATTAGTCCCAGGATGAAGGCTCCCGGATAGTTATAGACATCAAGTTCATTATTAGGAATGGGCATTCGAGGTGGTCCTTCCACTATTAAACCTGTTTCCTTTGACATTCAGAGACTTCCCTCCCTCCCTCCCCCTATCCCTCCCTCCTTTTCTCCTCACATCCATGCAGATACCTATGGATTTCCACTGATAGTCCTCTTGAATTTACTGACTTCTTACCAACACTACCGTCTCTTGTTTCCTCTTTGCATCTCCCTCTCTCCCCCCCACCCCACCCCCAAAATCTCCGGACATACCCAGTTTTCCTACCCTGCTTTCTCAAACTCTGATAACATTATTCTAGATTTCCTTTTTGGGTCTGTTTTTAAAATCTTTTATCTATGAGACTAAGAACTTGCAAAGGGGACTCTGTGCCCCCAGTGACACAACCACCAAATCAAAACACAGACCATACCTTTGCTTCCTGCATTTTCCTTCATGCTCATGCTAGTCAAAAGCCTCAGTCTGAAACAAAACCACCCTGCAGGCATCTCTCATCATCTATGGTCTGCCTGCTCTGCTGTCTGCCTTTACCAGATACAACACTTGTTGGCAGAAACAAATTTCTGTGATTCTTAGATCAGGTAAGACAGACAGACCACAGCGCATTGTCTTCTTGTGACTGAGGAAGCAGCTTCTAAGACGGACGGGTAGCTGATGCCTACAGATGAAAAGACAGGCACCTGGAGACGCTCCGATTCTTTGTTGGTGGAGATGAGGTTGTGTGGAACAATGTGGCTTGAATCTCTGTGTGGAAGTGCCCTCCAGACCTCTGTTGGACAATCCAGAGAAGCTTAGTATTCCTTTTATTGTATAGAAATTCTGGTCATTAGTGACTGAGATAGAAGCAGTACAGGGGAAGGGAAGTAATTTTATTGAGAATACTCCTTCGTGTGTAATGTAATTCAGGAATGATAAAAGGTAGTCTAGTGGTATGAAAGAAATGACTATTAAGAGGTGTGGCCTTATTGGAGGAAGTGTGTCACTGTGGTGGCAGGCCTTGTGGTCTCATACGCTCAAGCCATGCTCAGTGTGATACACAGTTGATTCTGCTCCCTGTGGATCAAGATATGGGTAGTTTTTCTCCCTCTCCCCACCAGTGGCTCTTGGTGGGAGGAGGCAGGGAGGGAGAGGGGTTATGACTAGTTTCCCAGGAAGTCAGAATCAACATAGAGGTACAGATTTGGTTTAATGTGTATGTTCACTGGCATATATGTTTATATTATCCACTAGCTAAGGTCACATTGAGTTATTGTCACAATGAGTCCAGCTGGCACACAACCTGTGTATATGAGAGTACATGGGAACAGGGGCAGTATGCCCAGGTAGTGTATCTGTGCCTTCCTAGCAGGCAACACCCTGGGCTTGGGTACCAAATTAGAGGTGTCTCCAGTTAGCTTTGACTCCATCATGAGTCATATAGTGTGCCAGAGACTCAGGTCTGCTCAAACAGTTGCAGGAGGTGTTGATGCTTCTCATGTTCTCTGTCTTTTAGTGACATAATCTGAGCAAGACTGACCCTTCATCCAGCACCATGTGTGCCTGCATGCTGCCGTGTTTCTAGTCATGATGATAATGAACAAAACCTTTGCAACTATAAACTAGCCGCAGTTAAATGTTTTCTCTAATAAAAATAGCTGTGGTCATGGTGGTTCTTTACAGCAATAAAACCCTAGATAAGACAGAAGTTGGTACCAGTGACTGGGTATTGTTCTGATAATCCCAACTATGCTTTTGTTTGAGTAATGTGAACTTTGAATACTCAAAGCAGTTGGACACTTTAAGTGATGCCTAGTGAGCCATCCTAGAAGGAATATGGAAGACAATGGTGCCAAAGGTGATTTGAACTGTGGAGTCTGGCTTAAGAGGTTTCAGAGGGAATGATATGAGTATATGGTCTGGAGACTGTTCTTGAGATATTTTATTTTGGTGAAGAATGTGGCTGCTTTTTGCTCTTGTCCAAAAAACATCTGCCTAAGCCAGCCCCAATTAAATGCTTTCCATTATAAGGGTTGCTGTGAGCATGGTGTCTCTTCACAGCAATAAAAATCCAACTAAGACACAGTCTATTGAGAAAACTTCTGTTTCTTACGGAAATCATGAACTTTACATTGGTGTAAGGGCCTCCATTGTGGCTGAACTTCAGAAAGAATCTCTCCATGGATTTGATCCTAGAATTCTTACAAGTCAGGAGGTTAGTGATGGCCCTTCTGGCTCTGCTTCTCGTGCTCAAGGTGCTTTCCGTGTCTGGTTTCCCTGAAACAGTTTTTAAAATCTTTCTTGCATAGTCTTAGTTAGGTTTATATTAGGTTTATAGTCTTGTATTGTCTCAGTTGTGTTCATATTGCTGTGAGGAAATGCTATGACCACCACGGAAACTCATAAAGAAAACATTTAATTGAGGGGGCTTGCTTACACTTCAGAGGCTCAGTCCATCATGATGGGGAGTATGGTAGTGTTCAGGCAGACTGGTGCTGGAGCTGAGAGTCCTACATCTTGACTCAGAGGCAACAGGAGGTCCACTGACTGTCACATTGAGTGAAGCTTGAGAAAAAGACCTTAAAACCCACTCCCACAGTGACACACTTCCAACAGTAAATGTGGTCCAGGTTACAGGTGTGCCCTCCAGCCTCAAGGTAGGATTAAAGGCATGTGCCATCCAGTCTCCTCCAACAAGACCATGCTTCCTCCAACAAGGTCACATCTCCTAATAGTGCCACTCGCTGTGGGTTTATGAGGGCCACATACACTCAAACTACCACAATCATTTTAAGCTAGTTTACTTACTAAACTCAAAAATCCTATTTAATAAAAGAGAGAAATCATTTATTATTATAAGTAGTAAATTTGGTTTAATATTCTCAGGACTGTGTCTGATTTATACCCCCAGATATGAATTTCAGCTATCCAACTATATGTAAACCTGGACATCCAAGTGCCCCCCATGCTGTGTGAATACAGCCCCACACATTTCAATAAAGTCCTTTTATTTTCTGTGTTCTACTTTCTTGGTATAAACATTTAATAAAGACAAACATTTAAAACATAGACAGTGTTACAAACTAAGTTATTAAGTGTAGAAGAAACTAGAAATTGATTATGGGTGTGGGATGACGTGAGTAGTAAAACACAGGAAAAATTAAAGCAGATGGGGAAATTCTTGGGGTATAAAAGGTCAAGAAGGTAGTGAAGTCATAAGGAGGGAGTCATGAGGAGCCAGGGGAAGGCTGGATAATAGAACACATAAAATATGAAAGAACATGGAGATAGGGATACTAGCAAATGAGGATTCCAGCAAGGATGAGAACAGAGGAATGAACGACATTGTAGGACAGTGTAGGGGGTAGTTAAACCAAAACTGTGTACGAAGAAACCCTATCGATCTCCACTTGTTTTTAAGCTATTTTAAAAGGAGTTTGAACAGAAGTACACACATTAGTGAACAACACTGTTTCCAGAAGACAAGGGTTTTAAAATAAAGATCATAGTAGTAGACATGTGATACATTCCTCTGAATTATTGGTCAAAGAGACCCCAAAGACAGCCAAAAGTAGTATAGACTATTGTCATTGCTCTTGGTTGACCACCTTAATTCAGTCATTAAGACCTTGTTACTGAAGACACATAACCTTGGATGCAGAACACAGAGAAATCAATTTGAATGAGCCAGAAGCTCTTTTACTGCTAGCTAGTTTTCCTAGAGCTAGAAAGTGCTATTCAGTCTGCTGAGGAAAAGATACCACAGATCTTATGGAGTGTTGATCTTTGCATGCTATGATATTGACCTGTCAGGTAAGATTTGCTTACTGGTGCAATAGTGGCAGGACTGTTTATGGGTCAGGAAACTTCTCTCCTGATTAGATTTGAGGTTTGCTTCAGAGGATGGAATTCATGCCTAGAACTATAAACATGATTAAAACCAAAACCAAAAAATATGACTAAGGAAGTCATACGCTCTAGGAAAAAAACCTACTGATGTTTTGGTAAATGGTCATGCTGTCAAAATGTCTTGTAAATATCGACACTTATATCCATAGACTTGTGTTACTCTCAACCTTGGTCAGAAATGCTTCATACTGCAGCAAGTAATGGTCAATACAGGGACACATTACTATTCAAAGTGTTGAGAATAAGCAACTATGAGTGCTCAGCCATAAATTGTACAGAACCAGACATGTGCCTCAATGCCTGGATTTTACTTGGTTGTTTGAATCCAATCTCACATCCTCATGCTTATACAATGCGCACTTGAGGACCTAGTCATCCTTGCATACCCTTGCTGGAGTGTGTCACTGTTTATGGGAGACTAAACTGTGTGTTAAGCTTTAAATTCTTCATTTCAATCAAAAGGGGGATTAAAAGGGAAGGGAAAATGTTGAATAAAGTTGATGAGCAAGACTCATTGCATAACTTGCAGCAATAAAACATACCAAAAGATGTTTGTAGATTAATCAGTAGCAAACAATGGATTATTAATCAGTGGCAATACTTTTAGAGAGTGTAAAGTAGCAAAATTGAAGCTACTTACAATACTAAATATTTGGTATTCACCTGAAAAAAAGTTTTAAATATGGGATTGTTGTAGCTAAAGTGATGTAAATAAGTGTCCTTCTCTGTGAGCTTGGTAATTTCTGTAGTACAATACACAAGCAAAATCACCCATAGTCAGATTTTTGCAATTTTGCCTGAATATTTATCTGATACAGAAGATCAACAAAAACTGCGTCTGAATCACCAGCTGAATAATACTCTAAAAACTTTCCTTGTTTCTAAAGGAGTTTATCTTTGAAATTGAACCAAATTGCAAGATTCTGAAACAAAATGATGGTTTTTAGTTGAATATTAATAAATAGGAAGCTATTCTAGGGCAAGTGTCATCAATTCTAAGTCACCAAAACAGGCACAGGTCTTTCCAAAGCTCCCAGGGATCCTCACAAAATCTTCCCAAAAGGAAGATTTTCAGTGTATTCTGAACTTTTTTAAGAGGAGAAAACCACTTTCCACTCTATAGATTTTTAAATATAGACAAGAACTCTCAGTGGGGGAGTGCTTTCTGGACAAGTGTTTAGGACCTACCACCTATGGAAATGTCTGGTGGGTTTGGAGCCTGGTCTGTGATCCCAGCAAACAGTGGAGCAAAGAGGGTCTCTCCACAGCAAACAGCCTAGTGAGATGTTTGTTATTATTGTTTGTGTTTTTTTCAAGCCTCATTTACAAAAACAAGAAAAATTCAGAATCTGTCAAATTTTCTCATAGATAAGAGTTGGAGTCATTGTTGACTATTTAACACTTTTTCAGCTATGATGAAAAGTCATCTTGGCTCCTTTTCTTTTCAAGAGGAGTAGTAAGAGAAGGAAGAATATGGGCAAACATGTATATACAAAGGAGAAAATGCTGTGGATATTATGAACCCCAGCTCTACCCTGTGATTATAGCTACAGGCAGCACAAGTTGACGATGGGGATAAGAGCTTGAGACAGAAAGAGAAACTTGAAACCACTCCATGGCATAGAATAATATGAAAATTTTCTTCTGTGTGTAATAGTGGAAAATCCTGTTTCCATAAAAACTCAATAAGATATTAATATATTGAATCTAGTGTACCCAAAGAAAAATATACAGCAGCATGAGATTTCTTTCAGGAGTATGAAAGACACCTCAAAGTTAAGATTCCATCAACATGATTTATTAGGTCAATATGTTATAGGAGAAAAATGTGCAGATGATATCAATGCTAGCTAAATTATGTACAGAAATCCAGCATTCCCCACAGAAAATCTAATGTGTATATCAAAAATGTAGATTAAAGCAAGACCAATAAAATCATAGATATTATATCAACAGTGATGACATTTTATATAAAATTGAAAAATATGACAGTCTTATTCCTTGTTCACATTATTATCAAACAGTTTTAATGTGCTGAGGACAAAATTAAAAATACATATAAAAGTGGAAAAAAGCAGAAATTTAATAACTCTCAAGGGCTGGTGATAATTTTTGTACAATAACGAAAACAAAAGATCTTATTTGTAATTATAACAAACTTCCAATAATGTTAGATAAATTAGGACAACTAAGTCAGATTTTCTATAAAATATAAAACATTGCTTACATGAATTACATCTGGAAAGAGAGGAAACATTCCTAATGAGAAAACAGTACTTAAATATAAGCTAATTACAAAGTAATTAACATAAAATTTCAACAAATACTGAACATTTTACAATAATCTTAAAATTTTTAAGTTCAGGTTAAAAAACAAATGTTTAAATTCTGTATAAACCTTATAATGGATATCAAAATATCCTAATAAGTCAAATCAGTAGCTACCCTGACTTTTATTATTAATTTAATTGATTCACAGATAGGCAGAAAAATTAAATGTAGGATGTGAGAAGTATTATAAATCTATTTGAGTGCCTGAGCTTTTAATGAACAATGAGGTTATATTTTATTCCATTGGAAAACGTTTGACATTTTGTGCTATGACACTTTATCATCCTGCTAATAGAAAAATAAATCTGGTGGGAAAACAAATTTCTTACCTTTTTCAAAATGATACTCCTAGAAATTTTAAATACAATTATAATATTTTATATACAACTATAATATTTTATGGCATTAGGGTTTGGCAAAGCCTCAGATGTAATATAGGAAAAATAAATAATTTTGACTAAACAAAACTTGCGACCTTGTGTTATTTATTCAAATGATAGATGGGAATAAATATTGTCCAGATACAAGAAAGAAGAGAATTCTAGTATTACTCTATTTTTCTTTCTATAATAAACATTTTTTAAAAAGAAAAATGTTTATTTTCGCCCATGATTCAGGTGGTGTAACGTTAAGGGCTGGGTTGCACCTGATGACCTAAAGCTAGAAGAATTTAAAGAAGGTCACTGGTATCACATGGCAAGGAAGCGTGTGTGTGTGTGTGTGTGTGTGTGTGTGTGTGTGTGTGTGTGTGCACGCGCCCGTGTGTGTGTAGATTCCTCTTATACAACCTCCAGGATTCTTGTCTGGAGACAACCCCAGTGAGTGTATCTTATCCTAGTCACTTCCCAAGGAGTCTATCTTATAACATCAATTAATTTTCACTCTTATAATGACTCACAAGAGGACTAAATTTCAATACATGAAGCCTTGAGTCCACTGAAAACATAACCAAACCATAAAACCCTCCAATCTGTAATTTACAAAAAGTTCCTACTAGTCTATTAGAATATTTTTTCCCATTGGAAAATAAGTCAAACATTTGAATAAACAGCTTAAAGAAAGAAGTCCACGTAACCCATAAATATAAAAAATATGCCAAACACCTATAGCAGTCAGAGTTGGAAGTGAAATCACCATCGTACTGCCATTGTAACCCATCACAATGGCAAGCGTTTAAAAGCATGGCATGCTGTTGCCATCGATTTGGGGAAGCAGACATTCTCACTCACTACTACTGTGCTGAACAATGTGTTGACCTGATTAGGCCACTTTTGAAAAAAAAATATATCCCAGGAACAGATTTTTAAACACCACAATTTTTTGATTGTCAGCTTGATATGATTTGGGGTCACCATGGAAGCATCATCTGGGTGTGGCCGAGAGGATGTTTTTTATTAGAATAACTGAGGAGAGAAGACCCACTTTAAATGTGGATGGTACCCCCTTCCTGTGCTGCGATTCCAGGCTGACTAAAAGGGAGGGAGGGAGTTCAGCTCAGCGTTCTCTGTTCTCTGCTTCACGGCCATGGTGCAAGACGCCACTTCCTGTTCCTTCTGTCACGTCTTCCCTGCCACGCTAGACTCTGTTGCAGCTAACTTTCTGCTGCTATTACACTGTGACCAAAGGTAACTTGGGCAGGACAGCGTTTACTTGATCGTATAGTTCCAGGTCACAGTCTACTGCTGAGGGAAGGCGAGGAGCTCCGGCAGGAACTGAGGAAAAGACAGCGGAGGGATACTTACAGGCTTGCTCTAGGGTGAGTCTTGGTTGTGTCAAGTTGACAACAAAAATAACTAGGGCAGACAGTATGACCTGAATTTGCAAGCAAGAAGAAGCTCTTTCTCTCTTAAGTTTTGGTCAGGTTTTATCACAGGTGTGAGACAGGTGACTGATCAATCACCTATTAGCTGGGAGAATGATTGGATTAACAGCTGTAGCACAATCAAATTGAGGAATAGTGTGTAGGTATAAAAACCAACTAGCTGATGCAGTATCGATTGAGTGGAGCACATTTATCTGTTCATGAAGAACCAGCAAGTAAAAAGGGAGATTTAATAGTGTGAATAGTATGTGCTTTTATTATTTCTTAACAGTAAGAGCACGGGTATGCATGCACACACCTACATACAGAGATATAAACGATTCTTAGGCTTTGAATTGTGCTTCAAGGCTGGAGGAGATGCAGCTCATTGGCAGTCACCTTGGTATGCATGTAGCCCTGTGTTCAACCTGTAGAGTCACAAAATAATTCAAAGTAAAAATATAAGACATTCTGAAACTGTAATGCAATTTTGTGCCCTCGCACTCCAACCTTTCTGGGACATGAGCAATCTCTCTGTGCAGCGGATCCATGCTGTATATCCTACCTGCCCTGCCCACCTTAGCCATCTTGTTTATCATACAAATAGTGTTGGAGTTACACCTGAAGCAGATGTTAATTTACATAATGGCATAACTTAGAGAATGTTATGAAAAGAAACACTGTGGGAAAAGGACAATGTGGTTTCTCCACACAGATGCCCTGGTCACATTGACAGCTTTGTACATCTATCTAGGTTAAGCAAGGTTTGCGTGACATTAAGATGCTTGCTTTTGGTACTGTAGTTGTTTCATTCTATTTGTTTGTTTGTTTGTTTTTAAATAATTATTTTTTAAATTTAGGTTAGAAACAATCTTATTTCACATGATAATCAAACTCCCTCTCCCTCCCCTCCTCCCCCGCCCTCCTCACCAGGTTCCCCAGTCCCCCACCTAATCTCCACTCTGGTCTCCAGGGAGGATGAGGCCTTCCATGGTGGCTCTCCAGTAACTGTCATTTCATCCAGGGCAGGGCCTAGGCCTCAAGAGTCCCGCCTGAGAGAGCCTCCCATTTGTGGCATGGGCACTCAAAGTCTATTTGTATGCCAGGGATAAATGCTACCCAAGGCCCCAAAGATTACCTAGGCCTCCTCACTGACATGTACATTCAGGGGGTCTGGGTCAGCCCCATGCTTTCCACACAGCCATCAATCTGGAGACCAAGATGTCCCCCTTGTTCAGGTCAACTGTTTCTGTGGGTTAAACCAGCCCAGTCTTAACTCCTTTGCCCATCAGTTCTCTCTTTCTGACACTGGATTCCAGGAGTTCAGTTCAGTGTTTGTGGGCATCTGCCTCTGCTTTCATCAGTCGCTAGATGAAGGTTCTGTTTCCTAGACTCTATGGCAGTGGGATTGTATACTGGCACTCCCCTGATTCATGTCTAAAATCCACAAATGAGTGAGCACATACCATGTTTCTCTTTTTGTGACTGAGTTAGCTCACTCAGAATGGTTTCTTCTAGTGCCGTCCATTTACCTGCAAATTTCAAGATTCCATTGTTTTTTTCTGCTGAATAGTACTCCATTGTGTAGATGCACCACATTTTCTGTATCCACTCTTCAGTTGAGGGGCATTTAGGTTACTTCTAGGTTCTGGCTATTACAAATAATGTTGCTATGAACATAGTGGATCAGACATCCTTGTTGTATGAATGAGCATCTTTTGGATATATGCCTAAGAGTGGAATTAATGGACTTTGTGGTAGACTGATTCCCATTTTCCTGAGGAATCTCCATACTGATTTCCATAGTGGGTGTACAAGTCGGCACTCCCAACAGCAGTGGAGGAGTGTTCCCCTTTCTCCACATCCTCTCCAGCATAATTTGTCTTCGGTGTTTTTGATTTTAGCCATTCTGACAGGAGTGAGATGGTATCTCAGAGTTGTTTTGGTTTGCATTTCCCGGATAGCTAGGGATGTTGAGCACTTCCTCAAGTGTCTCTCAGCCATACAGAAGCTTCTCAGTTTCAGGAGGTCCCATTTATTACTTGTCGGTCTTAGTGTCTTTCTTTTTTCCATTGTATATTTTTAGCTTCTTTGTCGAAAATTAGATGTTCATACATGTATGGGTTAATATCAGGGTGTTCAATTCGATTCCATTGGTCTGCCTGTCTATTTTTGTGCCAATGCCAACTGTTTTCAGGACTACAGCTGTATAATAAAGCTTGAAGTCAGGGATGGTGATGCCTCCAGATATTGCTTTGTTGAATAAGGTTTTTTTGGCTATCCTGGGTCTTTTGTTTTTCCATAAAAAGTTCGTTTTTGTTTTTTCAAGGTCTGTGAAGAATTGTGCTGGGATTTTATTTTATTTTTTTGGTTTTTCAAGACAGGGTTTCTCTGTATTGTTTTGGAGGCTGTCCTGGAACTAGCTCTGTAGACCAGGCTGGCCTCGAACTCACAAAGATCTGCCTGCCTCTGCCTCCTGAGTGCTGGGGTTAAAGGTGTGCAACACCAACGCCCGGCTGTGCTGGGATTTTAATGGGGATTGCATTAAATCTGTATATTGCTTTCGGGAAGATTGACATTTTACTGTGTTGATTCTACCTATCCAGGAGCATGAGATCTTTCTACTTTCTGGTGTCTTCTTTAATTTCTTTCTTTAAAGATTCAAAGTTCTTGCTATACAGGTCTTTCACTTGTTTGGTTCGTATTACCCCAAGGTATTTTATGTTGTTTGTAAATTGTAAAGGGCGATGTTTCTCTGATTTCTTTCTCAGCCCTTTTATCGTCTGTATATAGTAGGGCTACTGATTTTCTTGAGTTGATCTTGTATCCTGCCAGTTTGCTGAAAGTATTTATCAGTTGTAGGAGTTCCCTGGTAGAGTTTTTTGGGTCACCTTTGTAAACTATCATATCATCTGCAAATAGTGAAAGTTTGAGCTCTTCCTTTCCAATTTTTGTCCCCTTGATTTCCTTTTGTTGTCATCTGGCTCTAGGTAGAACTTCAAGTACAATATTGAAGAGATATGGAGAGAGCTGACAGCCTTGTCTTGTTCCTGATCTTAGAGGAATTGCATTGAGTTTCTGTCCATTTTGTTTCATGTTGGCTGTTGGTTTGCTGTAAATAGCTTTTGTTATGTTGAGGTAACTTCCTGTTATCTCAGATCTCTGAAATACCTTTATCATGAAGGGGTGTTGGATTTTGTCAAAGGCTTTTTCAGTATCCAGTAAGGTGATCATGTGACTTGTGTTTCTCAGCTTGGTTATATGGTGGATTACATTGATGGATTTTGTATGTTGAACCAATCCTGCATGCGTGGGATGAAGCCTACTTGGTTATGGCGAATGAGTTTTCTGATGTGTTTTTTGATTTGCCAGTATTTTATTGAGTATTTTTGCATCAATATTCATGAGGGATATTGGTCTGAAGTTCTCTTTCTCAGTTGTGTCTTTATGTGGCTTGGGGAACAAGGTTATTGAAGCCTCATAGAAAGAGTTTGGCAAAGACCCTTCTGTTTCTATTGTGTGGAAAACTTTGAGAAGAATTGGTATAAGCTGTTCTTTAAATTTCTGATAGAAGTCTGCACTGAGGCCATCTCGCCCTGGGCTTTTTTTTTTGGTTGGGAGACTTTTGATGCCACTTCTGTTTCCTTAGGGGTTATAGGTCTATTTAAATTGCTTATCTGTTCTTTGATTTTGGAAATTGATATATGTCCAGAAAATTGTCCATTTCCTTTAGGTTTTCAAATTTTGTTGAGTACAGGTTTTCAAAGTATGACCTGATGATTCTTGGGATTTCCTCAGTGTCCATTGTTATGTTCCCTTTTTGTTTCTGATTTTGTTTTGTTTGCTAAGTTTGGATAAAGGTTTGTCTATCTTGTTGATTTTCTCAAAGAACCAAGTCTTTGTTACATTGATTTTTTGGTATTGTTTTCCTAGTCTCTGCTTTATTGATTTCAGCCCTCAATTTGATTATTTCCTGGCGTCTACTCCTCCTGGGGGAGTTTGCTTCTTTGTGTTCTAGAGCTTTCAGTTGTGCTGTTTATTTTTAGTGTAACTATTATCCAGTTTCTTCATGTGGGCACTTAGTGCTATGAACTTCCCTTTTAGCTCTGCTTTCAAAGTGTCCCATAAGTTTGGGTATGTTGTGTCCTCATTCTCATTGAATTCTAGGAAGTCTTTAATTTCTTCTTTTATTTCTTCATTGACCCAGGAATGGTGCAATTGTGCATTATTCAACTTCTATGAGTTTTTAGGGTTTCTGCAATTTGTGTTGTTGTTGAATTCAAATTTTAACACATGGTAGTCTGATGAGGTGCATGGAGTTATTCCAGTTTTTTGTACCTGTTGAGATTTGATATGTTGCCAAGTATGTGGTCAGTTTTTGAGAAGGTTCCATGTGGCGCTGAGAAGGTATATTCTTTTTTATTTGGGTGGAATGTTCTATAGATGTCTGTTAATCCCAATTGTGTCATAACTTCTATTAATTCCTTTGTTTCTTTGTTAAGTTTCTGTCTGGTAGTCCTGTCTAGAGGTGAGAGTGGGGTGTTGAAGTCTTCCACTATAAGTGTGTGGTGCTTTATATGTGATTTGAGTTTTAGTAATGTTTCTTTTATGAATGTGGGTGCCTTTGTATTTGGGGCATAGATGTATAAAATTGAGACTTCATCTTGGGTTATTTCTCTTGTGATGAATATGACGTGCCCTCCTTCATCTCTTTTGATTGATTTTATTTTGAAATCTAATTTGTTAGATATTAGGATTGCTACCCTTTGCTTGTTTCTTGGGTCCATTTGATTGGAAAATCTTTTTCCCAACCCTTAACTGATGTGGGAAGTCCTGTGATTATGTCAATAAAGTACTGTTGGGCCAATAGGAATCTAGATAGGTGGGACTAGGAGTCCAGGACGACTCTGGGAAGGAGAAACACAAAGAGTCAAGATGTAACGCCATGGGGTAGGAAGCCCGGAACTATTCTCCAGTAAGAGAAATACTTAGATTAACAATTATGGGGTAATTACTTAAGTCAGAGCTAGCCAGTAAGAAACAAGCAAGGCCAACAGCTTCATAATTAATATAGCCTCCTGTGTGTTTATTTGGGACTGGCTCTAGAACCAGGCTGGCAGGAAGGCATGTCTCAAGGAAAAGGCTTCCCTTTACACTTAACTCTGAGGTAATGTCTGTCTTTGAGGCTGAGGTGTGTTTCTTGTAAGCAGCAGAAGGATGGGTTCTGCCTTTGAATCCATTCTGTTAGCCCATGTCTCTTTATGGGAGAGTTAAGGCCATTAATATTGAGGGATATTAATGACCATTGATTGCTCATTGTTGTTTGTTTTGGAATATTTGATGGTGGTGGAATTATATGTGGATTTCCACCTCTTTTTTTTCTGGTGGTAAGGTGGGATTATGCATTGCCTATTTTTTTCTGGTTGTAGTTAACTCCCTTGGGTTCAGGTTTTTCTTCCAGAACTTTCTGTAGGGCTGGGTTAGTGGATATGTATTGTTTAAAATCTGGTTTTGTCATGAAATATCTTGTTTTCTCCATCTATAGTGATTACATATAGCAGTCTGGGCTGGCACCCAAGGTCTCTTATTGTTGGTAGAATATCTATCCAGGACCTTCTGGCTTTCAGAGTTTCTACGGAGAAGTCAGGTGTGATTCTGATAGGTTTGCCTTTGTATGTTACTTGGCATTTTTGCCTTTGCTGCTCTTAATATTCTTTCTTTATTTTGTATGTTCAGGTTTTTACTATTATGTGGCAAGGAGATTTTCTTTTGTGGTTCACTCTATTTGGTGTTTTGTAGGCTTCTTGTACTTTCATTGGCATGTCTTTCTTTAACTTGGGAAAGTTTTCTTGTATGATTTTGTTGAATATGTTTTCTTCACCTTTGAGGTGGATTTCTTCACCTTCTTCTCTACCTATTATTCTTAAGTTTTGTCATTTCACATTGTCCCATAATTTCTGCATATTTTGTGTTAGGGATTTGCTGGACTTAAGATTTTCTTTGGTCAATGAATCTATTTCCCCTAGTGTATCTTCAACACCGAGATTATGTCTTCCATCTCTTGTATTCTGTTGGTTATGCTTGTATTTGTAGTACCTGACAGTTTGCCCAGCTTTTCTATCTTCAGCATTCCTTCAGATTGTGTTTAATTATCTCTATTTCAGCTATCAACCCTTGTACTTTTTGGATTGTTTCTTGTAATTTTTGCTTTGTCTTTTCCTCTATTTCTTGCATTTGTTGAAGTTTTTGGTTTGTCTTTTCTTCCATTTCTTGCATTTTTTGGTTTGTTTTTTCCTCCATTTCTTGCAACTCTTGCATTTTTTGGATTGTTTACTTCCTCCATTCATTTCTTGCAACTCTTGCATTTTTTGGATTGTTTACTTCCTCCATTTCTTTTATTTTTTGGTTTGTTTTTCTTCCATGTCTTTAAGGGATTTTCTCATATCTTTTTCGAGGGCCTCTATCATTTTCATGAAGTTGCTTTTTAGGTCTTTCTTATCTGCTTCTTTTGCAATGGACTGTTCAGGTCTTGCGGGTGTAGATTCTCTAGTTTTTGGCGGTGCCATATTGGTTTTTCTGTTGGTGGGTGTGTTTTTGTATTGTCTCCTTCCAATCATTTCTTCCTGTGGGTACAGAAGGAGTCTCTTCCTCCCCTTGTGTGTATGTGACCACAGTTCCTTTCCAGTGGGTGGGAGCAGGTCTAGTACCTTGCTGGCTTTCCTCTTGCGTGGATAGAGGCCATTCTAGTATAGGGACCTTAGCAAACTCTGGGTAGGCTGGACCCTCGCCTTGCCTGTCCAGTGGGTAGAGACTGGGACTTGTTAGCTGGCAGTCTCTGGGTGGACTGAATCCCATTGTATTGGGATCCGGATCTGCTGTGCACAGTCCTCAGGTCTCTGGTGGTTCTGCTCAGGCCACCGGAATTTAGGCTTGCCTCACTTCCCTTGTCCCGTGAGTGGAGACTGGGACTTGGAAGTTGGCAGTCTCTAGGCAGACTGAATCCCATCAGACTGGGATCCGGATCTGCTGTCTAATTATTTCATTCTTAAGAGCTCGGAAAATACAACAGCTGAGTATTTTAATGGTGCCATGGGTTTTAGTATTTTGAGTAGAAATCCTCTGTCTCTAGGAAAACACTCTCTCATTGCTTCTCTTGGATGTGAATTTTCAGTCTAGTGTCTCCTAAACTCAATCCCTAGGATGGCTTCAGGGAGAATGCTACCTAAGAGACCAGGTTAACCTGTCTGTCTGTCTGGGCTAAGGACTCTATTAAGCGTTGTTTTCACTAAACTACAGTAAGAGTGCTTTACTTTTTCATTTGCACACAGTCAAAAATGTCTCTAAAGGAAGAAAAAGCAGCAGTTGATGTATTTTCCTTGCTGTATTGGGGACAGCCAAGAAAGAGTTCCTGCATTGTGTCTCCTCCTTTGTTATCTCCAAGATAATGTCTGTAACTCTGTGTGTGAAGTAATGTCTGATGCTGTGTTGTCAGAGACTCACTTAAGATTTAATGCTGGGGGCAAGGCTGACACGGGACTGGAAGAAGGCAATTAAGAGGCCTGACTTCCCATCCCCCATGTGGTGCCTCACAACCACCTCTAACTTAATTCCAGGGGATGCTACACCTCTTTCTGGCCTCCAAGGATGCTGCACACATATGGTGTGCAGACATACACACAACCCAAACACCCACACATATATAATAAAAAAGATTATTGCTAGAGTGCACCAGAATAAAGGTATACTTTATTAATAAATAACAGTATTAATAAAGCACGGAAAAATTCTGTGCTTGGCTTCACCTGTCCCTGTTTTAAACCACACAGAAGCATCAACAATGAAATAGTTAAGATTCAAGTTACTTCAGCCTCTTTTACTATTTTTGAGACAAAAAGTATAAAAAGAAAATAATATATTGCATTTTATCATCTTACCCTTTACTCTCTTTTTGTCCTATTATTTGTAACAAATGGCTTATAGACGTACTTCATAAATAGGAAAGTCTAGAGACAGCTTTGTTTCTAAGTATAATGAGAAAACTCCCACGTACACATTTCTGCTTCCCAGCAACTTTCCTCTGAAAGGAGTCTGAAGACATTCTCCTTGCCAAAGAAGCCAGCACTCTTCATGGATGGCCTTGAAGTTCAATGGTTCCTGTAATATTTGTGTTTGAAATGCTGGTCCTTCAGGTGAATTGTTGTCTAGAAAGTTGACTTCATAAGTTAGATAAAAGATAATTGATAACATTGAATATATCATGATTTCTACCTTCTCTTATGTTCAAATCTTAACTACTTCAATTCTATAATATACAATTAGGAGATAGGAACAAAGTGAGACACATTGCTAGTTTTCTCTGTGCGTTCTTTTGTGATAGGTAGCTGCTGTTTAGTTGTATTATCTAATATCATTTGATGCTTTATATATTATAAAACAATTATATGTAAAAACTCAGTGGTGGATCATTTATAGGAACCAGAGTTTTCCTTCTAGTAAATATCTGTTTTTTTCCATCTGGAAAATTATGCTTACTAAAGAAAATATTTTATGATTTAAAAACTTAAGCAGATACAATGGACATACATAATGTTTCTCTAGCAGAGATAAAAAATCAATGTGTGCTGTTTTCTCAAAAAATAATTATAACATTTTTCTATAAATAAATTAGAATACTTTTTTTTGTTTTTGTTTTTGAGACAGGGTTTCTCTATGTATCTTTGGAGCCTATCCTGGCACTTGCTCTATAAGCCAGGCTGGCCTCGAACTCACTGAGATCTGCCTGCCTCTGACTCCCAAGTGCTGGGATTAAAGGCATTCGCCACCAATGCTCAGCTAGAATACTTTTAATATCTTGGAATGCCAAGCAATTCTACCAAGACACACTTTGCTGGATGGATTGGAGTCCTTTCTTTAGAGACAATTCCTACTAGCATGATATAGTAAGTTTTTAAAGGAAAGTCTAAAAATGTAGATGTCTGTAGTTGGATTCAATGCTGCAAAAGAATTTCTTTGAATAGTGGATTTCCTATCTCTTAATTTTTATTGGATATGATTTAAATACATTAAATATACAAAATTTAACAGTTCAGCTCAGTGAGTTTTGGTAATTATATGTCCCTCAGTAGTCAGTGATCCAAACAAGAGAAAGAATACTTGAATTACCCCAGGGATGTGTCTCATTCTATTTTCCAGTCAATTCCACTTGAACAGAGCAATACACTTTCTGGTTTACATCCCCAAGAGCAATTTCTGTCTCTTATTATACCCATGCAAATAGAGTCAACTTAGGATGCATTTGATTTCATCTGGCTTTTTTGTCTGAAAAATTTTTTATACTGCCTATGTTATTTTGTGTATTTGGTTCTCTTTATTGTTAAATAGAACTGTGCTTCATATATGCCCTAAATTTTCCTAATCCCATCGTTTATTGATGAATATTTTGACTGTTTCTATATGTCGTGCACACAACACACACATACACACACACACACATAGAACACACACATAAATGTCATAAAAACTCAATGTGGTTTTATTTCTCTGGGGAAAGCATATGGCAGTGCCATATTGGGTTATGGGCAGATGCGCATTTGAGTTTTAAAGAAATTTCCAGAGAATTCTCCAAACAAGCTGCATTATTCTGCATTGCTGCCAGCAAGGTGCAGGACTCTCCACTAGTCTCTGCCCTGGTGTACATTTGGTGCCGTCAGTCTTATTTTAACTTGTCCCCAGGCCTGGCTGTTAGGTGATTTTGTGCTTTGTGCTCATAAGTTCTTCAGCTACCCTCAAAGGAAGCAGTAAATACAACATCCCCAGGGAAAAGATGTAATGTTTCACTAGCACATATTTCTCAAAGAAGCCCTTTTAGAAGATGAGCAACATGTTTGTCAGATTTTAATCATTTGTGATTTTTCCTAGAATTGAAAATAAAATATTTATTAATTTTATTCCAATTATCAATACATACTAATTATAAAAATAAATGAGCTATACTATAGCATTTCCATATACGAGTACATCATATCTGATAATTTCTAGTATGAAATATGCATTAAAACATTGACTTTTTCAGAGAAAAATTTTTGTATCAATGACATGTGAGTTTTTTCCCTTGTTTGTTCTAAAAGAGATTTTGAAATCTGAAATAATTTATGTAATCCTAGCATGAGCCCCACTTGATATTTAAAAATTGTGGTGCTTGATTAAACAGTTTATATCTACTAAGTTTATGATTGTGGAGGATTATTTTTTCTTACAATGCCCTTAAGATTTTGGTATCACTGCCTTGATATAAATTTGGTTGACTAATATTATATCTTTCTGATATTGGAAGGATTATTGGTAATGGTGCTATTCTTTACATTTTTGATAGAATTTAAAAGCAATGTATTAAAAATTCTGTATGCTATTTTACCAGGGTTTCCCAAGGAAATTATCTGTTTAATCTAATTTGTTATAAGATTTAGAATGCCATTTGTTAGTTTTCTAATAGAAATTAACAGTAAAAACTTTGTGATTGATAATTCAGTTTCCCCTATGTTTTGAATAATGTTGGTAGGTATTCACTAGTTCCACTAGTTGTTTAAAAGTGTCTACATATATTTGTTGGTATTTTTTATTCATTGTCTTTTTTATTTCATGTTTGCAATGTCACATATTTATGGAAGTCTACCCAGATTTTTTCCCTGATTTAATGATATGGTAGAGATTGCATTAAGTAGAATTTTTATCTTTTTTCTCTACTGGAGATTTTTCTTGGTTCATTATATACTTTGATGAAGTTTTATGTGCCTTTGAAATAATATTGTGCCATATATGTACCATTGTGTAATTTAGGTCATGTTGGTTTATTGCACTATTCAAATCTCCCTAATTTCCTTAACTCTTTTTGATTTTATCAACTACTGAGCCAAGGGGTTAAAAGTAATCTTCAAGAATAGATAGGAATTTCAACATACCACAAATGTACAAAAATAAAGGTAAAAATGTGGATGGAAATACAGAAAACTAGAGTGGCAAACAGGAACCAATTAGGAATAATTGAATGGCATTCTATAACAAAATATGCAGAGTCTGAGACAAATTCTCTGGATTTTTTTTTTTAAAGAGGCTCAGGAGACCGGTTTAATGAACCTGAAGGCCTTCAGCAAGAAATGAAGTAAATAGGATCGGCAAAGGCCCTAGAAAATGGGGCAAGTGACTGTTGGGAGAATAGGGTGTACTATGTCTTAAACCATCATGTGTGAGGTTTCCAAGGGTTCCCTGTGTCTTCTCATCAGCCTCTAGAAAACTGTGCCCTGAATCCTCGTGTCGCGTTTTGTCAGCCCATCAGAAGCTCCTGGCCACCTTCTCCTTGGTTCCCTGGCATCTTTCCTCCTGCACTTGTCCACATTTACCTTGGAGACACAGTCATGGGTTTTATTCATTCCCCTGCTCCTCTGAAAATGTCAAGTTCTTATGCAAATGGTCCATGTACTTCCTGATGAAGACCTGACTGGAGCCTTTGATAACAGCTGAGCAACTCAGCCCCTGAAGTGACACCGTGGCTCTCAAAGGGAGATCTTTGCTCTTTTTGTGAGTTTTCCCTCTCAAGAAGAAAAGAGATGATTCCAAGGATCCCCAGGGATTGTGGGGCCAGACTAAACTTTTGACTTAATCATATTTTTAACTTACCCATATTTTAAGGATGTCATCTTAAGCAGACACCCACAGCTAAACACTGAACTGAACTCCTGGAACCCAATTACAGAGAGGGAGGAGTGATGAGCAAAGGGGTTAAGACTGGACTGGTGAAACCCAGAGAAACAGCTGACATGAACAATGGGGGAGATCGTGAACACCAGACTGATGGCTGAGAGGCCAGAATGGGACTGATCCAGACCCCCTGAAAGTGGTGTCAATGAGGAGGCCTCGGCAACCTAGGGGGCTTTGGGTAGTAGATCAGTATTTATACCTGGCACACAAATGGACTTTGCTGACCCATCCCACAATGAAGGATGCTTTCTCAGCCTGAACACATGCGGGAGGGCCTAGGCCCTGCCCTGAACGAAGTGACAGACTCTGAAGATCCTTCATGGAGAGCCTCATACTCCCTGGGTAATGGAGTGGGATGGGGGGGCTAGGGGGAGCAGAGGAGGAGGGGAGGGAGAAGGAGCTGGGATTGACATGTGAAGCAAACTTGCTTCTAATTTAAGTAAAAAATAAAAAAGATGTCCTCTTAATTCTAGTAGTATCTGTTAGTATATATATGTATTTATATATTCTAATATATATAATATCTATGTATATATAAAATATAGCTCTATGTCTGAAGCTGTAGTTCATCTACTTAAATAAACATCTTTCGGGATAAGATAACTAACTCAACTTGAGGCGTCTTGATAACATTAGTTTTTATTCATTTTACCTCTAGAATTAGATGTTTTCGAGAGGAAAGAAAATATGCTAAATTTAAAACACTAAAGGAAGAGTGTTTTTATTGCTGTAATTAAATGTAATCAAAAAGTTGGAAATTATGCATCCAGAGGTTGAGCGCTGATTTAGTACCCATGAAACAAAGCTTAGGCTATGATTTATGAATTAAGTAATTTCCCACGATGAAATGCTTTTTAGAGAAATTGGAGCAATGAGAACTTTAGAAAAACACTGTTCACAGGAAACATAAAAGCTGATATTTTCCTGCAAAACACACACACACACACACACATACACACACTCACACACGTTTGGACTTGATCCTGCAACAGCTGATTGTTACTGGACCAGACTCAATCAGTGAGCTGGTGGTTGCTGCCAAGATATTTATGCCACTAGCACACCCTTAGGATTATTGTATCCTGCTTGCCATTGCTGTGGTTCATAGGTGTTGTAGCTGGGTAGAATTTTTTTTTTTTGCTTCACAACCTTGGAAGCTTGCATGACACTTTCTCATACAATGAACGCTAGTCCTCAGCTCTCTGAGTGCTGAGGTTACATGTGTGCAACACCACATCTCCCACAGTTTTATTTCCTTTGTTTTTCTAATTCTTTCTTTTCCTTTTACAGTGCTGGAGCTAAAACACATATCCTAGCATGTGTTAGGCTTGTACTCTATCGACAAGCTAGAATCTTAGCCCTCTGATGCTTTTTTATGTCTATTAAGGTGTAACAAAAACTAAGCTTCTATGAATAAAAATATACTGCAATTCAGTGGTTATGTGTTATCAAATACAACCCAAATTTAATTAATTAATTACAAATCAATTATGAATAAATTCATATTTCACAATATTAATTTGGAAAAAACAAAAATAACTCATTAAGAATTTTAGTGTCAGCAATTCTTCACAGACCTTGAAAGAATGATAATCAACTTTATATGGAAAAGCAAATGGCCCAGGATAGCCAAAACAACACTGTACAATAAAGGAACTTACAGGGGCATCACCTTCCCTGACTTCAAGCTCTATTATAGAGCTATAGTTCTGAAAACAGCTTGATATTGGCACAAAAATAGGCAGGTAGACGAATGGAATCAAATGGAAACCCTGATATTAACCCATACACATACGAACACCTTATTTTTGACAAAGAATCTAAAATTATAGAATGGAAATAAGAAAGAATCTTCAACAAATGGTGCTAGCATAACTGGTTGCTGGCATGTAGAAGACTGCAGATACATCCATATCTATTGCCATTCATAAAACTTAAGTCCAAATGGATCAAAGACCCCAACATGAATCCAACCACAGTGAACCACTTAGAAAAGAAAGTGGGAAGTAAACCTTGAAAAAATTGGTACAGGAGACGGCTTCCTGAACATAACTCTATTAGCACAGACATTGAGAAAGAAAGACAATTAATAAATGGGACCTCCTGAAACTTAGAAGCTTCTGTAAGGCAAAGGGCACATTCAACAAGACAAAACAGCAGCCTACAAAATGGGAAAAGATATTCACCAACCCCAAATCTGACAGAGGGCTGAATTCCAATATACAAAAAGAACTCAAGAAGCTAGTCACCAAAAAAAACCCCAAATAATACAATTAAAAAGTGGGGTACAGAACTCAATAGTGAATTCTCAATAGAGGAATCTAAAATGGCTGAAAGATATCATGCAAATCAAAACAACTCTGAGCTACCATCTCACTCCTGTCAGAATGGCTAAAATAAAAAACACCAATGACAGTCTATTCTGCAGAGGATGTGGAGAGAGGGGAACACTCCTCCACTGCTGCAAACATGTACAGCTACTTTGGAAATCAGTATGGTGGATCCTCAGGAAAATGGGAATCAGTCTACCACAAGATCTAGCAATTCCACTCTTAGGCACATACCCAAAAGATGCATATTCATACAACAAGGACATCTGTTCCACTATGTTCATAGCAGCATTATTTGTAATAGCCAGAATCTGGAAGCAACCTAGATTCCCCTCAACTGAAGAATGGATAAGGAAAATATGGTACATTTACACAATGGAGTATTACTCAGCGGAAAAAACAATGGACTCTTGAAATTTGCAGGCAAATGAATGAAACTAGAAGAAACCATCCTGAGTGAGGTAACCCAGTCACAAAAAAAAGACAAACATGGTGTGTACTCACTCATGGATTTTAGAAATAGAGCACAGGAATACCAGCCTACAATCTATACAGCCAGAGAAGCTAGGAAAAAATGAGGACCCTAAGAGAGATGTATGTGGTCTCCTGAATAAGGAGAAAGGGACAAGATCTCCTGAGCTAAATTGGGAGCATGGGGGGAGGGAAGAGAGAATTAGGAGAAAGAGAAGGGGAGAAGAGGTGGGAAGAGGAGGACATGAGGTAGCAAGAAGATTGAGTCAGGGGAAGAATAGAGGAGAGCAAGAAAAGAGATACCTTAATAGAGGGAACCATTATAGGTTTAAAGAGAAATCTGGCACTAGGGAAATGTTCAGAGATCTACAAAGATGACTCCAACTAGCAATCTAAGCAACAGTGAAGAGGCTACCTTAAATGCCCTTCCCAGATAATGAGATTGATGACTACCTTATATGCCATCCTACAGCCTTCATTCAGTAGCTGATGGAAGCAGTGGCAGACACCCATAGCTAAACACTGAGCTGAACTCCTGAAATCCAGTTGCAGAGAGCGAGGAGTGATATGAGCAAAGGGGTCAAGACCAGGCTGGAGAAACCCACAGAAACAGCTGACATGAACAAGGTGGAGTTCATGGACCCCAGGCTGATAGCTGGGAAATGCATAGGACTGACCCAGATCCCCTGAATGTGGGTGTCAGTTAGGAGGCTTGGGCAATCTATGAGGCCTCTGGTAGTGGTTCAGTATTTATCCCTACTATAATAATGGATTTTGGGAGCCTACTCCACATAGATAATTCTTTCAGCCTGGACACACTGGGGAGAGACTAGGTCCTGCTCCAAATGATATGACAGACTTTGAAGATTACCCCATGGAAGGGCTCACTCTCCCTAGGGAGCAGAAAGAGGATGGGATAGGGAGTCAGTGGGGGACAGGGGAGGAGAGGAGGGTCAGGGAACTGGGCCTGACATGTAGAAGAAGCTTGTTTCTAATTTAAAGAAAAAATAAAAAATAAACTTAAAGGAAGGAGAAACTTATTACACACTAATTTTATAAGCTGCCGAGCCTCATCGTGTGGTACTGTCATGGCAATGGCTCCATCTCTCACTACCAATCTCCCATAGGAGCCAAATTTTATTGCTGTTATAAGGTACCTGATAAAGGTCAGCTTAAACAGAGTGAGAGTTTATTTCAGCTCTTAGTTTCAGAGGTTTCCAGCCACAGTCACTCGATTCCCCTTGCTTTGCACCTGTGTTGGTGACGGTGAGAGTATGTGTAAGGGAAACCTGCTTCTCTGGTGGCAGCCAGGAAATAATACCTCAACCCATTTCGAGAACCTAACTTCTTTCCACTAAGGTACAACTCCAGAAAATTCCACCACCTGTCATTGGGCAACACTCAAGGTGATGTGATCTTTTTAAATATGCAATACAAATTTCCATACTTATTGTTTACTTCTACATTCTGTACTTTCCCATCTAAAACTCAAACGAAGTAAATGCCCTCAGACAGGAAAATGTTGAGAGAGCAGCCTGTAACATAGGGAACACTTTCTCCATGATTATACTAACATACCCATCTTCCAGGTTTAGTACATCCCCAGGTTAATCAATTTTAACAAATGTAATTTTAAGAAGATCATATTTCCTAATTCCCAGTATCTAAGTCTAAGTGTCTAATAGATGTACTTGATAAAAATTGGAAGCTACTTATTCTGAGATAAAAGAGATCCTCCACTGACAGCTATAATTGCCATGGCTTGAAATATTTTTTCTCCAGCCAAAAGACAAGGGTTTCAATTATAGAGAAAAACTTTTTAAAATGTAACTCCTTTCTATGGTGACAATAGGATTTGACAGGTAGTGTTTGCCCTTAGGCGTTCCCTGATCCTGCTACTCTTCATTTTAGAAATGGCTCAAACAGTCTGCTGTGCAGAGAAACTGGTGCAGCAGACATCTGACCTTCCCCGTTTGCCCTCATTGTCCATTACAGCCAGAGCTTCTGAGACTCGTTAAAAAAATTAAAAACCTGCCTCAAAGTGTTTACATTGGTCTTTCTGTAAGGCAGCTTTCATTAATAAATGTTAGAGCCTTCTGCGAACTGTGGGAGAGATTAACTCAATGTCTTGAAAAATAGAAAGCAGAAAAATAGAAAAATGAACAATTTTCAGAAGACTAACACATTAGTACCTCTGTCTTTTTAGAATATTTCCCTGAAAATGTACATTCAGTTACACACCAGGCCCTCTTTTCTCTGCCTAAGTAAATGTGGGTTATATGGTGTTGCATAGTGTTCAGAAAGTTTGCTGGAGTGTGTGTGTGTGTATGTGTGTGTGTGTGTGTGTGTATGCGTGCGCGCGTGCACTCACACGCATGTACATGCATGCCACCAAGTTAACAATGTTTAGTTCTTTAGCAAACTGGGACTAAATGCAACTTTGGGGTTGTTCCCAGGGTCTATTGGGTGAAAAGACAGTTCCCATCATCATGACCTCACTGGAGCCTCATCAACACCACTGTTTACTCGTAGCAATGAAGGCAAGGGACAAAGGAAAGCCTGAGATTCCACAGGATGAAGTACATGGGAGGAGAGTGGTGTCCACTCTCCAGGGCAACCATTGTCTGAGGCCAACTGTGTAATAAAAATAATGGTCCCCCTGAGGAAGTAGGATAAGACAGACCCCAAACAGACTAACAGGCAGGGGAATGTGACTCTAGGTAGATTAGTACACACTTTACTTAAACATTTAGGATGGCTGACTTCCTGGTTATTCTCCCCCATGTAAAATAAAGACTTGGTGGTTTACCTCCCTCTCTTGTCCCCTGCTAGTGGAACTATTTGACGGGACTTTCAAATCTCCAGCCAGAGGCTCCTGTGGTGGAAACCAAGCAGCTGCCTGGTGTTTATCTGCCTTATGCAATGTTTCCATCATACTCCCAAACAGAAAACTACAAGGGAGAAAGGGAACTCTTCCTGTTCCCAAACATCTAGCTCCCCCACTATGCTTTCAGATCAGACTCAGACACCAACCTGGGTCCCCTCCACATGGGGGAGTCTCTGGGAGCTTTGCTCTCACTTTTGACAAAATCTGGCTCAGTGCAGAGACCTAACCTTGTGAATCTTTTAATCAGTGTTGCTGAGGGCAGCAAAGTTAGACCACATCATCCTGAAGGCAACATCTCCAGGATCCTTCAGTGTGATGTTGTGGAATGCTGTCTTCCTTTTCCTGACAGCCACTGAGAATTCCAGCTTGTTTAGCCTGACATTTTTCCTTCAAATTCTAAGAACATTGTCCACAAGCTTTCTTCTGAATCTGCTTTTAAATGTTTTCATTAACGAGACTAAGGACTCCTTGAGGGAACCCTGATGCCCCTAGTAACAACACAGCAAGTGTTAACAAAGTTAAATTGAAGTGAATTCAGCCTGAGGTAGCTTCTGTACTTTGAGTTCCTATGTAACAAACTGCAACTGAACTCAGTAACTCACCAACTAAAACCCTAGGTTAGGGATACACTTCTCTAGCAAACAGTGTACGAATCTCAGGTAGCCACAAAATGCCAGCTGCTCAGAGCACATTCGAAGGAGCTGAACACAGAACTCTAGCCCCACAAACTGTGCACCTCACTTCAGTTTTCTGCCCTAAACACAGTCTATGCACTGTACAGTTCTTCTGACCTCAGAGCCACCTGTTTTGCAAATTGTTCTTTGCTCAGACTGTTAGGCTTAAAATTTCTAAATGTTTTCCCTTTACTAAGAGTGAGTTAAGAAGAGAAGAAAAAGCAAAACTATGAATGACATTTTAGATGGAAACTCTAGGATCAACCAGCAGTTAGTGTAACAGAAGAGTGGTTCACAGATCTCTTTAAAATTTATAATTATGACAAAACTATAACTTGAAGCAAAGTAAATTTCTGTAAGTTTCCATTTGAGGGGGAAATATATTCACTTGAATATGAGGTTATGTTAGGACTTCCAGGATGAAGAAAAGGTAGTTACCATATTTATTGTGTAATAATATCCTCTGAATTGAAACATCCCATGGTGGAGTCAAGCACATTAAGTAATACACAGGAAGTAATACACCAGCTTCAGGAAGTTCCTGAAACTGACCAAATGTACAAGAGACCTCCCTCCCCATGGTTGTATAAGCAGTAAGGACTGCTGAAAACAAGACCACTTTAGCTTCCTTGAAGAAACTCTCCAACATGTAGAGTTACTTGCAAGTTGGGCAGACAACTTCAGTCTTCCAGCCCTCATGACCCTTCACCCATGCTGGGGTCAGCTTCAGTGCCTTCATAGTAGCTCCTGAAGTGACTCCTCACCCTCACAGCCCTGTAAGTAGCTTAAATAAAATGTATTAATTCTCCAAGTTGGATTTGCATGATATCTTTACTTTGGTCTTTCATCATTTCATTTGTGGAATGAGTAGACATTTGTTCGTGTCCTACCAGGAATATTGTCGCACATTTCCATTCTGTGGAACTATGGAAGAATCGTAATGGTTTTTTATAATTTCTATAACAAAAACATGTTTTATAAATATCTTAAAATAGAAAAGATTTCTTTCTTTCACAGATTCAGAATTTTTAGTCCTTTGTAGTAGGCATAACATGTAGAGTAGCTAACATGACACACAGGGAGCAGAGGGAAACATGACAAGAAGGGGCCAAGGAAAGACACAGCCCCGAATGGCACACTCTCAGTAACCTGCTTATTCCAACCGGGCCCTCGCCTTCCACATTTCCTCCAGCTTCCAAAAGCCTACTTAGACTCTGAATCTATCACTAGACTAACTCATTTATAATGTCAGAACTCCTAACACTTCACAAATATACCAGCCCATGCTCTCCTATACCTTAGACATTTTTCAGTCCAATCAAGAGTAAACATCACAGGAGGCAACATGATTTTGACAGGAAAGGGAATGCAAGGAACCACTAGATGGAGACACCAAAGAAGGCAATATGGTTTGGGTCACACAGGTGACACTACTGACAGTAATTTATTAGTGATAAGAAAATAAGGAATCAGGAAAGAAGATAACACTAAAGAAAGCAAGCAGCTAGTTGATGCAGTAAGTTCTTAGATGAGGAGAGAGGGAGTGCTCAAGTGAGGAGGGGAGGAGGGTTGGCTAATATTGGAAAAGAAGCTGCATTTCAAGAGTTTGTTTTGGAGAGACGCTTTTACTAATTAATCTCTTTATGGTGTGTGTGTGTGTGTAAATATGTAAGGTTCCTTTTGTCAGTCCGTTGAAAATACGCACCATATCCCTAATTAATCAAACAGAAGATTTAGCCCTTAATGACAGACTCTACTGACAGGCACACAAGGCCCAACCTCTCATTACAAGGAAAGTGGGGAGAAAGCAAAAGGCAAATCCTACTTTGTGCTACACTTGCTGTGATGAAACACTATTACCAAATCAACTTCAGGAGGGAAGTGTTTATTTGACTTATGTATCCTAAGAAGCAGTCCACTGAGGGAAGCCAAGGCAGGAATTCAAACCAGGTGGGAATCTGGAAGCAGGAGCTGAGGCAGACATAATGGAGGATTTCTGCATACTGGCTTGCTCAGCCTGCTTTCATAAGGAACTCAGGACCACCAGGCCAAGGACCTAGCACCACCCACAATAGGCTTTGCCTTCCCCTGTCAATCACTAATTAAGAAAATGCTCCATAGGTCTGCCTACAGGAGGGCATTTTCTCAATTGATGTTCCTTCCCCTCAAATGACTCTAGCTTGTGTCGCGTTGGCATAATACTAGCCAGCACAGCCACTATTCAGAACAGAGCAGAGCAAGGAACAAAGCAAGTGACCCACAGACTGAGTAAACAATTATAGAAGTCTCAGGTGGCAATGGAATCATCTGCAATAAATGTAGGATCCAGGCCTGGAAAGTAGCCTCCAATGAGCTCACATAGGGTCAGGCCTCTTCTGCTGAGCAAGGGATTCCATGTCCCATGTCACATCTCCAAGTGAAGCAGAAATATTAACTCTAACCTCCAAGGTCTAAATCTCTTGGATACATAGCAAATAAGGCATTTAAGAGAAATATCCAACTGCTTGTATAGTGGAATTTACATGGATTGCCAGTTCTGTTTCGTTAAATGGAAAAGGACAATTAGGGACCATTTATTTGCCTTTTATTTAATGTAAGCACACAGAGAAAATGGATAGTAGTTTGATAATTACTTAAAATTTATTTTCCAAGTGAAATGTTTAATTTAAGTCACGGCCAGATCTTTTCTGTGTTTCACTGAGATAGAATGCCTATTTTTAGAGACACAAATTAAGATTAACTACTGACCTTCTTGGGTTTGATTTTTACTGCTCTCATTAACAAACAGTAGAAGTGAATGAAGGTGCTGATATGAAGCTGATTTAAGAAATAAAGCCAATGCTTATTCATTGAATGGCCTAAAAACTAATTGATCTTTTGATAAAACATCTAATGAACAAATTTCTTTGATTAGTGGGACAGTCTGAGGAAGACTGTGTAAAGATAAATATGTCACAAAGTCTGTAGCTTGGTTTCTAATCACATATTTTTGAAGAGCAAGAATGTGTGACAAAAAGTTTTAACATTTGAATCTTTCTAAATTACTTCTACATCTTAGAGTGAATGTAAACTGTCTTATTTGAATTATTAATTACATTGTCTATGTTAAATTCATCTTTTTTCATAAAAGCATTTTATACTTATCAAAATAATTCCCATTTTAAATGTCTTTGCAACATGCCAAAACTAAAGGTTTTTGTTTCTTTTATTTTTCTTTCAGTCAATATACCTTACTGTGAGTCATCTGGGAGGTCAGTAATTTCGTGTCTTGGGAAATGATACCTCCTAGGCCTACAGCTGACACAGACATTTGGGAAGGTCAAAGTATATTCAGTTTGTAGCCTTCGGTCTACAGCGCAAGAATGGGAAGGGAAGTACCATGGTCTGTAGATACTGGGGAAGGTGAACACATGCTAAGCAGTTAGTGCCTAATTGCAGGTGCATTAGTGACAGCAATAAGGGAACAGAGGCTCAGCTACACAGAATCACTCTCAGCACCCTGAAAAGTTCCCTTAATGTTTTAAGGAGCTCACCTTGACCTAGTCAAACCCCAGAATACGTGGCTTTGTTGCAGAAAACCATTTCAGGACTAGCCAGTATGAAATAAAATTTTATTAAAATTAGAATGGTACTTAAAATGGAATTAAAGTACACACACATATGCATAGGCATGGGCTTCTCAAGAAACAGTGGTAGTTTATTGAAAGATGTCTTTAAAATAGAGAAGCATGGGGGTTGAGAGAAACAGAAGAGAAAACATACCCAAGGGCGGGTATGGGTTCCTCAAGGGAAATAGCAATCTATTGGCTGGGCGTTAGCAGCATGTACTATTTTGGGGACACTCAATTTACACTCAAATCATTGCTAAGAGATCTCCCCACCCCCAAGTTTGCTCTTTTTTTCATAAATGAGATTATAGAATGGTTCTGGAGATGCATTGGGTGGAATTATATCTGGATATGATAAAACCAGGAGACTCCGGGGTTTAGCAAGAGTTTTGGATGAGGTTCCTAAATTTGCAGAGCTTTAGCTGTGAAGGGAGAAGGTCCTCAGCAGGGGTTTCCTGAACTAGAATTCGTATTTCTAAACTGGTAGTGTGGCTTCATTCAAACTTCTGGATGAGGGCATCCTTTCCATTCTCATGCCTTGAAGGTTGGTATTGTTATTGTTCCTCTACCCAACATCATTAGGGAGTCAATGACAACTTGTAAGCAGAGAGATGAGAATTATCAGTTATTGGCTGGAAGGAAGAGAACTTACTACAAGATTTCTAACATTTAAATTTACCAGAATATAAAGCAGGCATTTAAATATATATTGTTTATTTACTGATTGATGTGTGTTTGTGTGTGTATATGTGTGTGTGGGAGAGAGAGACAATGAGGGGGGGGGGAGGGAGGGAGGGAGGGAGGTAGGGAGAGAGGGGAGAGAGAGAAAGAGAAGGCACTCACATACGTATGCAATATGCTAAGGCATGTATATGGTCTGAGGACAACTAATTGGAGTAGGTCTATTCGCCTACCAAAGTGCTTGTTCTGAGACTTCTGTGGGATCCAAGTAATAACTCCGTGAGGCCTTCCTGACAATCTGAGGTTTCATCTCCCAGAATGTGCAGACATTCCCTTCAGTATCAACAATGAGGGAACTTCAATAGGTTGGGGCTTTTTTGGTAGATCTCTAACTTTTTTGATAAATCTCTTGGGTTTTCAAAAGCAAACTGACAATCTAAGCTGTTATTTGAGTGGATTTCTGTCAGATGTGCTCAGTGTACTGGGTTGGTCATGAGAGAATGGATAGATGCCTAGCAAACTTCAGAAATGGAGACAATGGAGGGGAAATGCCAGACACCAAGCAGGAATGAGAGATAGGGCTAATACTCCATACCACTGCCCTACAATATCCATTCATTACTTCATTCTTAGATACCTATAGACCTTATAAATTCTCTGGTTTATCTATAAAGCAGCATTTATATAAAAACATAAAAATAATGACCAACACATATCCAATGGGAGTTACAGAGGGCATCACATCATTTTATGTTTAAATAATAGAAGCAATTTTCAGAGCAGTTCTATGTTTTTGTGAAAAGGTTATTAAGTGGTCCACAAAGAATTTTAATTTCTGGGATGTGTCTGGGGGAAGCAAATACAATGTTACATTTGTCACATTTAACTATAAGTTCCATTGACACTCTTCAGAATCTAGTTCCCATGGAGATGTACAGTCTGGTCACTTCGTGTCCTGCTCACCTGTCTGGCCAGCTAAAGTAAATGATTGATAGATTTCTGAAAACAGTCTACATGCTGTCCCCACCTCATCAATCCTGTTTTGTCTTGGATTATTTTTTAGGAATCTCAGCTGCATTTCTAATCTCAGTAGAGTTGCATGTGGTACCCATTGTGGTGATATATTGTTTATGATCTAATAGAGCTTGCCTGAAGATCAGAATGCAAAGCTAGCCACAACCATAGAAGCCAGGCATTGGTGGTACACACCTTTAATCCCAACAGCCACACTAGTTTGCTATACAGGCTGGGCAATGGTGTTGTATGCCTTTAATCCCAGAACTAGAGAGGAATATAAGACAGGAGTTCAGGATCTCATGTGGGATTTGGCATTCAGTCTTCAGTATTCAGTTTCCAGTCACAGTGAGGACAGGATCACACCAGCATTGTTAAAGATAAGAACTAGAGGCTGGCCCCTTTGCTTCTCTGATCTTCAGCTTCAACTCCAATATCTGTCTCTGGATTTTTATTTTTTCATGCTATAACCCATGATATCATTTCATTTTCCTTTTACAGGTAGGAATACTGAAGTTTAGGGAGAAGACCATTTGGGCTACTGATACAAACAGATTTTTTTCTAACCCCATTATGCTCGATTTCTTAACCATTAAGGCCCACACAGATCTGCCAAGGTTCTTCATCTGGGTTTGCCGATTGGAGCTGACAAGCTGTTCTGAGAAACAAAATGTAGAGTTCCTTTTGGGTTTTGCAGAAGGGACCAGCTTTAATTTAGTTCTTATTTCTCCTGGGAGATCCTTTTCCATAGTTGTAGATTTTTCTCTTCTTTGGGACATTCTGCCCTGTGTACCTAAGTATGTGTGTGGAGTAATTGGGCATGCTGTAGCCTGATCATAGTTTGTTGTTTCATAGGAAGAAAGTAGGCCAAATTCCTGCCCCAAAACATGCTCTGAAATATGTTGGGGTTTCTTCTAGAAAATGCACTCAAACAACTCCAAGTCTTCAAAGATCCAGTAAATAAAACTCAAATTCGCCCATGCTAGTTAGTTTATTTATATTTTGTCCATTTGACACAAACTGGTTTAACCTGGGAAGATGGAACTAGAATCTAGAAAATGCCCCCATCACATGAACCTTAGGCAAACCTGTGTCTTAGGTATTTTCTTGATTGATGGTTGTTATGAAAGAATGTAGCCCACTGTGGGTAGTGTCACCCCTGGTCAGGTGACCCTGAATTTCTATAAAAGCAAGTTGAAGGGTCACGGAGAACAAGCTAGTAAATAGCAATTTTCTATGGTCTCTGCTTCACTTTCTACATTCAGGTTCCTGCTTGAGGTCATGGCCTGACTTCCCTTGGTGATGGGCTGTGATCTGGAAGTGTAAGCCAAATAAACTCTTTTCCCTTAAAGCTACTTTGGCTTGGCAAGCTTTGTAGCAGCAATAGAAGGCAAACTTGCACAGCACCCTTGCCTTTTACATGATGTGATGCTCGCAGACTAGAAACTTGGTTAGGGAAAGATCCTATTCTAGCACTTGAATGCCCTTCAAGTACTATGTATCATAAAATGCTTTCTTTTTCTCAACCAGTTACACACAGTGTAGATGCCTCATGCCTTCTCTTACTCTCAGGCCTGTGTTTTGCTCTCAGTAGGTACCTTGTCTTTCTTTCTCCTTCAAATAGCTTCCGAAGGACAGTGCAGATAAGAGATGACTGAACTAAATACTATAGCTTCCCTGCATAAATGCTCAGTAGGCAAAATTAAGATAGTTTGATGGGTTTTTTAAGTATCTAGTTTGCAAATACTTCTGGCAGTATCCTATGATCTAGTAGCCTTGGGTTCAACTGCTTGCCTAGCAGTTATAGGCTACATGGAGGAAGAAGGATACCTTGTAGAAGATGAAGGTCTCTTCTGTATGCTGCTTCTCCTTGCAACATCTCAAATATGGATGTGAGAGTCATGTCTTACTGTCTTTCTTATAGCAGAATTAAAAGGACGATAAAACAAATCCTGTAGTTGGGAAAATGAGAGGCTCGTTAATATAGTTTGTTGCAAAGACGAAGACTAATCTTTGATGTCAAGAATATGATAAAAGATAAAACTTCAGACACCTTAGAAAGAATCAATTGTAGAAGCTATACAAATATGTAAGAAATATTTTAAAAATAATGAAGAACTCCCCCACACATGTTGTCACTGCTGTAAAACTTATCTTACTTTTTCAAGTTTATTATCCCTGGACTAGTGGGATAGATTTGTTCATATTCTGGAGAAATGATTCCACTAATTACTTTTCATGTGATAATAAGATGTGCCATATGAAATGAAATCTTTGGAGGTTTGTAGTTTATTATATAGAGATGTTTAGGGCATAGCCTCTGCCCTTAAGTAACTAGTTATTGAAACATGTGTTGTTTCAACTAACATTTATTGAATTCCCTTGAGGGCCCAGAATTTGTCTACTGGTTATGGAAATATATGGGAAACTCTCATACCATGAGAACTCCAGGCCACACGGAGAGGGACATAAGGAGGAATTCATGTTCAGTGCAGTGTGATTGAGGGTGAGTACAGACTGCAGTGAGCTCTCACAGTAGCAGTGAGTGGGGATGGAAACAGCACAGGATGCAGGAGTAGAGGAGAACTGTGTGATGTGTTGGGAGATAACTCTCCACTGGGTTTCAAATGTTGCTAGATATCTTGTAGGCAGGTACATGATGTATTAATTCCCATTGCTGTGATAAGAACAAAACACTTTAAGGGACGAAAGACTCATTTTTGGCTCATGGTTTGATAGTGCATTCATCGTGTTAAGGAAGACATGGTGGTGGGAACAGTTCTCTTATGTAACAGAAAGAAAATTAGACTACTTATATCTCAATGTCCTGGGAAACAGACACCCTAGTAAGTAGTGCTGGACTGCAAACCTCAAGGACCCTCAGCCTAGAGATATGCTTCCTCCACCTAGGTTCTACTTACCAACATTTCAACAACTTCCTAAAACAGTGCCAGCCGCAAGTCCCCAAACAGTGCCCTTTCCTGGATAACAACTGCACAAACACATGACCCTGTGGGGGCCATGTCACATTCAAATAAAAATGACTGGGGCATCATTTAGTCTGGGTGATCTCTTAAGAGTGTCTTTACAGTGTCTCGAAAGGCAGATGTCTCTCTCCTGCTCAGAGTGGATGTACTTACTGTCTACTTGGGTAGGGATAATGTCTTCCTCTGGAGGCTGCCCATTATCTTAGATTTGAATTATCAGAAATCAAAATTCCTCTTCTAGCATGGTACCCAGGTTTCACTGAACATATAGGTATTTCCCATGTGCATCCGTAAGGCACTGATGGGAATATGCTGACCTGGGCCATGAACAGTAAAGTCTTTGTGTCTCAGATACGGTCATCTCTTGCTTCTGCCAGCATCTATATAATGGGAGGAAAGTGACTCGTTAGTTGTTTCTAGAACAGTCTCTGACTCTTCGAAGCTCTTTGTGTCTACTGCTATAGAAGTCTTCCCTGTGTGTTATTTATTCAAAATCTCAGGCTTTGGCAGCATCTGGAGGTTAAAGAGGGATGTACTTGACCTTGGAGCTAAAATCTAAAATGAGATGAGAGAAGATGCTGTAACAAAATAGTTAAAGACCTTCCTTTTATTGCTAATGGCACATGTGAAGCTGATATCAGGGACAATCTAGAAGAAAATAAAAGGATTTCATCAAACACATCATATGCCAATAATGGTTATGGTGTATTGGAGATCAGTATTGGAGATCAGATAATAGATACTTATCATCTAGGCCCTGAATTATTATAGATGAAATAAGTTTTCAATTTTCTGATTTTACCAAGTATTATAAGTGCCCTGGTTGTCTTGCCAACCCAAATTATGTCTTGTTTCTCCAGGAGTGCATCTTTGTCCCAGCTTTAGTCACAATGAGTCAAAGCATTTAGTCAGCTGAGCTGTCAAATCATATGAGGCACCTGTCCTGCTTACTCCCAGGCTAAGTGAGCTCCTTCCCCAGTTGTAGGACCAGGGATTTCCTGTTTGTAGCTTAATGGCAAGACTTGCTAGCATCCTTGTAAATGTCAAAGAACTCAAAATAGCTACACATCTGAAGAAGTTACATTGTGAACCAAATTAGGTCTTATGTGACTTGGCTCTCTCCTTAAACGACTTGGCTCTCTCCCGACTTAAGCCTTTGAATATGTCTACTTCTGTTACATTTTCTGCTCACAAAAACAAAGGTATTTGTTGGGATTGCTTGTGCTCTTTGGCATCCCCAGGAACAGTACTAGACTCCTTCAGGTGGATACATTCTCCCTCATTTTACTTTTATTAAGGAAATGACAGATTACCAGGATATTAGCATGCTGATAAAAGCCATACACCTCACAGAAATTTTTTTGAAATTTAACTCAGAAGAATGTTGCTGGCAAACATAATTAGGAAGAAACCACTCCCAGCTGAACCAAGGACAATGCAAGACTCTTGAAGCCCAAAGTGGGGACTCTTACCATGGAAGACCAGAGCTCGGCAGCCTGTGTTTGGCTATCACTACTTTCCAGCTTGCGCACTGCTGGGTCAACAGTCTGTAAGCCATTCTCCTTTCTGTCTGTCACAAGGGACGGTGCTAGAAGAAGGGAGACATCTATCTCAGACACCTGGAAAGTCAAAGTGTCCAGGCAGTGTGATGTCACAAAAGGAGTTTCTGTTGGTTATTGTTTTAAATTTTGCTTTTATCTATTTCTGCATGCCTTCTTAATGCTCTACTCTGGAAAGAATTCCTAAGTCCATACACACAGCTCCTTCTTTATTCTTTCCCTTGTTTTTGTTGTTAAATCAACACCACGCTCACAGGTAGGAATTGTCCTTGCTTAGAGAAAAGCATCACTACTGAGACGAGGTTCATCAGCCTGGTTGGGACACATCATGTTGTTGGATTTGTGCAATTTATCTCAAGCTCTGTGCTAATCCTCCTGCTGTTGTCTCTGCCAGATTTGTTGCCCACAGTCACTTTACCACCCAGTGTGGCATATTTCAATACAAGGAGCTAAACCCTCTCCCTGTGAAGAGTTATTTTGTCTGCAAAGACCTAAATCTAATACAAAATTCAACTGAGTCCCCTCTTATTCAATAAAGTAAAAAAAACCATCTGTCACCTTCCAACTACTCAGTTGTCAAGATGGATGCCTGAACAATTGTAATGCTCCATTAGTCTCATAAACAAGGTAATGGGAGCCAAGGACTCCTGGTCATTTGTTTACTGGTCAGTGTGGTGTCTACTTGGGAAGAAGCTGAGCATCCATAAAGATATTTCAGAGCACCTGCAGGCACATACACAAACATACTCTTCGCCTGCAATCATTTTGTATCTGTGACAAAGGCAATCTACTACAGACAGACTTTGGGCAGTTATATATCAAGCTGTGGAAAGCTGTTTTAACTGTTTGCTATGGAGAAGTGTTTTGGAAGACATAATTTGAAAAGTAAAGGATGGGGTCTTAAAGCGACTCAACCTTCAAGCAATGACTGCTCAATGTTGTGCATTAGGCACACAGAGGACTTGCTCTGTTGTTTGGAGAGGGAAGTTGAGATTTAGGAAAGAAGAGAGAGGTTTCAGCTAGTGTTGGCCTTTTTGAAAAGAAATGACTGTTTCTGGACATTTTGTCAAAGTGAGAAAACTTTGCACGGATAGACTTTTGTTGAAACCAGTAAAATGATTTTTGTCCAGGGAAAGTGATTGCTCTTCCCAAGTGGAATTTGAAAAGGCAATACATACATGAATTAACTCTCTGATTGATATGATTTAATAAAATGATAAACTTTACACAAACAAACCAGGGTAATGGATAACAGTTTAATAAAATTGTCTGACTATAAATGTTAGGAACCCCGATGTTTATGAAATACTTAACAAGTAGGGGATGCCCCTCTGGCTGCTGAAACGAAGCATAATCAAATGTTTTGCTGTTGATTGGAAGAAGAAAAGGACAGAGTAAGAGTCAGGTCTGTAAGCAGCTTAATATCTAAGAGGAAAAAACCAGGATAGAATGCAATAAAGGTATTTCCAAATCCATATTTTCCAAAGTGAGTGATGGAGGTCCACTCTGCTGACATTCCCATGAAAGATCTCTCTCTCCTGAGACAGGAAGTGGGGAGAAGGGTTGCCAAAGAAAAGTGAAAGAGAGATCAAAACCTTAGCTATAACCCGTATATATGTTCATCCAAATATAAGCCTTGAACCTCCTGTAAATCTGCACCTGCCATCATCCCACATTTACTGTCTCTAACAAGAGTGTGTATCATCATTTCTTCCTGTTTTTATCAGCTAATATAATATCTTTATTCTTACCTGGGGATTTGTTAGGAAAACTCTCAGCCCACATGGTTTTCAGCACACTGAATTTCTTCAAGCTTTCTAAGCAATCCCATGTCTTGTTTGGTGGAGATCATGGTCACTGATAGCTGTGACAGTTTGTCTTAGTTGTCAACCTGATGGAATCTGGAATCAACTATGAGGTACACCTTTTGTCAGGTCTTGTAAGGGTCTTTTCTGGAAGAATGAAACAAGAGGAGAAGCTCCTTCCCCAGAGGTAGCTTTTGGAGGTACCCTTTTGGAGGTAGTCCACACATAATGAAACCAGAGTGAAAAAACTTGCCTTTTGCTTCTCTGAATTCTTGATTCGTGTGTGCATTACCCTGTGGATGCCTTACCTCCCATTCATCACCCATGTCAGATTCCAACTCCTTTAGCCATACAATGGGACTCAAGGAAATGTCACAGAAGGGGGTTTTACACCTGGCTAAGAACCCATAGCCGGTGAAGTCATAGGGCCTAGAGTAGAATTTTCCTAAATGGCCATCTGTCAATTTGTCTTCTAAATATTTGTGTTTATGCCCAAAGACCCGAGTTGCTTTCAACCTTGGTCAGAGGGGCTTCTTTTGCCTTTGGAAGAAGTCAATGCTGAGATGCAAAATAAGATCAAAGTGCTTAGAATAAAGACTGGGTATTCAGCTATGGTAGTTTGAATTGAATTGGTACCCATAATCTCATAGGGAGTGGCACTATTAAGAGGTGTGGCTTTGTTGGAGAACATTGTTGAGGCTGTGATAGACTATGGGAACATTTGGAAGTTGGACTAAATGCACTTTGTATTATGATACTGTTAGACGCTTATGGGGTCCAGGGAGTAGAATGTGGACATTTGAATGTAATTAGTCCCATAATCTCATAAGGAGTGGAACTATTAGGAGGTGTGGCTTTGTTGGTGTAGTATGGTCTTGTTGGAGGAGGTGTGTCACTAAGGGGGCAGGCTTTGAGGTTTCCTATGCTCAGGGCACTGTCCAGTGTTTCAGTCCACTTCCTGTTGCCTTTTGATCAAGATGTAACCAGGACCATGTCTGTCTGCACTCTGCCATGTTCTCAATGATGATAATGGACTGAATCTCTGAAAGTATAAGCCATCAATCTCAATTAAATGTTTTCTTTTATAAGAGTTGCTATGGTCATGGTGTCCCTTCACAGCATTTGAAACTCTAACAAGACAGAATTCTTCAAAGGGTCCTCAAGCCAGACTTAGGGAACACTGAATAAAAGGAAGCAGAAAAAGTGTATGAGCCAAAAGATGGAGGGGTGTGAAATGTCCCCTGGACATGGAATGGCTATTGTAACTATGAGCAGTTACCTACAAAAACCACACAAGTTCAAACCACCCAAAATTTTGGCATAGATGAGGCAGATTATCTCTAGGACCCACTCCTTACTTAGCAACTGCTGGAAATGAAGAGTTGCAGGAAGGAAAGTCATTCCTTTTTTGAAGATGTGGCCTTTGGTAGAGTTGTTGAATTCCAGTGGGTGGTCCTACCCATCTGTACACATTTATTTGCACAGTTCTCACTGTGGGTTATTTGAGAAAAATGACAAGAAGTTGGGAGTGGGTTGTTGAGGAGAATATGGGAGAATTATATGGGGTAAGTTGGGAATGCATGTGGTCATAATTGTTTCAGTGTATGAAAATTTCAAGAATCAAAAATATAAATTAGGACAAATTTAAAAATGAAATATACAAGGGTAACAAGTTAGTGACTCATGTTGCTGTGGATTTCTTTTTTTTTAATACATAATATGAATCCCAACAAACAAGGTTGTAGAGGTAAAAAGCTACCAGCTTCAAATTCAGTTGTTCTTGAAGAATGTGTCTCAAGACAGATGTTCACCTATCCAGATTGCCCAGAATATGTGTGGGAAGGTGCAAATTAAGGACATGGCATCTCTAAAATTGAGAACATGGCATCTCTAATGAGATGAATTGTGAAAATACTGACCTTAGTGTTTGTCCTGGGAAGTTTATGCTAGAAAGACTTTTGTTGATGGAACTTCTTTGACTTAACCAGGTCAAATTTGATGAAATTCATATCCTTAGAAGTTTAGAATGATTACTCTGTTATTGGCCTGGAGTTATTAGTAGGCAATGATGGAAACGGCAGAAACGAACACCTAGCCGACTTGATGCAATCATAAATTTTCAGTATCCCTCTCTTTTCTGTTGAGGGATAGAAGTGAAAACCATTTTCCTTGCATAATTTAATTAACCTGTCACTTTATTTTGGAGGCTTGCTAATTCATGATCCAAAAGGACTGATTTACGGTGCATCATGCAAACAAATGATAGATGCCGAGGAGAATTAAGCAACTGAAGCATAATGTGATGGCAACATTATTTTTGAATTAACATCAATTATGAAATGAGTTCAAAAGATATTTACTGCCTAAGCTGTAAAACCTGAGTTTTATTGGCCTTAATTTTTAAAAATCTCTTGAGAATTTACTGCTATTTTGTACTCAAATGTTAAGGTAATGTTGAAAGTCACTAATTGTTATCCTGCAATGGTACAAATTATTTAATTCATTCTGTGTGTTTATACTTATTGATGCTACTTATTATTCTCATCAAAATATCCAAAAGTTTGGCTGGAGAGATAACCCAGTGGTTAAGAGCACAAAATGTTTTTGTAGAGGACCAGAATTTGGTACCCCACACCCATATTGGATGACTCACTCTAACTCCAGCTCTAAGAAATTTGATGCCCTTTTTAGGCTTCCTGGGAATTTTCCCAAGCACACACATATGCATAATTTAAACAGTAAAATAAATCTCTTCTTGAAAGAGTCAAATCCATGATAGTTATTAATGATTATCAAAACATGCTCAGAGAATGCTGCCATAGCAAATTAGCTTACAAAAATGCCAGTGGTGCCAAAAGAAAATTTGAAAGTATGATGAAGAATGGAAACACAGACACTTTGGCAGACTGTTGTTTAAATTATTTAGGTGCTAATAATTGATTAAAAAATTGTTCCTTAATATCAATTTCCTGAAATTTTTTTGCTAAAGTTCTTGTTAGACTATTAGGAGGTTATCTTGGAAAATATGAAATTTTTATTGAGTGTTGGCAGGTTGTAAATTAATAATTATGAGTATTCTACATTGGAGACATTTGTAAGCAAAGGATAGGGAGTGAGGCCTGTGGAGAAGTATGAATTCTGAAGATGGAAATTATTGCTCCCATGACCTAATGGCACATTCTTCCCGGTAGAGAACTATTGCTTTGTTGTTCAGAGTCCAAGCAGGGAAAGAACCTAGGGATAAAAGAATGGGAAGCAGGTGATGGATGGAAGGATCTTTTGTGTACTATAGAAAGTTTTGTATGCTTATAGGAGTTGGCTACAGGTAGTTAGGTTTAACTACATGACATGTGAATGGGATTCTTGGAATATGGCCTCTATGTATACACAGCCACAACCATCCTTAGACCTAGATAGGAGGGTGCCATGGCCATCACCTCTACCCTTCCCTCGGCATTTCATAGCATCACTTCTCTGGCCCTCTTCTGATTGTGATTCACTCTCTAGAGCAGCAACTTGTGGGACTAACATGCCAGGCTCATCTAGAGCTCAAATTTACTATCTTATTCATGCTTATTTACCTGGGATCCAGAATTTTCTTTCCAGCAATGTTGAATTTGATTCAAGAATTCTGAAGCATTTTTATAGTCTGTTCTCCTGAAAATGTCAATCCACAGTTTTTTAAAAATTTATTTATTTATTTGTTTAATTTTAAATAGCTTGTTTTACATGTCAATCCCAGTTCCTTCTCCCTCCCCTCCTCCCGCACTACCCCCCCATCCCCCCCCCCCATCCTCCCACCCTATTGCCCATTCCTTCTGCATAGGTGATATCTAAAATCTATCGTTTAATTCAGTTGATAACATTTATGCCAGAAAGATACCCAGTGGGAGGTTGTGCAAGCCTGTGAATTGACTGGGTGGGCATGAACATGGGGTACCTGTTGTTGTGGGATACCTAGTGGGAGAGAAGAGAGTTGCAGCTATGAGCTGAATGCTAGACCATGGCTTTTCTTCAACCCTGTGTTTGAGTGCAGGATTATAAGCATTCTATAGGAGATTTTATTCCTCTGTGGTATTATAAAACTGCATTTGTTGAACTAGGACAGTAGAACTTATTATACCTAGCTGAGTGTACACTTGATTTATAGCGTTTAAATAATTATACAATAGCACATGGGTTTCCAGTTGCCATCCTGTCCCACCCTCTGCTTATGCTGTGATTTGTATGCTGAGTATCCCATATGAAAAATTTTGGGTTTACCATGGGTAACCTGCCATGGTTACTAGACTAACATTTCTAGAATGAAACTCTAAACTCCTGATTCCTCATAAGTAGAGTTGTGAAAGGTCACACTCCAGGAGCCAAAACACAGGATGGGAGGTAAGAAATAAACCTCTGTTGTGGAATATTATTTGAAGATGTGTTTATGTTGTGGAATATTTGTTTAATGATGAAAAGATGTGTCGCATTCATTTATGTTGCATTTTTTTAACTCTGCGAAGCTGTGTTACTTTGCCTATCTAAAACACCTGATTGGTCTAATAAAGAGTTGAACAGGCAATAGGTAGGCATGAGAAAGGATAGGTAGGGCTGTTAGGCAAAGAGAATAAATGGGAAGGAAAAATTCAGAAGAGAGATTAAGGAGCAAGAAAAGGGGAAGGAAAGGAGGACATCAGGGGCCAGCCACTCAGCTACTCAACCTGCAATGGAGTAAAAAAGAAAGGAACATAGAATAGAGAAAGATAAAACTCCAGAGGCAAAAAGGTAGATGGGATCATTTAAGTTAATAAAAACTGGTGAGTAACAAGCCAAGCTAAGGCCGGGTATTCATAAGAAAAGAATAAACCTCTATGTATGTATCTGGGAGCTGGATGGCAGGCCTCCCAAAAGGTAAAGAGCCAAAGCATAAAAAACCAACAACAATGGGGCTCTCTGTAAAGACAGAGTTGATGCCTGTAAATTATCTGCCAGCATTTCTCCTGCCTTGTGTATGCCCAGCAAACAGCACCTCTCTTTATTAATTCTGCAGTCTGTGGACTGAGAATGCCAGGGTTTCATCAGTCAGAGTGAGTGAAGTTTGTTGTACTCTTAAAACGTGTGATCAATTTTTTAACATCATAAATGTTCCCACAAAAAGATATGTTGTCACCTAAATAATTTAGCATTTACCCTAATTGGTGAATTCTGGCACTTGTCAAAGTATTTACTGATGAACTCTGCAGCAATGACATCCTGAGAGAAGACACAAATTTCATTTTAAAATGTCTTTTAAGTGGGAGAAATTTGTGCCTTTCAAATTTTAATCTGCCTGTTACTTTTGTTTTCATATTTGGCGATTCTAACAGCATTCATCCACCCACACTTAGCCAGTGATCCCCAAATCACCCATTTAGGTTCCTAAGCATACTGCATTCTAGACACCCATTTTGAATTCCAAAAGATCCAGCCTGTGTTATTCTTTTAAGGCAGTGATTAGGGAAGTTAGGTTTTCTCTCTGATGCCATTGTCCATTAGTGCAGTAGGATTTGGATATGACTGAACACTTTTGGTGTGTTCACTCTCTTAGGAAAATAAAAGGTTTGTATGCTGAGATGTCTCCTTTTAGTCTTCTATTTAAAACTATATAAAAGCATTTGCTATAGTGTTACTTAATATTCAAATGCAAATTGTATGGATATACATAAATAATCTCTTTTATTGTTTGATTTAACTTAAGGCCCATTCCACAAGATTGAACCCATAACCAATAATGCTTGGGTAACCAAGAACCAGTGACTACATAGCCCAGAGTCCTAGAGTGAAACAAAACACTACTGGTCTAAAAGAAAGTATCTAATAGGACATAGAAAATCTGTCTACAAGTATCAATAAAATGGCTCCTAATGATATTCTGCTCAGATCAATGCCTTATCCAGTCATCATCAGAGAAGCTTACTCCATGAGCAGATGGGACAGATGCAGAGACCCACAGACAGACACTATACAGATAGAGAGTTTAATGGGATGTCTCCATCAAATTCTTCTCAGAGCTCAGGGGGCCTTGCAGAAGAGAGAAAGAGTGTAAGAGCCAGAGGGAATAGAGGATACCAGGAGACCAAGGCCCTCTCAATAAACTAAGCAAATATCATATGAATACACAGAGACTGAAGCAGCAACCAAAGGGATGAATTTATACCAGGTTCCCTGCATATATATTATAGCTTTAGCTTGATTTTTTTATGGGAATCCTGAGTATGAGAATGAGTGAGTCTCTGATTCTTTTGTCTGCTCTCAATACTTTTTTCCTTCTGTTGGGCTGCCCTGTCCAACTTAGATATGATGGTTCTTGGTACATCTAATTGTATTTCATTTTTGTCATGTTTGGTTGTTATCCCTTATAACCCTATTATTGTTCTAATGAGAGACAGAAAGGGAGTGGATCTGGAGGAGAGAGGGTGAGGAGGCACTGGGCAGAATAGAGGGAGAGGAAATTATAATCAGGATATTTATGAGAGAAAATACTTTATTTTCAGTAAAAGAGAGAAATGAAAAAATACTGCATGCTGGGACCAGCATAAGTTTTGATCACACTATAAGTGAAATACTATCCTTCTAGCTGGGCAGTGGTGGCACTCGCCTTTAATCCCAGCACTCGGGAGGCAGAGGCAGGCAGATCTCTGTGAGTTTGAGGCCAGGGTGGACCAACAACATCCAAAACAATACAGAGACACCCTGTCTCGTAAAAACCAAAAAAAAAGAAATGAAAAGAAAAGAAATACTATCCTTCTAATGAATAAATCTCATCCTTACAAGAGTTGATTCAACCTTAGTTCAAGAGTTGATCGAGTTTATCCCTCTATGAAAGAAGATGATGCTAAGTATGTGACTCATAATTATTTCAGGGCCTTACAGAAACCCCATAATATTTCACTTGTATATGTGTTTTTAGAGCTGACCACTTGTTATTGGGTAACCATTGGTGTGTGCTTCCCTGTGGAAGGCTATTCTCTTGCTCTCACCATTCCTTAGTGACTGCAGTTCTTTGCGTAGGGCTGAGTCCTCTAGGGCTTTCCCCCATCTACTTTAGCCTGTCTCTTCCTGTCATTCTTCAGCTCATGCTTAGGTATGGTGAGACTTTACGGATGTAGCTTCTGACATTACTAGGAGACACAATCTCACCACATATTCTCTGATCATCTGGCTCTTACAATCTTTCCTTCAATCTCTTCCACAGTTTCTGAGCCTTACATGCTGGAGTTGTTTTACAGATGTATCTGTTGGGACTGGGCTCCACAACTTTTCCATTAATTGGTTGTGATTTTCAAAATTGTCTCCATATATTAGACAGATGTTCCCCTGATGACCAGTGAGTACTATACTTGTCTGTGTGTATAAGGACAAATATTTAGAATGTAGATTGGTGATGGTTGTAGGTTCTTCTCTAAGATCCACGACTTCAGTAGTCCTGGGTAATTGTCTAGGTTTCCTGTAGTAGGCATGTGTTCTCTTATTGATCAATCCAATTGGAGAGCTGTTGGTTACTGTCAATGTATTATGCCACTAATGCACACTTAGAGTTATTGTGCCATGTGGTCACTGTTTTGTTTCATAGGTGTTATAGCTGGGTAATATTGTTGCTTCACTTCCTTAGAAGCTTGCATTATACCTTTTGGTACCGGGAAACCTAGTCCTCATTTTTCTGAGTGTGGAGACTACATGTGTGACCATTATATCTCACAGAATATTATTTGCTTTTGGTCTTTCTGGCTTATTTTTTCCTAGTTCTAGAGCCAAAACATATAACTTGTATGTGTTAGCCTCGTACTCTATCAACAAGCTGGAATCATAGTCCTCTGTTGATTTTCTGTGGCTAGCAAGACATAACAGAAACTAAACTTCTGTGCTTAAAGAAGCTACTGCAATTCAGTGGTAATGTGCTATAAATAAAGTTTGATTCAGTTCTGTCTTTGTCTATTGAAAAAGAAGTTTCATTGATGAGGCTTTAGGAGTACACTTACCTGTGTGTGTAAGGATAAATGTGTCCAAAGGATTTAACATTGCCTTCCATAGATGCTTGTTCAACCATGTTTATTTCTACTTTGTTCATAACAGCTAGAAAGTGGAAATAACTTCAATGTCATTTAACTAATGAATTGATAATGAAAATGTAGTACACATAAACAACAGAATACTTTTGAGTTATAAATAAAAATGGCATCATGAATTTTTCAGACAAATGGATGGAACTAGAAAAGATGGTATTAACAGAGGTAACACAGAACGCAGAAAGAATTGTTGCACGTCTCTCTCATCAGAGACTTCTTGCTCCAAATTTTCAGATGTGAGAAAATATATTGGAGAAACAGCAAAAATTAGGAAAGTAAAAGAAATCATTGCCAGTGTGGGATGGTGGGGGGAGCAAAAGGAGAATAGCAGGGTACATGTGATCTGATCATGGAAAGGGGGAAAATGGGACATGGCTCTAATCAGGGATGAGGGAAGCAGATAAATATGAAGGGTAAATAACATGTCTGAAAAACCCCAACATCTGAAAATTTCATAAGGAATCATACTATTAACTATAGTACATATAGGCTTATGTGTATAGTTATATGAATTTTTTATCTTGGTTAACAAAACTCTCTCCAAGAGCCATCAGCTTACTAACACCCCCCCCATACTAGGCATGAGAAGCTTTCTTTTGGGTTGTAGATTAAAGGTTGTCCAAGTGATACCCAAAACATTACAGTTTATTGCATTGTCTTTGGTTGTTCCCAGAGGTAGAAGATAAGTCTCTATTGCTGAAGACACCATGTACTTCAGACAGAGGGCCCAGATACCCCTGAGTTGGAACTAACCCGAAAACCTCTTCCCCGAGGACTAGCTTTTATATACCAGAAGGCATCATGCAAGTTTCCAAAGGAGTGAGGCAATCAACACTCCTATCCAGGTATGATGCCTATGAACTACAACAACCAGATTGGCACATGACACTAAGGGTGTGGCAGTGTCATGCACACCTGCACAGTGACCAACAGCTCTCTAGTTAGACTTAAGACCCATTTAACAAGAAATAAGAAGGAAGTTATGCCTGGTACTGGAAACCCAGCCAACTACTCAGGGCTAGTGAAGATCTTGGAGGAGAACCTACAACCACAATTTTACTAAACCAACATAATCCCTAACTACACCTGGCTTTTTTACACAGGTTCTGGACATGGGACTTGGGTCTTCATGATTTTGAGGCAAGTGCTTTGCCAACTGAGTTGTGTCCCTACCCCCTCATTTTAAATCCTCTTTCACTTTCACTGTTTCTTCTCTCCCTTTCAAGTATATGTATATTTGTATGCATATATATATGTATATGCATATGTATATGTATCCCCACAGTCCTTTTGCGGGATCTGTTATAAACTGCACTTCCCTATGGTAAACCCATGGGTCAATGTTTACAATGTATATTCAGACCTGTCTCAGTGCCCACGGCAGGTGTGCTGGCAATGTGTATGTCGTAAATAAATGAAGTAGAACTGGATTATTTCACAAAGATCCAAGATTCTAATAACAGGTTACAAAATTCACACAGAGCTATAATTTGACAGGCAGAAATTACATACCATGCAAGAAAATCAGATTTCTGTCTCCCAAGCCTGTGGCATCTGCTAGCTTCACTGATTAAATCAACCTAGTTTACTTTGTTGCCTGGGCATAGGTACAGAGAAGAAGACTACAGATGCCAAATTCTTTGGAAAGTAATTTGTTTTGAGCCTTCTGTGTTACTCTTGCCATAAAAGTGTTTAATATTTAAGAGAATTTGGTTTAAGTTGATCACAGTGAGAGTCTAGGCTGATAGGAATAGTTACTTCATCTTAGAAAATATTGTCCCTCAAGTTCCCATTTCTGCCCAAGTGTTCTTTCTTGTTGTTCACATGTGGGAGCTGCCTTCATCTGTTTCGCTCTGTCTTGTAGCTTAATACAATGTCATGATGCCACCAATGGTTGGAAGAACTACTTTGTGGACCACTATATCAGCATCAACAAAGGCAATGAACAGTCTGGTGTCCAGTTGTCATTAAGGCCCCATAGACAAATTCATAAACTAACAATCCTTCTGAAGTCCTAAATATTTGTAGGTCAAAGAATGAACTTGTCATACCATTGCTCTGGCTGTATGTCGTATAATATGGAATTTAGAAGTGTCACTCTTTATGGTACAATCCTGAGAATCCCCTGAGAGCTACAGAGAGCAAGTACCTTCATTTTACAGCAGAGAAAATGAACACAGGAAAATAGAAGAGCTGGTTCAAGCTCCCATTTCTCATACTGTCAGTATGGCACGATGATGCCTCTAGGCCATGCTTCTCCCTGGCTCTGCCCTACAGGACACAATAAAAATGAAAATTAGCCAGAAGAGGAAGACGAGAAAGGTGAGGGCACACAGTTTTGCTTAAGGACAAGAAATTGACTGTCTTGCAAGGATAAATGAGAACAATACCATTTTAACTAAAGCCCTTAGAAAACTAGTACATAGAGCATCCACAGATATTTTCAATTGCATGGTGTTGAAATTTCCCAGCTGATTTCAAGATGAACTCCTTGCATGCAACGTGGTGCACCTGCACTATTGTTAGATTCAGATTTGATGAGTACTTTCTTTCCCCTAAATGGCTTTGTTTGTGCTGGGAACATGTGTAGCAGAGTGCCAGCCTAGCACCAACAAAACTCAGAGTACAATCCTCAGGAACAATTTGATCCCCAGTGTATCACCAACGAAAGCAACTCCATTTTAATGTATGTCTGGGGCAAAATTGTGTTTCTTTGTTCCTCCTCTCCCAAACATGACAACATTTCATTCACAAACAGCCACACCTGGGGTATTTATTACATGCACACCACTCTCAGCCACTTTGTACATTTCAACTCGTTAATTTTCACAATAACTTTAGGAATTCAGATCGGTAATTATATCGGTTTACAGCTGAAGAAATTGAAGCACAGATTGGGTAATAAATTGCTTGAGTAGGTTTTGAACCCATTCCACAACCTTTCCTTTTAATACTAGTGTCTATAATCTCTGGAGTGGACATTAGCTGTGCACTTCTCTGGTAGAAACCTTGTAAGTGATGAATGTTTCTCAGTGAAGGAATTCTCCTCACTTAAATTATTGCCAAACACAAAATGTGTTTTATTTATTAAGCATCTTACTCCAGCAGCAATAAACACTGTAGTGGAGCCATTGTGACCTCAAGATCCAAAGAAATAAAACAAGACCAAAGAACCTGCCATCACAGGGGCTCCTAGGCATTCAAGATGCTGATGCCAGCCCAGTGTTCTCTTGCTGCTTTTTGGTAAGATTCTGTAGGAGATGGAACAGTGCTGACATCACAGTGAGTGCTCGTGTCTCAGGTGAGTGTGCTGTGGTGTGTAAATGTCCTATAAATGGAGTTACCATTCCCATCCATCGCCTTGAAACTACTGCATGGACACACACACACACACACACACACACACACACACACACACACACACGCGCGCGCCATAAACATAAAAAAATGATTTTAAACAAACATAATAGCAATACAAATTTAAAATCCTAAACAAACAAAAACGCCCTTTTCCAAACAAAATTACAGTCATAGATTCCAAAATACCTGCTCTTAGCAGGGCACTTTTTAGCCTCTGGGGAAAGACTTTGCTGAATGTGTTGAATGCGTGCATCTGAACACTAATGAGGAGGTCAGAACTTGCAGGTGTGACTCCCACAGCAGGCAGTGGTGACAGGCAAAGCAGTGCTGCAGGCAGAGAGCGAGCTGTAGAAGCAGCCCTGGAGCCCTCTGATATTCTGACATAGGCAGTCGGGGGAGAGGAAGGGTAAACTGGACATGGTAGCTCATGGTTCACAACTTAATCCCAGCACCCGGGAGATGGTGACAGGAGGGTCACGACAAGATCAAAGCAAGCAAGTCTAGGAAACATGATGAGTTCCAGGTTAACTTAGGTTAAAGGGTGAGACCCTATGTCAACACTAACACCACCCAATGAAACAGACAAATGAGAAACCTAACAGGGAAACAGCTCCTGTGTTAAGGAGGGAATCAAAGTTTTGATACCTCAGGACCCAAGAGAGAAAATACTCTTAAGAGACTTCGATGATGATCACATCAAACCTACTGAAAGATTACTCTTATAGAGTAATCTTTATTTTGATAAAGTGATTTGGGGACCAGAGTGGGGCCTGGATTCTTAGGATTATTATACCTGCAGTGAAACTCCGTTGTCAAAAGCAACTTGGGGAGGAAGATGTTTTCACACTCATACTTCCGCATAACGATTCATCATTGAGAGAAGTTGTGGAAGGAACCCAAGCAGGGTAGAAACCTGGAGGCAGGAGCTGATGCAGACATCATGGAGGGGTGCTGCTTACTGACTTGCTCTTCATTACTTGCTCAGACTGTTTTCTTGTAGAACTCAGAACCATCAGCTCAGGAGTGGTCCCAAGTACAAAGGACTAGGACCTCTCCATTCATCACTAATTAGGAAAATGCCTACAGGTTTGCTTACAGCCTGGCCTTATGGAGGCATTTTCTTAGTTGAAGTGCCTTCCTCCTGAATAACTCTAGGTTGTGTCAAGTTGACATAAAACCAGCGTAACACAGTCTGAGCAGATATGCTGGTGGAAATAGGAACTCAAGCAAACCTTCTATTTGTTTATATGACAGGAGTACAGGAGGAGCGAGGAGAGGAGGAAGAAAAATGAGGAGTGAGGAGAGGGAGAAGGGGGAAGGAGGAAGGTGGAATGGGAAAGGAAGGGTTGCTTTGGGGCTCTGAAAACAGAGGAAGTTGAAAACAGGGGTTGAAAACATCATCATAACTACCAGGAAGGAAATATTTGCCCATGTGAAATTCAGTTCTTAGGGGTCCCAGACCTTGATGTCCAGGCACACTCTGAAACCTGCTCCGCAGTCTGATTCAGACAATATTTGATTTCTGGAAAGAAAGATTGTAATAAAACTTGTCAGTCTACAGCACAGTTCAGGGTTGAGAAAGAAAATCTCCCTGTGGACCCATGACCATAATCCTGTTTACAGGGGTTGGGACTTAAATTTACTCTACCTGCCCAGGGCAGTAAATGCCAAGCCAGAAATAATAAAACTGACTTTGACTGTAGCAAGCAGAGACGTTGGGATAGACCAAAGGAAGGCTCCTTCTAATAGTGTGGGGCAGTCTCCATTCCAACAACATGGCAGGCACACAGGCTGCACATTCAAGATTACAAACACAAGAAGAGGCAGCCGTTTTATAGTCAGGCCACAGAGAGGAAAAACTAAAGAAAACCGGGGTTCTTCAGCTGTTCTGACAGTGAAGGTGACTTCGCATCTTATTTTCTCAAGTACTTGAACTATGCAGAAATAGTATTTAAAGTTATTTTCTTCTTATCACAGCTAGAGATTTTTCTTTTATTGTTGACTTACTCAAAAAGACAAATACTGTTTTCTCTTCTATGTGGATGGTAGCTTTTAAGCTTTTTATATGTGTGCTACAATCCAAATAACCACAGAGATTAGGTATTCACAGTTGTAAAGGAGCAAGAACCAGGCAAATTCATTAGAAAGAGATCCAGTGTTAATCAGAAAATCAGATAAACATTAAGAAAGGCACCAGATAGAAATGGAGAAGTCAAATATAGAACAATAAGATTAAAAGATTAAATAGAATTAAAGAGCCCATAAGACTCAGCAGAAGGGAAAAAAGCAAGTAAATGAAGAAACCACTGTGAAACTAACAGAGAGACTATACAGGAAAATATAAAGGAGAGGCTGAGAAATGAGATTAAACTTTACTGCTGCCTAGCAACTATGATTTAGTATTCCCCACTTAACAATTAGTTTTGATTGATTTATCTATCTATCTATTCATTCATCCGTGTGTGTGTGTGTGTGTGTGTGTGTGTGTGCCTGACACATTTCTAATTGGAGCTCCAGGAAGAGAGAAAGGGTTTAAGAAAAGGGTGAAGTACCATCCTAAGACTTGGTGACTGTCTTAGTTAGAGTTCCTATTGCTGTGGTGAAAAACCGTGACTAAAAAGCAAGTTGGGGAGGAAAGGGTTTATGTGGCTGATACTTCAGCACTAGTGTTTCACTGAAGGAAATCAGGACAGGATCTCAAACAGGGCAGGATCCTGGAGGCAAGACCTAATGCAGAAGCCACGGAGGGATGCTGCTTACTGGCTTGCTTCCCATGGCTTGATTAACCTACCTTCTTACAGAATGGAGGACCACCAGCCCATGGATGACTTCACCCACCATGGGATGGACCCTCCCCCATTTATCACTAAATGAGCAAATGCCTTACAGCTGGATCTCAAGGAGGCATTTTCCCAGCTGAGGCTCCTTCCTCTGATGACTCTAGCTTGTATCAAGTTGACACACAAAACCAGCTAGTACAAGTGACCAATTGTCAACTTGTCACACAAACACATCACTATTAAGATACAACCCTGCTTTTCTTACTCATTCCCATGATCTTAAATAACTTTAAAAGTCCTTCAGTCTTTACAAATTCAAACACATTAAAATTATAGCTCCTTTTAAAATAGTCAATCTCTTTAAAAATCCAAGTCTCTTTTAAAATTCAAGTCTCTCACCTGTGGGCTCCCAGTAAAATATGTTTTTGCTTCAAGAGGGAAGAATCAGAGCACAGTCACAATCAAATCAAATCAAAATGAAATTCCAACCATCCAATATCTGGAATCCTGTCCTGATCCTCTGGGCTCCTCCAAAGGCTTGGGTCACTTAGTCAGCCCTGCTCTCTGCAGTACACACAGCTTGTCTTCTAGGCTATGGCTGGCTCCTTTCCACTGACTCTGCTGTTCTTGGTGGTCATAGAGGGGGTCTTCTGCTGCAATGGGGCTGTACATTTATCAATAGCCTCTCATAGGCTCTCATCATGGTACTGAGCCTGAACTTCTTTGCATGACACTTTCAGTCCTGGGCTTTCAACTGCCACTGAGGCTGTACCTGGCCTCTCACAGTACCAAGTCTCCACTGCTCTCCATGACTCCCTTGTGCCTTTAAAACCAATACCACCTGGTTTACACATTACTAAGTCTGGCTGCCAGCATGAGGTACAAACATGACTACCTCTGGAACACAGCTTCTCTGTGCTCTCAGAAAAATCTTCCCAGAAGATTTTACCTCAGTGATGCTATTCTCTTGTTAAGACTAATTTCTTAGCTCCAGCCAAACAACATCATGTATGCCAGCAAAGCAAAGTTTTGCTTTAGTAGTTTTGGTAGCTTGTTAATCAGAGCTGATTCTTTAACGGCAACCAACTAGAACCACAGGATCTTAATTCAAAACAACAAATTGCCTGATAGAATCTTTAAACTTTCCTCTGAAATTTTGCAAGCCAGGCCTCCACCCCCTTCACATCTCTCAATATTCTTATCTTCTAAGTTCCCAAAGAATGTCCCACTGAGGTCTCTACACTCAATGATTTTTCTAAGCCAAAGTTCCAATGACCTTCCATAATCCTCCCCCAAAAAACATGGCTATGTCTATCAAGCAATACCCTACTCCTGGTACCAATTTCTGTCTTAGTTAGGGATTCATTTGCTGTGATGAAACACCATGATCAAAAAGCAAGTTGGGCCCTTCACCTTCTGGTAGAGAGAGGGACCTGGAGGCAGAACAAAACAGGCAGCTTCATCTAACACATTCCAGTCTTGCCCCTCTATCCTCTGGTTGAGAGAGAGTTAAGTCCCAGGAGCTCTTCTAGTCCACCTCTCTATCTTCGAGTCCTCTGATCTTCTGCCGTCAGACCCTTCCTGCTACCAAATCCCCCAGAATGAACTGGAGGCAGTACAAGCAGCCAGCATCATCAGCTGCCATTCCTGTCTTGCCCCTCCACCTTCTAGGAGAGAGAGAGAGAGAGAGAGAGAGAGAGAGAGAGAGAGAGAGAGAGAGAGAGAGAGAGAGAGAGAGAGAGAGAGAGGCAGGGAGGAGAGGATAGAGTCTTGAACTCATACTCACCAAGAGAGGGAGAGACCCCACCTATACCCACTGGAAGAAGAGATAAGAAGACAGCAGTATAAGAACACAGCCAACAACAGAAAGACTTATATGACAACACCAGAGTCTAGGGACTGTACACCAGCAAGACCTGAACATCCCAACACAGATGAAACAGAAGAGAATGACCTTAAAAATAACATCATGGAAATGGTAGAGGCCCTCAAAGAGAATATGAGAAAATCCCTTAAAGAAATGGAAGAAAAAACAAAAAAATGCAAGAAATCAACAAATCTCTCAAAGAAAGCAAGGGAAGCCAAGAAAAAAATAATGAAACAGATGAAGGAAACAATTCAAGACCAGAAAACTGAAATAGAGACAATAAAAAAACACAAGTTGAGGGAATGCTGGAAATAGAAAAGCTGAGTAAATGAAAAGGAACTACAGATATAACATAAACAACAGAATTCAAGAGATGGAAGACAGAATTCAGGTTCTGAAGATAAACTAGAGGAAATAGATTCATGTACCAAAGAAGAAAGTAAATCCAACAAATCCTTAACACAAAATATCCAGGAAATATGGGACACCAAACCTAAAAATAATAGGTATACAAGAAGGCAAAGAAGCCCAGCTCATAGATGCAGAAAACATATGCAACAAAATCATAGAAGAAACTTTTCCCAACCTGAAGAAGGACATGCTTATGAAAGTACAAGAAGCATTCCAAATACTAAATAGACTAAACCAAAAAAAATCCCTCACCATATAATAATCAACACACCAAACATATAGAATAAAGAAAGAATATTAAGAGCAGCAAAGGAAAAAGACCAAGTAACATATAAAGGCAGACATATCAGAATTACACATGACTATTCCATGAAAACTCTGAAAGCCAGAAGATCCTAGATAGATATTCTACCAACACTAAGAGACCACAGATTCCAGCCCAGACTACTATACCCAGCAAAACTCTTAATCACTGTAGATGGAGAAAACAAGATATTCCATGACAAAACCAGATTTACACAATACATATTCACAAACACAGCCCTACAGAAAATTCTGAAAGGAAAAATTCAACCCAAAGGAGTTAACTACACTCACAAAGACTTAGGCAATAGATAATCTCACTTTACCAAAAGCCAGAAATAGGGGAAAAACTCACACACAATACGACCACCAAAAATGAATCCAAAACAAGCAAGAATCAACAATCAATGGTCATTAATATCCCTCAATATCAATGGTCTTAACTCATCTATAAAAAGACACAGGTTAACAGAATGGATAAAAAGACAGAATCTATCTGCTGCATACAAAAAAACATACCTCAATTTCAAAGACAGAGGTTACCTCACAGTTAAGGGTTGGGAAAAGATTTTCCAATCAAATTGACCTAAGAAACAAGCAGGTGGAGCTACACTAATATCTAACAAATTAGACTTCAAAGTAAAATTAATCAAAGGAGATGAAGAAGGTCATTTCATATTAATCACAGGAAAAACACAGCAGGATGAATTCTCAGTTCTGAACATCAATGCCCCAAATGCAAAGGCAACCACATTTGTAAAAGAAACATTACTAAAACACAAATCACGCATTAAACCACACACACTTACAGTGGGAGACTTCAACATCCCAATATCACTACTGGACGGGACTACCAGACAGAAACTTAACAAAGAATCAAAGGAACTAACAGAAGTTATGACACAATTGTGTTTAATAGACATCTATAGAACATTCCATCCAAACACAAAAGAATATACCTTCTCAGTGCCACATGGAACCTTCTCTAAAATTGACCACATACTTGGCAATAAAGCAAACCTTAACAGATACTTAAAAACCGGAATAACCCCCTGTATCTTATTAGACCACCATGGCTTAAAATTAGAGTTCAACAAAAACACATATTTCATAAACCCCACAAACTCATGGAAATTGAACAATATTCAATTGCATCCTAATTCTGAAATATCAAGCTACACAAAATAGAGATGTCCTATGATATTTTATTGAGGAATAAATCACTTACATGAGAAGCCAAGAAATTTGAGAAGCAAAGGTCCGCATGCTGCTCTCCAGGCAAAAACCTGAACCCAAAGAGAGAGAGTCTTCTCCTGCCAGCCCTTTTATCCCCCATACATTCTACATACCTGTAGCCACACCCAAATGGGCATGGTCAGTGCTACAGGTACATACATCTCTCCCTACAATTCCCCTTTTCGTCTAAAGAAAAGATTTAGACTTAAAAATGAATTGGGTCAATATACAAAATGTTTCAAACATATATACAGCATATATACATAGAAGATGATAAACAAATTATAATCTACCTATATCCTATCCTAAGCACATCTAACCCATCTAAACCCTAAACTTATCTGAAAGAGATGTCCAAGTCTGAGCACCTCCTTCCAATCCCAATCCTAAATAATTGAAAACTAACTCTAACAGGTGTAATGTCAATAGTAGGGAAAGGGGATGTAGTATTTTCAGAATTACTTCCTGCTGAAATGGGACAACGATAACCTCATGGGATCCTGTAGGAAGAAAATGTTAGTATAGTGAAAATCTTAGGTGGATGGGCTACAACATTTGTACCCAGTCTCTGTTTGGTGGAAGATGCTTGACTGAAGTACTTGACTGAAGTTCTAATTTTGATTGAAGCTTTTGTCTGAGGCTCTGGCCAGAGTGTCTAAGGTGCACCATATCAGTTCATTGGTCTGGAGGTATGCAGAGCGATGATGTAGTCCCAAACCGGTTTCAGGGTGGTACTTGTCCGTTCAGATGCATCAAGTTGGATCAGATGGAATTGATGAATTGGAGCCCCATTTTCTTTCCAAAGTGTTTGAAGATTGCTGTTCTCTGTGGAAAACTCAAACATTAATGTTAACAAAGAAATTTCAACTTTTGTATGCATGCATACCAGGAAAGGTGGCAACAATATGGAAGATGATAAATGTGAGGGAAATTAGACTTTCAGAGTAGAACCGAGTATAAACAGATGACAGTCCCTAGATTTTGTTTTCATCTGTCTTACATCAATTGGTATAAAACAGAAACTCTGAATTTTATTTTAACAGCATGCTTGAATTTAGAGGAGGAGAGCCAAATACAACTCCCAAAATAGCTTTGGTAGAAGTGAATTCGGACCAAAAGAGTATTAGGATGTAATACTCCATAGGTCACAGTGTGACCTATGGGCTGAAGATGAATGCCCCAACGTTACAGAGGAACTCCGGGTGATTGTCCAGGTAGCAAGATGTCTCTGTCAATTTTAGTGTTTATGTATTATCCTTCTGTGGTCTTTGATGGAGTTGAAGACAAATAGTTATAATTATAGTTTTCCTTAGTTATGATAAAGGATAAGCTACATATAAGACTTTAGACTCACATAGATAGGATATATGATAAAATACTTTCTTTAAATTTTACTAAATATTAATGAACTAAATATTGTAACTATGGTCCCTACTTTATAACTGTTCTGTCATATATAATTTGACTCTGTTAAAGTTAAAACCTTTCTTTTTATTTGGACAGAAAAAAGGAAATTATGGGAGATGTCATTCTGTAAATATGTCTCTCTTATTGGTTGATAATAAGGCACTATTGGCCAATAGGGAAGCAAGATAGGTGAAACTAGGAGTCAAGGAGGATTCTGAGAAATGAAGTAAAGAGTAGAGAGTCGCTATGTGATCCCAGGGAAGAGAGGACACATCAGGATGCTGTCCTCAGAAAGATAATCCCTTATAGAAATATTTATTAGTAGTCATGGGTTGATACTTAAGACAGAAATAGCCAATGAGAAGCCCTGGACATTGGCCAACAGCATTGTAACTAATAAAGTTTCTCTGTGTTATTTGGCTCTGAGACCAGGCTGGAGTGAAGAATCATGTTACAGCAGCCTGCCCCCTGCCCCGGGGTAAAGGAAGAAATAAGGAAAAAAACAATACGTTTCCTAGAATTCAATGAAAATGAAGGCACATCATACCCAAACCTATAGAACACTCTGAAAGCAGTTCTAAGAGGGAAGTTCATAGCACTAAGTGCCCACATGAAGAAACTGGAGAATTGCCACACTAGAGAATTAACAGAACACCTGAAAGCTCTAGAGCAAAAAGAAACAGCTCACCCCGGAGGAGTAGACACCAGGAAATAATCAAATTGAGAGATGAAATCAACAAAGTAGAAACAAAGAAAACAATACAAAAAATCAATGAAATAAAGAGTTGGTTCTTTGAGAAAATCAACAAGATAAAAAAACCTTTATCCAACCTAACCAAAAGGCAGAGAGAGAACATGCTAATTAGCAAAATCAGAAATGAAAAGGAAGCATAATAACAGACACGGAGGAAATCCAAAGAATCATCACATCATACTTTGAAAACCTGTACTCCACAAAATTGGAATATTTAAAGGAAATGGACAGTTTTCTGGATATATATACTTACCAAAATTAAATCAAGAACAGAGAAACAATTTAAATAGACCTATAACCCTTAACGAAATAGAAGCAGCCATCAAAAGTCTTCCAAGCAAAAAAAGTCCAGGACCAGATGGTTTCAGTGCAGAATTCCACCAGAAATTCAAAGAATAGGTAATACCAATATTCTTAAAATTGTTCCGCACAATAGAAGCAGAAGGATCATTGCTAAACTCTTTTTAGGAGGCTCTAATTACCTTGGTACCCAAACCACACAAAGAAACAACTAAGATAGAGAACTACAGACCAATCTCCCTTATGAACATTGATGCAAAATCACTCAATAAAATCCTGTCAAATCGAATCCAAGAACAAATCAGAACATCAGAAAAATCATACACTATGATCAAGTAGGCTTCATCCCAGGGAAGGCAAGGACAGTTCAACATATGAAAATCCATCAATGTAATCCACCATATAAACAAACTGAGAAAGAAAAAACACATGATCATCTCACTAGATGATGAGAAGACATTGACAAAATTAACACCCCTTCATGATAAAGGTCTTAGAGAGATCAGGGATAACAGGAACATACCTGAACATAATAAAAGCTATATACAGTAAACCAACAGCTAACATCAAACTAAATGGAAAGAACCTCAATGCAATTCCTCTAAAATCAGGAATGAGACAAGGTTGTCCACTTTTTCCATATCTCTTCAATATTTTTCTTGAAGCTCTTGCTAGAGCAATAAGACAACAAAAGGAGATCAAGGGGATACAAATTAGAAAGGAAGAAGTCAAACTTTCACTATTTGCAGATGATATAATAGTGTACATAAGTGTTCTGAATGATTCTACTAGGGAACTCCTACAGGTGATAAACACCTTAAGCAAAGTGCAGCATACAAGATTAACCCCCCAAAAATCAGTAGCCCTACTATATATAGACAATAAATGTGCTGAAAAAGAAATAAGAGAAATGGTACCCTGTATAATAGCCACAAACAACATAAAATATCTTGGGGTAACTCTAACCAAACAGGTGGAAGACCTATATGACAAGAACTTTGAGTCATTAAAAAAGAAATTAAATAAGATGCCAGACAATTGAAAGATCTCCCATGCTCTTGGATAGGTAGGATCAACATAGTAAAAATGGCAATCTTACCAAAAGCAATCTACAGATTCAGTGCAATTCCTATCAAAATCCCAGAACAATTCTTCACAGACCTTGAAAGAACAATAATCAACTGTATATGGAAAAACAAAAGACCCAGGATAGCCAAAACAACCCTGTACAATAAAAGAACTTCAGGAGGCATCACCATCCCTGACTTCAAGCTCTACTATATATCTAGAGTAATGAAAACAGCTTGATATTGTCATAAAAATAGACAGGTAGACCAATGGAATTTAAGTGAAGCCCCTGATATTAACCCCCATATATGAACACCTGATCTTTGACAGAAAAGCTAAAACTATACAACGGAAAAAAGAAAACATCTTCAGCAAATGGTGCTGGCATAACAGATTGCTGGCATGTAGAAGACTTCAGATAGATCCATATCTATCACCATGCACAAAACTTAAGTCCAAATGGTTCAAAACCTCAATATAATTCAAGCCACACTGAACCTCTTAGAAGAGAAAGTGGGAAGTACCCTCAAACTAGATGGTAAAGGAGACTGCTTCCTGAGCAGAATACCACTAGCACAGACAGTGAGATTGACAATTAATAAATGGCACCTTCTGAAACTGAGAAGCTTTTGTAAGGCAAAGGACAGAGTCAACAAGATAAAATGGTAGCCTACAGAATGGGAGAGGGCTATCTCCAAAATTGACAAAGAACTCAAGAAGCAAGTCTCCAAAACACGAAAAAGATCCAATTAAAAAGTGGGGTACAGAACTAAATAGAGAATTCTCAATAGAGCAATAAAAATGACTAATATGATATACTTTGGAGATCCTTATGGAGTTTCTCACCCTCCCTGGTGAGCAGAAGTGGGATGGGGTGAGGGGCTGGGAGGGTTGTTGGGGGTCGGGGGAGCAGGGGAGGGAGAGGGAGCTGGAATTGACATGTGAAGCAAGCTCGTTTCTAGTTTAAATAAAAAACTATTTAGGAAGAAATGTGTTTATGTGGCTTACACTTCAGCATTGTTGTTCATTGCTGAAGGAAGTTAGGACAGGAACTCAAACAGGGCAGGATCCTGGAAGCAGGAGTTGATGCAGAAGCCATGGAGGGATGCTGCTTACTGGCTTGCTTCCCATGGCTTGCTTAGTCCACTTTCTTTTTTTATGAGACAGGGTTTCTCTGTATTGTTTTGGAGGCTGTCGGTCCAGCCTGGCCTCGAACTCACAGAGATCCGCCTGCCTCTGCTTCCCGAGTGCTGGGATTAAAGGTGTGCGCCACCACTGCCCGGCAGTCCACTTTCTTACAGAACCCAGGACTACCAGCCCAGGGATGTCTCCATTCACCATGGGCTGGACCCTCCCCATCCATCACTAAATGAGAAAATGCCTTACAGCTGGATCTCAAGGAGGCATTTTCTTGTATCAAGTTGACGCACAAAACCAGTAAGTACAGTGACTAAGACTTGTTCATAGTATTTCTATTTCCAGTCTGTGTATAGAATATGTTTGTATATGTACATGTGGAATGGTCAGCTGATCCAAAGTGGACACCATATTTATAACCAACATAAAAATCAAGGAATAAAACTGAGTATCTCAGAAGCAGCTAGAGAAAACTGACACACTATCCTCAAATTAAAAAAAAGCCACACATATCACTAGCTGAATTCTCAACTGCAATGACAGAAATTAAAAAAAATAAAATCACACTTCTAAAAGGTGGTTGAAAAACTGTGTAGATTTCTGGATACTAGAAGAAATAGAGACATTTTCTGGAAACTGATTGCAAACAAATAACTATTTTTAATGAAAACGTTTAAGAATCTATGTCAAAGCAATGAAATGACTCCAGAAAGAAATCTGCTTTGCAGAAATAAATGGCAAGAAGTCAGGAAAAACAGGGATGCTTTTCAAATAGCATTTGATATAAAACCACAGGAAGCTTCAAATCTGAGGAGTCTAAGTATGGAATTAAATTCTTTGAAAATAATGAGGCACAGGATATTAAGGAATATGAATACTTTCTTTTTGGATAGAATGAGACCAAAAGAGAAAAAACTCTGCATTATCAAGGTGTGATTGCTGACATTTTAGAAATTACTTATGAAATAGACATGGAATATGAACAATTATAAGGGGTATATCAAAGACAGAAAGGAAACGATTAGTCCAAAATAAAGCAGAATAAATAATCAAGGTAAATATAATGCAAAAAATATACAGGTGCCCTAATAATTTAATGGAATGTAAGTAGATTCCACTATCATCTAAATTTGATGCAAGGAAAGGGAGACAGGGAGGAAGAAAGAAGGAAAGGAGGGAGGAAATGAGGGAGGAAGAGGAAGGAGGAGGGCTAGTTTTGCCTGTATGTTTTTTAACTTACATAAAAACTTGCAACGATGCTGCTGCTCTTCAAATTAAGCATATAGAAAGATTAAAATCAACTCGTAAATTACTACACACTGAAGAGAATTAAGTATGTAGTGACATTAATATCAGACCTGTGTAGTCACGTTGTTATAGCCTTTGTTTTAGTGGTGAAGAGGCCCGTTTCATAATGACAAGAGGAGCAATTTATTCTGAAATCCATCCTGATTTAAAATGTATGAATGCCATTTAACAGTACTTCAAAAAATATCTTATTAGAAGAACTGACTAGGAAAAATGAATAGATTCACTATAAATTGGGAAATTTTGTACTCCTCTGCTTAATGAATATAGAAAGCAGGTTAAAAACTCAATAGTGTGTCAATTTATACCACATATACACAGACAACAGTGCACCCCAAAATAGAGAAAATAGAAACTTTCTTGTTATATGCTAGAATTTGAGGGGAAAACGACTGTGAAATACAGGTTTTAACAAAATTTATGGAGTTATAAAATTTGTGTTCAGTGATTATGATACAGTTAGACACCTTTTACAAAATTGCAAAAACAACACATGGATCTGAAACATTAATACACAATTCGATATAATGCCTGAATCACAAAATGAACAAGTTACTACAGCAAAGAAAAGCAGAGCAATCAAGTAGAAGAAATGATGGATAAATTCTTAAAGAAAAAAACAAGACTGAACAGACTTGAAAAGAAACAAATGCAGAACAGACCAATAAAACAAAACGTTCTTTTAAATATTTCTTATTTATGTGTGTGATGTGAGTGCTTGGTGCCTACAGAGGCCAGCAGAAGGCATTTTATCCCCTGTAACTGAAGCTAGAGATGGTTGTGAGCTCCCTTGTCAGTGGAACTGAACAGAGGTCTTCTACAAGAGCAGCGAGCTCTTCTAACCACTGAGTACCTGTCCAGCCCCTCAGTGTGTTTCTTACAAAAATATTCTAACCTTTGATGTGGCTATAAGAAAGAGAAACCCCAAATCTATGAAAGAGTTTTAAACAAACAACCAAAATGTTGAAATGAATTTATAACAAATTGAAAACTAAAAGAAAACTTTTCTTTAAAGAAAAATATAACAAAATATTTCAAATTGAGAAAATTAAAAAGCCTACAAGTAGTAAATATTTTTAAAGAGCCATTAAACTCTACCCTTAAAATACTCCATATTATCTATTGATATTATCTATTAAAATTCAATTTGTAGGTAACACCAATAGACAAACTATTCAAGAGAGCAGAAAGGTACAAAACATTCTAACTTACTCAGAACTATGTATCAATATTTTAATACAGATAAGAGAAAGGGGTAGACATACAAGGAAAAAAGCAGCCTGATGCTCACAAATAGGTTAGATTAAAAAAATGTCAAACCAGGTACACATTTTAAAACAAAATAATTCAAAATAGAAAAATGGCTTTATACTTGACTTTCAGAAATAGTGATAATTTAGAACATTAAATAATACTACACAGTTAACAACTTAAAGTTGAGAGCTTATAAAATGGGTATTGATTTCATAGAAGAAACAGTCTTGCACAGTAACAGAAACAAACTAATGCTCACTAATAACAAGAATGACAGATTGTGGCACAACTGCTCTGTGAATATTGTATAACCCATGAAAATGGTGGATCTGGAGTCTGCATGCCAAAGTAGGTGAATTTTGCTAACATAATTTGGGGTTACAAAGGCAATTTATGGAACAATTACAGAATAATGTACTTATTTTTCTTTCTTTCTTCCTTCCTTTCATTTTATGATTTTTTGAGACAGGGTTTCTCTGTATTCCTTTGGAGCCTGTTCTGGAACTCACTCTATAGGCCAGGCTGGCTTCCAACTCATAGAGATCCACCTCCGAGTGCTGGGATTACAGAATAATGTAATTCTTATAAAATCTAAAAACCTGTTAAACAAATCCACCTATCTTTGGGGATGCACACATATGAATTAAAAATAGAAGGACGGGCATGGCAATGATTTTCAAAAGACAACTTAAGCATCAAAAGCTTTTAGGGCTGCTTTATTTAAAGACAAAGAGATGGGGGTGGGGATGAGAGCACAGGAGGAGCCTATTTTGATTTTGATGACAGGGTTCTCTGATGTCTTAAAGTATATTCACCTTTACTCATTTCTTATAAAATAATGTTATTGTCCAAGTCTTTCATGAACAAAGATAAACAAAATAAAAAGTGTCTAAGAGGGAATGAACTGATTGACATAGCCAACTGTGTGTTCCAGTGCTTGTTGATGCAATAGTATTAGAAGAAAAGAAATGGAAGAAATGAAGGCATAGAGGTAAATACCTCACTTGAGTTCCCGAAATTCATAGACGAGGGCAGTAAAATCTGCAGCAGACACATGGAGTGGCTGTGTATAGTAAAGAGAACAAGAGAATGGGCTGTTGAAGAGGCCACAAGACTCCCAGGTAAGAGTATTAACTAACTCTTCTACCTGTTACTTCAAACTGTGCAGAATGAGAATAGTTACTGTGATGGAGAGACAGATGCGGGACTGTTTTAAATAAATACTTGGTGACTGTACCTCTTACATTTCTACTGATAGCAATAACAAGGAAAACATGGTGGTTGAAAGCTTTTTAAATTAAAAAACTGTTTAATCTCTTATGAGTGTTCATTTGTATGTATGTGTGGGCATCCTGGGAATGCCTGTTGCTCACAGAGGCTGGAAGAGGGACTGGGATGGCTAGTGTTAGGTTTCAAACCTGGCAAAGGCTGTTTAACAGATCAAAGCAGACCTGGCAGCCAGGTTCTTCCAGAATTCCCCAGTCCCTACCTGTTACAGGGCGTTCCTGACTGGCACATCCTGCCCCCTACCCTGAATTCCCCAGCCCAGGGGCTGGGCTGCCCTTCCCTACATAAGTCAACTATTTTGGTTACCTGGCCCTTTGGTCTACTCTCTCAGCTGCTGCACAGGATTCCCTTGTCTCCTCTCTAACTTCCCCACCCTCTCTCCTCACAAGGCTGAGGGTCATGTCAACTCTGGACTCTTCTAGATGTCCCTGCCTCTGGTTATGCTTTCCCCCTTTTCTGTAATAAACTTTCTCTTCCACCACATTTAGGAGCAGTCATGTTCCTTTCTGTTTTATTTCCTTTTTTCGTATAGTTATGACCTGCCATGTGGATCCTCATCATTGAACCCAGGTTGTCTTATTTATTCATTCATTCATTCATTCATTTATTTATTTTGGCTTTTTGAGACAGGGTTTCTCTGAGTTGTTTTGGAGGCTGTCCTGGAACTTGCTCTGTAGACCAGGCTGGCCTCGAACTCACAGAGATTCACCTGCTTCTGCCTCCTGAGTGCTGGGATTAAAAGTGTGCACCACCAACACCCAGCAAGGTTGTTTTATCTTAACCACTAGCCATCTCTCCAGCCTGGTTAGAAGTTTTTAATGCCCTGGATATTTTTTTCTTCTCATGTAAAGGTTTTCCTTGTTACAAGGGCTGGGATTGATTTTATTCTTACGATTATTTTGTTCTCAGAACTTATCTGACAACAAAAGGACATGACTGCCCGTGCTGGAAGCAGACTCTCCAGTGTCAATCCTCAAGATGGCCCTGCAAAGACCAGGGAGTGCTGCCCATGTCTGTTTTGGAGCAGAGCTTTCTCATATACCCCTGTGGTATGGTGCTAGGTATGCTACTGATGCATGATCTACATTGTTAACGTGGGGTATGGCTGGGCCGGGAAATGCATCTATGAGTCAAGAGAACAAAGACTAGGGCAGCTCCTGATGGGGGAAGTCCCGTGTATATGTCAATAAAGCACTGTTGGACAATAGGGAAGCAAGATAGATGGGACGAGAAGTCAAGGAGGACTCTGGGAAGGAGAAACACAAGGAGTCAAGATGTAACCACCATAGGGGTAAGAAGCCCGGACCCTTTTCTCCGGTAAGAGAAATACTTAGATTTGCAGTTATGGGGTAAATGCTTAAGTCAGAGATAGCCAGTATAGAAACAAGCAAGGCCAACAGCTTCATAATTAATACAGCGTCTGTCTTGTGTGTTATTTGGGGACTACAACTTGGCAGAGCCCAGGCAACTGGTGGGGAAAAACCAAAGCAGCTGGCAAGGAAAAGGCTTCTCTCAACAACTCCAACTAAGAGAAGTTAGATTGGACCACACATTTTAGACATATCATCTACGAAGATAGCCACCAGCTCCTTCAGGTCTCCTGCTAACATCCTGTACTCTACTTCAGGGACCTTCCCTTTCTTGTGAGTCAGGGAAAAGTCCGTTTAGCTGGTCTGCAGCTAAGGTTTCTCTTGGCTCCACCATCAGCAACTGAGGTAATGCTTACTTGTCCCATCCAGTGGTATTTTCTCTAATCTAGCTCAGGACAATTTCATGTCTGTAGTCTAGTGGGATATCAGAAAGTCCCTGAACCTGACAAGGGTGGGGGTAATATGGTTTCTACCTACTATAGACAGCATATTTGCAACAAACTTGACTGGGATGGGAGCCTTCCTCTCACCCTCCATGTCCTATTAGGCATGGAGGAAATAGCACACTGTAGGTTATTAGTCACTTACGAGGCTGAAGCCGTCTTTCAGGCGTTGGTCAGGCTGACACCTCCAACAAATTGTCGCTGGCTTTGCTCCAGTTGCTCTCAACACTGTAGGCTGCTTTTCCAACTAAACTTATATCAGTTTCCACAAAGTCACTCATGTTAGGGGATATTCATAGTCACCACCTTGCCTTGTCTGGGTCCAGGTGACCAAGAATTTTCTGCGGCAGCTCTGCTGAGAATGGCCACTTATGATTTTCATATTGAGCATCTTGGGTATGTATGCTTGGCCCTCATCCCTTAGTGCTCACTGCTGCTGAAGAGCCAGGGACCAAAGTCATCCCAGTGCCTTGAACTCACAGCTTCACGTCCCTGCTCTGCCATCTTGTTCGTTTAAAGAAACAAGGGGAAAAATAGTTTTTAAAAAGTGAGTGACAAGTTATGCCATAAATGTTACTTGCATTCTGTGTTAGACAGTTTGGGGGTGAAAGAAAATGGAGGAACTTTACCTGAAGGCACTTCAAGGTCAACAGTGTATTCAGGCGTGAATTCAATAAGAGCTAGATAAGGAAGGCCACCTGTCTCCTTTTGTCAGAGGGGGATGTCCTTCACTCAGTCTGCTGTACAGTGAGTGCATGGCAAAGTCAAGTAGGATGAAAATCTGGTCATCAGGAAATGGATTCAGTAGTACTGAATCGAGAGTGCTCAGGAATTTAATTTGATCCACCACTAAGAAGCTTGCAGAGGATGTTTGCAAGTGTGCCTTATGGAAAGGGAAGTGATTGGGTTCAGTTAACCCAGAGGTCCTAGGTCTACAGGGTTAGCCTCCATGGCACAGAGTGTAATGCGTCTACCTTCCTCAGAGTACCTGTCACTGATCCTCACCGAGTACCTCTGTTCACATTAGTGAGCTCTGCTTTTTGAACTTCGGTTTCAGCTTCCTCTTCAGCAAGGCTAGGGTTTCTTAATGGCATTTTATCTTCCGGCAGCTCAGGTTTTATTTCCTGTCATTGACAGTAGCCAGCAAAGCTCTGGCTGCAGAGTGACTGTTCAGTAAATACAGGATCAAGCTACATACCCACCGTGTATAGGTAAGCTAAGCTGAGCACACACATTTCGGATTGGCTGTACATTAGAAAACAAAGGATCTGTGTTTTTTTATTAGAAACTGTTTCACATTTAAAAGAAAATCTTAGCTTGTAAAATTTCACCTTTACTCTCGGTTCTTCCCTACCTCCTTGCAATCTGAGATTTATAGAAACATGAGTAGTTGCCGTGGAGACAATGCTGGGCACTAGAGAAGCCATCTGAGAAAAATGGCAAGAGCTGCTGTATTAGACAGAAGCATCATTGGGCATTAATCTTTTCTTTGTTTTCAGTAAAGTATAAAAGTAAAATACTGATATATATATATATATATATATGATCTTGTGGGTTTACTCTCTTTGCTTCAGGGCTGATATTCAACTTATTTATAATAAGCTCACAACTTGTTAGGATTCTGAAATTGCTACACGGTGATTGGGAAACAGTCATTGAACCCGATTCCCCCAGAACCCTAGTCTTTTGCCTGTTATCTCCTCTCAGTCCTGCACCTTACAGAATCCCTCATAAACCAGGCATGTGGTTGAATATGAATGTCCTCACAGGCTTGTGTGATGAACACATGGTCCCCAGATGGTGGCACTGTCTTGGGAAGTTCTCTTAACTTTAGGAAGGGAGACCTATTTGGGGAGTTGAGTCTTCAGGGTTTCACCCCTAGTCCTTTCCTGTGTCCCTGTCTTTTTGGTCTCTGTCTGTCTGTCTGTCTGTCTGTCTGTCTGTCTGTCATGCTTGCTTGCCTGTTATCCCTTGCTCTCTCTCTACTTCTCCTCCTCTCCCGTCTTCTTCCTGTCTTCATGAAGTGAGGAAGTTCTCCGGCTACACACCATGTGTTCCGCAGCTTTACCATGATGTTCTGCTGTAGTTTGGAATCAATGAATGGACCCAAATGTGAACTAAATTCTTTGAAACCATGAGTTAAAACAAATCCTTCCCACCTTAAGTTGTTTTCTCAGGTGTTTTGGTCACAGAAATGGAAAAGTAAGCAGTATTGTAGCAGATAAAGGCTAACCATTTCTTAGTCAAGCCAGACCCAGCACCATGGCAATAGCTGGCAACTGGTACCCATGATGTCTCTACTGACTGTCACTACAGTGCATCTCATGTAAGACAGCATTTCTCAGAGTCACAAACTAGTCTTCTTCACACATGTGTGAAGCCCGGCCAAGACTTTATATTCTCCTTGAATTATCAGATAGCATTAGAAACTCAATTATTTAGTATAATAATAAAAAAATTCAGCCTGACTTGAAAACTCAGGGGTCTTGGGAACACTGTACTTCCATTCCCAAAAGATAACAGAATAAGTGGAGCAGTAATTGCTCACTTCAGACAACGTCAGAGCTCCCAGCTCAGTGACGCCATCTTTGTTGCGTCTTTTGTTCACTGAAAGGGCCGAAGCTTTTAACCTTGAACATGCCTCAATAGGTATTTACTTTTCTCTGGCTGGTTCTATATTAACCTGAAACCCCACTGCTGGGACTGTTTGGTTCTAGACTTGTAGGTCATCCAATATGACACCACCCTGCTGTGTCTCCTGACTCATTTGTGAATCTCTTTATAGCAGTCATCTCATTCTCAAGATGGCACATTTGGACTTTACAGACCTGAAATGTGGACAATATAATCCCCGTGATGCTCAGCTTCCCCAAGAGAAAACCGAAAATGAGGGAGCAGCTTGTACACTAATCTTGATATTAATTATCAATTCCAGATAGAGAAAAATGGGGCCGCTGCTAAATATATTTGTTTGGTAAGTGGAAAACAAAATCCTGTCTTTTACAGGGAAACTACTGCTGCCAATTATGCTGCTATTTTTGGGGGAGGAAGTGTTCCAGCAGGGGCAGGCCCAGGGGTGCTACCCACTCAGTTGCTATTTTCTCTCCTAATTGTGACTGCCACCTGCCCATTGGTGAATGCACAGCTATACCTAATGACAAACAAAAGAGAACGTTCTGAAGTCACGTGTAATCAGAGATGATGCCTCAGTTTTCTCTCGTGGCGTCTGGCACATCACCACAAACATTGTTGTCTTAGATAGCTGCTGTTACTTGCTCCCACTTTTTTGGCCCAGCAGCAGTGAAGGACCATTCCTTCTTTGCTGTCACCTGGCAGTTGCATGGTGGCCCTTTTCATGTCTCTGTCAATTGGTGTCTCTCCAGGTAGGGTTACTGGGCTGTGTGGCCTCTCTGAACTTCTGGTGTGCTGGTCTCAGAGTAGCCAGAAGATGAGAGCAGAAGCCATATTCTACCACCCACAGACAAGTCACAAGGTCAGTCTAGACTCAAACCATGAGGAACACGTGTTAAGTCTTGAGAGGAGAAGGGGGGTGGGGCACAGAGCATGCACACAGGTGTGAGCTGTCATCATCCTCTGTTCAAGAATGATGGAACCTGAGACTGGAACTGAGAGAGGGACACGGTCCACTCTAATGAAAGTGATTACAATAGAAAACTCTATGTGGTAGGCTATTGGGAACAGTATCCGATAGAGATAGGCTCTAATGAGATGGGAAATATAAATATAAGGGAAACTGTGGAGAGTTTCTCATTTGGAATTTACAAAAAAAACCTATAAAGATGTAAAGTGAGAGAGAAGGTAAAATTGAGATTGGGGAGGAACAGCTGAAGGGTTGGAGAGGTAAGGTATGGGGCAAAAGCAATGGAGGGTGAGCTTCCTGAACTAGTTATCTGCTATTTGCTCCAACATGGTCCAGCAGCTTCATGTCCTCACTTAGCCCAAAGCGTTCATGTTCCTACCCATCGCTTCTATTCTCTCTCAAGTTAGCATCTTCTCTAGCAAGGCCATGAGATCATGCAGACAACTCCTCAAAGTTCCTCTTCTTCTGTATTTTAGATACTGCATTCTGGGTATATTATATACTTTTAAATAGTTTTATTCCTCTATGAGTAAGTACAGTATTCTCACTACAGAATTTGGAATTGTGCATTAAAGTCACCCAGAAAGGGAACCAGAGACCTAGAGGGATGGAACCTGACCAGAAAGCAGACTGTCCATGCTACCTGAGCCCTCTAGATCATCAGGGCTTCTCTTCTGGCTTGCACAAATGCATCAACAGCTACATGCAAATTATCAAAAATAGCAATTTGACTTTGATTAACAAGTGAGAAATATAGACCTACATGCACCTGAACTAAAATAATAAAGGAGTAGGGCAGGTCATATAAGCAGTCAGCACTGTTGTAGTCATAACAATGACAAGCAACAGGAAGCAGACACGGGGTGCTTCTGGCTGTAAGTCACTGGGCTACGATGTATTGATTTTTGGCAGCACTGACAACCTTGTCAGTGAAGACACTGGGTGTGACCTGCGTCTATAATGACCCAGGAGTGACTGAGGAAGGTGGATGAGGAGAGAGACCCCAGGAAGGAGAACAGTTGCCATTAGGAAGGAAGGTGAATAGATGGAAGTCACTGCACAAACTATACTTATTCCATTTGTGCTTCATCATCTCAACTGAGAAAGTGGAAGAAGCGTAACTGATTAATTTCTAAAATTTGAACTCACAGACTTTGAGCGATCTATCTAGACACACTTCAGCTATGGATTCCTGCATGCTGTGTGTTTATGCATTGTCTGCAACATTTGCCAGAGTCCCCAATAGCCAGAAAACATATGCATCACCTTCTATACCTTAGACCTCAATAGCTCCTCTGAGTTCTGGACATTGATGTCTGGTAACCTTAGGAAGGGGAAGGTCCCCCTACCCACTTAATTGTGCCTAAACCTACCCCAAAGTGGACAAATTCATATCTGAAAAGTGTGTCCTGCAGGCTTATACTTTGAATGCTCTATCCCTGCTTGTGGCTCTATTTTGAAAGCTGTGGCATCTTGGGGAGGTTAAGCCTGGATGCCAGAAGGAGGCCACTACGGGAGAGCTGCGGGGGCTGTATCCATTCCTGGGTCTCATGTTTTCTGCATCCAGATCTACCAAGATGTAAGTCCTCTCCACTACCTGCTCTCACTGTTGTTTTTTTCCCCGTGGCGAAGAGCTGAAATCTCCCTGAAACAATGAGCTACAGCAACCTCTCTTTTCCCCTGCATGATTTCTGTCACATGGTTTGATCACAACAACACAAATGTAATTGACAGAGGCTTGCCTGAGACTGGGCTGTCCAGCTGTCCTTTTGTCTGTTAAATCACTAGTAACTCCACTTATCACGCAGCATTTTCAGTAAAAGTAGTCTGCACATTTCTGACCATTCAAAGGTGTTGTTCATTAGGAGATGAAGATGTTACCCAGCTCCTGAGAAACTCATTTGAGGCAGTTTCTGATGTTGGTTTCAGTCTATTACCTAAGCCACCCAGACTGACAGGAGGGGGTAGTTCTTATTAAGTGTTGCTAAACAAAGGTAATTCCTTCTAGACACTGCACCCCAGCTAGGCTTGACTTTGAGACTTTATAAAGCAAGAAACATTTTCAACAATATACATTTGAATTCCTATTTTAGTTCATTTTGGTGGGCAGAAGAAAATCACTTATTTTTGTCTCTTTTCTTCAACTTGTAAGTAGGCTACTCTGAATATAAATAAGTAAAAACAAGTAAGGTTAATGGGCCAGGGGAAAAATGGGATTGACCACACACACACATTTGACACACAATGTTATGATTTAATCACCAGTTTTGCTCCCTGGACACTTGAGTTCTTCCTCATTGTGTCAAGAAAGGAAGTTGCAAGAAAAATTCACAGGTCTTCCTCTTACATATGATAGCTTCTTTAGAGTCTTCAAATATGATTTTGGAAACTTCCAGACTCTGTGCCTTCATAAATAATTATTCTACTTTATTTAATTCAATTTTCTAGAGAATACATATGCAGAGAAAATTCATAAAAGATATGGTTAGAATCTATGGATAAAATGCTTTATAAGTTATCTTCTTATATATATTAATTACTTTAATTTTAAATAGCTTGCTTTGCATGTCAATCCCAGTTCCCTCTCCCTCCCTTCCTCCCCCACCCCCTTATTATCCCCCCAGCTTCCCACCCTATCCCTACTTCCTTCCACATAAGGGATATCCAGAGTCTGTCATTTCTCTCAGGGCAGGGTCCAGGCACTCCCCTAAGAGACCAGGCTGAGAGAGCATCCCTCTTTGTGTTATGGACACACGAAGTCCATATGTATGCCAGGGATAAATACTGATCTACTGCCCAGGACCCCATAGGTTGCCCAGGCCTCCTCACTGACTCTCACACTCAAGGGGTCTGGATCAGTTCCATGCTGGCCTCCCAGCTGTCAGTTTGGAGTCCAAGAGCTCCCCTTGTTCAAATCAGCCATCTTTGCTGGTTTCGCCAGCCCATTCTTTGCCAATTTGCTCATCACTCTTCTCTCTCTGTCACTGGGTTCCATGGGTTCAGTTCAGTGCTTAACTGTGTGTGTTTGCCTCTGCTTCCATCAGTCACTTGACGAAGGTTCTAGGATAGCATATAAGGTAGACATCAAGTTCGTTATCAGGAATGGGCATTCGAGGTGGTCTGTCCACTATTGCTTAGCTTGCCAGTTGGTATCATCCTTTTAGAGCACTAGAGGTCTCACTGTTGCCAGATCTGTCTTCTAACCTATGACTCCCTCTATTATGGTATTTCTCATCCTGTTCTCCCCTGTTCTTCTCCCAACTTAACCTACCTGCTCCCCCATGACCTGCACTCTCCTCCTCTTTTCCTCCTCCTTTCTTCCCAGCTCCCACTCCCCCCCCAACTCCCACCATGTTCCCAATTTGTTCAGGAGATCTTGCCTCATTCCTCTTCACTGGGGTACCATGCATATCTCTCTTAGGTTCTTTGCTGTTTCCAAGACTCTCTGTCAGTGGAATTGCAGACTGGCACTATCCTGATCCATGTCTAAAACCCATATATGAGTGAGTACATACTATGCTTGTCTTTTTGTGACTGAGTTACCTCACTCAGGATGGTTTCTTCCAGTGCCATCCATTTACCTGCGAATTTCAAGATTCCATTGTTTTTATCTGCTGAGTAGTACTCCATTGTGTAAATGTACCACATTTTCTGTATCCACTCTTCAGCTGAGGGGCATCTAGGTTGCTTCCAGGTTCTGGCTATTACAAATAATAATGCAATGAACACAGTGGAACAGATGTCCTTGTTGTATGAATTTGCATCTTTTGGATATATGCCTAAGAGTGGAATTGCTGGGTCTTGTGGTAGATTGATTCCCATTTTCCTGAGGAATCTCCATACTGATTTCCAAAGTGTATTGTTCAATTTCCATGAGTTTGTAGGGTTTCTGTGATTTGTGTTATTGTTGAATTCTAATTTTAATCCATGGTGGTCTGAGAAGATACAGTTGGTTATCCCATTTTTTTGTATCTGTGAAGGTTTACTATGTTTCCTATTATGTGGTCAATTTTAGAGAATGTTCCATGTGGCACTGAGAAGAAGTTATATCCCTTTGTATTTGGGTGGAATGATATATATATATATGTATATATATATATATATATATATATATGTATGTATATACATATATATGTGTATATGTATATATATATATATGTTAAACCTAGTTGGGTCATAACTTCTATTACTTCTTTTGTTTCTTTGTTAAGTTTCTGTATGGAGGTCCTGTCTAGTGGTGAGAGTGGAGTGTTGAAGTCTCCTCTACTAGTGTGAGAGATTTTATGTGTGATTTGAGCTTTAGTAATGTTTCTTTCATGAATGTGGGTGTTTTTGTATTTGGGGCATAGATGTTCAAAATTGAGACTTCATCTTGATGGACTTTTCCTTTGATGAATCTGAAATGTCCTTCTTCATCTCTCTTGACTGATTTTAATTTGAAGTCTAATTTGTTAGATATTAGGATTGCTACGCCAGCTTCTTTCTTGGGTCCATTTGACTGGAAAATCTTTTCCCAACTCTTTACTCTGAGGTAATGTCTGTCTTTGACATTGAGATGTGTTTCTTGTATGCAGCAGGATGGGTTCTGTCTTTGTATCCATTCTGCTAGTCTGTGTCCTTTTATAGGCAAGTTGAGACCATTGATATTGAGGGATATTAATGACCATTGATTGATGATTCTTGTTTGTGCTTGATTTATTGGTAGTGGAGTTAGTGTGTGTAGGTTCTCCTCCCCTTTTCTTTTGGTGTTTGGTAAAGTGGGATTATCTATTGTTTGTGTCTTTGTGAGTGTAGTTATCTTCGTTGGGTCTAGGTTTTCCTTTCAGGACTTTCTGTAGAGCTGAATTCATGGATACGTATTATTTAAATCTGGCTTTGTCATGGAATTTTTTTTGTTTTCTCCATCTATGGTAATTGAAAGCTTTGCAGGATATAGTAGTCTGGGATGGCATCCTTGTTCCCTTAGCGTTTGTAGGACATCTGTCCAGGATCTTCTGGCTTTCATAGTTTCCATTGAGAAGTTGGGTGTAATTCGGATAGGTCTGACTTTATATGTTACTTGGCCTTTTTCTTTAGTTGCTCTCAATATTTTCTCTTTATTCTGTAGGTTTGATGCTTTGATTATTATGTGACGAGGCAACTTCTTTTTCTGGTTCTGTAAGATTCTTGTATTTTCATAGGCATATCCTTCTTTAGGTTAGGGAAGTTTTCTTCTATAATTTTGCTGAATATGTTTTCTGTACCTTTGAGCTGTATTTCTTTGCTTTCTTCTATACCTATTTTTCTCAGGTTTGGCTTCTTTATGGTGTCCCATATTTCCTGGATATTTTGTGTTAGGCATTTGTTGCTTTTGAGATTTTTTTTGGTTGATGACTGTATATCCTCTAATGAGTCTTCAACGCCTGAGATTCTCTCGTCTGTCTCTTGTATTCTATTTGTGATACATGCATCTGCAGTTTCTGATCATTTACCCAGGTTTTCTATTTCCAGCATTCCCTCATTCTGTTTTTTTTTATTGTTTCTGTTTCGGCTTTCAATCCTTCAACTGTTTGAGCTGTTTCCTTCATTTGTTTGGTTGTTTTTTTCTTGGTACTCTTTAGATTCTTTAAGAGATTTGTTTATTTCTTGAATTTTTTTTGGTTCATCTTTTCCTCCATTTCATGTATTTTTGTATGTTTTTTCTTTTATTTCTTTAAGAGATTTCCTTGTTTCCTCTTTGAGGGTCTCTATCATCTTCATAAAATAATTTTTAAGGTCTCTCTGTCTCTTCTGCTTCATCTATGTAGTGCTTTTCAGGTCTTACTGGTGTTGGATCTCTAGATTCTGGTGGAGTCATATTGGTCTTTCTATTGCTGAGTGAGCTCTTATTCTGTCTTCTTCCCATCTCTTCTTCCAGTGGGTGCAGGTGGGGTCTTTCTATCTCCACTGGTCTCCTTCTTTCCTGAAGCTGAAGCTGGGGGTGCTGGGGAGTGGGGTCTGAAGCTGGGGACACCGAAGGGTGGGGTCTGGAAGGACTTTCTTGTGTGGTGGATCCTCTGGATGCCAGAGCCAGGACCCTAAAGATTGAGGGGGTAGGTGATGGGTGGGGGAGTATTCCCAGGAGGACCCAAGCTCACCTGAGTCTGGGATGTCAGAGAGTGGAGTCTGGAAGAACTGATGCCTTTCCTGTGTGGGTGGCAGGAGCAGTCCCCAGAAGATTGAGGGAGTGGGTGATAGGCAGGGGTAGGGTGGTCCCAGGGGGACCCAAGCTCACTTGAAGCTGGGGACACTGGAGGATGGGGTCTGGAAGGACTGATGCCTTTCCTGTGTGGGCAGATCCTCTGTATTTATTTTCTTATATTAAAGGAAACTTGCTATGTGTTGTTTTAGGCATTATGTATCCTGCTGCCTTCATCTATGTGTGGTCATGTAGGTATGTGAGGAAAGGAGGGAAAGAGAGAGGCTATGGAGGGCTAAGTTCCATCTTTGCACATCAGAGACAGACAGGTACCTCTGTCAGCCAAACCCTAACTTCAGAATGCAAGAATGTGACTCCAGGGATCTTTGAAGGGCTGCAGTTAGAAGAGAATGTCCAAGAAAAGCAGGAGGTCCTAGAGCCAGGTACCTTATAATCATGGTCTCAAATTAAGTTCTGTCTAATGGATGAAAAATTATACCTTTCTGTATCCCATGCTGAAATTGTACAGAGGCAGAGCATCGGGTCACACTCTAGTTCATACTTAGCAAATGACAAGTAACTTTCTCCAACACAATATCCTTGGTGTGAGAATCATATTGAGAAAGACAGCTTCCCCTCCATCTTGCATCTCGTAAACTCTGCATTCACAAGCGTGTACAAGCAGGGGACAGAGATGAACACATTCTTGATGAGTCAGCTCCCACCCCAACACACACACACACACACACACACACACACACACACACACACACACACACTTTGGAGTAGGGCAGAGAGCAAACCAGTTTATATCGAAATTACTGACATGGCTGAAAATTGGATCAATGATGAGGTAGCTACAATAAGCCTTCTCCTTTCATCCCCTCCCAGAAATACAGCTAAGATTACTTTAAAGAAAGTCTGGGTGTCTTTCAGAGAAGAGATAGAAGTACAGGTGAGGAGCTGCTCCAAACAGGTCATCAATCAATACCAGTGTCTGCCACTCAATCCACCCGTGAGTCTCATCCTGCTTACTGGAAAAGAGTGTTATTTTCTCTTACACTTTTAACTCATGCATCAGGCCTGTAAATAATTAATGCTTCAGACACAAAGGAAAAGAAAGCTGTGCTTGGACCCGGAAGAAGCAGCATGCATGTTTTTCTTGACTACTTCAATATGCAAAATTTGCTGCCACTTAGGGGGCTCTATGTTCTGCTTTCAACAGAAGACACAAACAATAGCTTGAATTCAGTGTCAAAACGAATTGTCACGTGACTTGAGGGATGTACTTAAAGGCTTTTGCGTTGGGGCATTAGGAATCTCAGTACACATTTAGAACAAGGGTGGTGTTTGCAGAGCATGTGTTTCAACACAGGACTTCTGATTACTTATAAGAACCCCAAATTCAACTCATGTATGAGTCATTTCTCTGGTTTGGCCTCTTATAGGGGAAATTGATGGCTATTTGCAGTCAGCCAAGTCATGACACCGGTCTAGAAAAGCTTATGGGTAGCCTACTGTAGGTAAGGGGACAGAAAGAGGAAAGTAATATCCACACTTCATTTATACTCATGTAGAACAGAGGGTTAGAAATGGGGCTGTCTTGGTGTATTGGGATGGTGTGATCTTTGCATACATACACCCGATGCTAGAGACCACTCTTAAATTGTTGTCCTAAGGAATGATGGAAAGAACATAAGAAAAAGTATGTAAAATCTGTGCACCATTATTGTCACTGTGATCCTATGCTCAAGTCCTAGAGGGTTTGGAGATTCTCTAATGAGAGCCCAGACTATTATAGCAAAGACCCCAGAACAATAAACCCCAAATTAAACCTTCCCCAGGAATCCTCTGCTGGGGAAAGAGAAACACTGAAAACCCCTTGGTCCAGAGGATCAGCCAAATGATGGACCAGTCTCCCACGAAGATCCGACACACTTCCACCATCTTATCTTGGGGCCAAATGAAATCATTCATTTCCCTTGGCTTTTGATTTCACTTTTCTATAAATTGGAGCACTGCTATAGAGAAGGTGGAGAAAAACAAAGTAAATCCATTTTCCTTTACTGAGTTCTGTTTCCTAATTTCTTCTAAATACAACAAAAGCAAGATTTTCAGGACTAAATGCCCCTTAACACTGTGACTCAGGACATTTGCTTCATTAACTGTGTAATTTGAAATAAGCATGGTGTTTAAGGTCAGGGCAGGTTCTTCTCTCAACATAGTCATCCACATACCTGGGGAAGTAGGCAAATGGGTTAGTTTTAGGGTCTCCATGTGCAAATGCAGGCAGTTGGAATTTGATGATCTAATAATAAATTGCATTTATACCAGGATTTAAAGTCTATGATTTTGTGATTATATTCCAGTCATATTTCCATCCACCCTGAATTTTTCTCAACATAAAATGGCATTTAAATATCAAAACAGAAAGACATTTTCTTTTCATCTTTAATTCTTACTTTCAAACTCTAAAAGCTACTGTGCACCGAATTATAGCTGTAGTTACCATGAAACATCTATTGGTCTAATCCACAAGTCTGTATTTTATCAAGAGCCAGTGCCTAGAGTAATTAGGAAGTCTGGATACTGAATTTTCAGAAAACTACATGCACCAAACTCCACTTACTGTTCATCTTTGCTCTGCTGTGATTAACCCACCTCATTCTTATTATTATAATTGGTTCTAATTATGTCATTCTTTCCAACTGAATAGTATTAATAGATATTTGGGGAAAACATTAAAGGAAATGATATTTTCATAAGAAAATAACAAGTAAGATACAATTAATCATTATTTTTTTCTGGTATTAAAGCACAGATAATGATCAGTGATTTTTCAGTTCCTCAAAGGAGGAAAAAGAAAAATCTGAAATGAAAGGAAATGTTATAATTACCAAAAGAAAGTTCTGGTCAATTTTTGTTCTCTAGAATTTGATACTGAGAAAAATTACCAAACCTTTTGTTCTGGGCATAATTTGAAAAGATGAGAGATATGTGTGTGAGATGGTTTAGTTAAAGGGCCACTTGAAAATGAGATAGGAAATTGGTTTCTCTCAAGTCAGTAATGATTCATTTTGATTGTCAGTTTGGATCGAAAGACATGGGAGAGATGAGTAAGGTACACTTCTGTGGGTGGCTGTGAAGGTCCTTCCAGAGAACATGGAGTACAGAAACTGAGAGAGAGAGAGAGAGAGAGAGAGAGAGAGAGAGAGAGAGAGAGAGAGAGAGGGAGGGAGGGAGGGAGAGAGAGAGACAGAGAGAGCTGCCCTTAGTGGGAGCAACAAGTCAAAGGGCTGAGCCACACTTAGCAGAAGCGGGAGGGGGGGGAGCCTTGGAGCACATGCAGGTCCCACCCTTATTCATCAGGTACAGCTGTTACAGCTGCCACCACCCATTGGCATCCAACTCTAGCTTCTTCTACCTTTCAGCAATCATTCCAGTGACTCTGCAGCATGTTCACAGGGAACTTCGTCCTTGGACCAGAAGGGGACCATTGGTTCTTCTTGTTCTGACATTTGCAGTTGCTTGAATTCATCAGCTTCCAGGCTCTCAGACTTCCCAGTGTACAAGTGGTCATTTTTTGAATGATCCAGCCTCCAGAGGGATAAGCATATATATTCACATATTCTACTGGTTCTACTCTTCTAGATAGCCCCAAGTAATATAGTGCTATTGCATTTCACTAGCTCTGAGTCTCCCGGCATCAAGATCCTCAACTTCCAAATTAATAGGTGATGCTGCAATGATAAATGGCACACTTACTGAAAGTAAAACTAAGTATTTATTGTAGAAATTACTCACAAGAGACCAAACAAGTAACCCAGATGAGCCGAGTAGTTTTCCGCCACCGAACTGGAAGCCGAAAGCTGGAAAAAGAGACAGAGACTTCCGTTGTTCAGTCTTTTATACCTTCCCCCGTAACGCCCCTTGCCATGCCCAAAAGTGGGCCTGGCTAGTGATGTAGTTCACCGCCTACATCCGTATACGTCTTTAGTCATGCCTAAAGTGGGTGTGGTTAGTGGTGTGGTAAACCGCTCTTTTATTACCTCATCTGTGTGCGCCTCTAGTAAGTCACATTGTTAATGGCTGCATTGTTTTCCTCCTACAAATAGGTAATCAAGAACATCTTTCCAACCATTTGCTTCTACAAAAGCTGAGACCTGATTGCTGAATTTGTGCCTTAAATGAGAATATTAAACGTAGTTTCCACTAGGCTATAACCAAATCTGTCATGTGAATTTTCCCTGAGGAAATCAGGAGCAGAGCTCTCTGTGTTACCACATCTCCATGGTGAAGGTTCTGAAACTTCTTGGTGCCTTGCTTGAGGTTGCAGAAACACTGGAAGAATATTACAACTTCTATCTTCAACCAGAGGATGAATAAGGCTTTATAAGACTTCAGTAATTAATAATTTTAATAATGACTGGGCATTAACCATTTCCATATCCTCTCACACCAAACCCAAAGCTTTATTCTCAGAAAAATATGTACTTCCTGGGGCTACACAATCCCTAAGTGGATGAGTGAGGGCTTGAGTTCAGAGAAATTTCTTTAATCTGAAGGGATGTAAAGCATTAAGAAGGGAATATTCATGAACAAGTATTTTCAAGTAGTGTCTGGTTAAGATGATTTAGCTGCAAGTTTTATCACATTTAAATATCTGATCCTGTTAAAAATGGATAAACTGTTAGAATTTTGAAGGTATGACAACATGAATATCTTAATAATTAATAGTGAGTAAATAAATGATAGGAAAAATAATCAGATTGGAGCTGGGGATATAGCTCAGTGGTCAAGGAAAGCTTATCATGTGCTTGGTCCTTCACATTCACAGACAAGAAAGAAAAAGAGAGAGAGAGAGAGAATGAGAGAGAGAGACAGAGACAAAGAGAGACAGAGAGACAGAGACAATGAGTTGTGTCCTTACTAACCTTACCAATTTGGGTTCATGTTGTTTAAATAAAGTATGTTAAAAATTAAACTATAAAAGTTACTTGCTAATCTTATTAGCAGGAGAGGCCTTCTGTCTCAAGAATATCTTGAAATCCAGAAGACAGATTATGAAAGTTTGATAGATTCAAGTCTTTGAATTAAAAAAATTTTAATGAATTCAGCATGGTAAAGCCACTGCAAGCAAATATAAAAAAGAATACATTCACTGGAAAAAAAAGGATTGAGATTTGTCTGGATCATTTTTACTAAAATATAAAAATGTACCTATAGATTACTATAAAGCCTCCCACACAGCCCAACAGAAAAATATATAGTGACTAAGAAGAGGAAGCTCACACATTTAAAAAAGGTGAACTAAGCTTTTAAGTGTAAGAAAAGTATTTAAAGTTACTTGTAATAAGAGGAAGTAGGGCCAGAGAGATGGCTTGGTGGGTAGATGTACATGCCCTTGAACTCTCAAAGTAGAAGGAAAGACTCAAGTCCTGCAACTTGTCCTCTGACCTACACATGTATGCCATGTTTGTGTGCATGCACTAACTCACGTATACACACACACACACACACACACACTAAGCAAAGTAAAGAATATTTCTTAAAGAAAAATACCATCTTTGAAATATTATTAAGATGTCAAATTTTGTTTATTCCATTGGTAGACATTAATAAATCTTATAAAAATGTAAAGATACCTATGAAAATGTATGGCTACATCATACTGAAAAGAGTGTAGAAAAATAAGCCCATTTCTCTCCCTGAGAAGTGATATAACTCCTACATAGGGTGATTGGGTGATAAATATCTAGAAAAAATGTAAAGGCATGTATAGTCTTTTATGGGGCAATTTCACACAGAATTCCATCATTTTGATAGGACCCCATATATGTACAATTTTATATGCATGTTATTCATCTTGAGTATTCATTTTTTTACATTTTTGTAACAGAAAAAGATTGGAAGCAATTTAAACGCCTACTAATAAGGAACTAACTCCCTAGAAAATGGTTCATTTATAATGTAGAATTCCCTTTGTGTCATTTTTGTGTAGGTACTTTGTTGCTATTTTTAATTAGATACATATACAGATATTGCTTATGCATGTGAGTCCAGGCAGCCAGAAGAAGGTGTTGGATCCTCTCCAGCTGGGGTTACATATAGTTTTGAGCTGTTCATTGCCAACGTGGGTGCTGGGAACAGAACCTGGGTCTTCTAGAAGACCAGCAAGTTCTTTTATCTGCTGAGCCACTCTTCTGCTTCCCATTTGAATTTGGAACAGAAGAACATGTATGAGCACATGCCATGTGCTCATTATTTTCATAGTTTATCTTTCTAGGTTTACCTCATGCTCTTCCCTTCTTTCTTGCTTCTCCACAAAATTCTATTATGGTAGTGCTGACATTTGGAAGACAACATAGTTGTGTAAAATGCACAGGGCTAAGAGTTAATATTCCACAGTAATAAAGCAGCAAGAACAAACTGGATGCAGGAGAGGCTTTTTACCTTTCAAAGTGCATCCCCAGTGACATACTTTCTCTAACAAGACTCTACCTCCTCATCCTCACTGGTAGGTTTCCCACATTCCAATGGATGATCCCACATACATGAATATGTGAGCAATATTAATAGGACTTAGTCAGTTTTCAAAGAAAAAAAGAAGAAGACACTGTGTTAGGAGAGGACCATGTTGGGGGAATCCATCCAAGGGGAGTTGGAGGAGAGTATATATATGATCATATTTCATTGTATACATGTGCAAAATTTTTAAGAATAAAGAAAATCATGTAGAAAATAATAAAATAACAGATTCCTTAAAAAAGACATGAAGTGGGGAGGGGTGGATATGGGTTGGGAGCATCCTAGGGAGATCTGGAGGGAGGGAGGGTGTGTAGATAAGATTAAAGTGAATTGTACTCATGTATAAAAAATTTTAAGAAAATAAATGAAATATTACTTTAAAAGTATATTTCTATTTTCTGCTTTGCTTTTTTCCATGAAGAATATCACATGGGCTCAAGTCTTTGCCCTGGAAATTCTCAGCAAAGTTTCACTCTCTAGAACCAAGTTGTGGTACTGTGCTCTTTCCACAGGTCCAGAGCTGGCTTACCCAGCTCCCTTCTCCCCTGAAGCCTCAAGGAAAGAGGAGGGAATAATGCAAAGGGATTTCCTTCAGGCAGTGAGAAGGACTCACCCCACAGTCTTTCCTCCAGTTTATCCCAGAACTCTTTCATTTAGTAATTCAGAGACGACATCTTCATTGGTAGGATTTACTTGTTATCTGTGTTCAGATGGGGATATATGCTGAGGGATGTGTTACTAAGCAATTTTGTCACTATATGAACGTTTTAAAGTACACTTGCAAAAGCCAAGAGGACTATGTTTTAAGTGATGTCATCTTATGGGACTACTGTTGTCTATATCATCTATGGTTGGACAGATACAGTCATGAAGCACAGTAACCCAGTTCTTATGTTTGGCTGAAGGTAGCATTGTCTTTGTTACAAGATTTCTTCATTCTCACTGTTATATCCTGGTTACATATTCTCAGATACATTTTGTTGCTCAAATAGCATAATAGCATATAGCTTACACAACACACACACACACACACAGAGAGAGAGAGAGAGAGAGAGAGAGAGAGAGAGAGAGAGAGAGAGAGAGAGAGAGAGAGAGAGGAGAGAGATTAGGTTAGTATGAGTTTGAAGTACATTAAGCAACATTGGGGGTTTGTTGGCAACTTTGCATTCTCTGAATCTTCATCACCTCTTTCTGTCATGGTGGTGTGTGAAAGGCAACAATCACTAGCAAGGATTTTGATTCCCCAGACAGAGAATTTTGAAGTCTGGGGAGGAAGGAGTTTAAAAATTTGATATAAAACTCTCAGAATATTTTGCAACAATAAATGTTGTCTGTCATTCATATGCCTAAGTAGAAATAAAATTCCCTACAGAATAGAGTCTGCTCTGAAATACATAACAAATAAATCCTTTTTTAGACTGCATATTATTATATATGGGAGTAGGGAGAACAAAGGCAGCTGAAATATGACTAATTCTGGATATCTTCTTGCTATTATATTTTCTGCTGTGTTCCACACTCACAGAAGCAAAATAATCCCCAAAGATCCTATTTTTATCACTTAGGAATACCACTTAAAATGGAACCATGACATCAAATTAATTCTAAATATGGACATTCAAAGCTATGGCAATTTTTTCTGTATTTTTCAAAAAATTTCCAGATATTTGTGGCTGAATGTTACCTTCACTGAATCCCTGATACATAAAAGAATTTAAGCTCATCAGCATGCTAATGCAATATCATGTTCTGCTTGATAAAGGATTCTAAAGGAACTCTCCCCCTTTTTAATCCCACTTTGGTGAGCTAGGGTGAAGACCATCATTGAAGACCCCACCCCAGCCTCCCCATTAGTTTCGCCTTCTCTAATGAGAGGACCCAGAAGCTATGAGCCCAGGGACTTTCCCACCATCTCTTGGGGAAGAACCATACTTCCTCCATACTAAATAACCCAGAAAAATGCGAAGAAAATTCTAGACTTATACCTGGAAAGACAATTCTGACAAAGGAACTCGCAGTGCTGAGTTCCCAAAGTCCAGGGACACTGTATTCACATTCTTCCCAAGGCCTTTCTGTCTTTCAGTCTCTCCTCTTTGAGATGATTTCGGCCATTTGTGATGCAATTAACATCATTACACCCTCATATTTCAGGTCATGACTGACCAAATCTCTTGCTGAGCCCAACATCTACACAGAAATAACATGTTCAGATTCTGAGTGTGACACAAGGAATGTGTGTTAGTGGGAGGCACTATAAGAAGGTGGCAGTAAACTGATCTTTGGTGTGTTTTGTAGGGGGACCAAAAACTAGACCAAAACTAATGTGGCTGGAGAGATGGCTTCGTGGTTAAGAGCCCATGCTGCTCTTCCAGAGAAGTGATTTGGATCTCAGCACTCATATCAGGAGGGTCACAATTGCTATAACTCTAGCTCTAGAGGATCCAATATCTTCATCTGGTGTCTAGAACACACACACACACACACACACACACACACACACACACACAAAATCTTTAAACAAGGAGTAGACCAGCGAAAACGACAACTCTTCAACTATGGACCTAAGAGCTCCCTCAGATTCTTTTGTTGCTGTTAGGCATCACATTGCACTCCTGGCTTCTTGTCCCAGTCACAGGGCTGAGTGCTGGCTAACACCGCAGTGCTATTTTGTTGCTATCAAATGCATGCATGAATAACCAGGCAATGGTGCTTTAAATCTAAGGATAAACAACCTGCTACATCTTGATGGGAAAACTCACGGCAGCTATCATCAGTCTCTGCTAAATTTAGCTACACAAAACTAATGATTAGAGCAAGGCGGTTTTACCACAAGGGTGGGTCAGTTCTGACAGTTACGACCTCTGGTAATGGCAATCTGCCTTGCCACCGTCCTTTAGAGAATATGATCACAGTTATATGGATGGAGGATGATAGAAATATTCGAGACATGGCAAATTAGCTTGTAAACAAAACGAGCCATTAAAAGTGAATATACACACAGCTAAAAGCTCTAATGAGCAGGCTGGTGTTTACCAAGGCAGCAGTGAGAGGTTGTCTCCAACTGTGGGCATACATAGTCTCTGAGAGCCTGAGAAATACAATCCACACAGGGTGTCAACTATGGAGGTAAATTTTAAGAGGTTACACATGGATGACTCTGACACATTGATAAGTGTGATAGTGTGATGACATCAGCGGCTATTGTTGAGACTCAATACAGTCAGAAGGTGAGATCCGTTCATGCTTCCCTAGGCAACAAGAAATTACCAGGTCAATTACATTTTTAGCAGCTGTGACAAATAAAGGGAGGAAACATGCATTTGGACTCATAGCTTGGTGATGATCTGGTCCATGCTGGCAGGGAATGCATGGCAACAGGAATACAAGGTAGATGGTAACATTACATCTGCAGTCAGGAAGTTGAGAAAGATGGATGCTTGAGCACGGCTTAATTTCTCCATTTTATTCACTCTGGGACATCAGCACATAATATGGTGGTGCCCCAATTCAGGGTAAGTCTTCTGTCTTCAGTTAAACATTTCTGGAAACACCGTAATAACCATGTGTTTCCATAGGGATTCAAAACACACTTGATAATGAAGGTTATCCATTGTAGTTATTATAAGGAATAAGTGAAGACATCTCAGGAGCCTAACAAGGTTTTAAAGAACCAAGAAGACTCATTGGGCATGGGGTGTGGCTCAACACAATTGCATTGAAATTTGTACCCCATTGCTCCATTGCTTAGTGTACTGTCAGGGCCCTAATATGATATTTCAGATATAGACTTCAGCTCAATTCCAGGAGCTTGAATCTCCTATTGTCTTTTAGATGTTGGCTAATTACCTCCAGATGGACTGGCCACAGTGGAGAATGGCTTCCAGTTTGTGTAACAATAGACCTAGGCCCCACACCCATCATGAGGGCTAGTAGGATGTGCCTGGGGATGAGTGGGATGTGTCTGAAGACTGGTGAGATGTGCCATTATGGAAAGTCTGGGGGCTTATTTACTTGCAATCTAGGACCATCTCTAGGGTTAAAGAAAGTGTTTCCTAGTCAGCCCTATATACATGATGACAGATATCTTCTGCCAATCTCTACTGCTTTTGGAAAGTTATTTAAGAGGATGCTTGAATTAATCATATTCTCCAGTATTAACTGAGAGCCCTCCTGAGATGACATGATGTCCCTGTCTCGTCCTTAATTAACATCGCTGGATAGCTAGGATTTCCCTGATCCACACTCACCGACTCAGGGTCAGACCCAGGGCTGTTCAGCTGGTTCCAAACAAAGCTCCAAAGACATCAGTCCAGAATAGATGGCCCCTGTAGTGTAGGACTGATACAGGCCAGACCCTGGCAGCATACCATATTTTGATGTCATGTATCTATAATTCTACATTTCTGTTTCCTTCTGGATGATACTGGTTTGATTTGTTGTCCCCTTGAGTGTATGCTTTCTTCTCATGTAAGGTGCTACTGTCTCATGATTTCTTGTCCCCTTAGATTTCTATCTATCTATCTATCTATCTATCTATCTATCTATCTATCTATCTATCTTTCTTTCTTTCTTTCTTTCTTTCTTTCTTTCTTTCTTTCTTCTTCTTCTTCTTCTTCTTCTTCTTCTTCTTCTTCTTCTTCTTCTTCTTCTTCTTCTTCTTCTCCTCCTCCTCCTCCTCCTTCTCTTCTGCATTTATTTTTTTCTGTTAATGCACCTGACCTGGCAGGCTATGCTGTGTGTTTCCTTCAAATATCTCACATGACTGGCTTTACAGCATCCTCTTGAATAGGAACCTCTTATCAAGGTACTATATAGGCCTCTGGCCAGTACAGACATCTCTCCTTGTCCATTTAACCTTGTGATCCTTATTTTAATTAGGGGCAATTAAGGTAACAAGAATGTGTGGTATAAAAATATTCCACTAAGTAAGAAGAAACTCAAAAGAATATAGCTGGTCCTCAGAGGATTTCCTTCTATAGCCCATCCAGTAAAATTGGGGAATCAATTCATGGTTATCGCTTAGGTTGTGGAAGTCTAGATGGTTGTACTGTGCTGTAGGAATGATAGCATTCCTAGAGGGTAAATAATGAAATTTCAAGTAACAATAGCCATTTAGCCACTTCCCAGCAGAGGTGCATGTTTAGGGACCAGTCCATTGGAAACACATTGCTTGTACAGATACTGTTTTTATTAAAGCCATATACTAGTCATCCTTACTATGAGTCTATGGCTGTCAAAGAGCCTTTAGGCTAAACCAATAGCATCAGTTCAATTAAGCTGGAGTATAGTCCATTATACTTCATGCTGGCTTCTAAAGTGTTTTCTGGATGGAGCTATAGAAGAAAATTAAAACAAAGAAAATATTGACTCATACGTTTAAAGCCATTCTACAATTGAGATAAACATGCAATCCCTACTCTGGTCCCCAGGGAGGGTGAGGCTCTCCATGGGGTGGGGGTTTCCAAAGTCTGTCATATTATACTGGACAGGGTCTAGGCCTTCTCCTATGTGTCTAGGCTGAGAGAGCCTCCCTCCATGTGGAATGGGCTCCTAAAGTCCATTCATATGCCAGGGATAAATACTGATCTACTACCCAAGGCCCAACAGATTGAAAAATTTAGTAAGTTGAAACTCAAAATGGTCAATTGTCAGCCTTTGTTACTACCCACTACCTATTCATGGGAGCAGTAGACTTCCTTTATGGACATTCTTATACATGTTCTGAGCTTCAACAATGTGGCACGGACATGGTTAAGGACAATTATCATTTGATGTACTTGAGTGCTCCAGAGGCAGTAGACACACTGTAGTCGGTGTGACTGACTCCAAGAGGTGGGCAATAAAGCATGCTCACACACATGTTAGATACTTGGATATTATGATTGCAATTCTCTAATTCTGAAGACTTGCCAAAGTGAATGGAGACTCCACTAGAGAATAGTAGACATAAGATGCCATGCCTAATTTAGATACAAGGATTTTTTTCCTAATATGTGGGATTACCAGATAGCTGCTAGTTAATTCATTAAAATGCCTTAGTGGTCAACTTAAATTCCTATGTCATGTGATGGGGAAAGATTCCTCATTAAGCTTTTTGAAAACAAAAGGTAAATTTGGAGCTAAGTATGGTGGCACATGCATATAACCTTAGTGCTTAGGATGTGGGATGAGAAGGATCAAGATTTCAAGGTCAACCTAATCTACATGGTGAATTCAAAACCAGCCAGCATTACATGAGGTGATGTTTCAAAGACAAAAAACAAACATAAAAAAGCAGTAAAGATTTTTTTCATGGGTATATGCCCCAAAGAGTTTCAGTGCTTGTGTACCTATGCCTCATGTGGCCAAGTTATGGACTTAGCCTGGGTCCTTATCCACTCAGATAAAGAAAGTAGATGTATAAGTACAAGCTTGGAGTTCTTTTCAGCCATGAAGAAGAATGAAATTATGTTGTTTGTGGGGAAATGAATAGATGTGGAGGCCATCTTGTTAGGCAAAATAAGCCCAGCTGCTGAAGGTTTTCTCTCATCTGTGGAAACAAACAAGCAATCAGGCAAACAAGAATACTTACCCAAGAGTAGAAGAGGGACTATCAAGGAAGGAGAAGGGGTGGGAACTTGAGAGGATAGTTAGGGAGTTATAATCATTTGAAGCTTAATCTATGCATGTGTAAAGATGTCAGTGATTCCTATTAATTTATGCAAATAATATACATTCACACTTTTAATAAAAAAACTGGAGAGTGACAGGATGCGATGGCCTACACTTTATTCCAACACATATTATTATGAATTGTTTTTTCTTTGAAGTAGGAAGAAAAGAATGATATTGATGGATGAAGACCTACCTGTAAATACTTTACTAGTTAACAAGTGACTATGTGAGCCCTTTTCTTTCTTTTTCTCTCTTTGCCAGAAGAGTGTGTCTATCAAGAGTGGTCTCTTGGAGTTGTGTGGGCTCATACGTCTGTGAATGAGAAGCTGGATCCTTACTTTCCAGTCTGTGTATTTCATCTCTGCACAGCTTAGGTTTAAACAACTGCTGTCTCTTCACTTTGTCTTTCTGAGAGCTTGGACATATGAAAGAACTATAATTAAGGACAATTAGGGAGCCAAAGGCTCCAGTGCACACTCAGTGGTTAAGAACAGTCAGTGTTGAAATGTTTAATGTTAGGACTGGTAAAAAGAAGCATGAGCTAGGGGACTTGTTTACAACATTCTTCAAGATTCTGATAAAAGCAAATTGCATGAAGAGGAAGTATTGCTTTGTGTGTCTAGAGCCAGGGCTTGAGAAATGGACATTGAATATGAGAAATTGCTTGAGGTTGGCTGGGTTTCACTGTGGTCGATAATTCAAGAAAGCATACTACATCTTCATTATCTGGAATTTGGCTTCTGTGAGCCTCCTGTGTGGGGTGGGAGGTGGGGTGGGGGGAGGTGAGGGTGGTGGAGGTGGGGTGCACTTAAATCTGAATACATCATACACAAGAGTATTTCTCGTCCTTCAGTCAGAAAGACCATTTTGAATAGAACTTGTTTGATTGTGGGGGTGGTTATGAGAGTCTTTCATCTTAAAAGCAGCAATTCTCCACCTCATTAATTCTTCATTCAAAGTTCTTCATTGTTTAAATGCTGGCTGTTTGTCTCCTGCTTAGAGTTGCTGATTTGGAAACAATCCTGCCATGTTCATTAACCACAGAGGCATCCCAGGGCCTTTGCATTATCTTATTAAATGAGTGGCTGTTTTTATGGCCCATCATAAAAAACAAAAATCTCAAGATCTATTTCCTATCATCAAACAACCACACTGATTAAAAAGCAAATCCATCGAGATGGCCTCAGAATCGGCTTTTGTCAAATTGATAATGAGTATGCAAACTTAAAACCTCTGCAAGGTAGCTTTAATATGCAATAGAAACAATCAACATTGTATGCTGTTGATTGTTTTACTCTTTACTTTTTGGGGGTCCACCACCCAGCTCCCAGATTAATATAACATGGAGGCATATTCTTTCTTATGAATGCCTGGCCTTGTCTTGTCTTGGTTTTTTTTGTTTGTTTGTTTGTTTTTTGTTTTTGTTTTTATGAGACAGGGTTTCTCTGTATTGTTTTGGAGGCTATCAGTCCAGCCCGGCCTCAAACTCACAGAGATCTGCTTGCCTCTGCCTCCCAAGTGCTGGGATTAAAGGCATGCGCCACCACCGCCCGGCTTGTCTTGTTTCTTGTCAGCTTTTCTTAATTTAAATTATTCCATTTTCCTTTTGCCTCTGGGCTTTTACATTTCTCTATTTTGTATACCTTTCTTGCCTTCTTTCTCTGTGGCTGGCTATGTAGATGAGTGGCTGGTCCCTGATTTCCTCTCTCCTTCCTTGTCTTGCTCCTTCCTCTCTTGCTTCCTGATTCCTCTTTTTCTCCTCTTATTTATTCTCTCTGCTTGCCAGTCCTGCCTACCCTTTCTCCCGCCTTGTTGTTGGCTGTTCAGCTCTTTATCAGATCAATCAGGTGATTTAGACAGGCAAAGTAACACAGCTTCACAGAGTTACAATGCAAAGGAATGCAACACATTTTTGCATCATTAAACAAATGTGCACAAGAGGAATCTAGAAAGGTGGGATGGTCTGTAGCCTATGCTAAGCTTGGCCATTCCTTGAAGAATTTAAAGTGAATTGTAGCAGTAAGCAACTCTGTAGCTGGAGGCTTCTGTCCTGCCAGGTCCTGCCACCCTTCAGCCCCAAATAAGCACACAGAGATCCCTCATCAAACTCCATAGCAACACATGGTGCATGGCTTTTGGTTGCCTTAATTTGTCTTCTTTTCCCCTATTAGTACAGTCTCCACTGTCACCCAAGTATTCTTCCTCAGACTTTTAATGGAAACATATAGAAGCTATCCAGGTATAAGGAGACGAATCCCAAGATTTTTAGCTTCATTCCCGGGGTCCTCAGCATTGTTTCTCTCTGTATCTTCAGGTGATACAGAAGAGAATGAGCATTTTCTTCTCTTGCTGTCATTAAACCCCTTACCCATCTCTGGAGAGAGACATATAGACCACTTCTTATGTCTAGTATGTAGGAACTTTCTTCCTTGGTCCTATGAGGATCAGGTACAGAGATGATAGTACTTGCCTGGATTCCTTCTTTCGTCTTTCCTTCTTAACAGTTTATGCTGCGCCTGCCACTCTGTAGTCACAGGAGGGGAGCTGGGGGGGTGATTTTATGTCAAGTCTTAGGAAAATGTACACCAAATAATTTCATTTTGGATGGAAACTGGCACCACCAATAACAATAAGTATAGGAATGGGCTTTCCCCTCATGTTTATGTAACCCCATGGACTGGAAGAACACAGCTGGTACTTCCCCTCCCCTTGTTGCTTTATCTAGCAAGGAAGGGCCAGCTCATGTTACACAGTAAGCTGAAAACTGAACTTTATAGACAGAGCTGGGGCGAACTTTTCCCTAGGATGCTGACTCTTCTTAGTGCTCATTTGCCGTTCCTAAATATAATTTACTCCTTTAAAATTGCATGGAACTTCTACTCACCTCCCTGTAAAGGCAGCATACAACACACACACACTCACACACACACCTACATATGTATGTGTATATGTATGTATTTAGAGAGCTATATATGTATTATATATATGCATGTGTGTATGCTGTCTATACACACATATAATATATATGCAAACATATGTATGTATGGATATATATGGATATATATGTATTTGGGGTGTATGTGTGTGTACTAATAAGGTTCTGTGCCTTTCCTCCTCCTAATTCATTTGTTGCTAGTCCATTGCTAATTCACATATTAACCCACATAGGGAAAAGGGGATGTTTTTTGGCCCCTATACGTGCTCAAAACGAGTGTTTGGGACAACTGTAACTACTCCAGGTTGCAGTTATTTAGCAATAAACTGACTTACTTAGCCTGTATAATTATTTGGGTGTTTTGGGGAAACTGATAGACATTTTGCAGTAGGGGTGACCATTGCCCCCTGAACTACCACTGGCATCTGTGCGGCACACGTTTTATGTCTTCCATTTGGACATGAAGGTCAGAAGAAGCTTTTCCATTCCTGGGTCCTCTGGCTAGTGAAGTCAGGAATTCTGGGATACTCATGAAAGTCTTCCTCATCAACTAGAACAAGCGTTGCTTGAATATTTAGGTTTCAGTGGATAGAGATGTAACATCCTTGAAATAGCATGGGCAGTAACTACTAAGTGAATGGAGTTTTAGGATTCAGAAGCAGCTGTATAGGGATTTCAGGGACACAGCAATGGCACACTTAAGTATGAAGGAAAAAAAATCTATGGTGCATAGAGGTTTCCTTGTGCAGCTGAAGTTTCCCATGATTCAAGTTGTCTGGTAGCTCGCTTCCTGGTACAGACACCTCTCCTAATGAAAATGTAAATTTCTCCTTGCTGAAAGGGAGTTTTGTGCTTCATTTTAGGAGGCTGAGGGGGAAGTGAAAAGTTTTTTTTTCTTCTATGATGGCAGGCTTTCAGTTTTCTTTCCCTGACGGCAGTCGATATGCCAATGCAGCATATTCTGAACCTCCCCTGTGTCGATACATGTTTAAGAAACAATGAACTGAAGTACATACACAGTTGGGAGAAGCTCAATCTTGTTAACAAATGTCACCAGATTTTGAAAGCTAGAAACACATTGTCGACGTAACAGTTTCTCACTGGAAGTGTAGCTGTCAAGTTACGATACCATCAGCAGCAAGGCCTGTGTGTGGCACTTGATCTGCTCTGTCTCAGACGATCCATAGTCATTGTTTCATTTAGGGCAGTGACTTATTTTCCTAGCTGACCAGACCCCTGCCCCCTGAGGTTGTTCTATTTGAGATAGTGCACACCATTAATCAAATCCCTGATCATCCTCACAATCCTGAGCTCTTTTTGCCTCTTGGAGAGCCTTCATCTCTCTCCCGATCCATCACAAGCTGATTTGTAACTTAGCTTTCCAGGAGAAATTTCCAGAAACACACTGGCTTAAATTACTCATTACTATCATATATAGTAGACATTCCTTTGTTATACATAAATACAATTAGACTTAGAAATCGAAAATTAATTCAGTAAGTTCATATATTCCCTAAGGGCAAAAATTTAGACTAAAACCAATTTCTTCTGCTTCTTAGTTCATAATACTTTTTAAATTTTCTTATTTTTGTATTGGTAATATTGTTATTGTTACTGTCTCCTATATGAGCATTAGTATGCATGTTCACATAAAAGTTAGAGGTTGATGTCTGTGTCTGGTATCTTCCTCTATCATTATCTGTGTGTTTTTTGTTTGTTTACTTGTTTGGGTTTTTGTTTGTTTTTGGTGTGTGTATGGGGGGATCCAGGGTCTCACTATATAGCCCTGGATGGTCTGGAAATAACTATGTCCATCCTGTTGGCCAGAATCCCCACCTAGATGCCGCCATATCCAGTTTCCACATCATTTTTTTAGACAGGGCTCACCAACTCACTTCTATCGGCTGATTATAAAAACCTCCTCCTGCTTCTGCCTCCCCAGTACTATAGAAATATGATTTCACCATTAGTTTTTGAATTGCCATGGTAGGGTTCCAAAGCTGGGTCTTTGTGTTAGCCCAAAATGCTTTATTGACTAAAAATTCTCCCTAGTCCCTCTCTTCTGTAAAATATGTTGAAACATTATATAGATATATAGGTATATAGATATATATATATAGATATATAGATATAGGTGTGTGTGTATATATATATATAGATAGATAGATAGATATAGGTGTGTGTGTGTGTGCTCATATGGAGAGAATGAGCATACATAAGCAAGGTTTTACAAATTCATCAGACTCCAGTCGCACACCCAGCATCTGACTTTGACCTATCATTCCTAGCGTTTCAGTCATTTTTTCTTTCAGTACTGTGTTGCCTTGCCCAGAGGTTGTACATTTCCTGAATAATGGGAACATAGACCAAGCTTCCTTCCTTTAAACTGGTTAGTAAGAATATTCTGTCCATGGTCATTTACTGTTCATTTGTCAAGGATTTCTCTAGAGTACACCATACACAAGGCATTGTGGTGAGAACTGGAATTGTAACAGACAGGCACTAAAGAGTCTCTATTCTCATGAAATTTACAGTTAGTAGAGGACAAAGCTAACACAAGACTAGCCACCTAGACATTGGTTAATTATAAGTATAATAAAAGTGGGATATAGGATATGAATAAGGCAAATAGCTGAGGAAAATACAGCCCCACCATGGAAAGGGATCAAATTTAGGGATTTAGCTAAGAGAAGCAAGGATCCTCTTTCACATCAGTTGGTGACATATTCAAACAAATGTCCTTGTTTGAAAGTCTCACTAGTTTGCCAATATGCTATGGAATAAAAAAAGGAATCTTTTGTTTATAGTTTCCTTTCTTCCTACCTCTGACTGCATATATCAGGTAATATTAAAGACTGAAACATAGATTCATGGCAGAATGAATCAAGAAATTCAATGTTCTGAATGTTGGAGTCCTCTAAATCTGCACACTGAAATCCTCATCTTTAGGGGCATGTTATCAGGATGTAGAATTCTGGGCAAAGGACTAGGTCATGAGGATGAAATTTTCACAACTGGGGTTAGACATTTAAAAGGGAGGTCAGTGAGAGATCCAAAACCCAATAAAACAAATGACACCGAACCATATTTCCAGAGAAATCATCCTGTCTTAACTCCACGATCTTACTTCTGTACATACTGAGTTCCCAGGGCTTTAAGAACCCCAACCCCAGAAGCTACACTAGGATAAGCCTATGCAGCCACTCTCCTAGGTTAGAATCAGGCCTGTAGCTCTCCCAGGGTGCCCTTGTACAAAGTCTGTATTTCAGTTCTGAGATCCTGTGGATGGCTCTGTCCCATAGGTTTATCAGCCTCAATCACTGCAGCAGATTTTTGTTAAGACTCCTAGGTTGCCTGAATATCTTTGGAGCTAGACAGAAGCTCTTCACACACTATGTTCCTTGGCAAGGTCATTGCTGTATGGATGTCTCCAAGAGTCACAGCATGTACCTTCCTGAGCAGGAACCAGGCAGCCCCTGGGACATGTGAGTCATAGTTGGGTGGAGAGAAGTGTTGGGTAAACTATTGAGATGGCAGAGGACAGCATGACCTAGGAGAAGCTTAGGCTTTTCCCTCAGGGTCCTGTTTGAGCTTTTGATAGAAAAGTAAGCTCAGTGTCTCTGAAATGTTTCTCAGTCAAGGTCATTCTTCCAATGTCTCGATGAACAGTTCCTCACTTCCTTTCACTCATACCGACTTCCTTATTGGACTGGTCCTTGGCAACACCTCTGGTTTTCTCTCACAAGCACCTGCTCATTTGTTACATGGCTAGGCTGGAGGGATCTACATCCTCATCTTCTGCTTGTCTTTTAATTATGAATTCTATATTTAAACCGCTTCTCAGCTCTTGTATTTTATTGCACATAGTTAAAGGAAATCATGCATCACTTTGAAGGCTTTGCTGCTTAGATTTTTCTTCTCAAGAACTCCTAGGTCATCATTCCTAAATTCCATCTTCCATGAAGCCCTAGGACACAGACTCAAATAAGCCAGTGTCTTTACCACTTTGGAAGAGCGATGACCTTCTCCCTGGTTTCGAATACCCCTTTTCTCATTTTCATCAGAGACCTAACTTAAGTGGTTTTACTGTCTACATTCACCACACATTCTGATCTTGGCTTTGCATGCTGTTCTTTCCTTCTGAGCTTCATCAGAACCTTCATCTATTCTCCAACTATGGCCATCCAGGTTTTTTCTAGCCTGTCCAAATGCTTTTAGCATCTACTTACAGCCCAGTTAGACAACATTCTATATCTTCATTTGCATTTGTTATTGAATTAGCTGTATGTCTTAGGATCAATTTGAGAACTTCCTCCAGTTCTTGTGGTGTATGGTTCAGAAAGCTTGGAATAACAATTTATCAAGAGTTGGGCACCTATCAATGACATTCTGACCATATCATTTCACCACAGCAGGAGGAGAGAAGAAGAGGGAGAAAGGAGAAAGAAGAGAATGGGGGATGGGACAAGAAGAGAGGGGGTGGAGGAAGATCTACCCAAAAAACCTCTTTAATAAAGTAATAAGCCCATTAATGAGAGTCAGATCCGAATGACCTATTCACCTATTAAAGGTTGCAGTTAATGTTAAAAGGGAATCAAGATTCATTACAAACTTTGGCAGAAAGAAACACTCAAACCATAGTAATCCCTCTTACCCTTCTGCTTGTGAAGATGGAGTAAGGAGGCAACGCTGAAATGGAAAGTAAGTCCTCCTTGGTACAGAGCTTGAACTTTGCAGCTTCCAGAACTGTAAGGAACAAATCTCTTTTGTTTCTATGCCACCCGGCTTATGGTCATCTGTTGCAGCAGTTCAACTGGAGGAAAGCATGGCACCAGCACAAAGAGCAGGGCACCAACTTAACAATTGCACAGGGCTTTAGAGGTAATGAGCTTGCCATGCTAGAGTGAGGATATGAGTTTGGATTCCCATGCTGTATATATGCCTCGCAAGTGTAGACATCCATCTGTGCTTCCAGCTCTGGGAAGGTGGAGACAGAGGATCACTAGAGGAATCTGGCTAGCTAGACTCATTCAATCAGTGAACACAGGTTCATTCTGTCTAGACTTGTTCAATAAATGAACACGGGTTCAAGTGAGAGACTCTGCCTCTCAGTATGAAAGGGATTCAGTGATACAGGAGTCACACAACGTCAACCTCTCATGTCCACATGCAAACACAAATGATGGCAATGAACATGTAAACACACATACACACATGATACACATACATAATGTATGTACATACATGCAATAAATACATAAATATAGAGACTTTGGAACTAAGTAGTGTTTAGAAACTTAGAGTTTAGAGGAATGTTCTATAAAAATCCTATGTTACAGTAAGTAGACTGCTGTGGCTTGGAGTAGAGCTTGTCCACCAACATGCATGTTAGGTTTAATTTCAAAATATAATAGTAGCAAAAAGTTGTGAAACCATTAACAGGTAGAGCTCATTAGAAGTTATTGTGTCATGATTGCCTAGTTTTCTTTATGTTCTTGTAATAAGAGCCATGACCAAAGGCATCTTGGGGAGGACAGGGCTCATTTTAGCTTACAGGTTCCTTTTTACCAAATGACTAGTTTGTGCCAACCTGACAAAACTAAATAGCATACATATTCACATATTCTTCTGTCATATGGTACTGTCTATCCAATTAAGCCATAATCTTCCAGAGCTGAGCAGACTTAAAGAGAAGGAGCATGCTCACCTAAACTTTGCCATCTCTGAAAACTCAGGTCAATACCATCACTGCAATTTTGGCCAGTGGGGCCCATTACCATGTAGCACAAAACTACTCTAGAGACAAGGCTGCTCAGAACTGTGGTGGCAGGGCCACTGTCTCAATATGTACAAAAAGAAGGACCTAACTTCAGTGTCTCAAAAAGGGACCTCTATCCTGGAGAAGCTGTGGGAGGGAACACTGAGCCCAATGTTTGTGGTTAAATGATAATTGTTTTACTAGTTTCAGATTTACTTGAAAGCTAGATCCCATTCTTCATCCATATATCCCCCACTTCTGGAATAACAATATCTCCCCTCTGCCCACCCATGTCACTGTAGTATTTGGGAATTAGTTTTGTTGATTTCCTACCTTCCCAGCTAGAATGCAGTTTGCCTTGGAGTACACTGCATCTTGAGTCCCACACTGACCTTATTTAGATGGTATCTGTGTGATATTTTGGGCCTAGACTTTTTAATATTGGGATAAATTAAGAATTTTTGAGACTATTGGAATGCTTCCCCTGTGAAAACAAGACATAAAGGTTATAGGGCTTGAACCGAAACTGTATATTTGTATCCTGTCAAAATCCATGTTAAAATGCAACTGTCCAGAGTGACATTTTAGAAAGTTGACCTTTATGAAGTTCCTAGGTTCTAAATGGGGTTAATACCTTTGTAAAAGATTCCTGAAGGCACCACTTTTCCTCCTACCAGTCGATGAGGATATAAGACAGCATCCTTTGTGAATGAGAAAGAGGACCTCGCCAAATATCAAATCCATGAAATCTGCTCTTCTCTTCTTGGAGCCATCACCTTCTAGAACCATGAAGCATATTTCCTTGTCTATAAGTCTCTCTCTCCATTTCTCATCCACTATGAGATGAACAATTTTGCTATACAGTATGTCACCACCATGATGCTCTATCTTGCCACAGGCTCATAGAAACGAGATCAGGTGACAATGGACTGAAATCAGGAGCCCAGATAAATTCTGTAAGTTGATGTATTTTGTCACAGCAACTTCAAGATAACTATCCTTTCCTCATGATTCAGTTTCTTTACAGTAGGCCTTATCTCTCTTCAAAGTTCTATCATCTCCCCAAAGTACTTATACACCTTTGACCAATAAGGATGGGGGCATGACACTTTAGATGCAAAACTACAGTATCCTTTATTTTTTAAATATTGCTTTCACCTCAGAATGTCAAAATTGTCATAAAATCAGAAAATGTATTAATATAATTATGATTCATAACAAAGAGAGTGTAGAGAAGGAATGGACATCCTATTATGACATGGATGAGGATTACTTTTTAATTACTGTAAATTTCCAATAACCCTTTGTACACTAGAAGCGAAAATCAATTTCTTGGCATTTTACAAGTCTGAAGCAGGGGTTGAAGAGATTGCTCGGTGGTTCAGAACACTGAGTTCAGAACACTTTGTGACTAAAAATGATCTATAACTCCAGTTTCAGGGGGTTCAATGCCCTCTGGCTTCTGTGAGCACTGTACACATGTGTTGCATATATATACATTCATAAAATAAAAATAAGTACATCTCAAAACAATTTTAAATCTAAAATACACTGTAACAAAACCTCAGGATTTTGAGATGTAGAAACACCTTCCCTTTGAGATCTAGAACAAAAAATGGTATTGTCCCTCACTACCCTCACTACTTATTAAGATACATGCCCAACTGAGCAGAAGAGTACATGGGAAAACGAAAGTCATAAAAATAATTTTAAAAATGTTCATCATTCACACACAACATAATGAAACTTGGAAAGTCAAAACCTGTAAACATTCTACAAATATAGGACTTTAGTAAATTTGTGGAATGTAAGATACCTTGTTAAAAGTCTACTACTGATGAAGGCGTAAGCCAAGCTGAAAACTACAACTCAAATTAAAAGGTCCTGTTTCAATGACATTTTTAAAAATTTAGTTTCTTTACAAATTAATTGAAGAAAATAACTCCTACAAATCAATAAAAGAGAAAATGATATAACAATATTGACAGGAGCCTCAAAGACACATTTATTTCCCATAAGGGGCCTCTGTAGCATAGAACAGATCTTAGGAAAACATTCTGTCTCATTAGCAAACTGCATGGAAATGAACCACAATTAATTTTTCATAACAGATTTGCAAATCGTAGGTGTTGTTGTGCACAAGGAGCAGCTAGTGTACATACGTATGATTGTCAGTGTATAATTTTCAGTAGACAGCAGAGCATCCCTGGGAAAGTGATCTTGTTCTGGGAGTGCAATTCAGTCTCTCCACCCTGGATACACACTCTAGAGATTCTTTGTACAAACACCTATCTACCATAGCATGTCAAAGGGCAAGAAACAGTCTGATACATTACTGCACACCAGGGGAGTACAGCATCTCAACTACTTATAGAAATAGATAAATGTCAGTGACATAATATTGAGCAGAAAAGAAAAATTGAAGATGAACATCCAGCATGTTCCCATTTATATAAAGTTTTAAAACTTCAGCAACCAAATAGTGTATTTATTTAGGAATAGACAGCTTAGTCTTGGAACCTGTGAAGCAAAGCTAGGAAATTACAGCAAGAATAATTCAGCATAGTCGTACCAGTTAAGGGGAGGAATGAGGTGAGATTTGCTAGGATGCACAGGAAAATGGAAAGTGACAGCAAAGATAATCACTTATTCTCCATGATGTATCCTGGCAGCCATTATTCAACTGGTATAAACTGGTAGAACTGGATTACAGCATTCTTAACTGGTTACAGACAGCTACTTGGTACAGTAATGGGCTTATGATGTTAATCCAACTCCCTGTATTTTACTTGCCTATATATGTAGTTATACTATCTTTGCTGCCATTGGTTTTGGCTCCTGTATCCTGTCATATGTTCCTTTGATCTCTGCTAACCTTCTTTGGGGATGTTGTTTTTACCATTGACTTTGTATTCCTTTTTATCTTTTGGTACACATTCTCAAAATTTTCTACCAGTGGTTACATTAGAGATAATGTGCCTCTTGATAGGGAAGTCTCCTATTAATATAAAGTTTTAACTCCACTTATCATGTTTTTCTCTTAACTTTGTGCTATTGCTGTCATAGATTGCCTTATTCCATAGACAGAGTTACTATTGCATTTGGAACCATACACATCTGTCTGATTTTTTTGTTCTCCTGTAGTTTTGTGCATGCACCAGAGATCCCTGAGCCTGAAAAAATTTCCTTTAATATTTCTTGTAGCTCAATTCATCTAGTGGTGAATTATCTCTTTCATTAATAATTATCTTAATTGTTAAAGGGGCTTTTAAATGTATTGAATTTTAAGTGGGAATTGTTTCTTTACTTGACATTTTAAGGACTGGATGCATTTTTATGTGGTGGTCTAATTTCACTTCTGTTGCTTTGATAAAACACTAACCAAATTCAACTTTGGGTAAGGAAGGGTTTATTTTGGTTATAATTCCATATTCCAGTTGATCATTGAAGGAAGTCAAGGCAGGAACCCAAGCAGCTAGACACATCATATCTACAATCAAAAGCAGGGAGAAGCAAAAGCACCCACATTGCTTGTTAGGATAGGCTGTTTAAGATTCAACACATTACGTGGTTCCACCCACATTAGGGTGGATCTTCCAACTTCTATTGACATTCAAAACTACTCCTTACAGACATACTCATAGACCAAAGTAGTCTAGATAATTCCCCAACCAAGGCCCTCCTGCCTTGTGATTCTAGGTTGTGTTAAGGTGACTGATACCACTAAGCAGCATATTTAGAACAGTGTGGTGACTTGAAATTTGTATACAGTATGTAATGATAAAATTCAAATTTAAACTAGATTTCCATCTCCTTCAACTGTTACCACTTCCTTTGCTGGAGACCTTTGAATTTCTATGATGTAGTCTTTCAATTCATGTAAGTGAACATGGTTGAAAACTATCATCATCCTACGGCTCTGTAGAACACCAGCACTCATTACCTATATCTTCCTATTTGATAGGTGTTAGTTTTTTCTTTCAATGTTTAGAAATGCCATTCATACATTACTAGCCTCTATAATACCTATTCAAAAACAGCATTAAGACTTACTGTTGGTCTTGGAGTTCAACGATTACCTGTTCGTCTCTAGTTCTGTATAACATTTTATCAGTGACCATATTTTACATTTAATTACATCCTCGAGATCTCTGCTGAAATCTTCCCAGCTTCAGTTATTTACTTCCCTTCACATCGGGCTTTTTTCTCGACATGTCCTTTGCAGCTCACATGGCTCTCTGGTCACAATTTGCAGCTCTTTGTAATGAACTCAAATTTCCCATCTAGAGCTCTAAGAAACTAGCAATCTTTTTGTAAAAGGTGGAGGCAAAGTTCCTTGTGGCCCTTTCACAACCTTAAATCCAACTCGTCTTTCCCTTCCTCAACACTCTTTGCTTTGAATTACTTGGGAAAAACACAGCTGAGTGTGTCCTGACTGGTGACACCATTGTATCGAAAAGTTTCTCTGGCCCATTATCTGCCGTTGTTCTTGAATTCCTTTGCTTTAAAGCTATCTTCTATCTTCCAACTGAGCTTGTAACTGGAAGAAAATTAGACTGTTCAGCACATTTGTATTCATAACACATTAGCATTCATATTAGTAGTCATAACACATTATTATTCACAGCAATCACAAGACAGGCAGCGGATACTGTGACACATGTGCTCCCAAGAAACCATGAATTAACTTCCAGTTAGCTGTTCCAAATGGGTGTGTTTCACAGGTCCGGAAAGCTCGTAGATTTCTCTGAAGCCACAGTCAAGCTTTAGTTTTTCATCACCTCCTCCTTTTGTTCCATTGTTTTTAATGCAGGGCAGATGTTCACTTGATTGATGTCTACTGTATGTGTTCAAAAGCATTTAGCATAAACAAACTTCTATCCCACATCAGAACATGGCTAACAGCACATTCATACCATTCATTATTTACAACAGCAGGAAAAAAAATAACAGTGACAGGATGCCACTAGTTGTGTGGTAAGAAGAGAGCTCTGACTGCAAGTGTCACAGTTTTCTCTGCATCCCACAGACACCCTGTAGCTTTGCTTTTCTCATTCATTAATAAAAGTCCTCCACAGACATTGAAATATGCTCCCAATCGCTTTGTTTCACTTTTCAAAAGTAGGCATTATAGTCTCATATGTCTCTACAGTCTAGATAGGCTGCTGTTAAACTACATGAAACACAGATGCAAAAAAAGATGTATGAATATTGTTTTAATGTGGGATAGTACTCTTGAAGAAAGTGAAACATCTTCTCAATCTGCAACTGTGACCATAATGTTGTTTCTGCACCAAGGTCATTGCCCCAATTGACTGAAGGTGTTCTTTGACATCTTTTCCAAGAGCAGATTCTGTTTTTAGATTTTTTTTAAAATTGCTTCTCCACTGCCCCCTGAATCCCCTCACAGAAAACTACTTGACTCTGTGGCTATCAAGTCTGATCCCTACACATGCATTTTAGAAGGGTACATTCAGTTGATAATTCTTTCATAGCTCTCGATCATCTCTCCTAAAGATTCAACCCACCCAGTTAGATCAATTGGCATGCCCTCAAGGGTTAACTTATTTTTCATTCCTATCTCATAAGACACAAATCCAGGAGAGTCCTAGCACTCTGGCACAAACATCTTTCCACAAAGAGGATGGCCAATGGGTAAACATCAAACTTTGTCTGATGGAGAGACCAGAGTAGATTTACATCATTTCACCATCCATGAGTACCTACAATATGGGATGGGTACACTGAAGGGGTGCAGAATGGATGACCACTGCAGACAGCACACCCTGCTAACACACTCTACTCTAGCACCTCTCCTGACATAATTTCCTCCAAATGGAAATTACCTTGTTATCCAGCAGTGCAAAAGGAAAGTTGTTGGAATTTGATCAGTTACATTTTCAAATGAACGGATCACATCCTTTTACTTTTGTTTTATAATTGTGCTAAATTATGTAAACTTATTTTTAATGTGAAGCCAAACTCAAGTTCTGGGAATGAACCCAGTTTTTATGATAAATTATCCTCTTTGCATATTTCTGAATTTGATTTGCTAATATTTTGTTTAGGATTTTTGCATTTGTGCTTTCTCTTCCTTGTTATGTTTCTAAGTCTTCGTATACATTATGTTGTGCTAAAATAGACAAGAAATATTTCTTCATTTTTTTATCCTCTAATGGAGTTATGTGTACAGGATGTTGTTTCTTACTGAAGTATCTGAGGAATTCATGGCAAAGCCATCAGAGAATTTTGTTATATTGTTCTTAATCACATATTTACTTTTTAAACATATCTGTGAATATTTTATATCCTGTGTTTAAGAAATGTCATTTTACTTCAAATTTCAGACTTGTTACTAGAACATGGGTTATGATATATTTTATATATTTATTATTTAAATTATCTATGTTTCTGTTTTAATCACCAAGTTAATTTCTTTCTTCTCTTGATCAATTTCTCGTTGTTTTTCTGTTTTATTAAACTCCTTAAAGAAGTGACACTTGGTTTAATTGGTTTTTCTCTGTTGCATAAATTTTAAAATTATTATTTTGAACTTAACTTTCTGTCAGCTCTGTTCCTCTGGAGAACCCTGACTCATTCACACAGATAGCGCAAATGGAGCAACACAGTGAACTGTGGGCAGACCCTGTCCTTGGATGACAGCCTCTGAGTCTCAAGTTTGCAGCCTTGCACAATGCAGCTGATACTTGCTCACCTTGAAGAAAGAGTTGGACCACAGGTGGTTCACCAGTTCTGAGAATTCAAGGTTTTCCTCCTTCTTTTCAATTTGCTAGCAGAATCGTGTAGTTCGGTCTCTGTGATTGTGTGAACCTCTTCTCAGATTCAGCCCCCTTCTCCAATTGTCCTGATCTCTTACTCTGTAAAACTGCCATCACTCTGTGAACAGCCTTTAGCATCTTGTGCCTGGCTTGCCCTCCTCCACCCCTGATTCTCAGCATTGAGACCTTTCTCTATTGACTGCTCTACACCCTTTGCATTAAATCACAACATGAGTGGATGAGGCTGGTGAGTTTATCTCAAAGTGCCCACTATTTCTTCCACAGATTCTCAGCATCATAGACATTCACTAAAGTGACTCCAAGAGATTTACGTAAAATTTCAGCCTTATCTCAGGTCATTGTTCTTGTTTCTGATGTCTTGGTGTCTGAAGTCCTGGCTGCCTAGAGAGGCCTCTGGCGTGTTCAAGCAGGTGTGTCTTGTTTCTTGACTTTTTTTGGAAGGGTTAATCTGCAACAAGCTACAAGACCAAAAATAGGCAACTCAATATTTAACCTGTGAATCTGAGACTTGAGGTCTCACCAGTTCAAATTACACTATGAACTGATTTCCAGTGATCAAAATTCTGTCCTTTAACTAGTAAAATTGAAATTTATATTGGTTACTTTGAAAACATTCTTCTAATATTGAATTTATAGACAGAAAACTTAAATTATTTTTCATATGAACAGCTATTAAATACTGCTTTTATAGTATAGTATATTAGACTTAAATGCAGAATTTTACATTAAACTCATACCTAGTTGATAGTTTAAATTGGTCTTTCCTTAGAAGGGATCTTCAGCAAATGTAGAACTTGGTGAATTCAGCATAACCCTCAGTTCATCATCCTCTTTTGATAGTTTTTTTGAGTTATAGTAGGTCACAAACTTTTAGCTAATGAAATAAACATGAGGAGAAAAAAATGCCTAAATTGAAAATTAAAATACGGGGAAATGAAATGAAAAACAGTTTTATACACAAATCGGTAAGTGGAGAAAAAAATAAACATATGTGAGCTCTAATTAGATGATTTCTTCCCATATTGCAAATCTGTAGTTACCTTTCCCCACAGGAATCTGAAATACTTAATATCAGGCAGTTTTAATGAATACAGAATAAGATTTTGAAGTTGCTTCCACCTTCCACACAGAGTCTACCAAATCTAGAGGGATAGCCGGAGGCCCACAGATCAACGAACCAACTTATATCAAGATGCATATCCAAACCTGGAACAAAAGTGACCATTGTCCAGACAAGGTGGTTGAGTGAGGCTGTTGCATCCTGCAGCAGGGGTCAAGATCTAAGCAGATGGAACTCAAATGTTAGAGGTGTTGGCAGTTAGTATTGCATTTTCAAGAGTTTGCTCCAATTTGAGTTTGATCTTCAAGGGCCAGATTCTCTCAGATGGCAGAAGACTGTGCTGCCTTCCAGTTCTTGACTGTAGCTCACTACCATGACCATGCCCTCCCTAGGCCAATGCCCAGGCAATTTGGGAACCATGGGGAAATTCAACAATGACATCAAAAATGTTTTCTGGGTTAATGTCTTTAAACATACAATTCCACAGGGAAGTGGTGGCTAGAGATTCCTCCATACATTTAAGCCCGTCTTTCCACAATGCAGCTGCAGTTAGAAAAAAGTGATTCCATGATCTCAATTCCCAGTATCACCATAATCTAAGGGGTGTAGTGTATCTAGTTCTAACCAGTGAATTAGGAGACCAAAGTGCGTCAACTCTAACATAAAGAGGTAAGGAATTAGGGGGACATATTCTAACCTCTCTATTTTCTGTCTGCTGGCCCAAACGTTCTTTCTCAGAGACCTCAGCAGGTGCTTCTGAATGATGGTAGAGTCTCCTCAGTCTATGTCCTTAAATAAGAAGTGCACACACATGCCTACTCCCATCCACTGACAACATTTTCACACAGCCACCTTTATACACTCACACATTCACACACAGAGATAATACTCTCATACACCATCACATAATTTTAACGTCAATGTGTTATAACCTAAAATCACTTTAAAAGAGAGTTTTAATTGCGGAATTGTCTAGATCAGGCTGGTCTGTGGGCATGCCTATGAAGGGATTATCTTATTAATTGATGTAGGAAGAACCTGCCTGTTGTGAGTAGCACAATTCCCTAGGCAGGGAGTGCTGAACTACATAATACAAAGAAATCTAGATGAAGGCAACCAAGCAATAACCCATGTAGTTATGCTCTATGCTCTTGCCTATTAATGAGACTGGATGCTTTATGCTCCTGTCATTGTTACAACCCTAAACTGATTTTAGGGTATTTTACCAAAGCAACAGAAATCATACTAGGATGAAAAATTTCAAAATAAAAAAGGCATCTTAGTGTTTATGCCTTCAAAACTATGTGAGGACCTGTCCTTCCTCACAGGCTGAACAAACCTAATCAACCTGTATCTCTACACATATAGTAATAACTGAAATGCATTCCCCAACCAATAAAACTTTGGAAAATCTGCGATTGGGTCAAAATCATCTGTATCATTTATTAATAGCTTGTCTTGGTATGTTCACTAGCTCATCACTCTCCACTCTGGAAATTTTGATTTAAACATCAAATTAGTTTTCTAGGCTACTATAAGAAAACAAATCAAATAGCTTTAAACCATAAAATTCCATGCTTTCATAGTTCTGGAGGCTGGAGGTATGATTTCAAGATGTAAAATCTGGCCATTTCCTCTGAAGGGTATAGGGGATAATGCTCCATGCATTTCTCTTAGTCTATGGATTTCCAGCAATCCTTGGTATCCCTTGTGTTACAAAGAATCTCTCCAAATACAGCTTTATTCTCACATGGCTGTCTCTCTGTGTTGTGTGTCCATTCTCTCCATATGAAGGCACTGGTCATACTAATTGGATCAGCATCCATTTTCATGTTCTTAGTTTAAATGCATAACCTAAGAAAACCCAAAATTGGATCACATTCTTAGGTAGATGGGAGTAGGACTTGAACAGATCTTTTGAAGGTACACAATGTAGCCCAAAACAACAGTTGAGTACATTTTTAAGTTCTTGGTATTATGGCCACTTCCTGAACAAAAAGACCTCTAAAAAGCCAGAAAGATGTTTTTGAAAGAGAATACTGAAAACCCACAGAGCACAGGGGTCGTCCCAACCAGGTGCAACCCATTATGGAGAAAACATTCTAAGAATGCAATATACATTCTATCTTTTTTATGGAAGAATTTGCCTTTCTTGGATAAAGTGTCCATAAATTCAGTTAACAAAGCCTTTTTTGTATTTTTTTGGTTACCGTGATAGAAAAAAAATTGTCACATTTTTTGAAAATATCTCTTAGAAAGGCCAGTTATCAAATGCTGGTGTTTGTAAGCTCCAATGATACATGAGGATGGGGAGATCCAGTCACTCCCCTTCACAGGGCACAGCTAGAGACGTTCTCCAGTGTGACTGGTAAATTATTCATATTGTTTCCCTCTGAAAAATAATACTACTGCTTACTGCTTATCAGATTCAGTTCATCCTTGCTTTTTTCTTCCGACAAACACCTGAAAGAAATCATGGACAAGGCACTGTTAGCTGCTCCATGCTGCCACTTCATGGGTTACATTACTCCAAATAGTTAATTATTAGCTGGAGTAGAATGTACGGTACAAATATAAACTCGCAGATGAATTGTTATATTGAAAAGCAAAAGCAAATGAGGGAGAAAATATTCCTGCCTTCCAGCGATAAGTTTATGTTTATAGAGTATTCCACAAGCTTATCCCATTAAGATACCTTAGGGTATATTCCTGTAATTCATAGAACAATGTGTCTCAAGGCTATTTGCTTATTCACTGAGAGTGGCATAGAGAACCCCTTCTCTTAAATGTTTTGAAAATACCTACTTGTGAGATCTTTGTATATCAATCACACTTTATTAGGGGAAGTGGATCATTACCACAATATCCTTGGAATGTTGGTAATAGTCTGCAGTGTTTCAGACCTTGATAAAATGAAATCCTATTTCCTTTATATGGAAGTCATGTATATCATATTGAGAGAATTTCTTTACTTAGAGCCAGTGAGTACTGCTTATGTGTGAATTATACACGCTATCAATAGTAGGGTTCACACCATCTTCTGTGAATTGGGAGGATTATACGATAGTTTTCAGCTTCATGTGTTTCTGTGCAGATATCCAAAAATTAAGTCAATATGTTGAATGAAGGGATGCAGGCTTTCATACTTTGTTCTTCAACTTTAATCCGCTAGGACATTTTACACACATTTTCTATACTTAGTAGGAATTTATTTTAATTAGTTTGTGGTGTGGAAGAAGCAGATTTATGGAAATTCAACAAATATAAAATGATGATGTTTCAGATAGTGCTATGATGGAGAAGAGAAATGAGGTGTTTATGTTAGAATGAAATGACCACACACCACAACAACCAGTGGTCACTACTTGCCATCAAATGACAAGCATTGTACCTGCCTCCTCTCGTAACTCCTTTATTCACAACTAGCTTGACCATTGAATTAAAATACATATTTTACATTTGTAGACATTCTGGATTATCTTATTCCTTTTGTTTTAACACAGATTGATATATGTTATTTAGCTAACTAGGCAAAATGTTAGTGAGTACATCGGTATTATTAGTAGACATTTTCATTACATTTCAGTTACATATTTATTTTCTTCAAAGTCTCTTTAACTGTGAGAAATCTCTAAACCAAATGAGGTCACTTTAGATGACAGGTTATCACTAGGACACCTTTGTTGTTCATTCAGCATACTAATCATTAATAATGACCTCACCAATTCTTCACATAGACTCACTAAAATCCAAACATTTCATCATGTTTTTTTAAATAAGATCTCAAGCCCTCTAGTAAAGGCTTGATCCTTTACAGTATTATTGCACTAAGATTCACTGAAATTACTGGAGATTCTAAATCTGAAAGTGATTTCATTTGTACATGTTTCATAGTACTGTTGGCGACTTTGAACTTGTCATGATTTTATTGTGGTAAAATCTTTCCTTGTCTGCCTTACATGTTAATTGTTCAATCAGTTGTCAACTAAAAAGAACCAAGATCCAAATTATGCTATATATTTTGAGCTTAGGGAGTTTTATGTAGTTATATCATAAGATATCAACCCTCCCAATGTTCATTGTGCCAGGCAACATCCTAAGTATATTACAGGTACCAATGCAATGGTTCCCTGGAACAGGTATAATGGCTCCTCTTTTAGATATTGGAGTAGCAAAAGGATTTAACTTAAGCCAGTCTTGTTTTATTGTATTCTTTTACAATTTATGTATGTGTACATGTGTGTATATATAGATCTTTATGCAGGTGCACTTGACTATACATGTGAAGACTAAAGCTTGACCAGCTGTCTTCACATATCTCTCTCTACAATGTATTTTGAGACATCATCTCTCAAGCATCTGGGGCTCATCACATTGGCTGGACTGGATGACCAGTGAATCCTCCAGGAGCCTCCTGTCTCTGTTTCCCTCCCTGCTCCCCTAGCACTAGAACTATAGGTGTGCGCTAATGTGACAGTTTTACACAAATTCTGTGGATACAAACTCATGTTCCCATATACAAGCAGTGAGCATTTCTCCTGCACAAGTACATCTTCCGAAGTTTGTATTGAACTAGATAACCATAACAGAAAAGCAAAAAAAAAAAAAGATAAAGCAATGGATAGAAAAGTATAATATTGTTCAATAATGAGAGCAAGAGTACAATAATTGAAGTTTGGGGGCCATCAGAAGATTCCTAAAGTCATCGACATAGCTGACTCACTGATCAGACCCATGTTAAGCCATGAAGTATCACAAGTCTACCTCACATATAATCACATATCTAGTTTACTTCAATCCAAACATAAAACACACAGAGGCAGAACAAGAGCTGTGGATAAGGGATTTGAAGAAAATTACTGAGGATGAGGTCAGGCTGTGATCCTCACTCCTACCCTAAAAGCTAGTGCAAACCATGCTACTCACATAAGTGAAAGACTAGAGTACAAGAAACAAGAGTGGAGATGCCATGAATGTAGCTTGCACAGCAGAGAAGCAAACAGGGGCAAAACCAAAATTCTCTAAGGACCAAAACATAAAACTTTTTAAGGATGAAACGAATTCTTCTTTCAACATTGCAAGTATGAAAGGAGAGATACTGACAAGTGTAATGCTGGTGGCCTACTGATTAAACACTTAATGAGTTTACCATGAAAATAAACACTGAAGTACATGGTCAGGATAGTCAGGAATTATTGCTTACAGAATTATTCAAGGGCTTACAGAAACAAAGCCATTTACATAGAGACCCACAGACAGCCATTCTTTCAGTGGCAGGATTCAAACCCAGCTCTCATTTCCTCCTATCACACCAATTCCTCATTGATAAACTATCCTCCCGTTTTAATAGTGAGGATACAATGATAAACTATCCTCCCGTTTTAATGGTGAGGATATCTTTCCATCTTTTGGAAAAGATCTTGGTAGCAAAGCTGCATTTCTGTAAAATTCACTTCAGAAAGCCCCTTCAGAATGCTCCGAGGAACTACCATGAACAGCCTCAGAAATAAATTTCTTGTGATTGCGGTACCAAGCCCAGTGGTCTCCTGACCTCTGTGTACCAGACTCCCCAGAGATCTGGTTGTTCTATATATTCCCAACTGTCAAGGTCAAAAAGACTCAGAAAATACCCATTCAAGCCTACTGGAAAATCATTTTAGATTATGTTCCTCAGGAACTAATCCAATTCCTGCATTATTTAAAGAAAATAATGAAAACAAACAATGAAGAGACCACAGTATCTGACAAATTAAACATTGATGAGAACCAAGGAAGACACCTTAAGTAAAGGTAGCGTTTCCTTATCCAGGAAAATTGGGTGCTAGACATCAGTGTTTTGGTTGTTCTTCCAAAATTTCTTATACATTATGAAAGCTTGGATCTTTATTAATAGCAATGTGATGGCCTGAAGAGTTCACAAAATACAGGCCTGGAGCTCTGTGCATAGATGCTGTTTGTTTATGAGCCATGTGAGCAAAACAACTGCATCCCAAATTACCTCCTCAACACCCAAATGCTTATTTTATTTCTCTCTTCTTATTTGTGACTAACAAACCATAGATTGTAATTTAAGAATCCAACTAACATGAAGTTCTATGTGCCAGGCTTCCTGAATTACTAGTTTATCCAAAGGTTTGATGTCAAGTGACAGAGTCTCACCATGACCCTTGTCCTAGTTCCTATCTTGAAATACTGATCTTTAAGGTGACAATATTAGTGGTTAGATTCTTATGTCATGAGGGAGAAGAAGCAAGAATGAGATTATCACCATTATCAAAAGGCTTCAGAGATATACATCACTCTTTGCACCACATAAAGACATGAGATGACACCATCTGTGAATCAGAAAGCTGGCCCTCAAATCTGTCAGGATCTTGAGCCTGGACTTCCAGTCATTAGAACTGTGATAAATGTCTGCAGATGGTAAGCCCTGCCATATGTTGCATTCTGTATGAGTCCTCTGAATGGACTAAAACAACACAGAATCTCAGAGACCACATTATTTCTAAATGAAGCACATTGAAGAACAGTGGCCTTTTCTGACTCAGTGCATGACACGAATGTGCACATTTTCCCTGACCATGAGAATGCATGGGAGCCCTGGGGTAGTGTTGCAGAGTACATGGAATCATCAGCAAACAGGCCATAGTGCTCAGTGTTTTCAGGCTGCTCTCCAGAGTTTCCCTGTATAAGACCATGAACTTCCCTGAGACTACCTGCCAAGGTTCAGGTCTAAAGGCCGGCCATTTCCACTCCACACAGTGTAATCTAATCCTAACAGAAAATATTCATTCAAAATTTCATCACGGACAGCATCTCTGCTGAGTCTCATTCCTAACATCCTTTCCTGTGACCTGCACAGCTTTGGGGTTGACCTGACTGAGAGTCAGGAATGAAGAGACAAGACACACATACAGAGATGCCAGGAACAGGAGAACAGTTCCCTCTCATGAAGATGTACCAGTGGCCAAGAAACTCATCAAATTTATTATATACAGCTGAGCAAGGAGGCAGGCTAGCTAGTCTTCCCAGATTCTACTGTGGCATAGAGGGTGTCCGTAAGAGAGCAGTTTCATGCTTCAGTCATCCAGGAGGAGCAAACTGGGTTTGGTACTATCTGCACACACTGTTGATATCTCTACTCAGACCAGAGGAAGGCCTTTTCATTCTCCTGAGCATGACCAGTGGAAGGTTCTGCCATTAATCTGAAGCATTGTGGGCACTGGCATGACAATATTCATGTCAACAATACACATTCATTTAGAACCTCATCTGCTCCCTATAGTCTTTTACAGACTATGGTCCCAAATAAAAACAATTGTTTCACATCCCATCTAAATATCTATGATAGACATATGTCAGGTCTGTGGGCAGTCAGTGTGTATTGAGTTTGTTTATATCATCTAACTTACTTAGGCAAATGATCATTCAAAATTAACCCCATTCTTACTTTGCTCAGTCTGTGACCTCTGAGTTTATTTTCTCTTGTCAACATCTAAGAAAACAAGGAAAGATATTTAGACTACAGAGATTTATAATGGGGGGTTGTGAAGTTAGAAGAACCTAACCAAGACTGGTCCACATGCAGTCAAGTTAGGTCAACCAGTAAGCTGGGTCAGAAGTTTCTTCAATGTGACTACCCATGGAAGTTACTTGGAGAGCTTTCAAATTAAAATGTGTACACACATGACAGAAAGTTTTGATATAATGAGTGGGGGCCATGAATTATTAAAAAGTAGCTAGATTTATATTTAGGATACATCAGAATTGTCAATAGAGGCAAATCCTAAATGTTGTCTAATAAAAATGAGATCTTAGCTTTCTTTTGTTTCTAGGAATCATGGAATAAGGCTGCTTCACAAATAAGAACATGAACAAGTAGAAACAATATGAGTTCACCTTCTTCACCAGGTTCCTAAAGCAGCTTGGGCATTGCTATATCAGATCTGACCTTTTATTAATGAGGCAGATGTGTGGTGATACCTTGCTTGTACGAAAAAGCCTGTCTGAAGGTCAGAGACTGGAGCTTGCCACTAGCTTCCATAAAGGTCTGGAGGGCTGGACAGACAGATAGCAAGTGAGGTCGCTGGGTAGAACAAGGATATAAGCAGGGAGAAACAGGAACTCGAGCTCTTGTCTGCTGAGACACTAAGGAAGTAAAGTGTGGTGGTGACTTGCATCTCTCTGATCTCTCAGCATTTTCCTCTATGTCTGACTCTGGGTTTTTATTACTTAGACCAATTTACACAGGTGGACTTCCTAAAACAGAATACAGTGATTTCATCACAGGCACCATATCCTCAAATGTTCTAATAACACCTGAGAGAAGATAACTGTAGTTTGACTTTTCTCCTCTGAAAGTCCACCACCCAGCTCCCAAGTAAAGACACAGAGACTTTTTATTGTTTGTTGCAAATGCCCAACCATAGTTCTAGCCAGCTTTTCTAACTTAAATTATCCTGTTTCCCTTTATCTATGTTTTGCCTTGGAGCTTTCTATCATTCCTTCCTTTCTGTTTGTTTTACTTTCCTGCTTCCTCTGTGGCTGAACCCCCAGTGTTCCCATCTCCTTCTCTTCTCTGGAGACTAGATTTCTCCTCCTACTTATTCTCTCTGCCTGCCAGCTCCAGATATCCTTTCTCTGCCTAGCTATTGGGCATTCAGCTCTTTATTAGACCAATCAAGTACCTTAGGCAGTCAAGTGAAACAAATGCAACATATCATTACATAAATGCAGCATAAACAAAAGTAACATACCTTTGCAGGGTTAAAATTATATTCCCAACAGGTTACTAATGTCCATAATAGAAAAAACCCAATCTGAGTAATCTAGAAAACTAAAAATAATCCAAGAGAGTATCACTTATACAAAATAAATAAATAGAATAATTTTCCACAGAAATCTCTAATCAATTTTGACTTCAAACCAATGACTTTTGTCTGTTAATTCTCATTGCTCTCCTTCTCTCTTCCTTTGTTTACATGAAAATTTGGCAGTTCTTTGAACAGTTACATCCTTCAATAGACAACATTCTTCCTTAAAACACAAACAAATGAACATTGACTAATATGACTCTGCTACTCATTTTTGCCTCAAGTGATAAGTATAAGAGAAGTGGATGTTGAGCCTCAGTTATGGTCCATAGTGTTGCTCTAGGAGCATAGTGAAGACATAGAGCCTGGGCTCCTATCTATCAAGAAGCCTTGGACCCTCTGCTCTACCAGATTTGCCAGATAACTGATTGCACCCCAAAGTTTGAGAACTATGACTTTAATCAACCTGCATCTGACAGTCAGACAAAAATAAAATGTAGACCTGATCTCATAGTTGTTCCCCTTTAGACATCTTGCTATATTAAAAGGAAATTTCACTTTGTCAATTTATTGTAACTGTAGCCAAAAATATTCTTGGTTGATACACAGCCAAAGCCCCCAAAGAAATCAAAGGCAATTACACTATTCCCCATGCTGTAGAATCAAGATGTTTCAGTTGCTTTGAAGAAATTCAATTTTAGCCTTGAGGCCAAAGAAAAATTCCCCCATAGGCTCATACAAAAGAGACACTACTTGCTACGGTAAGAAATATTTCCAGCAATATTTTTTCAAGAAGTACAAGGGGCATATTTGTGAATCCCTGTATTGTATCTCCATGTAAAATACTAAAGCAAAATCCAGCAAAAGTGATTCTGGGGAGCATAGTTAAACTAGGATGAAATTTAGACTACAAAAATAAATGATGTGTTGCATAAAATGAAAATAAAGAAGGTCTGAATATTGGTTAGCATATTAGTATGAATATCTCCAAATTTATTTGACTTGACTTTTCCAAGTTTTGATGTAAATGTGAGTGACTAAGTTATTCAGGTTTATCTAGTGTGTACCAGATAATGTACAAAAAGCCTTGCCTTCTTTAATTTCATCATTGAAATATGTCAGTGTCAAGTGTAACTCGTTAGCATTGTGCTTTGGTATTGCCTTGCACACTTGATTTGCACACTTATTAACAAAAAACCTTGAAAGTGTTCCAAAGATTTCTACCTTTTAAAGAGAATCCATTAGTTCAGAAGACCTTGGTCAGAGGTGCTTAGCAAATTCAGTAGGAGCAACCACAAGTATGGAAAGGCAGAGCCCCCACCAGCCACCAACGGCAGCATGGCGAAGATGGCCTCTCTGCTGACCCAGCCATGTTACAAGACCCGGACTTAGACCTGGTAATTAAGTCTCACAGAGAAACAGCACTACCACCTTCAAATATAGCTCTGGGCTGACATGGCTCAGAATACAATTTACACCAAACCCACACCTCCCCGAGTTTCTGGCTAACCTTCTTGTGTTTCGGCCTATTGCCAACCATCACACCTCCCACAGTGCATCTCTTTGGGTCTTTGAGCCAGCCACTTTAATTATCTTCTTCTTCACTTCAGTGAATCAATACCCATGCTTCCCTCTGTCAGTCCCGGCTCAGAGGGATAATTACTTTTCTTTAAGTAAAATAATTATTTACTTGTTATCTCAATGCCTTTATCCTTATATCCCCTGGAAATACCCCATCAATCATGCCTTCCCCTTCATCCACAATCTGCTACTCTCCATAGTGTTTTCCCTTCTGTTTTACAAATATTTCCGAATATTCTCTATCCTCAAACAAATCCCTCTTTTGATCCTGCTTCTATATTAAGTTTCCATTTCATCTCTTCCCTTTAGTGGGGGTGCTTCTGAAAATAATAGGCTAGCGGCTCAAAGACTTTGCCTTGTAACAGCTTCTGCTCTCTGGCTTACTTTACTTTGAAAATAGTGTCCACTTTACACTTGGCTGTGTACTTTTAACAGATGACTTCAGCGAGCTCACTATCCAGCCAATCACTTCTGACATTGTCATCTTCCTCTACACCTTCTGATGCTGGTGATCCCATTCTGCCTTTGAAATTTCCTTTGCCTTTGGTGTTTCATGGTTCAGCCTGTAACTTGGAGATTTTTCCCCAACAATTTTAAGAGCTGGCCACTAAGAGAAATCTCTGAGACATACACATCTGTGCACATGTGTGTATGCATACCTTTGTGTGTGTGTGTGTGTGTGTGTGTGTGTGTGTGTGTGTGTGTGTGTGTGTGTGGTGTGGTGTGTGTGTGTGGTGTGTGTACCAATACTGGCAATCAACATGGCACTGTACCTACTCAGCTGAAGATGATGGAACCACTGGCTGGCAGGCAAGGGCTGAGTCAGTGGAGTAAAGAGATGAGAGCATGGTGATTTAGCTTCCCTTGAAATAAAGGCAACTTCAGTATCCCAGTTCTATTCCTGGCTCTTGTTTCTGCAAACTATGGTGATTTCATTAATCATAATTTCTACATGAATTGCATCAACATGCATTCACTTTTAGCCTGACTTTTCATTAAAATTCAGAACAGAATATGCCTAATTTGTATTATAATGATTATCCAGACAATCCTTCAATTGCTTTTTATTCAAAGCTAAGCCCATTTCTTCACCCACAAGATTCAGCACCAACACAATGCCTTGTTAAACAGTCTTTGAATTTACATATATCCAATGATATATGTGCATATGCATGAAGACTTAAGTTTGAACAATTATGTATCATCTTAACAATGAAAAATGTAACCAGTAACTTGTAATTTTTAAAGCTGTCTGGAGGTTTTACTATTGAGCTATACTGAGTGATAAGGACCTAAGGCATTCTGGTTCTTGCTATCATTCCTCAAATATACAATTTTCACACCCCTTAATAGCACACTTTTTCTGGCTGGTAAATATCTATATTGTTAATGTTTTTTTTTAAAAAATGGCTCCTAGATTATCAAAAATTCATAACTGTCATGTATCTGTGTAGTTTTGTAAGCACAGTCAGCCTAATAGCCTCTTCAACCTGTCATGTGACTATTTGATTTAGTGTCACGTAATAACTTGAGAGACATGAACCTCCTAGTGTATGTGTGAGAGATAGAAATGTGTGCTGTGGAGGGGGGGAGAGAAGGGGGATAACGGAAGATGGGAAAGTAATATTCTATTTATGTTACCTATCCCACAAACACACTCCACTCCCCTTATTATATACATCCTTTAAAGGATGTATATAAAGGATGTGGGTCTAGTGTGTTGTGCAAACAAGACTTGAAAGTGAAAATTGATCTTTTTTGAGCTGCATCAATGTCCTGGTATCATCCAATAATCACACAACAGGATAAGCATATAAGTACTAAATTAGAATCTTGTGCTAAAATCATGCCCAGAAAACCTTAAAGTCTTAAAGCTGTGTGCAGATATGCATATTTATAAAGCTGATAACAATGGCATACTATCATTTTCTAACCTACAGTCCTCTCCATTTGATTTGTGCATAAAAATAACAATAATTTTAATGACAAAAATTTTCACTCTTATCTTTCTTCTTATACAATGCATATGTAGGAAGGGCCCTAGCATTACCAACATACATCCAGAGTCACATTTTAAAATGAATCCAAAAGCTAAGTGTATTGGTGTGTACCTTTAATAGTGGTACTTAGGATCACACATGGATCTTTGTGAATCTGAGGTCAGCCTGCTCTAGATAGTGAGTTCTAGGCTAGCCAGGGCTACATAGTGACATCCTATCTCAAAGAAACAGATAGAATAAATTCAAGTTAGTCTGAACTTGGACACTACTTACTTCTATCCTGTCTGAGTTTGATAGTGCTGAATGACCTAATAAATCCCCATTAAACAAATTCAAATCATCATTACTAATACAAAGAATGGGAAATACAAAAGTCATATGTTAACTCAATGACTTAGAGGGTGAGCTAAGCATAAAACTGATTTTATGCTTACCACCACAAAGGAAAATGAAAGAGCAATTAACATTGTTTACTGTTTTTATATGCCTGGCATTATCCAAAAAATTACATAAAATTAATTTGTTTTAGTCTCTGGACTCATCAATGTGGGTAGTACTATTGGTTTTATTATACAAATGGCACAGAGCAATCTCATGGCTGATGAATATCAGGGCCAGATTTTAAAATGAGGCTAAGATAAATTAACTCAACATTTAGCATTTTTTATTAAAATGCATCCTTCTCAAATAAAGCCAAGGGGCATTTTAATTTAATGGCAATAACATACATATTTAATTCACCTCTAAACATTATCTCTTTATTAGTCTGCCTAAAACTTCAGCAACTTAGATCTAACTATCTCAAAAAATGCAAGTCCAGGAAGCTAATACTTTAATTGTTGTCTCAAACTCTCCGTTCCACAGAAAATTTTCATGAGAATATCTCTAATGTTCTGTTAATTGCCTAAGCCCTCTCAAGACATATATAAACAGATGCAAAGATTTTGTCGTTAGTTCAGCCTGCGCCACAGTTAATTCCTGAGATGGGTACATGGCAAATTGAACCAACAGGCCTTTGCTTTGGGAAATTGGAGACTCATTCTCCCAGGGTTCCATGATTATGGTGTGTAAAACGTGGATACTTTTTCAAAGTCACATTTTACTATGCGGATTTGGGAGCTGCAAAAGGGAAGGAAATAAAAAAAATTTGCTGCGATGAACCAAGACAAAAGACAGCAAACAGGTACTGTGCTTCAAATATGGGTTCCAACATCCACGAAGGACAAACTATGTCCTCAGTGCAACCATTTTGAGAGGGGGACCTTCAAAGAATGGTACCTTAAGCCATGCGATCGCTTAGTGTAGGATGGCTGTTGATGAACCACTTCCTTTCTTCTGCATGCATACACCTATGCATATCTCTAGCCATATGATATTATCCATCATGATATGACATAGGAAGAGGACCTCACCACATACAAATCCTTGATCTTTTGCTTTCCAACCCCTAAATCTACAAGTCAAAATCATTTTGTTCATTATTAATGGTCCATCTTGTTATAGCCACATAAAATGAGCTATGGCGTATTTCCCATGTTTTCACAAGGTGTTTATCCCAAAGCCCACTATACTCTATACTATCTGGTTCCTTTAAACACTTTGATGGGTATATTCCCCCTTGGAATAGCTATCAAGTATCATTTTCGATTTTCTCTATTAATTCCAGTTGATTTTCTAGTACTTAGAACCATAACAACCATAAGTAGCTTACAGAAAGACAACACCGTAGTTAAAACAGATGTGCATTATTTTCTATACATATTGTGTCTCATAAACACACACAAACACACACATATATATATACTCATATGTACATGGATACACACTATATATATTGTCTCATATACATTTCCATGCACATGCATACATATGGAAAATGTTTTTAAATGTTTGCTGAAATATTGCCCAACTATATGAGCTACTGAAAATTCACCCTCTCAAGGGAAAGATGAAAAGGAATAGCTTGATCTGGCCAGAACAGTAAAAGAGCTGCTTATGCACAATTCTGCTCCCATGAAGGCATATCTAAAGTCATAAGATTAAGGCTTTTGAAAGATCAAAAGAACACTGGTTACAAAATGGGGTTGTTTGGTTGTTGTTGTTGTTGTTGTTGGCATTTTCACCTTCAACTCCTAAGTCCAATTGACTTTCAGACTTTTCCAAACAGACGTGGCCTCTTAGCATCTAGACCTCTGGGGCATTGACGATAAGCCAGGCTTAGCTGTGGACAGCAAATAAAAGGCTCTACTTATGATGCATCTTTCTCTCAAATGCCTTTCTGAGAAGATTCGTTATCCAGAAAGATAGAAATACAAAATCCATAAGCCATTCTATCACTGAACAACTATTCTGCTCAAATATTGTCAGTAAAAAAAAAGTCATAGAATGCAAATGCTCCATTCAAATGAACAGGGACATACATAATACAACTAGGTAGTGAAAATTTGAACCAGAACCAACACTATGGAGTAAGTGCAATCTAATGTTATTGAACTGATAAGTGGTCCTTCATTGTCAAGAATTAAGTGTCTAGCATTCAATGCTGGCCTTTCATTTAGTGTGACTATTTATTCAATAATAGCTAATGTGTGCTTGGCATTTGAGCAGGAAAGAAAATAGAAAAAAACCCTGGTAATAGGAGTTAATGTTCAAACACTCATTGCTTTTATAATTTGGCTGCATTGCAATCAATTCTTGTAAGTATTTGAGAAAAATCATTTGTTAGTTAATTGTATAGATTATTCTGGTCTTTCTCAAGACATTTGTAGACACTTCCATAGTCAATCATAGACACACAGATTCAATGTATTATCATTGGTCATTACTCATTAATTTATAGGAAAATCAATAATTGAAAGTTCTATAGAATCATGGGACTTTTGTTGCAGAGCCAAATTTGGTCCTTGCTTCTTTGGGCCATGAGCAGGTAATAACTTAAGATTAATTTTATCCATATTATAATTATGATAACTTATTTTCTTTATTTATTGCTAATAAAATTAGCCAAGGTGCCAGAAGAGTACCCAGTATTGGGAAACTTGATATTACATTGTGCTAGAGCAAGGACTTCTCCAGGGTTCATATGTACCATGAGGAGAGAAAAGCTTTCAAAACATCAGCCTATTGAAAATGACCTAAGAAGAGGCCAAGAAACAAAATGGGACTCTGGAAGTTTTCATTCACAGATAAATATCCAATCATGTTAGAGCTCATAAAAATTGATACATTAATTATATTCTATCAAAACATTACATTAAAACATAAGGGAAGTACATGCTTTGTTTTCTTCAGTGCTTGGGGTTGAACCCAGGGTTGTAAAGGAGATACTAGAAAAACAGATGTAGAGAGGTTAGGTGATAAAGTTCCTCTATAACATTCTGGCTTCACAGCTCTGCTTCTAAGACTGGATAAAACACAAAGAAGAATACATTTAACATTGTGTTCACTACACCTTCGTTTACAAAGTAGGAAGAAATTCAATGTAAGCATTAGCATTCCACTGCCAATCTCTAATCATGTAAGAGAATAATATAATAATATAAGACCTTCTTGCTGAAATCTATTCCTTTTACACACACTATTGCACTTCAATTTTACTCCCCCTTTTGGTTAATTGCTCTTCTAACAGTTGAAAACATTGCATTAATGTAACATAGAGGGAGGAAAGACATCAGACCTTCACACATATATCCTGGAACAAATTTATCTGTATTTTAATTCTCAATTTTATCTTCTTGGCTGGGCCTTGAAGGTATTTGGAAAGCTCTCTGCCACTGAGTTATACACCCAATCTTTATTTTGTGTGCTTTAAATAATTGATTCAATTATTTTATTTTATTATGCTCAGTAATATTATTTTTTCCACACTGGCAAACATCTATGATGCTTGTCTTCAGCTGAAGCTGCCACTGGAATTACCCTGGGAGTCTCACAAACAACATTACATTCAAATCCTCTGTTCTGAGATTCATGCTGTTCTTGGGGTTCAGACTTGGCATAGAATTTTTTTAAAGTTCCAAATGATATTGTCTCAGCAAACAAATAAGCATTCGGTTGGTCTTCCCGGATTAAAGTGCAGCCAAAGCTGAAAACTTTAATTTAGCCTGTAGAACGTTTTGTTTTCCTGATAGCATTTTTTCCATTTATACTTAATTTTAAACACACTAGGTATATCTAGCAAGCCTCACTATAATTTCTTGACACTGATAGAGTGCATTAATGACTCAAGGTAATTCAACCTGCCTCCTTCCTAGGTAACAGTTGTCCTTAAGCTAAGATCTCCACAGCACCCCCCTGCAGTGTCCAGGCTGGTTAGTTCAGATGTGGTACAGTAGAAATGGATCACAGAATTTTTAACATCCTTGCTGCTGGCTACTACTACTCTACCTGTATTAATAGTAGTCATCCAGGATCTCTGGCCTTACATTCTCACTGAAGAAAGCTTTAAGGTACTTCACTTGTTCTTGGCAGAGTTAGGGTATATTTCATTTAGAGAGAATAACCATCACATTTAGAACCAATAAGTTTACTTTAAGATTTCTGTTCTCTTACAGGTCATCTAATTACTTGTTTATTTAATGCATACTGTGGAGTCCCTGTAGTACCTTGCCATAGTATACTCAGAACTATGTTGTAGCTGGACATTGAGAGACACACATGATCTATTAAAAAAGAGTTGTTGCATTTCTCATATTTCCATTACTATAACAGAAGACCTAAGTTGAAAATAGGGAAGGCATATTTTGTCTAATAGTTTCAGAGGTTCAGTTCATGGTGTCTTGAGTATCTGCTTTGGGGTCTGTTGTGACAGAATATATTATGGCAGGGAGCATCTTCATGGCTGAAAGGCAAAATATAGGCAATAGAAGGATGAGAGGTCTCCAAATCCCTTTAAATGTGATGCCCTCAATAACCCAACTTCCTACTTTCCACTGGCCCTCAGTTCCTAGAAGTTCCAACTGTCTCCCAATGGTATAACAGACTGGGAATTAACCATTTTATACATAGGGTTTTGTGGACATTTATCCAAACTGTGGCAAATCGTAAAATGATTTTCTGTAATTAAGAACATCTATCAGACAATGAACAAGGTACTTTAAAAGAGACAGTGGGGTTAGAACTTTAGATAAGATTGTCAAGGGATGCAATGGTTCTTCCCGAAAGGAGACATTTACACTGAGATAGAAAATGGGAAAGATCCAGTTATGCATTGTGAAATGCTGGGCTGAAGGGGGTGATCCTATGAGAGTAAATGCAACAACATTGCAGTAGCCAAGGGTTTGATGAGTTTCCAGTGCATGGAACAACCCTAAAATCACAACTGAACCATGGAGAGGAGATGTGGGAGGAGGTGAGGCTAGAAGGTAGGAAGGGCAGGATATGTGTGACCTAGGGAGAGAAGTTTTATTTAAAGTGTGTTGAGGGTCTTTGAATGCATTCGTGAAGGATAATTTTCTGGTTCAACTTGACTAGGTCACAGGGTACCTTTGTATTCAATAAACCATTAATCTGAATATTTCCCTGAGCATAGTTTAGATGAGATCAATATTTCACTGAGATAACTGAACAAAACAGATTGCCTCCTCAGCACAGGTGAGCCTTATTCAAACAGGTGAAGCCCCAAATCAAGATCAAAAGGGCAGAGAGAGACTTCTTCCTATCTGAGAATGGATTCTTGTGCGATGTTATTTTAACTATGTAAAGATGTTACATTTGTTTCTGTTGCATTTGTTTAACCATGTAGGGTCGAGTGTTTAATTATGTAAAGATGTGTTGCATTTGTTTCACCTTGCCTGCCTAAGGCACCTGGTTGGTGTAATAAAGAGCTGAGCGGACAATAGCTAGGTAGAGAAAGGATTGGTGAGCAGAGAGAATAAGTAAGAAAAATCTAGGCCCAAGAGAGAGGAAGAAGATAAGGAGAAGAGAACAAGGGAGAAAGAGAGGAACACATCCTGGGGCTAGAAGTCAAATAGCCACTAGTCAGCCAGACACAAGAAACAGTGAAAGTAAGATATACAGAAAGAAAAAAGTTAAAAGCTCCCAAGGCAGAAGGCAGATAAAGAGAAGCAGGTTAATTTACGATAAAAGAGCTAGCCAGAAATGAACGTAAGCTAGGATGAGAACTCAACACTAACAAGAAGTCTCCACATCATGATTTGGGAGCTGGTCTGTGGCCCAAAAGGAAAAGCCTGGTATAGACTCTTGTTCTTATAACATCTGAATTGGAACACTGATTATCTCTGAATTTTTGAGTTGAACAGAAACATGGCTCTTCGGGGGTGTCTGGTCTGCTAGCTTTGGATAGTAACTAGGTTACTGGCCTGGTACCATAATCATGGGAACTAATTCCTTATAGCCTCATCCTCATCCCCACCAACATTCATGCATATATGACATTGTGTGTGTGTGTGTGTGTGTGTGTGTGTGTGTGTGTGTGTGTGGTAGTTTGGTTGGCTTTGTTCCTCTAAGAAACTGAATGAATAATCTAATAAATTCGACTGAAAGCTTTCTTTTAATTAATTTTTGGTTAGCACATAAATAAATGAGTTTCTCTATGTCATTTTTCACTCATATATATTATACTGGGTTCTAATGAATTAAGGTTTTTTTAAAGCAGTATGATATAATTTGGTTTTACTTTAAGAATGGCTGATCACATTGTAGCAATTAGCAGACAGAGAGAGGTGTAGGAGGTATATTATTGTTTCTGAATATTCTTTGCCTCTGCCTGTGGAAGGTTCAATTGTGCCTAGAGAACAACTTCAGCCCTTGACTTGACTTAGCTGGCAAGTGAACAGAGTAACACACCTCATGGGAGTAGACGTGCAGAGAGCCAGCACACAACTCTGCCATTTTTGCCCTTGCTCTTGACAACAGCCTTGCCAAACAGAGGGGGCTCCTTTAGCTAAGGTCCTTGAGTCAAGCAGATGCCTTGATTACAGCATTGCCAACATGTAATCTGCACACACAAAAAATAGTCTCACCAATATAAGCTAATAACGTTTGTTAGATAATGTAATAATGGAATGTGCTGACTGATATGGAACAATTAGGAGGCTACTGTGTTCCTCCAGGTAAAGCAAGCTGGGGACTTTTGTAAGAGTTGTGCTAATAAAGATTTACATACACAGAGAGAGGCTGGACATGGTTTGCATGTCTGGATAGTAAATTTTCATGTGTTGACTCAGCTAGACAATGGTTTACAGTTGTTTGGTTAAGTGCTTTTCTGGGCATTTCTGTTATTGTGTTTATGCTTAATATCAACCACCAGCTGGTTTTAAATAAAGCAGATTATTGAGTGTGCTGCAGATGTGCTTCCAATGCTCAGCAGACGTCTGTAAAGCTGGAATAGGAGGCTCCCCAAACAAGAGGGAGTCACATCTCAGAAAGCCATCTTGAGTTTCCAGTTCCGTGGTCTGATCCATGGGCTTCAGATTTGACAGCACTTAGGATCACAATCAATTCAGGGAAGAAATGTTTCTCTTCTGTTCTGTCTCTCTATTCTCCTATACCTGTGGTGAGCCAATGGAACACAGTTGTTCTAGGGAAAACCCTGACTGCACCTGTACAGAGCAGAAGTATTTTCTGGGAATATTGGATATGAGGCTAGGGGCTGTGTTGTGGCCCATCGGTTATTGCCCTGTGCACATCAATAGATGGGCACATAACATGTGACACATGCCCAGAGAGTGTGGTTTCACTGGGTGGAACAGATCTGAATCTCTAATTCTCAAGATTTGTCCCAAGAACTTGTGTTGGTTAACCTCTTAAACATTGGCTAAGAAAAGCCCCATTATGCTTTATTAGAGAATTTCCCTGGTAAAAATTAAAAAGGCAAGAAAGTATTATCATTCTTTCCCCGCTTTATGGAAAATGAGATATCTAAGAAAGCCCTGAGGAAGAAAGTACTCTTCCAACCCCGGATACTGATTTTCCACATTATTTATCAATGTGCACCAGGAGGAGCTCACTGCTGTTCCCATAACCACAAAATAGTGCTTTGAAAATGGTAAAGGTGAAAGAGCTCTCCAGAAAAATATACTGTGTCTGAGAAACTGCATGTGAATTACATCAGCCTCTCCTGGGCTCCGCATGTCCTTGTACTACCAGCCTTCATTACACACATGTGTGACAGGCAGAGGACATAAGTCAGAACCCCCTGTGCAACCCAGGGACACACTGCCATTGGTTTGCCACGGAGCACCAAGAGTGCCAGGAGGAAGCACTGGGCTTAAGAATGATATGCTTCACCTTCACCCCTATCCTTGACTGACATTTACTTTCTCTACTAGAGATGGAAGGTAACATGCGCCATCCACTCTCACAGGAAAAGCAACTAACACAAAGTTTTTCTTGACAGGCTCACCAGCACACTCAGTCACACATTATACAACGATGGGCTGTATTCTCTGAAAAATGGGTTTTAGGTGGTTTTATTGCATGTAAACATCCTTGAGGAAACCTACACAAACCTAGAAGGTTTAGGTCAATCACTCAATCAAGTTAACACTAGATGTGCAGTGTCAGGACATGAAGATCCTTGCATCCTAAATTATATGAGTAAAAGTGGTCTGTAAAATAACCAAAAGTTCAAGTTGACTAAATACATAAACTAGAAACAGAAAAAATATAATCACTGTCAAATACTGTATTCTCGTTTTATCACAGGGAGGTATAACAGGAATAGACCTCTTCTCTCTCACACCTCTTTCTCTTGAGTCAGCTTGCATTTTGAACCTGGCAGCTCAGCCATCATAAACCTAAATTGAACTCAATGTTATATGAATGGTAGGGATTGATTCATCGATATCAATTATTTCCGAGAAAACCTGGTATCTTTCAAAAACATGAAAAGGCAAAGGGGAGTAGGTGTTACATGAAAAAAGAGGAAATGAACACACCTATTTAAATTTCCTATTGTTGTAATAAATCACCCTGGCCAAAGCAAGTTAGGAAAGTGTTCATTTGACTCACAATTCCGGTTCATCTTTGTAGGGAAATCAAGATAGCCAGAAGTTGAAGCAGCCAGTCTGTCAAGAATGGAGAGAGAATAGTGTATACATACTTACTAGAGCTCAGTTCCTCTTCTCTACATGTCTACAGTTCAGGAACCAAACCCAGGGAATGGTGCCACCCACAAAGGACAGGTCCTCCCACCTCAGTTAACACTGAGATGACCCCCACAGACATACCTAGGGCAGCCTAATCTGGAGAATCCCTCATGTCTCTCTTCCTGGTTGATTCTAGACTGTGTTGAATTTAAAATGAAAATGAACGGTCACACTTTGCAATATGGAAACTCATCAAGTGAGTTCACGAGCCCTGGCAAGGCAAGGCACAGATGGGGTCTACTGATAAAATTTCTTCACTTTGCTATAATCTCTATGGCTTAAAAAGTGATATTGCTAAAAATAAAAATAAAAAAGAGTACACTTTAACAAATCTTAACCAGCACACTTTTAGTGATGGAGTGTCTGTGCTTTTAGGAAGAAAGGCTATTTTAATCCCCCAAAAGCTGTGGACACCTGGGATACTTGGAGTTTCTCCATTGGAATTTTATCCAAAGCCAACTTACCAATCATGTAAGTATATCTGTTTCATTGCATATATTCACAAGTTTTTTTCTAACCAAACTTATTTAATCTGCTTTTTGAGGTGTTAGACTTTAAATAACTTGAAGGTATTTCCAAAACTACAATTTGGTATTAAAGTATAAACATTGGATATTGTAATAGAATTTTTGTGTATATGGATTTGGAAGAGAACTCCAAAGACATTTTGGGAAAAATTGGAAAAACTGAGATAAGCCTGAGACAGGTAGCATCCAAGGAGTTTGCCTTAAGGCAACTCTAATGCTCTCAGTGAAAATGCAGAGTATGCATGGAGCTTATTCTTGCCATTTCTTTAAGAAAGGCAGAACATAAGAAAGATGCGCTTCTTTCCCAGAAAGAGGAACCTAGACAAGAACCTCCTTTCCAGGGGCCCGTGGACTGTCTTCTTTTATAGTATTGGTCAGTGTGACCTGAGATGAGGTGAGAGACATGAACTCAAACAGTCTTGGAAGAGGAGAGCAAAGTACCAGATGGAGCAGGACCTCCCAACCCCTATGTACAGAGGCTGAGCTGAAATCACAGGAAGCAGACTAGCCAGTTGAGCAGAGTTGGCAGTGTGTCAAGATTGGAGCTATGATGTTCGTCTAAGCCTAGTCCTGCAACCTAAGAGGGAAGGGGGGATAAAAGGAAAGAGATGGTGTATACAGTGGCACATGTATGAAGATGATAACGCTGACACTGCAGACTGAACTCGCTGTGCTGAGAGAGAGAGACAGGGACAGAGACAGATCTTATTGTCTCACTGGGAAAACTGACAGGCAAACTAAGAATTTGTCACTGGAGCTGTGGATAAACTTCTCCAAACTCTAGAAGCAAGTCTGTAGTATTGGGGACAATTCTGTCTCATGTTTCTATGGAGAGACACCATGGTCCTTTGTCCTGGACTGTCTTTGCAAGGCACTTGTAAAGGAAATAACTCTGATAGGTAGAGAGAATGCCTTCCCATGGAGTGGAAGATGGAATTTTTTCATGGCATCTCAGATACCAATAGCCTTACTGGCACAAAGGTTCAGCAAACTTGGTGACAGCTCTTGTAAAGGATGGGTTTTCTCTGCTCAGATTCAGTATGGCCTCAGTCTCTCCCAGAGACTCCCAGACAACATTGAGTCCCTTGTTTGAAGAGGCAAAGAGAACCAAGGTAACAGGAAGGCTCTAAAACAGGCTGTACTGTGAGAAACATCTTTTGTTTGATTTAAGAGTCACCTGTCTGACAAAGAAACAGTGCAATGGGGAAAAAAGATATTTATTCAGACAGAGAATAGTAACTTACATGAGAAACTGGGAAACTGGGAAGCTCCCTGAAACGTGGCCAGCGTCCAAGAGCAGTCAAGACATAGGATGTCATAGGAGTAAGAGGTCCAGACCCTTTCTCCGGTAAGCGTAGGCCATATGGAAATACTCAGATTAGCAATTATGGGTTAATATTTAAGTCATAGCTAGCCAATAAGAAATCAAGCAAATGGCTAACAGCTTCATGATTAATATAGTGTCCTGTGTGTTATTTGGAGACTGAGGCAGTGGCCGGACATAGGCGATTGGTGGGAAGAATGCATATTACACCTGTCTTCTTATGGGGTGCATAAACCTGGCAGGATTCCCTTTTAGCTTACAGAAGGATATATGTTAGTCTTTTTATTGTATTTGACAGTCTATAGCTTCTGAAAAGAGAACCACGTAGTCTCGTTATAAACCCTCAGAGCAACATTTTACCCATAAAGAAAGCAGGCATACACCTATGAAGAAAAAGTTAATGCAAGAGGAGAGGAGGAGTAAAAGCTAGCAAGTGCAGAACCAAAATCGTGCTGAAATGACTTACAAAAGAAGAGCAGCCAGCAGAAAGGTAAGGACAGAGATAGAGAAAAGAGGAAATCTCTCTCTCTCTCTGTCTCTCTCTCTCTGTCTGTCTCTGTGTGTGTGTGTGTGTGTGTGTGTGTGTGTGTAATGTGTAGATGTGCACAAACAAGTTAGAAACATGTGCATGTAAGAATAAAATTACATTTGTTGCTGAAATTTGTGATGTGTGTGTATATGTGTGCATTTGTATGCAGATGTGTACATACATGTGTCTGTCTGTGCAGTTATGTGCAGAGGCCAGAGGTGGCATTGGGATGTTTTTCTCAATTATGTTCCCATCTTAATTTTTGAAATGGTGTTAGGCTAAACTGCCTTGCCAGAGAATACATAGGATCTGGCTGTCTCCATACAACATGCATTATAGACAAGTACTTCTACGCCTGACAAGTTTCATGTGGGGGCTAGGGATTTGAACTCAGTTCTTCATACTCTCAAGTATTTACTTTACCCAGTGATCAAATCTCAGCCCTCAGAAGTTGAATCTTGAGAAAGGTACTTACTCCTCAGGCAAGATATTGAATACCTCATCAGGTGAGTGAAAGGTAAAGTTTTTCTCTTTATTTTTCTCTTTTGTGAACTGTCAAGAGAAATGATGCTATATGAAAATTTGATCTAAAATTGACTCATGCATTTCTAGTTTACTTTTCCCTTGAGAAGAAAAATGGAAGCCCAGCAGAAGGTCTCACTCCAGTTCCAGCATCATCAATTTGCATCCATGGTGCTTCCTATTTCCCATTCAGACCTGCCTGTGCTCTGACCCGCCTTTGTATTTAGTTCCAATAAATTTGTATTTTTATCTCATGGCCAATTTAAAGGGCCTTCTGGAACATCCCACAGCTTTCTGCAGTCCCATGAATACTTCAACCATTTATTCGCCTTTTCACACTCAGCCTCTAAAGACCTGGAAAGTCTCATGTCTCAGGGATCTCAATTGAATGGCACTTCCCTTGGTCTCCTGTTTCATTAGGGAAATTTTTGCATATTGTCACTAATGGACAAGGAATACAAATTGAGGGAATGCTCGGTGTTTTGTGTTTGCTTTGCTGATCTCTAGACTCCATCCTCACAGCATTTGCTAAGAGAGTAAGCCCTTAACCTCTCTACAGCATCATGGGCTGTGGAAGGGGTTCCCAGAAGTGGGAGGGAATAGCATGCTTTTTTCGAACAGAAGCTCCGAGCTAGGCATTCCAAGGCGCCTTCCTCGGGTCTTGCAGCTTATCACTTGGGGGCTGGCAGGACTACTGTCCTTTGAGTTCATTCCCTTTTCAATTCTCTAGGGAAATGCTTTATTCTAAAAGTGATTGACATGAAGAACCAGTTTTTGCTTATGTGCCCCATAAAAAGTAAATTTAAAAATAATATTTGTGTAGCACAGCAGAAGCCCCCAGGAGCACTGGATTCTCTCTTCTACTCATATTGACTTTCCCAGAAACCCCTTATTACTGCAGCTTTATGTACCAGCTTTGGGAGCAGAGCAAACCCAGAGTGTCTTTTCAAAGCTTCATTGCATTCAAGACAATCTCCCTGACATCTTATTCACATCTAGGTGTCCCCAGTCCACTGTCCTCTTTCTCTGTTTTAAAGCCATATCCTCATGCTTTAGAATTACTGCTCCCCTCCCCACTTGCCATAGGATAAGGAGACCTAAAATTTCCTCAATACTAAAACCTTTCTTGGCCCATGTTGCTATCTTGGCATCGTCCTGAGTTGTTCCTCGCTAATGTTCCCCTGATGAGGAGACTTGCACCAGTCTGACATTGCAGCTTTATTCAGCCTGCATGAGTAGTATGGTATTCATCTCTCCACCACCAACAAATGGTTCATTTAGTCATTCAGCAAGCAGATCAAGGAAGCCAGATCATTGTTAGGCACCTGACGTAAAGTGTGTTGTCACGAAGTCGCCGTTTTCTTTGGCCTACAACCTGTCAGAAATGGGGCAGGTGCTCATGAGTTGTTGTCGTTGTAACACATAATTGATTCCTAATACCCCAGCTCCGACATGGCAAACCCATCAGTCTGTTGGAAGTTCTCCTTATTTACACATGTTTTATCTTTCAATGGATATTTTATCTAGGGTAAATAAACTCTGCATGGCTACGACATTCTCATAAAATGTTTGTAAGTGATATCAACCTTTTAATATGATTTTAATACTATAAACTATTTAAGAGAGTCATGCCAGGGTGGGAATGAAGGAATTTAGATGCATCATTGTGAATGTCTGGGCTTTGTTACAAAAAGAAAATTTTAAAAAACTCCTGGTTTTGGAAGAGCCACTTAACCTTTTGAATTTCATTGCTTTTGTCTGTTAAATGATGGGGTAGAGTGAAGTGAACATTCTCTTGGCCTTGCCATCCAAAATATAGTGATTGTAAATCTGAAAGCAGTTCATGTGGGAAACGTGCGCTCTGATCCCATTTCTCACGGACACTCAGCAAAAGGGGAAATGTTCAGCAGATGGGAGTTTTACAGACTGGAGAAGTCAGAGATTGCCCTGTGATTCTAGACCATGGGTAGCCCGGGGGAAGGGGGGTAGACAGACTGGCTCATGGGTGTGGAAACTGTTCTCGTCCTCCCTCCAGGCCCTCGTTCTATGAGATCAGGGTCAGAGTCATTAAAGACCATGAGTCAGCTATGGATTCTCTATCAAGGACCAAAGGTACTAATTTACTAGTAAAATGATGCCTAAAATTACTTAATGACATAGGCATTACAGTTATAGTTCTTGTTCAAATTCAGGTATGAAATAGGAAATAACATGCATGATAAAAGTGGGTCTTCTCTGTATCCCAGGAGAGCTGTCAGTCTTCATGTGGCAAGCTACTGAGTTCCAGAAAAGTACCCCTGAGTTATAAATTGTGAGAACCGTTAGATTTGGAGGTTTAAAAATATTTTTAAAGTGTGTGTTTGTATGTGTATGCACGTGTGTTACTATGTGCATGTGTGTGTTTATATGTGTGTTGGTGTGTGTATACTTGTGTGTCTGTGTTTATGAATATGTGTTTGTATGTGTATGTTTGTATATGCTTATGTATATGTGTTTGTGTGTGTGTTTATGTGTGCATGTTTGTATGTACGTGTGCATAAGCATGTGAATATGCTGTTGAGGCTAGAGACAACAGAGGTTGCTATGGGTGACAGGAACTGAACCGGAGTCCTCCAGAAGAGCAGTACTTGCATGTTTCCAAAAGAGACCCATTCCCTTGCCTGTGTGATCTGATCAGTTGTGTTTTTGTATTAGCAATAACATCATCTTGCTTCTTCGACTCTTGTCTTAACGGACAGACCCATTGTAACACTTCCATTTTCTTCTCTTGTTGACAACATGAAGGATTATTTTATTTGTACATCTTTATGGTATGCATTATGGTAATTCAATACATGTATATAAAATATACTAATCAAGTTAGGATATTAATTACAAGCATATAATATATATATATATCAATCAAGTGAGGATACTAAGCATTTTCATCTGTTTAACCATTCATCTTTTTTATGGAACAAAAGCAAGTCCATTTTTATTAAACTCTAACTAGATGTGAAATTACCCAGCAAAATAGACTTGCAAATGCTCTTATAAAATAATGCCAAAGAAATGGCACCCACAAATCTATAGGTTTTGCTATAAATTTATGTTGTACATGTGTGTAACATGTTAAATACATTACACACCTATTACTCCAGCATCTCAAAACATTCTAAAACACTGAAATGAATAGAATTGTAAAGATTTTATTCATATTGAACAACAGCAATTTTCCTTAATGCTATACAGTACTAAGTAAAAGAGCATATTGGACAGAAATAGACTAGTTTTTCATTTTTATGTCATAATTAAAAATGCCATCAAATAGTTATTAGGTGTCTAGAAGCCTAGTGTGTCATCGTAATATGATCTAAGAGGGTAATAAATATTTATGAGTATCTGAGTTAAAAAATGTGCTTGTGTATTCCCAAAATTTGTTATGCAAAATAAACACCATATTACTTTAGTGTCATAGTTACATTAACATTTTCTTATCTTCAATTTCTCTTTTTATGCAAATCCATTTATTTCTCCAAGTCTCACCCTCTCATTAATGTTCTAATTTTGGGTGCTCATATCACTCATCTTGTAGATTAAGGCTATACATACTAATAAATTAGTTGCAATATAATTTGGCACTTAAAATTATATCGTTTCACAGAAGCTTACTGAGTCACAGGATCTTGAATGAAAAATACCAATGAAATTAATGTCTACTTGATGCATATGTTTTCATTCCCACTTATCTCCTCTTTCAAAACTGGGGACCCAATAACCATCATATTTCTCTTTAATGAATTGACAAAATTAGAACGCATCATGAGTCCTCAATCCATTTGGTGACTGTGACAATAGAGATCAAGGCAGAAGGTATGTTGGTGAATTACCCTGGAGAACAGACGTTGTATCTATCTATCTATCTATCTATCTATCTATCTATCTATCTATCTATCTATCTATCTATCTATCAGAGCACCAGTCATCTTTGCATACCAGAAAGGAAGGCTATGAGCTTCACTTATGGGTGGATTTGGCTTCTGAAACACTTGATGAGGTAGCCCTATTTGAGGACAATTTTGTCCCGGTTGTTATCCTTCCATGACCTTATAGCAAGTTTGATGTACACTATATTCTCTGGAGAGAGGGTAGACATGTGAGGAAATTGGCTCCTGTGGTTCTGAAGGCTTGGAAATCCCATGGAAGACAGTCTATACACTGGAGACCCTGGAATTGTCAGAGTGTGACTGAGTCCAGCTGTGAAAGTCCCAGAAAGGAGAGTTTAATAGTACAGTTCTGAGTCTAAAACAGAAGCCCAAGAACCCTGGGAGATGAGCTAGCATGAGTACTGGATCTCAGTGGAGATGTCTGGGTTCCCATGGCCAGTGGCAGAATAAGATTGCACCCCAGGTCCTGGAGAGAGGAATTGTCTGAATAATTCAAGGAAAATGTTATTTAAGTGGGGGATTTGAAAGCTCTGGGTTAGGGTTAGTTAGGTATGAATTACTGTCTTTTAGTGAAGAAAAATGGAAGAAATAATAGGAATATTATTATTAAAGTTTTACAATAATAGTATAGATTAAGTATTAGATGACTAAAGTTGATAAATGGAATTTACATATATCAACTAACAGCAGATATATAAAATTTATGGTAATCCATTGTCATTGCTAGTTTCAACCATGGGTATTTAAAGATTCTTGTAGGTTTGCACTGTAAAAATATTTAGTGGCACCATACAAGTTACTCTTACCATCTTTGATGTCTATGATATATAATAGTTTAGTGATTTGTGGTAGGTATTCAACTTTAAATAATTTGACTTATACAAACAATACATCACAAACTGAGCTATTCACTGAAGGCAATTACAACACAAGTTACCCTGGGAACACTCTATATAAGGTACCCCAAACTTTAACAATATAAATCTGATCACAATGCCAAGATATGGTTTTAAATAAATTAAATCATTTGTATCCATTTTCTCTGTGCCTAAAATGTTGACTTAGATGGGTTTCACATTATTTTATTATTTGTCATAAACTATGCACACTATGCACATTTCCCAATAGTGAATACTAAGTTACTCTCCATTTGAAATAATGTAGAAGGTTCATAGTGAAAACACACGTCTTCATTCTAGGGAGATGCCCACATAGAAAGATAAAATATACATTTTTCTCTTTTTGAGGTAAAGCATGATACAGACTCACCTTGGGAATTGTTTTTTTTCTCAGAATACAAATGGCAAAAATGTCTTAGAGATATTGATGATTTGGTTTTATCTTTAAATAGGGCTTAGATTTCTTGTCATAGCATTTATAGAGTGCCATTCCTTCTAAAGAAGTGAAAGACTTCAAATGGCATTCAGTTTAGGTCAATGTAACTTAAAATTTTGAATTATACAATATATGAAGAACTCAGTTTTTAAAATAAAGATATACACTAAAGAGAGTTTCTTAAGCCAGTTATAGGTTGATACCTACAGATGCATCTTTTATACTCTCTTTAAAGCTAAAAGTATAAAGTTATAAAAGACAAATTTAGGATAAATGGCTTCCTGGACAAGAGGGAAATTTCCCTGACTTAGATTTTGAGGTATTAAGACTTGAAAGTTGAAAATTACAGCAAAAAGGCCCCCCTGGGCTTCAGCTCAGGCAACTGACAAACCTGATGCGTTTTGTGTGAAAACCAGCTATTCTTAGGATTGGCATCCTAGGCCCTTAGTGGGTGAACTTTTCCTTTTAATGACTGACTTCCTCCATAAGTTCTTCCAATGTGATAACGAAAGACACCGAAAACTTTTTTTTCAAGCACTCTGTGTGTCTATTTTGCAATTCAAATAACATGGAAATTAAGACCTGTGTCAAGGTTTTCATCAGTCTTGGGCTGACACAGAACAATCTGTCTTCTCGCTGAACCACTTCCTTGGAAACGGCAGTATTAAGAGAAATTTCGAATGTTGTATCTGCTCTGTTGTATTTATGCCTAATCTGTAACACTACATTTGGCCTGTGGGAACTGGAAGCTGGCAGGCCTTGGATTCACTTGATGAGATGAGGAAAACTTGGCTATGGTTTGCAACAGTTCCTTATGCCTTGAATGGGAGAGGAAATGAGGGCCGTGTATGGAGTCCCTGCTGGTCCCTTCCGGTCCCTTGTGGGATGACGCTGACCTGTGGACTATCCTGTCCTATTATAAAGAAAGTGAAATGTAGCATTAAAACTTAGTTGTACCTTGTGAGTCCCAGTGCCAATCCAGACCTCTAACCGTGACTACCAGTGTACAGAATCACACTGGACGGGACGTCCTTATTATCTCTTACACTCTGTTCCCCAAGATGTGTGGGTGGCTGGGTTACCAGCAGACAGCACAGAATGGAGTGCAACCCTCTGAATATTTATTAAATGCCTGATATTTGGGAGGAGCAATGGAATTTTCAGCAAAATCTCTGGAGGAAGCTATTTCCATAAAAATGAAGGCATAGCTGGGTGTTGGCGGTACATGCCTTAAACCTAGCACTCGGGAGGCAGAGGCAGGTGGATCTCTCTGGTTTACAGATCAAGTTCCAGGACAGGCTCCAAATACAGAGAAACCCTGTCTTGAAATTGCCCCCCCCATAAAAAAGAAGGCATACACAGCTGCATCTCACAGACAAACCTGCATCCCGAGTGTCTTCTCTCCCCACTCAGACACAGCAGCATATGGGAGGAAAATTCTGTTATTAATACAGCCCGTGACAATCACTGGAAAAATTTACTGCAGAAAATTAACCAACAGTTTTCAGCTGGAGGTTCAGAAATTATCTATCAAGGATTCCGAGACCAGAGGCAGCATTTCACCTCACTTAGTCAGATGCTGAGGGCAAATACAATTATGGTGGCATATCTAGGAACCTCTGTCCTCTGGGTTTTGATGGGCCAATTTCTAATAGATTGTTTGGGTACAGCTCACTCTCCAAAAGAAATAGATTACTAGTAAATCCCATTCATAACTCATGCCTGCATATATTTTAGTTTTATTTATTTTTCACAGAGCTGAGATCAGGTTCTCTTAAAATCTAAGGAAGAAATAAAGGTGTTACAATTGGCTCCATCCTGTGACCTTCAAAAGCAAGAAACAAAATAGCCATCCAGTTAATCCCACAGTAAAGAACTGACTAAGCATTTGGAAAACATGGAGAGGGATGCTATACCAACCAGGTAAGGCAATCAAATTTGGCACCAGGAAGAAGGTATGCTAATAAGAACACAAACAAATCCCTAAATCAGGTTGTTCAAGCATAGCCACTCTCCATAAACCTCTCTCTGTCCTGTGGAACAGACATCATTTTAGATGTAGCGGTGACATTACTGAAGGGCTTGTGATGTCTCCTTACACGGGATCTGCTTTCAGTGCACGGTCAAAACTGCAACCTGAACAATATAACAACACTGCATAAACTTAATCTGCCAACTGTTGTGTTCAGTAAATATTTATTGAAGTTGCACTAAACTATATGCAAATAACTGTAAGAAAGAGTTTCATCCTGGCAGAGTTCCGGTTCACCAGAGGAGGGTGGGTGGCTGAAGAGAGAGGACTAACATCAATAAATTGTGGAGAGGGCAATGGTACGAACAGGCTGCTTAAGAGTCTTGAGATAGCCTGGCCAGAGCAGGTGTTATGGCTTGAGTAGGAAGTGTCCTTCAAAAGGCTTATGTTTTGAAGACTTGGTGCTCAGCTGGTTATACTACTGAGATGTCACTGAATCATCATATTACTTCTTTATCAATGGAATAATCCATTGATGAATTCATACTGAAAGGATATTGGAGAAAAGGCCTGGTTAGAGGAACTAGATCCCAGGGTGGACAGAGGGGAGGATACTTTGAAGGGCATGTCTTGGTCCTTGTCTCTTTCTCTTTCTCTCTATTCCTGACCATTATGAAGCTGAAGCCCCCAACATACTCCTCCTCTTCCTCCTCCTCCTCCTCCTCCTCTTCCTCTTCCTCCTCCTCCTCCTCCTCCTCCTCCTCCTCCTCCTCCTCCTCTTCTTCTTCTTCTTCTTCTTCTTCTTCTTCTTCTTCTTCTTCTTCTTCTTCTTCTTCTTCTTCTTCTTCTTCTTCTTCTGTGTTTCAAATGAAGACCTAATAAAACAACATTGTCAAACAGACTGAAGACTCACAAGATGTGAGCTCCAAGAGAATCTTTCCTCCTTCAAGGCACTTCCCCAATATACTTTCCACTGAAAAGCTAACTAAGAGATCCCATTTCCTCAATGATTTAAGAGGCAAATTAGATTTACTGAATGGAGGAAGCTCAGGTGAGAAAGTACAACTGGAGGTCTTCCAGTTCTGCCATTGGAGTGGTGCTATGGCTTAGATCTTACGTTTTCCCAAATGCCCATGGGTTTAAGGCTTACTCTCTGGCTCACAATACTTTTGGAAGCTGCGAATTCTTTTTTAAGGAATTTAAAAAATTTATTAATTTATGTTTTACATTCCAATCCCAGTTCCCCCTCCCTCCTCCCCTCCCCTTCCCCCACTTCCCACCTGCACCTCAGAGACAGGAAGTCTATTAAGTCTGTCACATCATCTCATTGACTCAACAATCTGCAAAATCTGTAAAAGTTAAAAATTTAATGGGAGGAAGTTAAGTCTTTGCAAGCGTGGGCCTGGTAGAGGTTATTGGGAACATAGTTTATCTTTGTCACTCTTGCTTTCAAGTTGCCATGAATTAAGCATGTTAGCTCCACTATGATGCTCTGCCCCACACCAGGTCCACTGAGGTGGGTTCAAAAAGGCAGGTACTGGAACCTCAGCACATGTCCTTTCTTTGATGTTAACTCCTTCATTCATTTTGTCACAGCAATGGAAACCTGAGAAACTCACCAAGTATGAGTGAAAACTGTGTACAGAGAAATACATGATTTTGAAAAGTAAATAAGAACCTATTGCAAAACCGAAAATAAGAATAAAGTTGTCCTAGAATTGGAAAAAAAATCCCATCCCTTTAAACCAGAAGACATGGTATTGAGGAAGATGCTTGGAAGCTAAGAACAAGACGCTAATAAACAGTAATCTAGACTGTCCTTAGTAATAAGAAGAGTGGAATCAGAGAAGGAGCACCTTATCAGGAAGTATCTTAGCTAAAATTTATTGTGCATGAGGTAGGGTTTCATATACTGTAATGAAAATGTGTTGGGAAATCTATTCTGTCCTAGGACAGCAAGAGAAATAGCTTATTTTCCTTTCTTAAGGAAGTTAATATAGTAAGTATACGAGGAAATTTGACCTAAAGAAAGGAAGTTAAGGCAGAACAAGATGTTAGGCCATTGTATCAAAAAGGAGGGAAGAAAAATTGATGTCCAGGCTGTAAAACAACATTGTCTTGCCAGTTTTTCATTATGCAAAGCAAGATGCATGGTGGTGGCTGCATGACTGTTCAGTCACAGATACCCAAGACCAGAAGGCAAAGGACACTAGCACACTCTCCCAGGTCAATGTTTGTGGTCTACCATCTGTTACCTCTGGGTGGAAAACAGTTTCCACCCCATTTAACATTTATTCTAATCAGAAAACCTTATTTAACTCCTTACCATGTGGCAACCACTTTAACATCATGAGATATATCATATTCTCCCTGGAAATGTTCTGTAATAAGTGATAAACTCTACATCAGTTAGTTCAGTGTTACCCATGCAAGATGAATACTCTGAGCAATTACCTTGTTTCCATGACAACAGAATATCTGCTCATCCTTTCCTATGATATTTGGAAGCCACCAAATTGGACCTGCTCAGTAAAACTAAGGACAGCTTAGTGAAAGGGAAAAGGAAGTATACATGTGGGTTTGCAAATTAGAGACTGGGTTAACAAAAAAAGAAACCTACCAATTGTAATATAGATATATTTGAGAAGTATCAAATCAGTCATATAGCAAGAAATGCAATATCAGAAATTAGAAGCAAAAACTGTAGGGGAAAAGGTGGAAAATGACAACTATGTTTTTAATACCATTGTTTCTTCCTGATCCCTTATGAGGAAACCTTAATGGAAACAAACCTCCAGGACACATCTCACAGTGGACACCTACTTAAATTTAGACTCCATCCAATATCCAGACACTACAAATGTTGATTTTAAATTAATTCTACAGAAAATAAAAAGGAGGCCAACAGATGTACCTTTGACATCAATAAGTTCTACAAGAAACTATCTATATTCTGTTATTCCGGTTGCTCCAAGGAACTGTGAGAAAAAAGTATGTAACAGGCACTCTAAGATCCACAGCAGCCACAGAAGCAGGGAAGGGTTTCAGAACGAGACTCTCAAGTCAGCTCCAGGTACCTGTTAAGCAGAGCTTTGAGGCTGGAAATGAAAGAAAATTCATTCCTTTGGGAAAGTGAACATTTTAATAGCATTGTTTTTCCTGTTAGCACAGTTGATTATAGGTTCTCATGGGAATTGGTCCCTAGACAGTTTGAGAAGTAGTACGAAATTTAGAGACATTTTCTTGGTAGGAATAGTAAGAAAGGGTCTAAAATGATAAGTGGGAAAAGGATGTATAGAAGTTTGAGGGAAGATAGGAGCAGAATTGTCACCCAAATTACCACATTTTGATTGATATGACATGCAATTACATCTAACTACAGGCAGTGTTTTGGAACTTGGATAATAGGCTTGAAGATAAATTTGATACTTGGGAGAAATGCCATGAATATATAAGGAAGGTCTTTAGTCTATCTCTCGCTAATAAAATTATCATTAAATAATCCCCAAATCACGTGATTATATGTATAAGAATTTTTCTTTTGGAAAGTAAAGTAAAATAATCATAGGAAAGATTAAGGGGGAAGTCCTCCAAATTAGGCAGTGGAAATATGCAAAGAATTATCCCTCTGTATAAATTACTTTGCTTTTTAAGTATTTACATTGAAAGCAATCGTGAAAGGGGAAGGGAGGGGAATGAAATCATGAGGAAATGGAAGGGTTGAGTGGGAGAGGGATGCAGTGGAAGAGCAATGAGAGAGATATCTTAATAGAGAGAGCCACTCTGGGCTTAGGGAGAAACCTGGTGCTAGGGTAACTCCCAAGAATCTACAAGGAGGACCCTAGCTAAGTGGAGAGGATACCCAAACTGGCCTACCCCTGTAATTAGATTGGTGAATGACCTGTCATCAGAGAGCCTTCATCCAGTAAATGATGGACCCAGATGCAGAGATCCAAAACCAAGAACCAGGCCAAGCTCCAGGAATCCAGTCGAAGAGAGGGAGAAGGGAATACATGAGCAAGAAAGGTTAAGACCATGATAGAAAAATCTACAGAGAAAGCCGAACCTAATTTTTGGAAACACATGAACTCTAGACCTACAACTGTGGAGACTCCAGGGGACCAAACTAGGCCCTCTGTATGTGGGAGACAGTTGTGAAGCTTGGACTAGCTGAGGGGCTTCAGCCTGTAGGACTATGATACAAATCTGGTACATGAACTAACCTGTTGGAGTCCACTCCCTATGGTGGGATGCCGTGCTCAGTCTTAATGCATGGGAGCCCTTACCCACAAGGAGGAGCAATGGGGGTGGGATGAGGGTGAGGCAAGGGGTGGCCAGAGGAAGTGTGGGAGGGAGAACTGTGGTTGGAAAACAAGATGAAGTTTAAAAAAAGAAAAACAATCTTGAGGTAAATATTAAACAGAGGAAAAGTTCTCTGGAAAGTGAAAAGATAGACATACTTGAAATAAGATCTTCCAAATAGAAATGCATAAAATATATTTTATAGTAAAATTATAAAACCCAAAGTGAAGCTTCATAGCCTCAGAGCAGCTATTCTAACTTGAAAACTAAGTACTTGTATTTCATAAATTACATTTATTTATAGCTTATCAAAATTCATCAAGACATTCAGAGATATACCTACATAAGAAATATTCAAAGAAAAGTCTTTGGGATTTGTAAAATCCCAAATCTCACCATATTTGTTAATTGACATTCTTACTCCTTACTTTAGCACATGGTATAAGAAACCAATTTATTTGATAATTTAATAATCTGAATTTCATAATTATGAATAAGGAATAATATAATAAATTGAACCTTAGTATTCTTCTTTAAAATTGCAGTAAATATATATATACATACATATATATATATCACATGAACTAATAGAATATTTGTCTGTGAAAATTTATTAATTCATTTAAAAATATTTTACTATTTTCTAACTCAAGGCATACCATCATAAGCAGAAAATATCAAATAAATATTGGATAAGTTAGTTAATGAGGAAACCAAATAGCTGGTTTAATTCAACTTTGAGATTGCCATACAATTTAATACTGCAAGTTGAAACATAGGTATTCAAGTATCTTATGGTATTCTCTCCAGCCTAGAGTCCCTATGCAGCTTTTTCTTAACTTCCCTGCAATCATGGGATTCACTCTTATTTTCCATTTCTCACTTATCAACTTTACATGGCTTTGCCAGTCAAAACTTCCCCTGCTTTTAGATTATGGTGGAGAAAACACTACACAGTTACTTATTATATCTTTGTTCTCAGTCTTATCCATTCTTAGAAGGCTTGGGGTAGTCTCTTCCCTAGTCTAATGGTTAAGAAGATAGACAGACTATAGACACACAAGGAATAAACCTACAGTATTTTATTGGATGAAGTCTTGGAAAGGTACAAAACCATTTTTTACATAGAAAACACCAGTGAAAGGCTAGGGATGTAGCTCAGCCCTTGCCTAGAGTGTTAGCCTAGCATGTATAAAGTCTTGTGTTTGAACAAACACTACTGGAAAGGGATGACAGAGGGAAACTAATGGAGATACAGGGAAACTAACGCTCACTAAGCAGCTGCTTTTCTTCAAGTACTTTCACACATAATTTTACAAGTATCTCTTTTTTTTCCTCAATATGTTTTTATTTAAATCAGAAACATGAATGCTTCACATGTCAATCCCAGCTCCCTCTCCCACCCCTCCTCCCTTGTCCCTCCATCAGCCCCCCCAAGCCCTCCACCCAATCTCCACATCATTCCCCAGGGAGGGTGAGGCCCTCCTTGGGGGGGATCTCCAGAGTCTGTCATTTCATCCAGGGCAAAACCTAGGCCCTTCCGCATGTGTCCAGGCTGAGAGAGAATTCCTCTATTTGGAATGGGCTCCCAAAGTTCATTCATACACCATGGTAAACACTGATCTACTACCCAAGGCCCCAGTGATTTCTGTGGCCTCCTCACTGGCACTACATTCATGGAGTCTGGATCAGTCCCCTGTTGGCCTCTCAGTCATCAGTCTGGGGTTCAAGAGCTCCCCCTTATATGGCCAGCTGTCTTTGTGTATTTCTTATATCAAAATCTCCTCATAATTTTACAGGATCCGAGACCCAGCAGGATTTCAGAATTGTACAGGATTGTATTGCTTTCAGGTCTCTGGACAGATATTCTAATTTAAGTTGATACGATTGCCATGCCTGGAAAGAGGAATCGAGTGCACACAAAGGCTCCAAGGTAGTGTTATGCACAGGTGTGCTAGGCAGATAATGATTACAGAAATAATCTAGAACAGAGCATCTAAGGGAGAAGGAAACACTCGTGCACAGTCATTCTGGAGACACCCAAACCCTTTACTGTGGCTGACGCTGACACGGCCTTGTGAAAACATGACTGGATTAGCCAAACCTCGGCCTCTCATTTTTGTGTTTACCTCTGAATATCTGCCACACTGGTCGTCTTTCAGTCACCCCAGAAAGCAAGCCCTTTGTAGCCCCTAACAGGAACACTCTCCAACTGCTTTCGTCTATGCAGGATCCTTACATTGCACTAGTTCTCCATGGAACTATCACCTCCTCAAAGATTACTTCTATAATTTCTAAAATAGAGCTCTCCCAATCCATTCCCTCAAAATTAAGTTTCAGTCAGTGATATATGTTATTCCTCCCAATCGCTTACCACAGTCCTAAAATGTAATCATTGGCTTACCTCCCGCTTTCTTATAGGCATCCTAACTCTCTGGAGTGCACTCATGTCAATACCCAATACTTAAATTATAGTTTAACCGGAGTCCAGGACAATGTCTAGCACCAAAAAATCCAGACAGTAGATACTTACTTAAATAATAAAGAATTAATAAGTAAATGTCTCACCTTTTTTTTCTTTCAACATTGGTTTTAACTGACTCACTAAACTGAAAAGAACTCCACGCTATTGTTTAATATCTGCATGTAAATAGTGCATTTGTGACAAACTCTTTTCAGGAGTGGCAGGTGTTCCCTCCCAGAGGGTGAGAACATATGGCTATTGCTAAAAACAACAACAACAACAACATCCTCACAAATTATAAGGCTGTGTGAAAAATAAAGGTGTTTAAGCATGAGGTGTTGCAGAGATCTTTATTACCAGAACAACTAGTAAATTAACACTTTCTGTAGAGACATTTGCCACAAGACTTGTAATCTGCTTTCTCCACATCCTCTCCAGCATAAACAGTTGTTGGTGTTTTGATTTTAGCCATTTTGACAGGAGTAAGATGGTATCTCAGAATTGTTTTGATTTACACTTCCCTGATGGCTAAGGATGTTGAGCACTTTCTCAAGTGTCTATCAGCCATTTTCGACTCCTCTATTAAGAATTCTCATTTAGTTCTGTACCCCATTTTTAATTGGATTATTTGGTGTTTTAAAGATTAGTTATGCTGGAGAGGATGTGGAGAAATGGGCACACTCCTCTACTGCTGGTGGGAGTGCCAACTTGTACAGCCACTTTGGAAATCAGAATAGAGATTCCTCAGGGAAATGGGAATCAGTCTAACACAAGATCCAGCAATTTCACTCTTAGACATATACCCAAAAGATGCACATTCATACAACAAGGATGTCTGTTCAACTATGTTCATGGCAGCATTATTTGTAATAGCCAGAACCTGGAAGCAACCTAGATGTCCATCAACTAAAGAGTGGATAGAGAAAATGTGGTACATTTACACAATGGAGTACTATTCAGCAGAAAAAAATGGAAATTTGAAATTTGCAGGAAAATGGATGGAACTAGAAGAAACCATCCTCAGGGAGGTAACCCAGCCACAAAAATTCAAACATGGTATGTACTTACTCATATATGGATTTTAGACATGGGACAGGGGATTGCCAGCCTACAATCCCACCGCAAGAGTGTCCGCAAAGCAGTGAGGACCCTAAGAGAGATATGCATGGTACCTTGGAAAAGTAGAATTGGACAGATCTCCTGAGCAGACTGGGAGCCTGGACACATGGGAGAGGGCCCAGGCTCTGCCCTGGATGATATGACACACTTTGAAGATCCCCCGTGGAAGACCTTACCCTTTGGAACCCCCTGGAGTGGGGGCTTGGGGGGCTGATGGGTTCAGGGGAGGAGGGAAGGGAGAGGGAGCTGGGATTGACATGTGAAGCAACCGTGTTTCTAATTTAAATTAAACAAAAATAAAAGAAGGCTTGTAGTCTCTGTGTGCTCTAGAGATCTGACATAGTGGAACACCTCATTGTGATAATAGCAGTTTATTTAGACAGTGGAGATGTTCCATTCTATTTTCTGAATGAGAGAATGAGTGAAATTGCTTTGTAATTAAAAATAGTAATAAAGCCAGCATGGTCCTTAAACTCGTTTACTGAGAAAATGAGCCACCTCAAGGTCAATTTGCTCACTATTATAACTGACAATAGTGTCAAGGGAAAAAACAGACTATGGATGGGTCTCTTGATTATGGTAACCAACTGGATTACTATAGTTTAGAGCTAACTGGTTTTTATCTTTTGGTTTGTTGGCTTTTTGAGACAGTGTTTCTCTGTGTAACAGCCCTAGCTGTCTTGGAACTCACTCTGTAGACCAAGATGGCCTTGAACTCACAGAGATCCACCTGCCTCTGCCTCCAGAGTGCTGGGATCAAAGGCATATGCCTCCACAAACCTGGTAACTGTTAATTAGGCACAAAGTTTGACATGGTTGTATTTAGTGAGCAATTACTATATGAGATACTATTGTGGGTGCTAGGCATGTTAGCTCATTCAATATTTACTAAATTTCTGTCATTTCCATATAAAAGAGAGGGTTAAAACTGGGGCAAGTGAAATGAGTATAATCTTGGTTGTCAACTTGATACCCTGCAAAGAGGGACCTCTGAGGGATAATCTTAATCAGATAGAGATTTTTTTCTTGATTGAACACTGATGCAGTACAACCAACCTATTGTGGGCAGTGCCATCACTGGAGAGATGGCCCTGGGCTATGTAAGGAAAGTAACTGAGTAAGGTAGTAAGTATCATTTTTCCATAGTCGCTGTTTCTGTTTCTGTCTCTAGGTTCCATTCTTTCTTGAGCTCCCACTTGACTTCTCTTGGTGATAGACTGGAACCCGTAAGCTGAAATAAACTCATTCCTCCCCAGGTTACTGTTGACATGGTGCTTATCAAAGCAACAGAAAGCAAATTAAGTTTATTGGCTATTCCTTAATCCAAACGATTATCTCATGCATGTGTTATAAATGATATTAAGTGTATACTACATATTAAAACAAGGGAGTCACTAGAAATACACAGTGGAACATAATAGGGAAGGAATATTAACTAGAACAGTTTTGACTCTAAACATGTGACAGTTAAGCAGAATCCAAAATAGATTCCAATATGAACAGATTGCTCTCAGAAAAAGGAATACAAATAGCTCACAAGCATAGGAAAAGACAGTCAAACTTGCTAAAAATCAGAGGAGTATAAATGATAGTCCCACTGAGATGTCACTTTCCATGTAGAGGGTAGGTAGGGATCCTTGTATGTAGTAGTTGTATGTAATAGTATGAGTGGGTATTACCTCTGTGGATGATTTTTGGTAGTATTTATCTAAATTTAAGGTGTTTTCAATATTTCAGTGTTTAAGATTCAAAATCAGCTATTTTACTTGTAGGGATATCTTATAGCTAACTAGTGCTTGTAAAGAATAATTTTTCATGAAGAGATAGCATGTGATAGCCAAAAGGTCCAGTAGCTTGTAAGTGATTAAATACAAGCCTCAATGCACACTCTACATAGCATGTAATTCTGTTATATGGTCACTTTTAAATTGCTGTAGCCTCAGTTTCTGGAAGAATGACTGCAAATACTAGACAACTAATAAACAGCTATGGGATGAGTGAAATTCGTTTTTACATGGGGTTAAAAACGAAGTCTCAATTCAGACTGCTTTCCTATGATGTGTGAATTGTAGCATAAAGCACTCTGAATGGAGTGTATGTCTCTTTCTTATATTTCTCCAGGTAGGGAGTGCGCATGTCTGTTTCTTATGTTTCTGCAGGTAGGGAGTGTGCATGTCTGTTATGTTTCTGCAGGTAGGGAGTGCGCATGTCTGTTTCTTATGTTTCCGCAAGTAGGGAGTGTGCGTGTCTGTTTCTTATGTTTCTGCACGTAGGGAGTTCGCATGTCTCTTTCTCAAGTTTCTGCAGATAGGGAGAACTTGTCAAGTGCTGATCACTGCACCAGTGACACAGATGAAAAGTCAGTCAGAGTCAGCCTCAGCTCTCAAGGATTTTATCTTTTTAAAGGAGAAATGAAGACTGTAAGACCTATTAGGACTTCGAGTGGAAACAAAATGCTTCATACAGAAAATCATCTTGTTAGCTTCTAAGAGAAAGTCCAGGAGTAAGCCTGCAGGCTGAGGATGACCCCTTGGCCTTCAAGAGTAGCTTGGGATCAGTGGAGAGCTTGCTCTAGGACCAACTGAGGGTGCACGCTTGAGGTACATGGCCTGTGTCAGGTCATCAAACTCTTGATCTCATGAGGGGAAGTTCTAGAATACTGCTTCACAGATGAGGAAACTTAAGACTCAGAGACGTCACCAAGCTAAGCACAAAGCTGGATTTTGAAATCAGGCAGTTTGTGTGGTCTGCCACTCATCTGAGCAGCTGAACTCTATTGGTTTCTTACCTCTGTGAGAAGAGGATATGTTAAAAGTCTAGATCATGATTTGAGGGTAGGGAGATAGTAGAAGATGAATTTCGGAGTGTCTGTAGAGTAAATCTGTAGGGCACTGAGCACTTTGTTTCAGTTCAGGACTTTCCTCTCAAGGCACTGGAGTTTCCAAGTAGGAACCGACAACACTGGGAAGACGAGAGGGAGTGGATGACGACGACGTGGATTTGGATGGAGAGAATGAAAAGGAGCCTCGGGTTGATGTGAGGAAATTCAAGCAGAAGGAGCTCAGGTCGTGAGAGACAAGGACCTGAGTCATCTTTTTAGTGGGATGCGGGTAAACATAAATAAACACTGAGAGTTATTGCAACCAATTATATTTTTATATTCACTAATGTCAAGTAATCTTTACCGCCAGCAACAAAGATATGAGATATAAATTTAAATAGTTTCCTGAGAACATACGAAAATTAAATGTTCTCCCTTGTAGCAAGAGATTTCACCATCTACTGGTGAACCACATTTATCAATCTCATTAAAATTACTGCAGAAAAAGGTTGCATAGATTTCCCTGAAACTGCTTAATGGGTTCTACAGGTTTTATGGAGAACTTTACCTGAGTGTAGTAAAATTTCTATTAAAATTTCCTCTGTGATTTGTCTCCAGGGACCTATATTTCTATAAAGTTATTTTAAATTGCATCTTGACTTATTGTAATATTTACTCACTGGCATCAGCTTATTTTTTCCTGTACTCTTCTAATCTCCACTGTGCACAACAGAAAGCATGGGGGGGGGCCTCCAGGTGTAGTGATGGACTCAGTCCTGGGAGGCAAGAGACAGCTTTTGATTGCTTCCCTACTCAGAACTGGAAGACATCGCCAGACTCTTAGAGAATGTTTCTTTATCCAGAAATGAAGAGCATGTGTTCAGTACTGGATCATGTTCTTTTATCATTATTCCTGTAATAAATACATGGAGAGTCCACCGCCTGAACCCTCAGAAAGCTACAGAGCTGAACTAGCCATTTCCATGTCTCAAGGGATGTTGTATTTAAGTGTTAGTAAGTGTGATAATTCTTATTTTAAAAACTAAATCACTAACTCAAGAAACAATGACCTTCACCTTAAAACAATTTAAACACATTTGGAATTATCAGTATTTTTCTATCTGTCTATCATCTATCGACAGACAGACAGACAGACAGACAGAGAGAGAGAGAGAGAGAGAGAGAGAGAGAGAGAGAGAGAGAGAGAGAGAGAGAGAGAGAATCTTAATCTTACTGCATTTCTGATGCTGGCCTGGAATTCACTCTGTAACTGATGCTGGCCTCAAATTTGCTGTGATCTTTCTGTCTTAGGCTCCTAAATATTGGGATGGTATATGTATATGACTGCTCCTGGCTATAGATAATAATCCCTCAAACTTTCCAGAAAAAAAATTGACGGACACCTGCATCCACTGACAGACCTTAGATAATTCGTGACTGCTCTTCTGGTTTGCACTAGGATATAAAAGAACATGCTCCCTGTGCTTTCTGCCTGTCTTTGTGGTCAAGACTGAAGTGAGAAGTACATCTATATTTTTTTAATGACAGTTCAAAAAGGCAAGGGCACAAAAAACCAGAGAATAGCAGGAGTGCCATTTTGTTTTCGGTATGCTCATATGACATTAGTAAAAAGAGATTAGAACCAAAGAAAAAATAGAGAACTACCAGCAGATTCCAGCTCTCTTTTATATTTGTCTTTTCTGTTAAAGAGAGAAGACAAAAATAAGAATTATTTGTCTTCAGGTTAATAAGGAGCAATCTGGGGAATGGGCAAGCAGATATGTTTGGCACTCCTTGGCCTCCATTATCCACTGACTGCAGAGAAAGGGGCAGATCTCTGCAGAGCATACAGGATATTTTTGATGAAGCACTGCAGGAGAGCAGCCTTGGGGCAGCTTTGACAGGCTGCCAAACATACATTTTTATTTTGTCTTTATTGGAGAGGCACTGTTTCTAGCAAAATCATGTCTGGAGTCCTGCTGCCAAACACAGAGGCAGCTATGGGAAAGGTGCAACCTGATTTCTACTGACAGGGAAGTGCTCGTTGTCCCCGACTGTGCCCAAAGGACCAGGCTGTCAGCAAAGGTGAGACAGACATCTCTGCAGCCGAGCTCAGGGTTGAACAGGGCTTCACACCCCTCCCCCAGGATAGGGCAACCACCTGCTCCAGTGTGTTTTTTAGCCTACACACAAATAGCCAAGGTCTCCTTCAAGGCCTCTTCTAAATAGAAATGACACCAGACAAGCCAGTAGCCAGTTCTCCAGATTCACTGCTGCTGAGACCTGCCTCTTTCCAGATGTTAGTCTATGGCCTGGCCAATATTAGGTGCTCAATAAATATTTGTTTAAATGGCTCTGTGATGATTTAATGGCCAATTAATTAATTTTCGGGTCTGTGACTAACCCAGTAGCTGGCACATGACAAGTGTCAATAAATTCTTTATGAGTGAGCAAACTGGCGGCAAACTCAGGTTCAAGCACCAGAGCCAAGGCAACATTACACAGCAGATGAAGGTACAATGGTCTCTCCCATCTCAGCTCCCGCATGTCTAAGCAGAGTCCATGGCTAACTCTGGACAGCCTTCCCTTAGAGCTTCAGTTCTCAATGACCAGCAGCGTCACCTACTAGAAATGGAAATTTCAGCCCCACTTCAGTCTTTTGGATTAGAAACTTTGAGTGGTACCAGCAATCTATGATAAACTATGACAAGACCTTCTTCTGTGTACCCGAGGAATCTTCATTCTGTCACAAGGTAGACTCCTTTCTCAGGAGCTTTGCTTCCTTTCTATCATCTATCCATTGATGAGTTTCAGCAGAACACTTTAGTTGATTAGATTATTTTATTATCCCAATGATATTTTAAAGTTTAATAGGGGATTAGAGAAAAGCAACATTATTGATCAACACCTAGGTCCAGTTGCATAAATCAAAAACAAACAAACAAAAAATGTTGGTTCTGAGAGTGTGCTCCTTTTCAGATTAGTTTCAGTGTCCTATCTGATACAAAGAGTGGTCAGATGAGAAGTGGGTTGCTTATTGGCTATCCAGTGTTTAAAATTTAGATATTAAAGAAAAACAAGACCCTTGGTCAAAGGTCACCCCTCAGATATGTGAAGTTGTTTTTGATCATTAGATTATAAGTAGGAACATACTACATAGAAGTTTTCATTGTGAATGTTTCTTCAAACACTGAAGCCTCCTCCTCAATGGCATGTTTTCTGTTGTGATAAAACTCAGATGAAACCAAGAAGCTGCTCTTTCTAAATGGCCACTATCATTGTCATTCTTTGGGGTTTTCCTTCATCTCACTAAAACCACCGTGTTGTATACGAGCAAGCTCCTGCCCTTTATAGGCATTTGTGTTAATGATGCACACTTCACGTGGATTCAACGTCACCACTTCAGGAGGTAATGGCATCCAATAATGACCCAGACAAGGAAATAAAGCACCAATATTGATGAACAAGCCTGCCCCCACCTTAGGCATGAAAACTGTCTTATAATAAAGGCAAACTAGGCTCATTCCTGTTTATGACTAAACCTCTGTTTCTCAAAGACTTCATTATTCTCCACTTGTAAGCTTAGCTACAAATGTTTCTGTACTGACATTCCAGGGAAAACAATCATGTCTTTGTTTCAAAAGTTGTTTATGACAATTTGCAACCCTGTATTTGTTTCAAAAGGTTATATGACTACCTTGTCATGACTACCCTGTTATACCCACCTTGCAGCTATGCCTTTGTTTCAGAAGGTCTTTATGACTAACTTGTTATGCTCATGTTCTGGTCTTGTAATGCCACATATTTTGTCAGCCAAATCCCCCATTTGGAAAGCCCCTAATCCCGAGCTATAAAAGCCTTGTTTTCCTTACATCCAATGCTGACTTCTCGAATCCTGCTTTTAGAGAGAGACAGCCCCAGCCCATGTATAAGAATAAAAAGCTTGCTTTAATTAATTGCTTGTTCTAATTAATTAGGGTATGATGATTTGAGTCAGTGATCTTTCTCCTTTCTTCTTGGGATTAACATATCCTACATGGTCCAGTTCTCTCTTAAATGACTAGAAACTTTGAATTTTGTAAAGTGGGCATAGTGTTAAACACCTGTAATCCCAGAACTTGGTGGGGGCCAGTAGGGTGAGAATTGGAGGCCACTGTGAGCTTCTTAAGTAATTACTAGTCTCAAAAATCAAATCAAAACAAAAAACCACAATGAAGATGACATCACTATGGATGTGGGTTCATATAGAGATTTGTAATCCTTGGAAATTTTGATGTCCTGTATGTTCAGCCAGGCCTGAAGGATTTATTCCATTCCATGGAAAGTCCTTGACATATTGACTTCCTTTCTGGAAAATTCTATTTAATATGCTAATGCACTTTGTCAAGTTGCAATATATTTTCCCCAAAACTTAAATAAGTATTTTATTGGAAACATTTTTCATGTTTAAAATTGAATCACAATGTTCACTTCATTTCATATTCATTTGATTATGAGAGTGGCCATTTTTAACCAGGCATATAATAAGACAAAACGAATTATAGCTGGTCCATTTAATAGTATTTCTCCATGTACATATCAGAAATATTTTTACTGTTTATAGTATTATTGTAGGACACATAATATGTTGATAGCTAACCTCATAAATTCATGCTGTCCATCCTTATTACAAATAACTTACCCCATTAAATATTTCTGCAAGTCTCTAATCAAATGAATCAGACAAATCAGTCTAGCATCTGCCTTTTTCCCTGATTTTCTCAGGCACCTGTGTATATGTTTATTTCATTAGGTATCAGAAGGGATTTAAATTTATAAATCCCATTAGGCACTCTATAATAGAGGTTGAGGAATTGGTCTTGTTCAGTGTAAAATAGGAAAGCTGAGGATATCATACCCCCTTCCCAATGATGACATTTTTATTTATCTATCTATTTATTTATTTATTTGATGTGTTTATATGTGCATGCCTCACCACTGATTTTGTGTGTGTGTGTGTGTGTGTGTGTGTGTGTGTTTGTGTGTGTGTGTGTATTTGGACCACAGCATATATATGGAGGTCAAGGGATGACCTTGTGGAGTCATTTCTCTTTCCACCTTTGCATGAGCCTTAGAGATAAAAGCTAGGTTCCCAGGCTTCTACAGCAAGCACCTTTATGCACTGTGACATCTCACTAGCACTCAGTGATGATTTTTATAGTTCCACACTAAGGTTGCTGTCATTTCCCACTGTGCTGTCCCTTCAACTAAAACAGAAGAGTGTGGCTATGCAGGAAGGGAACAAAGATCTAAAATTGTCCACACCCTAGTCACTGTCCACCTCTACAGGAGCTCACTAGTACACTTACCTCAACAGCTCCTCTGGATAACACTCATCTGCAAAGGCAACAAGTGAACATCACTTTATTATTCATTTTGAATCTTTTAGAGATCATGACTCTACTCACATCACATTGTCCAGCTTTTCAGCAGAAAGTGCACAATGACTCAGCACTTTGAGACTCTTGGAAACCTCACCACAAAATCCTTGTCGTGTTCTATCTATTAATTTAATGTTACATGATTCTTATCTGGTCTCTTGGAGGGTTGGCTATTTAACTCAGTGGTAGAGTGCTCACCTAGCAATCTTAAATTACTGGTTCCAATCCTCAACAGTGAAAAAATGAAGATCTAATTTTAATTATTAGGCCAGGTCCTCAAAAGCTCATAAACATCCTGTGTTTGCCCCTCCTGACATTGTGAGTGGTATGCTCACTTTTGTCTTATCACCAGGACTTCAGTGACAGTGAGGAATCCAGCTAGCCTTCATTATTCTGAAGCTCCCAACCCATCAGTGACTTAGTTGATATGTTTATCAAAAAGCTGTTTTCCAGCTTCTTCCCCTACAAAAGGTTCTTACCTTATTTCAATTTGTTGGCTGTGCCCTGCTGAGGCTGGAAATTGTCTACTGCCGGATTCCAACATATAAATGCCTGCTTACCTCTGTGGACAGTGAGGGCTTCATCTCCATTTCAGAAAGTGATTTTTTTTCCTCAGCTATAACTTTGGCAGGAAAAAGTTGCTTACTCAAAGAGTAACCTTAACAATGGCATTATTATACATACACATTGCCCACACATTACTAATATTCTCATTTCCAAGGTATAAGTCACAAAACCAGAGACCCTTAAAGAATGTTGTATTGTGATGTACTAGGCCAGATGCCCAAGATGAATTCAAAGTGAGTCCCCCACAGACCCAATAATGTAAATACCTTGAAAACACAAACTTGTGAATTCAATGTGGTATCTGTGCAAGTAGTGAAAGCATCACAGAGATTTTGGGTCTAGTCCAAGTCACATGGGAAACAGGACTGGCACAGTCTACTTTCCATGGAGTTCAGTCTACTAGTGGCAGGGAAACAGTTTCAAGACAATAGCCTACACCACAACTGTGGGAAGTTCTGGGCAGGTAGCACAAGTACTTAAGAGAGAATTTAGCTAAGCTTGGGAGCTTAGGAGGTTTGCCCCTGAGAGGGAATATTTAACTGAATCCCAAACCTTTAACCTATGTGTGTGGTCACCAAGAGATCTTGAATACTAAGGTATTAATTGAAAGTATGAAATCTCTAAAAATGATAAAAGGTAAATGTTATCTTTTTCCAGTTTGGTTTGGTTAAGTGTGTAATATGGTAAATATTCACAGATTTTCTTAAAGGAAAAGAAAAAAAAGCAAGTTCCATGGGCTATGAATTGACAGTTTAGCCTCTATTCAGAATTATCTAGCTGATGGTACCCTATTATACTGATAGTTGTGTTTTGTTTTGTCTTGGCTTATTTACTGAAATGGAGACTGACTAGTATATGTCATCATTCTTAGACTTCAGTTCCAAGTTTGTCTTGGCACCTTCATTATGAAATCAGGTTCAGGAACTAAAACACTACTTAGCAATGCTTCATTCTTTTCATTCACTCTTGAAATATTTGCTTTTGTTTTTTGGATTATTTTTCCCTCTCACATACTATTTCTTTTCCTTACAATGGAGAGAAAATATCACCAAATGACAGGGCTGTAGAATTTCCAGGAGAGGTTAGACAGATCATATTATATCTGTTTAGAGAGTAAATGAGAACTCCAGGAATATAAATTAGTGTGTATTTTTTTCTCTTGTGTCATATATGATAAATCAACTACCTGGCCAGTGACAGTGATGGGAACAGTAAAGCATCTCCTCATCTCTACATAACAATAAGGGAGTTAATAAGATAACTACAGGAAGTGCTTGAGAACGAAAAGAAGAAAATGTTGTGTTCTAGGGGAATACAGTAAGGAATGGGTGATAAAGGAAAGGGTTTCATCACATGAGGTCAGCTTACCTTGGAAACTATACAATGCTGCAGATGAAGCCTGGCAAGGGGACAGAAGGGCTCACAAATTTTCTGAGAGTGGAAGGATTTCGATAATGTGTTTTCTCAAGTAGTCTTTGTTTAATTGCCATGCACATTCAGCAATCGAATGGAAAAGAGGTAGAGGGGGCGAATAGAGTGAAAGAGAGGAATTTTGGAGGAAACCCCATATTTTCTTTGTTTTGGGGATTCATGGACCCAAGGTTCTGTTTAATAGAGTAAGTTGACTGCAATTTACACTTCAGTACAGATTATCTTTAATTAATGAAATAAGAAACCACAGACTGCTCTAAAGGAACTTAAAGCCGTTGGGTGAATATAGAGTCAAAACCACAAAAGCCAGAGATGACTTGATTTCCTGAGGGACTGTTTAGAAGGCGTGGAAAGGGATTTGTGCTATACTAACTTATTTTTCTTCACGTTCATATGTTAGGACTCTTGTGTTGTTTAATGTTTCTCAGTTCACAATTTTCCTTTCCCTGTCTTCTTGGCATTGTTCACCTTCTCCATTTACCCGAGGCAAGCAAATGACCCTAAAGCCAGATTTAGATGACATAAAACTTTCCTGTAAAAGGATTTCTTTCACCCTCAAAGACAGACATTACCTGAGAGTTAAAGGTTGGGAAAAAATTTTTCAATCAAATGGACCCAAGAAACAAGCAGGGGTAGCAATCCTAATATCTAACAAACTAGACTTTAAAATAAAATCAATCAAAAGAGATGAAGGAGGTCATTACATACTCATCACAGGTGAAACCCACCAAGATGAAGTGTCTATCCTGAACATCTATGCCCCCAATACAAAGGCATCCACATTCGTTAAAGAAACATTATTAGAACTTAAATCTCATCTAAAGCCCCACACAGTTATAGTGGGAGATTTCAACACCCCACTCTCACCACTAGACAGGAATACCAGACAGAAACTCAACAAAGAAGCAAAGGGTCTAATAGAAGTAATGACCCAACTGGGATTAACAGATATCTATAGAACATTTCATCCACATAAAAAAGAATATACCTTCTTCTCACCACCACATGGAACCTTCTCAAAAATCGACTACATACTTGGCAACATATCAAACCTCAGCAGCTACAAAAAAATTGGAATAACTCCATGCATCTTATTAGACCACCATGCCTTAAAATTAGAATTCAACAACAACACAAATTGCAGAAAACATACAAACTCATGGAAATTGAATAATGCTCAACTGCACCATCCCTGGGTCAAAGAGGAAATAAAAAAAGAAATTAAAGACTTCCTCGAATTCAATGAGAATGAAGACACAACATACCCAAACCTATGGGACACTTTGAAAGCAGTGCTACGGGGGAAGTTCATAGCACTAAGTGCTCACATGAAGAAACAGGAGAACAGTTATACCAGAGAATTAACATCACAGCTAAAAGCTCTAGAACACAAAGAAGCAAACTCCTCCAGGAGGAGTAGACGCCAGGAAATAATCAAATTGAGGGCTGAAATCAATAAAGTAGAAACCAGGAAAACAATACAAAGAATCAATGCAACGAAGAGTTGGTTCTTTGAGAAAATCAACAAGATAGACAAACCTTTGTCCAAACTTACCAAACAGCGGAGAGTGAACACGCAAATTAACAAAATCAGAAATGAAAAGGGGGACATAACAACAGACCCTGAGGAAATCCAGAGAATCATTAGGTCATACTTTGAAAACCTGTACTCCACAAAATTCGAAAATTTAAAGGAAATGGATGACTTCCTGGACAGCTATCATTTGCCAAAACTAAATCAAGAACAGATAAGCAATTTAAATAGACCTATAAACCCTATGGAAATAGAAGCTGTCATCAAAAGTCTCCCAACCAAAAAAAGTCCAGGTCCAGATGTCCTCAGTGCAGAATTCTACCAGAAATTCAAAGAACAGCTTATACCAATTCTTCTCAAATTGTTCCACACAATAGAAGCAGAAGGGTCTTTGCCAAACTCTTTCTATGAGGCTTCAATAACCTTGATCCCCAAGCCACACAAAGATACAACTAAGAAAGAGAACTTCAGACCAATATCCCTCATGAACATTGATGCAAAAATACTCAATAAAATACTGGCAAATCGGATCCAAGAACACATCAAAACAATCATTCACCACGATCAAGTAGGTTTCATCCCAGGGATGCAGGGATGGTTCAACATACGAAAATCCATCAACGTAATCCACCATATAAACAAGCTGAAAAACAAAATTCACATGATCATCTCACTAGATGCTGAAAAAGCCTTTGACAAAATCCAACACCCCTTCATGATAAAGGTCTTGGAGAGATCTGGGATAACAGGGACATACTTAAACATAATAAAAGCTATATACAGTAAACCAACAGCCAACATCAAAATAAATGGACAGAAACTCAACGCAATTCCTCTAAAATCAGGAACAAAACAAGGCTGTCCACTCTCTCCATACCTTTTCAACATGGTACTTGAAGTTCTAGCTATTGCCATACGACAACAAAGGGGGATCAAGGGGATACAAATTGGGAAGGAAGAGGTCAAACTTTCACTATTTGCAGACGATATAATAGTTTACATCAATGACCCAAAGAACTCTACCAGGGAACTCTTACAGCTGATTAACACCTTCAGAAAAGTGGCAGGCTACAAGATCAACTCAAGAAAATCAGTAGCCCTACTATATACAGATGATAAAAGGGCTGAAAGAGAAATCAGAGAAACATCACCCTTTACAATAGCCACAAACAACATAAAATACCTCGGGGTAACGCTAACCAAACAAGTGAAAAGCCTGTATCGTAAGAACTTTGAATCTTTAAAGAAAGAAATTAAAGAAGCCCTCAGAAAATGGAAAGATCTCCCATGCTCTTGGATAGGTAGGATCAATGTAGTAAAAATGGCAATCCTGCCAAAAGCAATCTACAGATTCAATGCAATCCCCATTAAAATCCCAGCACAATTCTTCACAGACCTTGAAAGAACAATAATCAATTTTGTATGGAAAAACAAAAGACCCAGGATAGCCAAAACAACCCTGTTCAACAAGGCAACGTCTGGAGGCATCACCATCCCTGACCTCAAGCTCTATTATAGAGCTATAGTCCTGAAAACAGCTTGGTAGTGGCACAAAAATAGACAGGTAGACCAATGGAATCGAATTGAAAATCCGGGTATTAACCCACACACGTACGAACATCTGATCTTTGACAAAGAAGCTAAAAATATACAATGGAATAAAGAAAGCATCTTCAACAAATGGTGCTGGCATAACTGGAGACTGGCATGTAGAAGAATGCGGATCGATCCATGTTTATCGCCATGCACAAAACTTAAGTCCAAATGGATCAAAGACCTCAACATAAATCCAGCCACACTGAACCTCTTAGAAGAGAAAGTGGGTGGTACCCTTGAACGAATTGGTACAGGAGACAGCTTCCTGAACATAACACCAGTAGCACAGACAGAGAGATCAACAATTAATAAATGGGACCTACTGAAACTGAGAAGCTTCTGTAAGGCAAAGGACACAGTCAGCAAGACAAAAAGGCAGCCCACAGAATGGGAAAAAATATTCACTAATCCCACATCTGACAGAGGACTGATCTCCAAAATTTACAAAGAACTCAAGAAGCAAGTCTCCAAAACAGCAAAGGACCCAATTAAAAAGTGGGCTGCAGAACTAAATAGAGAGTTTTCAATAGAGGAGTCTAAAATGGCTGAGAGGCACTTGAGAAAGTGCTCAACATCCTTAGCCATCCGGGAAATGCAAATCAAAGCAACTCTGAGATACCATCTCACTCCTGTCAGAATGGCTAAAATCAAAAACACCAATGACAATTTATGCTGGAGAGGATGTGGTGAAAGGGGAACACTCCTCCATTGCTGGTGGGAGTGCCAACTTGTTCAGCCACTTTGGAAATCAGTATGGAGATTGCTCAGAAAAATTGGAATAAACCTACCACAAGACCCAGCAACTCCACTCTTAGGCATATATCCAAAAGATGCCCATTCATACAACAAAGATGTCTGCTCCACTATGTTCATAGCAGCTTTATTTGTAATAACCAGAACTTGGAAGCAACCTAGATGTCCCTCACCCGAAGAGTGGATAGAGAAAATGTGGTACATCTACACAATGGAGTACTATTCAGCAGAAAAAAATAATGGAATCATGAGATTCGCAGGCAAATGGATGACACTAGAAGAAACCATCCTGAGTGAGGTAACCCAGTCACAAAAAGAGAAACATGGCATGTACTCTCTCATATATGGATTTTAGACATAGATCTGGGGAGTGCCAGCCTACAATCCTATGGCCAGAGAGTCTGGGAAACAGAAACTTCATTTAGTGGCTGATCGAAGAAGAGGCAGACTCCCTTGGTTAAGTACTGAGCTGAACTCAAGAGAGCCAGTAACAGAGAGGGAGGACTGGTGATCAAAGGGATTAAGACTGGGCTGGTTTAACCCCCAGAAACAGCTGACAAGACAAAGGTTAACTCTTGAAACCCAGGCATCAGCCTGGGAATCCAGCATGGGGCTGATCAATACCCCCTGAAGTTGGGTGTGAGTGAGGAGGCCTAGGTAATCTATTGAGCCTTGGGCAGCAGATCAGTACCCATCCCAAGTATACACATGGACTTTGGACTCCCATAGAACAATGTGAGGTGCACTCTCACCCTGAACTCTTGGGGAAGGGTCTAGGCCCTGCCCTATATGAAATGACAGACTATGGACACCCCCATGGAGGGCCTCACCCTCCCTGGGGGAATGAGGGGATAATGGGGGGGGGTTGGGGGGAGGGCACGGGAGGAGGGGAGGGAATGGGAGAGGGACCTGGAACTGACTTGTGAAGCAACCTCGTTTCTTATCTAAATTTAAACTGGAAAATAAAAAAAAATAAAAAATAAAAAAAGAGATGAAGAATTAAATATAAATTTAAAGAATATAAAAAAAAAGGATTTCTTAATGACCACAGAGGCCAATGAAACCTGGAACCTCAACAACTCAACCTGAACAGGGCTGATTATCCTCTTTGGAATCATTTCCCCTCGCATGTCCTAGGAATCCCCACCTACTCCTGACCCCAGCACACATGCCTCACAGTGGAAGGTGTACCTAGCGTCACCGTGTCCTTCAGATGACGTTCCTTCTCTGTTTCTCTGGAATATTCTGTTTCTGTACTTCTGTTTCAGCTGTAAGACATTCTCCTACTCAGACACATCACCTCCAGTTTGACATCTTCTATTTTTAAAGTTAGAATCCGTGTTGCACAGGAACTCTAATGAAGCAATTAATCTGAAGTAAATGCTAAACAGGACTCAAAGAAATTAAAAGAGACAATTTGAAAATGTCAATACGATTCCTTAATCTGGCACTCGCTCCAGAAAAGCTTCAAAAGAGAGCATGTATATTTATCAAGTCACTGAGGCACTCACCGGGAAAGCCTTCCAGCTTCTTCAGGATCCCACCTACCTTCTGGAGATGTTGATTCAATATCCCTCAAATGTTCTCAGCTTTCATGTAGTTCTGTAGAAGCCCAGGAATGGAAAAGTGGACATTCAAATGATGAAGAGGACCTGATGGGGGATGCCCTTCTGTACATATGTTTCTCTTATTGGTTGATGAATAAAACACTGTTTGGCCAATACAGGCAGAAGATAGGCAGGACTATTTATAGAAATGGGTTAATAATTAAGACAGAGTTAGACCATAAGAAGCCCTAGCCATCAGCCAGCAGTTTTATAATTAATATAGCGTCTGTGTGTTTATTTGGGGCTGAAGGTGGTGGCTTTGGAACCAGGCTGGAAGAAAAACTAGCAAAAGGTCCTCATCAGTTTGCCAAGACCTACATGATTATATTCCTGTTTCCGAGTTCTTCTCTTTTTTGCTTTCCTTTTTCCTTTAGATCTTTATCCCCTTAAAATTTTAGTATAACAAATGAATTCAATTGAGTCATTTGCTTCTAATGGTTTGAAAGTTGTTCTGTCACATAATATAAATGTGTAGAGTGTTAATCTAATCCAATAGACCTGAGGCACAACTTGCTAAGTAAATTTAAATTTTAATTAAATACAATTTAAAATTCAAGGGGGTTGGAAAGTTGGTTCAGCAGGTAAAGGCACTTGCTGCCACCTGAGAATCTGAGTTACATTTCTAGTACCCACATGATGAGTGGAGGGAGCCCACCCCTTCACATTGTTCTCTGACCTCCAAACATGTACCTTGACATATATAACACAGAGAGAGAGAGAGAGAGAGAGAAAGAGAGAGAGAGAGAGAGAGAGGGTGAGAGAGAGAGAAATTTTTTCTTTTTGAAATTTTATTACATGTATATAATGAGATATAGCCATATATGCCACGATTTCAACTTTCTAAATTCCCCATGTTCTTCTAACTTGCCCCCTACTAACTTCATTGATGTATATGTACATGCATATATATATACATATGCATATGTATATGTATGTATATTCCATCCCACATACCACATGCTGCTCTATGGGCCTGACATGTATCTCTGATCTCATTGGTGAACATGCGGGGAAACTTATCACTCCCATCCTGACTGTAGATCTCACTGCATTACCCAGCACCCCTTGTATCTCCACCAGCATGTAGTGATGTACTGTTTATTATTTATTAGATATTTAATAGGTTTCAGCTATGCTTTAGTTTATTCTTCTTATACCACTGACAAATACGTAATTTATATTGAAGTGACTGCCTGCCTCTTGTCTTTGTTTCATTTGTGACAATGGGACAACTTTTGTATGTAAATTATTAGTGAAGAGCTACTAAAGACAGGAGCATAGCCATCCATACACAAATATTTTAAGTAGGCAATGCTATACAGAGGGAGAGTCTCCTGCAAACAGATAGTCATGATGGGAGAAAACAGAGAATGCGGAGACTGTTTCATGTCTGTGATGTAAAAACCAAGAAGTCAAACAACAGGGACTTGGTAATGTGAGTCTCAATCTCAGCTTACACTAAAACACCAGTGGTGAAAAAAAATCCCGTGTGTGTGTGTGTGTGTGTGTGTGTGTGTGTGCACGCGTGCGTGCACACGTGCATGTACCTTTGTTAGATTAAAGTCCTAAATAACAACCAAACAAGTTTGATCCCAGGCCATCAATAGATAGAGGGAGGGAACCAGACTACCCAGTGCTTGAAGTGTTAAGGCTTAGATAGAGTTAAGTGGATAAATGCACTTTGCTAAGAGATATGAAGGATTATCAGCATCAAAGAAGGGAGAGTCCCTAAATCCAATCCTCTGTTTTAGATTTCTAGCCTAGAGAACCAGGGAGTCTGTAAATTTCTGTTGTTTTATGCCTCTTAGTTGCAGTGTTGATGGCAGCCCCCCTGGAAACTAACACAGCTGAGCCCATCTTACAGCAGATTTCTATCTGAGGAAGTGCTTTAGCAGAGAATACACTTCAAAGGAGATCAGACTTTACACCATTCTCCTGCGTTACCAGGTCAATTTTGATAGAGGTGCTCTGCTTGGAGCATATTTTATTTCAATGGACAATGTAGCTATCAGGATGCCAGCACCAGATGAGTTATGGTAGTCCCAATGGCAAAAAAAAAATAAAGAGGGGAAAAACAGAACAGTAAATAGGACTCATCTTTGGACTAACAAGCTTAAAAAAGTATCACCCTGAAATTGTTGCAGCTATGACAGCATAACCAGGCACTTTGGACAGCAGAAGAGCTGCTCATGCCACAACTAGAATGAGAGTTCATCATTTAACTTGAGTAAAACCAGAAGGATTTTATCTTGCATCCCACCTAGAAAAGTGGCACACAGCAACTTTAATGAGAAAGAGACTTCATGTTTAGCTACTGTACACTAGAGTCTCAAGAAATACAATCCATCGGGGCGTGGTGGTGCATGTCATTAATCCCAGCACTTAGGAGGCAGATGCAGAGGCATCTCTCTGAGTTTAAAACTAGCCTGTTCTACAGACTGAATTCCAGGAGATCCGGGGCTACATGGAGAAACTCTGTCTCAAAAAAACCAAAATAAAAAAGGAGAAAGAAAGGAAAGAAGGAAGGAAAGAAGGAAGGAAGGGGGAAGGAAGGAAGGTTGCAATCCAGGGACATGGGAAGGGAAGGTGTATTGCTTTCCTTAGAATACAGAGTAAAACAATCATGCCATTACTATTGCACCCTAGTTCCTCTTTCATCTTATACTTTTTCTGCATTAAATTTTTACCCATGTATTTCATTGGCATATTAAAATCACACAAAAGCAGTCTTATTCTCTTTGCTGGTATCCTGCCTCAGCCCACAGACTGATCCTGCCTTGTTCATTTCTTCTCTAGAGGACATCCCATAATACAAGGTAGTAGGTTGAAAATATATTATTGCTGTTATTGTTGTTATTATTTTTTTATTACTCTGCTTTGTTGAAAGCTGATAAGGAAATATATGCATAACTAATTATGTTCCATGACTCATCATGCTTTTGTTACAATAACCCATTGTCAACTAATTCATACTTTCTTCTATATGATGTGTGAGAATCTTAGGGGCAAACAGCCTCATAGTGGCTTCCAGCAGTGAATCCTCAACGGAACTGAAGTGCAGACCGTAAAGAATTGCTTTTGCCCTGGCAGAACTACGGCAGCTCTGATTGGAGATATTTCAAGTGTCACTTACAGGTTAAGCAGTTTCATTTTATATTCATTTTTCCATTTATAATGCTACAACGACTTGATGTGCACAAATCTCCCAGATCCAGATAATACAAATATAAAACCATATGCAGATTGTTTGAGATATTTAATATCTCCAAAAAATGATTCTACAAAAGCTAACCATTCTACTAAATTCTTGTAGTTGGATTATATCTTACATTATATTTATTGGACATATTATATAACCATATATTACTTTTTCTTAGGATAGTGACTATTTTTTTTCATTTTTTCTTGTTTTTCCATTAGTTCAGTTATAAAATAAGTTGGTGAATATGACCAAGCAAAGCAACAATCATCCTTAGATAGTACATTTGGACACTATAATTATGAGGTGAAATCTCATGCCACACAGTAGCAGACTGTTCAGCACAGGCTTTGTCCAGAAAGTTTGGTTAAGCTGGGCATTATTACCTATATGCTACAATCACAAGTGATATTTCTGAATCCCTGACAAAGTGCTTCCATTTGAACTTGCAACAACAACCCACCTGACCAAATACTCCTGGAAACAATTTCCAGAGCACAAGACCTTAACAATGTTGCATGAAGATCACTCCTAGGACCAGAAGGGAAAACGAACTGTCTTCAGCAATGACCTGATAAAGGACAAGATAAAAATGGATGATGGTCTCCTGTGGAAATCATTCTAGAAGGAATCTCATTCTAATAGATATTTCACTTTAGAAAGTATTGCTGATGAGACACAGTGCCATATAAAATCCAAGTGCTCAGGCTGCCATCCTAAATGCCATGCAAATATAGAAACTTAAATTGAAATATTAATCTGAAATGTGTCTGTCAACAGGCAAGCTTAGACTAATGGAGCCTTTTGTTATCATGACGGGAAGAAGTGATTCAGGGAACATAGTTTAGCTCAGAACAATTCCTGAAAGATTTGGAGTCCTTTAAGCCTCAGTGTTCACCACCAACCACATAATAATTTCTCTTAAGAAATGATCCTCAAAATGCTACCACATTTACTCTTAAGAAAGGTGTTACCAGAAAGCAGGATAGTCACAAAGGTCGTTATAATTAAGTTGTTTGGAAAAAAAACTGAGCTGTTTGTGAGATTTGTACCCAAAAGGAAATGCAAATGGTGTGTAAAGAATAGTGAGAAAGAAAAGGAAAATGTAAGTCTCTAGAGAGGGGGCACTAGAAAGCCACCATACTTTCATTTCTCATTGCAGTTATGTGACTCAGTCTTACCAGCTCATTTATAAAACTCAGTAGGACTCTGAGGGTGCATGCTTATTGGGTAGCATGTGCTAAACCCGAAAAGAGACTGAGTTCAAAACTTGGACACTATGATATGTGATTTTGAATACAGATGTTCCAAATATGGAAGAAAACTGAAAGAAGGAAGTGAAGAGGAGGAAGGGACAAAGAGGAACTAAGGACAATAGGGGCATCTTTATGATGGCAAGAAGAGAATTCATAGAATTCTTAGTATGAAAGTAATTGGAAGCAGATTCTAGGTCAATGCTGTTTAGATGTCAAGATACAGGCAACCTACTAGATGATTTCACTGATCTGGGAAGATGTGTTTTTCATGAGACTAGAGTACTGTTCTAATCACTCTTGGTCCTTGCTCTCATTCAGTGTCCCCAGCGATGATGCTAAAAGGCCCTGCCTCACTTCCCTGCCTTACCCAATTTACCTGCAGACTTAGACATGCCTATAAGCAAGAAGGATAGCAGCTTTATTTCCATCGCATGGCGGGAATTGAAATGGAGTGTGACATGAGCATCAGGAACAGTAGGGACCTCCACTCCCTGATACAGAGAGCCTCAGGATGCAGAACTCCATTTGCAATTAATTTGATCAGAGCATGAATCAGACTCTTGACAGTTCTATCCATGGGGGTGACAGAAACTATAATCTAGGGATTTCTGCAATGAAAGTCGCTCTGACACTGTCATGGTCCAACTATCAGACAGATACCTGTAAGTCCCCAGCCAGATTCAAACACACTTGGCCACTTCTCCAGGACCCTACATCTTGGACCATTCAGCTGTAATTTCTGGGGCCAGTCTTACCAGCCTGCTGTCACAGTGCCTTGTGTCTGTCCTAGAGCTGAGTATTCCAGGGTCAAACTAAAAGCTGGCCTTATGGTACATCATCTCCCCCTTTCAGAGGAGACTGCCGCTCAAGACTGTGACGGAGTTACTCAAGGTCATTGAGCTAAGTGGGGTTCTCAGACAGTTTGTCTAAATGTAGAACATATGTTCCTTCCACCTCACCACCCAGCATCCTATTAATTTATATTCAGAATAATTCTAAAAAGAGTTTGAGATTTGGAAGTTAATAAGTAAATTTCAGTATAAAAATCAGCCTCCTGTGCATTTAGGTAATAGGAATAAATTCCGCTGAGGTTTACTCTGGGGGTGAGCTTGCCGTTGCCATTAAACATCCAGACATCTCACTTGTGGTGAATTCGCCAAAATGCCGAGTACCATGACACCATCTGAAGTCATCAGAGATCTTTTCAGGGTGTAGGGATCATGATGGGGACTTCCTCGGGTGTCTGTGGCATGGGGCACTGAGACTGGGGTCCAGCTGCAGTTATCCTCATCTCTTTACAAGTCTCCTTAATAGCAAATTGAATTAGATCTTATCTAATCTTACACCAGAGAGTTGTGTGAGCCAGGGACATCTACACCTTTTCTTGCCCTAGTGTAATGATACCCCACTGCTGGTGGGGGAAAAACATCCTCCTTAGTTTGCTCCAGTTCATCTAGAATATCTTGATTTTATTTGCTACCCTGATACAATCAATCCTGCTTCCTAGACTCAAAGAGGTTCTGTCTGGAACCTTCCGAGAAGAACTTAGAAAGCTTATGCTTTAGCAGTTCTATTTTACTGGATATCTAGTTTTCCCCAGCACTCTGACTAATGCTGGTATTATTGCTAACAGCATGTTTGAGCTGATGTCTCCAAAAGAAGTATTTTAATTTAAGAATAGGAAATTTCTCCCAAATGGCTAAATTCCTCTTTACTTGGCCCAATCTCCATTAATACAGCAGCGTTTCAGAATACAATTGGTGGATTCTCCCAATATATCTAATGAGTTTCCATTCTTTTTTAAGAAGGCCAGTTGAATCTACTCTGAGATATATATATATATATATATAGATAGATAGATAGATAGATAGATAGCATATTTAATATAGGCTTTGGTACAGAAATAGGCATTTAGAAAATGCTATTCATTAAAATTATTCCCATTATAAAAATGAGAATATGTGAACTGCTCTTTGTGTGATAGAGTACAGAGAAACACTGGTGCATCCCAAGTACGTCTGTGAGTTAATGAGTTCAGGCCCCAGTTAGTTGAAAGGGGTTCCCTGCATTCCAATTTCCCCTTTTATAATTAATATATTTCACAGCAAACTGACAAGGTAATTGCTCTAAATTCCTGCATTAATGTTGTTACACCCCGCTCAAAAGTACTCATTGTATCTTCATTGTCATATAATTCAAACGCACGTTATTCATCTTGAAGCTGCCTACTTCTATGCAAAAGACAGCAAACAGGGCTGAGGAAATGGCTCAGTTAGTATAGTGCTTGCCACATAAGTGTAAGGATCTGCCTTTGACTGCTGGAATCCACATAAAAAAGGCAAAGTACAGCAACATGTGTGTATAATCCCCCTAGCAGGGAGGAGGCAGAGACAAGTGGATCCCCAAAGCTCACTAGCCAGCCACCTAGCCTGAGTGGGGAGCTCTAGGCCGGTGAAAGACCCATCTCAAGAAATTATGTGAAAGACATCTTAAGAAGAACTTCAGAGGCTGTCCTCTGCCTTCCACTGACTTCCACATGTACCTCTACATACATGTATGCACACCTGCATCTGTATACACAACACACACACACACACACATTGGAAATACTGACTGAAAAGAGTCTAGCAGAGGGCTTAAGATATAATTGAACACACTAAGTCTTGATTTGTCCTTTTTAGATCTAAGTACTGCCCAGTTTGGCTACAACTCCCCACACATCAATGTTTCCTAGACCTTTCTAGTATTTCTCATTTCCATCCCTATTATCCTGTCTGTCAAAAGTTGGCCTTTCACCCAAGTCCAGTTCAAATGTTAACATACCCATAGCTCTTTGTTTGTAATTCCCATTGGAGGTAATTGTTAGGTTTTTCTGAATACCTTTTTTTTTAATTTATTGGTTACTTTATAGTGCTCTCCTGGAACTCTCTAAATATTCTGTGATGCTTCTGAAGTCCTACCAAAGGAACTGATATCAGAACACACATTTCCAGGCTTAGGAACTGACTCAGGTTCCTGGGCTTCAAAGTCCAGAATGCACGAGGGTGAATTTTATCTCTGATATTTCATAACTGCTCAGGCTTGGACAATTAATATCAGAGAGAATATCCTTTATAGAAGATTGTTAATATCTGTCATTTCAAGATATCCTTTTATAAAGTCTACATAACAAGAAAAATCAGTCACCTAGCAAACTGTATACCCCAAGCCAATGGCAAGCCTCATTTTATGAATGAACTGGGGGATGTATTGGGTCTTTAATGAGAGTCCATATGGGTTATCTGATATCTGGATGCCAGTGTCTGTCAAGGCTGACTGCCAATCCCAGAGTTTATTTTACTTTGAAAAGCCCAGTCAGAGTCTTCATAAAGAACATGCATTGTATTCATAAAGCTAAGCATCCAAACAGGAAGTTCTTTTGGCTCAGTTGTCATAGCCACATTTCTCTGTGAGAAAACAGGCTTTGCTTGAAAATAATCTGTTCTGTCATATTTTAATTGAAGGATGGACAAGGAGTTTGACAGCCCCACTTTGTAACAGATGAACATGAGACCAGGGCTCTTATCTAAATATCACTAACCTAGCTTATGATAGAACTTGGTCTAGACATAGAAAGGGGCCTGGTGTTGGTGTTGGGGAATATTTTAAGGTGTGTGACTTTTGTTTATGATGCATTTGTTCAACTGGGTGAAGCTGTGATTCTTTGCCTGTCTAAAACACCTTATGGTCTAATAAAGAGCTGAGCAGCCAATAGCTAGGCAGGAGCAAGGATATGCAGAGCTGGCAAGGAGAGAGTATAAAAAAGGAAGGAGAAATGAGGAGAAGACATCAGGGACCAGCCACCCAGTCATCCAGCTACACACCAGTCCACGGAGTAAGAGTAAGTTTTACAGAAATAAGAGAACAGGAAAACCCAAAGGCAAAAGGTAGATAGGATAATTAAGAAAAGCTGTCTAGAAACAAGGCAACCTAAGGCCAGGCAGTCATAAGTAATAATAAGACCCCATGTATGATTTATTTGGTTGCTATGTGGTGGGGATCTCTAAAAAAAAGCCAAAAAGTTATAGACTAAAGCATCCTGCAATAGCCTGGAATAGCACTAGACCATTAAATATTAACTTTCTGTCTTTTGTTACATTTCCAACTAGTCCTAGTTAATATCCTATTCACTACAATGGTTTCAAACTCATTTCAGTTGGAAAGTTGCTTCTGCCTTTGAACCAGAGGATAGCAAATTTACAATGAAGGCAGTAAAATGCGACCTTATTGTGCAGATGGTGAAGTTGTGTATTGTTCTGCAGAATCAATTTGGTTAACGCGTCCAAGCTTTAAAGGGAAATCTCTTCATAGCGGATAAGACACAGGCATTGCTTTTCTTGTACAGAGAAAATTGAAGTACAGTTAGATGAAAGCTATGTCTAAAAGATAAGGAAACATTCTTCAAATTTGAATTTGGATGCTTTTTGACATCATGTAGACTCAGTCAAAGCAAAAATTCTGCAAGCCTTAGAAAATCAAAGCAGAGGAACACAGAACGACGTGCAAGAGTGGTGGGTTTCTCTTTTATCTTTACTTCACTCATATCACAATAATGTGTCAGTGTCCCTCCTGGCTTCTAAATATGTATGTGTTTTTCTTCAGAAAACCACAGTTGCTTCAGATAATGTTCATGCTCTTTAAAATAAATGAATTGCTTTGCAATCTACTGACAGGCAAATTTAACTAATTTTTGAGCTAAAATGGGCAATCTTGTTAGATGAAAATCCCCTCTTTGGATGAATATTCCAGAATGCCATTAACCAAGTTACCACATGAGTGACATAATGCAGTATTACATATTTCGTGTTTGTATAGTTATGTGATGAATTAGCAATTTGAAAGTTGCAATTTGAGATATTTAGAAGCCTGAGGAAAAAGTTAGATTCATTCACACATTTCACAGAAAAAAAAGGGAAATCCTCTTATTTAATGGGTTATAGCCCAACATTGGGTTAGTCTGAAGGAATGCAGTCTATGTGCTCAATATAGGATTTTCTATCTTAGGCCTGGAAGTTGATACCAAGATGGATAGGGGCATGACTTGGTTGGAGAGTGTCTGTCTACAATGCCAGAGACCCTACAAAACAGAAACCAAAAACTGTTGGAAGATAACATCAAGCGAAACCCAAACTCTAGATAGGTTAAAATTCTGTCTGCAGATAGTCCTTGGTCAGCTTAAGTGTTTTACTGGTTATAGGGAACAGAGAAAATAGTAGACATGGAAGACTAGGAATTAGACAGGTGAACAGGTAGAAGAGGGGCAAGATTGACAATTGGGTTTTCTGTGATGTGCGCTGAACCTTTTTTCCCTTGAATAATAAGCCTATCCATCCCATTAAAAAAATTGAAAATCAGTGCTGTTTCATCCTTATGAAGTCCATCTATGAAAGAGACAGATATTTTAATCTTGTCAACAGTACATAGAATTCTGTGTTGATCATGAGCATTCTAAAAATATTCACAACCATCAATAAAATTAAGAATATTTCACTTAAACCAGACCTAGCAAACCACATTTTCAAAATCATCAAAGAATCTAAGAAAACATATTCATATGTAGGCAAGCATCTGTTTACTTTTTGTAATAATTCCTAATGTGATTAAATATTAATATTACAGCAGTATTAATAGTACGTAGACCCACTGGGATGCGCTTATATGATGAAGATAAAGGTTGTCCTTCCAAATGCGAAAGGCAAAAGCAGCATTCTCAAACTGGGCATCACAGTTTTTTGTGAGAGCACTTAAATTGAGGTATAATTTATATGTAGTAAAGTACACACATCTCATTGTTTCACTTCGATGACTTTTGTCGACTTTACACATCTGCTTATTGTCAGTCATTTGGATGCTAGCAATGTGAGCTCTTTCTCATTATGGCTTGAAATTGACTAAAAACTAGTGAGGTTGAAAATCTTTCATTTGCATGTCTTTAGTGATAGCATTCAAAATTTCAACTCTTATTTTTCATGGAATTATTCATCTCTTTCTAGACTGGTACGAATTCTTTGTATATTCTGAATGGAAAGGCTTGAAATTCATTATATCTATTACTAAGTTACACATTAGACATATTACCATCTGTTATTTTCATTTTTAACTGTGTTTTAAAGAACCAAACTTACATTTGTGATTAATTCAGTTTAAGTTTTTTATATTTAATTGTTTTTTACACTTTTTAAAAAGCAGTCTTTGTCCCCGATATTGTGAGCTGGTTTTGTCTGTTTGCTTGTTTTAGAGGCCGAGTTTCCTACTGCTGGAAATAAAACATATACCTAGTTCAGTCTACTAAATAGCTAGATCATGACATGTGATATTCTTGCCCAACTTCAAAATGTTTCCCTGTTGCAAATGCTTCACAGGGTTAGCTCTTTCCTGTAGGCATATGGACTTCTCATATGAGACAAAGGCCAATGTTTGATTTACCTTGCTCTCTCTCTTACTTTCCACATACAGTTATCCAGTGGTTTCTGCGTCATGGTTAATGTAATGATACAGAATTAATTTCACATAATTCTTGAAGTCAGTTAGTTCTTTTGCTGGAAACTAATTGGGTACATATGAGTACCGTGGTCTCTGCTATTGATTCATGTAGATATTTCCCAACTGGACAATGTCTTGGTTTTACACTAATGCAAAGCAATATACCTACACTAGAGTCGTCCTTCAATTTTTTTTATAATTCTATCTATTCCTAGTCACATGAAGAGTGGTTTAATTCTCTCACCTGTGAATGGGCAGCAAGCCAGCAACATAATTCTGAGGGTGAACAATTGACACTCTACATTGTGTGCTGTGCAGCCAAACTTTAGTATATACCATGTAAATTCAGTAGATGCATTTACAACTTAGCTTTTCTGTGACCTTATTGGCAACCCAATTGAAGTAATGCCCACAGAAGTCAAGGAAGGGGTCTATACACATCTGTTTTAATCTGAAAATCTATAGTGAATGCTATCAATTTTAAGTTTTAACTCAAGTAGTTTAAGTCCTTTAGGTATGTGTGTGCGTGTGCATGCACGGGTGTGCCTGTGTTGAAATCTCTGTGTCTATTTTCAGTGAAGTGCATTTCTATGTGGAGGTTGAGAATCTTCTTGTCATTTTCTATCAACAAAGCCTGCTGGGACAGGACAAAGAAAATTAACAAGTTAATAAAATTGAAACTTCTGATTTGTGACCATGGGAGAATGTCTAGTACTTAATTTCTTTCAAAATATTTTAGCGGTGGGAGTCTGAATCTGCTTCTATCAGTCACTGGTGAAGGTTGTGTTGCCCAGACTATCTGGCCATGGGATTGTAGGTTGGCACTCCCCAGATCTATGTCTAAAATCCATATATGAGTGAGTACATACCATGTTTGTCTTCTTGTAACTGGGTTAGCTCACTCAGGATGGTTTCTTCTAGTGCCATCCATTTACCTCCAAATTTCAGGATTCCATTGTTTTTTTCTGCTGAATAGTACTTCAATGTGTAAATGTACCACATTTTCTCTATCGACTCTTCAGTTTTGAGGGGCATCTAGGTTGCTTCCAGGTTCTGGCTATTACAAATAATGCTGCTATGAATATAGTTGAACAGATGTCCTTGTTGTATGAATGTGCATCTTTTGGATATATGTATAAGAGTGGAATTGCTGGGTCTTGTGGTAGGCTGATTCCCATTTTTCTGAGGAATCTCCATACTGATTTCCAAAGTAGCTGTATGAGTTGGCATTCCCACCAGCAGTGGAGGAGTGTCCCCCTTTCTCCACAGCCTCTCCAGCATAAGCTGTTGTTGTGGTTTTTGATTTTAGCCATTCTGACAGGAGTAAGATGGTATCTCAGAGTTGTTTTAATTTGCATTTCCCTGATGGCTAGGGATGTTGAACACTTTCTCAAGTGCCTCTCAGCCATTTTGCACTCCTCTATTGAGAATTCTCTATATAGTTCTGTAGCCCACTTAATTGGATCCTTTAGTGTTTTGGAGACTTGCTTCTTGAATTCTTTGTAAATTTTGGAGATCAGCCCTCTGTCAGATGTGGGGTTAGCAAATATCTTTTCTCATTCTGTGGGCTGCCTTTTTGTCTTGCTGACTGTGTCCTTTGCCTTACAGAAGCTTCTCAGTTTCAGGAGGTCCCATTTGTTGATTGTCGATCTCACTGTGCTACTGGTGTTATGTTCAGGAAGCTGTCTCCTGTACCAATTTGTTCAAGGGTACCATCCACTTTCTCTTCTAACAGGTTCAGTGTGGCTGGATTTATGTTAAGGTCTTTGATCCATTTGGACTTAAGTTTTGTGCATGGCGATAGACATGGATTATCTGCATTCTTCTACATGACATCATCCAGTTATGTCAACACCATTTGTTGAAGATGCTTTCTTTTTTCCATTGTGAAATTTTAGCTTCTTTGTTGAAGATCAGATGTTCATACATGTAAGGGTTAATATCGGGGTGTTCAATTCAATTCCATTGGTCTACCTGTCTATTTTTGTGCCAATATCAAGCTGTTTTTAGGACTACAGCTGTATAATAGAGCTTGAAGTCAGGGATGGTGATGCCTCCAGTGTAGGAGGAAGTCTGATGCCGCCATTAAACATGTGACTTACTAGAGGCGCATACAGATGAGGTAATAAAAGGGCGGTTTACCACACCGCTAACCACACCCACTTTAGGCAGGACTAAAGACGTATACGGCTGGACGTAAAGACGTATACGTATGTAGGCGGAACTACGTCACTAGCCAAGCCCACTTTTGGGCATGGCTAGGGGCGTTACGGGGGGAAGGCATAAAAGACAGCGCACAGGAAGTCTCGCTCTCTTTTCCTGGAGTTCGGCTTCCGGTCCAGTCGCTAGCTGAGATCTGCTGGGCTTCTCGGGGTTTGGTATCGTGTGAGTAATTTTCTAAATTAAATACTTAGCTTCCCTTTCAGTAACTGTGTGTCGCGTATCGTTACAGCGTCCATAAAGCCAACAGTTTGGTGTCGGAGCGGGATTGGAATGGGGACCCAGGGCTTCTCTCGGCCCGACCAGGCGCACGTGGACTCTCCTTTCGCTAAGTTCCTCACCACTTCGCTCGGCAAGGCACGATTCCTGCCGCCAGGAACCAGCACCTTCTACCTGCCGGTAAGGTTAGGTATTCCAAGGTTTCTCTCACGGCCACGTGCTGTTTTACTGGCGGCCAGCTGACTCCGGCCACGTGCTCTCTCACTGGCAGCCTGTTGATTTCGGCCTGAATTACTCCATTGGTAACAAACGTAACTGCTTTATACAATGTCAACAGCTAACACTATGATGCAGGATGTTAAGAATTTTCTTGTTTTTTGTATGGATGGGATTTTAGAAAGGGTTGAGGACCTACCTGAAAGGTGCTTCCTACCCACGATGGTGATTATTAGCTTCATAATCAATATAATTTTGTTAATGAAATGGCTCAAAAATAGGAATAAACTTATACAGGTCATGCAGTCATCGCAGGATAGTTTTGAAATCTTAATACAAAGGATTCAGGAAATGCAAAATTCATTGCAGGAGAGTAAGAAAGGGTTGGTCGAAAATATTCAGGATATTAAAAATGATAATGTAGGTCTGACGAACAGGTTTAAAGAGACAGAACACAAAATTGAATTATTTTCAGGAAAAATGTGTTCCATAGATAGAATTGAAAAATTGGAACATAATGTGGAAACATTTAACAACAAACACGGTTCCATGTTTGATGATTTCACTAGCAAATTACAAAGACTGGAACATAAAATTGAAATGCTAGCAGAAAAGAATTGTTCCATGTCTGAGAGCAATGGTAAACTAACTGATAGAATATCATTTGTTGAAGGCAGTTTACATGCTATTGAGGTACTTGCTAAGGATGAGAATATTAGAAATTTGGAATCACATGTAAACGATGAATGTAAAAAAATGAAAGATTCCATGACATCCTTAGAAAATCATTTGTCCCAAGAACTTCAAGAGCTCAGAGAAACAATGATGAATAGACTGCAGGATTTAGAAGACGCTCAATCTGATACTTCAGAATCAGAAATACAGGCAACAGGTCAGGACAGGAGTTTCCCAAAGCTTCTCAAATGCCAGAATGATTTCCCTAAGGTTGCTATGCGTTCCCCTATGGTTTTTCCGGTATCTGTAACAGAAAAACCAGCAACGAAAAAACAATCAAATGGTCCCATTGCTTATCACTGGGAGCCTATACAGATGAAGGATCTAAAAAATATTAAGGAGGCCATTGTCATGTATGGTCTTCATTCTCCCTTTGTCAGAGAGCTCCTAACCTCATGGGCTACTGTAAATAAAGTAACCCCAAAAGACTGGGCCCAATTAGCCTCTGCAGTACTCGAAAATTCTTGCCAAATTCAATGGAGAGCTTTGTGGAGGCAAGAAGCAAAAGCAATTGAGATTCAGGAATTGCAGAACGGTCATGAAGTACCCCAAGACAAGATTCTTGGGGAGGGTCCTTACGCTGACACGCAGGTTCAATCTGCATATGATGAGCACATGTTGTCTTTGTGCCGTACAGCTGCTTTAAATGCCTTGGATAAGGTTTGTGAAACAGGAGAGATAATGCAACCCTACACCAAGGTATTACAGGGCCCAAGGGAAAGGTTCACTGAATTTTTAGAGAGATTATCCAGAGCAGTAGAGGTTCAGGTAGCGAACCCAGAATCCAGGCGTCTTCTTATAGAATCTTTGGCGTATGAGAACGCGAATCCTCAATGCAGGCAGGTAATTTGGCCATTAAAAATAAGATCAGCACCATTGGAGGAATGGGTTCTGCATACAGCGAACCTGGAATGTAAAAGTCAGGATACAGGAGCTTGGGTAGGTGAAGCTATTTCTACAGGTTTGAGGAGGCACCAGGATGCCAAATACCCTACCTGTGATGATATAGAGGCATGGGTAGGGAAGGCAATCTCAAAGAATTTAAATAGGCGTAAAGATGCAAAATGCTTTAACTGTGGTAGAATAGGACATCTTAGTAGGAACTGTAGACAACGCATTCCTAGAAATAATGCTTTTACCAGGAATGTATCAAACAGAAGGCCTAAGCCTCCTGGTCTATGCAGGAGGTGTGGGAAGGGGCGCCATTGGACTGATGAATGCTTTTCCACAATAGACAGACAAGGTAGATCTTTACAGCAGGGAAACGGGCTTCCGGGGCTCCATGGAGCCCCGAAGAGGAAGATTATCCGGTCATTCCCAGTGACAGTGGAGGACAGCCTCTCCCAGGACAATTAGAAGATCCACTGCCCATTGTAAATAATACGGCACTGGATAATACATTAGCTCCAGAGGATGAATCAATTACATCAGGAGGAGATACAAAACATATATTTTGGCAAACTTCTATACAATATCATAGACCCAAACTTCCGGTTAAGGTAAATAATAGGGTGATTTACGGATTACTGGACACCGGAAGTGACGTCACTATCCTTAATCAGCAGTCCTGGCCACAAAACTGGGCTTTAAAAGAGGTTAATGTTCAATTCTTAGGGATCGGAACCCTATCTGAAGTTAAACAGAGCGTTAGATGGATTGACTTTATTGGGCCAGAAGGACAGAGAGGAAGGTTAAAGCCATACGTTGCAGATATTGCTATAAACCTCTGGGGTCGTGATCTACTCCAGCAATGGAATACGCAGATTAAAATTCCTCCTGTATCAGCTAGGAATTATAGACAAGCTCTTAGTGGTAGTAAGAATATAGTAAGACAGTACAGAAAACAGATGCCAAATGTACAGGCTGTGCAGAAGCAAGATGCTAGTGCCAAACCTACAGAGCAACCAAAAGCTCTACCATTAAAATGGCTGACAGATGAACCCGTCTGGGTGGGTCAATGGCCTATGACATCTGAGAAGTTAGAGGCTTTGGAGAAGTTAGTTCAGGAACAGCTAGATGCTGGACATATTGAGGAATCAACTAGTGCGTGGAATTCGCCTGTTTTTGTTGTCAAGAAGAAGTCTGGTAAGTGGAGAATGGTTACTGATCTTAGAGCCATCAACAAGGTAATTCAGCCTATGGGGTCTCTACAACCTGGGATGCCGTTACCTTCTCTAATTCCTAAGGATTGGCCAATTATAGTTATAGACTTAAAAGATTGTTTCTTCACCATACCGTTACAAGAAAACGACAGAGAAAAGTTTGCCTTCACAGTACCTACCTATAATAATTCCCGTCCGGTACAGAGATTCCAGTGGAAGGTACTACCTCAAGGTATGTTAAACAGTCCAACTTTGTGTCAATATTTTGTGAATAAACCTCTAGAAATAATTCGTAAAAAATTTCCACATTCGTTAATATATCATTATATGGATGACATATTATTGTCTGATTCAAATAAGGATACTTTGGAAAAGATGTTTGAGGCAGTAAAGGAAATTTTGCCTCGCTGGGGATTACAAATTGCCCCAGAAAAAATACAAAGAGGAGATTCTATTAACTATTTAGGTTATAAAATAGATGCTCAGAAAATTAGACCACAGAAAGTACAGATCAGAAGAGATCGTTACCGGACTCTTAATGATCTTCAAAAACTATTAGGAGAAATCTCTCAATTACAGACGATTATTGGTGTAGAAGGGCATGATTTAAAACACCTGAAAATGGCTTTAAAAGGAGATAAAGACCTAAACAGCCCACGAGTACTATCAGCTGAGGCTGAAAAAGAATTAGAATGGGTAGAAAAGAGAATATTAGAAGCACATGTGGACCGTGTGGATCCAAATCTGGACTGTATTCTGGTTATTTTACCATCTAGAGAATACCCCTCAGGAATATTAATGCAGAGGGACGACATCATTCTAGAATGGGTATTTCTGCCACATAAACAAAATAAAAAATTGAAAACATATATAGAAAAGATATCTGATTTGATATTAAAAGGTAAATTAAGGCTTCGTCAACTGACTGGGAAAGACCCAGCTGAAATTATTGTACCGTTAACGAATGAGGAAATTTCCTCCTTATGGAAGGATAATGAGTATTGGCAAATAGCTTGCAGTGACTTTTTGGGAAGTATTAGTAATAACTATCCCAAAACAGAGAGAATCAAATTCATAAAGAAAACAATTTGGATTCTTCCACGTATCGTGAGGCAAACACCTATTTCTGGAGTTCTTACCTTCTACACGGATGCAAACAAATCAGGTAAGGCAGGGTATAAATCAGGAAATATAAGTAAAGTAGTTCAAAGCCCTTACAACTCCGTACAAAAGGCAGAGTTATATGCCATTCTCATGGTACTTAAAGACTTTACAGAGCCTCTCAATATAGTCACGGATTCTCAGTATGCAGAAAGAGTTGTCCTGCACATTGAGACTGCAGAATTTGTTCCTGATAATACAGAATTAACCTCATTGTTTTTACAATTGCAGGAAATCATCAGAAACAGGACTCATCCTATATATATAACACACATCAGATCCCATACAGGTCTGCCAGGTCCTCTGGCACAAGGCAATGATGAAATTGATCGTTTATTAGTAGGTAATGTGTTGGAAGCTTCAGAATTTCATAAGAAACACCATGTTAACAGCAAAGGTTTAAAGAAGGATTTTTCTATCACCTGGCAACAAGCCAAAGAAATAGTAAGAAATTGTCCCAGTTGCTCATTGTACAATCAAACTCCATTACCAGCAGGTTGTAATCCTAAAGGTGTTCACAGAAATGAACTTTTGCAAATGGATGTATTTCACTTCCCAGAATTTGGCAGTTTGAAATATGTACACCATACTATAGACACGTACTCAGGCTTCCAATGGGCTACTGCCCTCAGCTCTGAAAAAGCTGACTCTGTTATTACACACCTCTTAGAGGTAATGGCTGTTATGGGTATACCTAAAACAATAAAAACTGACAATGGTCCAGCATATGTCTCCAGTAAATTGGAACAATTCTTCAAATATTATAATATAAAACATGTAACTGGTATACCTTACAATCCCACAGGACAAGCAATAATTGAAAGGTCTAACCGAACCTTAAAGGAGATGCTTCATAAACAGCCAGGGAAAACAAAGACACCTAGACACAGGTTACACAATGCTTTACTAACGTTGAATTTTCTTAATGCTGATGAAAAAGGACAAACTGCAGCAGAAAGACACTGGACTACAGAGAAGACTTCTGAACTGAACCAACCGGTGTATTTTAAGGATGTTATGACCTCAGTCTGGAAACCAGGATATGTGTTACGTTGGGGAAGGGGTTATGCTTTTGTTTCCACAGGAGAAGAAAAGGTTTGGGTTCCATCAAAATTAATTAAAATTCGATCAGAACAGAAAACATCTCAGGAGGAGGAAGATAACAGCCCATCTACAAATTCATAGTCCACAATGGGTAAAGTGACCACCTAAAAGGAAAGAGAAGTGCTTTGTTTTTGTCCTCACAGGTAAACTCAGCAAAGAATACTGGACACATGGATTCCTGTAGAGGAATGAATAGCTACCCTGAGGACCATCAAATACACACTGTGTGGTATCAAAGTCTAAATCTCTCTCTATTGCTTTTCATAGTATCCTTTTATCTTTATTTCTTCACATACCTCAATTCCCATTCATTTAACTGAAGCTGGCTTTGGAGTTGGATTGGCTCTCCTACTCTAAACCCAAGCATGTTATTTAAATACAATTCAGAATTTCTGTATTATATCAAAGAGCCATTGATATAAGACAGAAGAAATAAAATGAGGGACTATTATCTGTGGATTTCTTTTTCTGAACAGTCTAATTTCCTCCAGGTTTTCCATCTTCCCTATTGTTACCTCTTCTGTATGCATACATATGAAAGTTAAAATATTTCTTTGTTAACAGTAATGTTTGAGTTTTCCAGAGAACAAGGGATTTCCTGACAGCAATCTTCAACTGCTTCCGAAAGAGATCCTTGACTTCACCTGATTCGACTGGAGGCATCTGAACTGCCCCACATCATTGACTCCACCTGACAAGCACTATCCTGAAACTGGCTTGAAAATACATCACTCTACACATCTCCGGACCAAGAAACTGAAACAGCACATCTTCCACAATCTGACCGGAGCTTCAATCAACACTAGAACCCCAGTCAGGAACTTCAATCAAGCATCTCCTGCCATACTGAGACTGTCTGATCTACTCAGATTTTGTTATACTAACATTTTCTTTTCACAGGTCCCCATGAGATTATCATCGTCCCATCTCAGCAGGAAGTAGTTTTGAGAATTCCACGCCCCCTCTCCCTACTATTGATATTATAAGATTACACCTGTTAGTGTTAGTTTTCAATTATTTTAGAGTTGGGATTGGGAGGAGGTGTTCATATTTGGGTGTTTCTTTAAGATAAGTTTAGGTTTAGATAGAATAGATGTTTGATACATTTTGTTCATGGACACAAGTTAGTTGTCCTTTTTTTAGACTAAAAGGGGAATTGTAGGAGGAAGTCTGATGCCGCCATTAAACATGTGACTTACTAGAGGCGCATACAGATGAGGTAATAAAAGGGCGGTTTACCACACCGCTAACCACACCCACTTTAGGCAGGACTAAAGACGTATACGGCTGGACGTAAAGACGTATACGTATGTAGGCGGAACTACGTCACTAGCCAGGCCCACTTTTGGGCATGGCTAGGGGCGTTACGGGGGGGAAGGCATAAAAGACAGCGCACAGGAAGTCTCGCTCTCTTTTCCTGGAGTTCGGCTTCCGGTCCAGTCGCTAGCTGAGATCTGCTGGGCTTCTCGGGGTTTGGTATCGTGTGAGTAATTTTCTAAATTAAATACTTAGCTTCCCTTTCAGTAACTGTGTGTCGCATATCGTTACAGCGTCCATAAAGCCAACACTCCAGATGTTGTTTTGTTGAATAAGACTGTTTTGGCTATCCTGGGTCTTTTGTTTTTCTATACATTGTTGATTATTGTTCCTTCAAGGTCTGTGAAAGAACCTTGTGCTGGTATTTTAATGGGGATTGCATTGAATCTGTAGACTGCTTTTGGCAGGATTGCCATTTTTTTTTTGTTTTTTTACGAGACAGGGTTTCTCTGTATTGTTTTGGAGGCTGTCGGTCCAGCCTGGCCTCGAACTCACAGAGATCCGCCTGCCTCTGCCTCCCAAGTGCTGGGATTAAAGGTTTGCGCCACCACCGCCCGGCTAAGGATTGCCATTTTTACTACGTTGATCCTACCTATCCAAGGGCATGTTTACATTTTTTATGACAGATGTTTCTGCATATTGAGTGTATGTCCTAAAAATGTGTCTAAATTCACTTTATAGTCTGTTTTATAATTCACCTTTTTGAAGTTTTTATTTATATCCTTCTATGATGCTTGTAAACAAATCATTCCTGTATGTATATATTTTATGTATCCTTCTTTAATTGCAATACAGAGAACTTAAAATATCGAAAGTTGAAAAATAGACATTTTGACCTTGTATATTTTAATGTAAGAAAACATTGAGAATTTTACCAAGAAAAATTTTTGTTATCTATATTTAGTGCTGTTATATTTATTTTATTTTGTTTTTTTGTAAGGACCCTTTGTCTGGTAGAAGAAATTTCTTTCATATCTAAATTTACTAAGGTATTTTTGTTTGTTACTTAATTTGCTATTCTTTTATAATTGTTGAACTTTGTTAAATGATTTTTATACATGTGGTTTATCCTCGTGATAACGTTAGGTAAAGTGCATTGATGTCCCTATATTAAGTCATCCATATCTTGCTGAACAAAGTCCTAATTGTATTTGTTTCACTAAAATTTTGTAAAAGTACATTGCCTCTACCATTAAGAGAAATATTGTTAAGGACTGTGTTTTTAGAAATTTTATTTTGAATTGTCTGTAGCTGGGTCTGACTCTGGTTTCCCAGGGGAATTTTAGGAAGAGCCTGTCTTTCCCAGAAAGAATTTGTGTAACATGAACATTTTTCTCTTTTAAAGATTTTGTAGAATATATCACTGAAGTCATCTGCACATTTGGTGTGCTTCTGGGACTTGTATATTCCAAGAAGTTGTTAATTTCATATTAATAGCAAATTGGCTGCATAAGTTACTCATTTTATTCCCTTACTCATCACCTAATGTCTGCATGAGCTGTAATGATGCATCTCTCTCAGTGTGGTTACTGACAATTGAAGCTGTCATCTGTCCTCCTTTATTTCTTCATCAGTTTGGTTATAGCTTTTTCAGTTTCATTGCTCTTTCAAATAACTGTTTTTATTGATGTTTTTCCATTTCATAACCTATTCTGTAATAGCTACTATTTATTCTTTTTTGTTTTGTTTGTTTGGTTTTTACTCTGGGATTAATTTGGTCTTACACTGGGGTGAATAGCATTTGGATTTTTTTTCAAGACATGGTTTCTCTATGTAGCTCTGCCTGTCCTGTAACTCACTCTGTAGACCAGGCTGGTCTCAAACTCACAGACATCCTCCTGCCTCTGCCTCCCTGAGTGCTGAAATTAAAGATGTGTGCCACCATCGCCTGATTTTTTACAGTCTTACAAATGAAAGAACTTATTGCTATCAATTATCTCTAACCATCTGTAGCTACATCTCACAAATTTCATTATGAAGTATTCATTTAGTTTAAGGTAGTTTCCATTATGCTATGTAAACTTTTATCTGTCCCATGCTTTATTTAGTAATGTGATATTTAATTGGTGTAAATATATGAGAAATCTTCAGACATGTCTCTCATGTTGATTTTCCACTTACTCTTACTGTGAGCATAGAAGGCATTTTCAATGTCTAGGTTTTCAATCCCTCTGCATTCGCTGAGACATACTTTGAGAGTACAGTCTTACTTGATAAATGTTCACATTCCACTTGGAAAGAATGTGCATATTGTTGTAAGTGTCTGTCACATGTGGGGTGGTTTCTATTCCTATGATAAAATGTCAATAGCAATTTGGGGAGTAAGGGGTTTATTTCACGTCATTGATTACCATCCACTATTGAGAGAAGTCAGGACTGGAATTCAGGAAAGGAACCTGGAGGCAGAAACTAATAACAGAGAAAGATGGGGGAGGGAAGAGAGAGAGAGGGAGGGAGGGAGGGAGGAATATAGAGAATTAGACAGAGAGAGAGAGAGAGAGAGAGAGAGAGAGAGAGAGAGAGAAGAATGCTGCCAACTGGCTTGCTCCTTGTTATTTTGCTCAGCCTGTTTCCTTGTTGAAGCCAGCACCACCAGCCCTGGAATGATACTGCCCGCCTTTACACACCAATTATTAATCAAGAAAACATACCACAGGCTTGTCTACAGGAAAATCTGAGGGGTGTGTTCTTTCTATTGTGCTCTCTCAGCCTGGACTCTTGAAGGAGGGCCTAGACCCTACCTTTGATTACATGACAGACTCTGGAGATGCACCATGGAGAGCCTCACTCTACCAGGGGATCGGAGTGGAGATTGGGTGGGGGACTGGGGGGCCTGGTGGGGAGGGATGGGGAGGAGGGGAAGGAGAGGGAGCTGGGATTGACATGTGAAACAAACTTGTTTCCAACTTAAATTTTAAAAAAGGAAAAAATTTAGAAAAAAGACATTCCCTCTTCCAAAATGACACCAGCTTATGTCAGGTTGACATATAAGTAGCCAGCATTGTGTTCCATTAACATTGTAATCACATTGTACAAGTAGTGAGTGTCATTCAAGCCCAGTACATTCTTGGTGATTAGACACCTTCCTCTTCTATTAACTACTGAAATGAAGTGTTTCCTAGGTCAGTTTTCATCTCGTAGACTTTGAAGTTTTATTATTAAGCACATATACAATTAGAACTGTATATTTGGGTAACTTGATAGCTTTGTCAGTAAGAAATGTCCCTTCTTATTCCTGATGATATGTTATACTTTGACATATTTCCTACTGTATTTGATATGAAAATAATGACTGTTTCAATTATCATTTTATCATATGATTTTCTCTCTATTATCCACTGAACTGCCTGTTCCTTTATATTTAACTTAGACTTTTAGATTGCATATAAATGAATATTGATTTTATACTGGCCCAAAAGTCTTGTGTTTTAATTGAGCTGTTGAATCTTCACATTTAATGCAGTTATTTATAGAGGAGGACTTACTCTTCTGCTATTTTTTGTATTTTCCCATCTAATTTTTGTTAATTTTGTTATCTTATCTCAACTTTTATTATTCTATTTTTATATTCATTATTGGCTTCTGAGCCAGGTCTCCTTTTTGAAGTTTTAATAGTAGCTCTATGCTTTGCAACCCAAATATTTACCTTCTACATTCAATATTATACAGCATCACATGTGTCATGAAAACTGTATTACAAAGGTAGACCTCTATTTCCCTGCTTCTGATCTTTATATTGTTTTCTGTCAAGTTTACTTTCCATATTATAGGTCCTCAAATTCACTATTATTGTGCTTTGAACACACACACACACACACACACACACACACACACACACACACACATATATATATATATACATATTTCTTAGTCTAGAGAAATGCCTCACTAGTTGGCAGTGCATATTGCTCTTGAAATTCATTTCCCAGTACCCATGTTACAATCACCTGGAACTCTAGCTCCAAGAGATATAACCCCTATGGCTTCTATGGGCACCTCCACTCACCTGTACAGCTGTACTTGCACTAGCACATTTGTACACATGTGTGTGCATGTGCATCCATAGGTGTAAATAATTAAAATAATAAAATTGAAATCCTACAAAGTATTTTTAGTTTTTTGTAAAAATTACCTATCTATTATTTCTGATATTGTTATTTCTTTGTCTAAAATATCCAAACTTTTAATAGTGTTTTTTTCATCCTTGAAAGCTTACTTTCAAAGTTTTGTAAAGAATGTCAGCTAGCACTGAATTGTCTTAAATATAAATGGATGAAGAAGACCTTTATTGTATTTTATTTTTTGAGATAGTCAATGACTGAAAATCAAATTGTGACCTTTCATTTTTCTCTTCAGTAAAGCCATTCGCTCGTTTTCTTCTAACTTAAGTAGTTCCAATGACAAGGACATTGTCATTCTTCTGTATGGACTCATTGTTTTCCTCTGGCTGATTTTAGGATTTTTTTCCCTTTAATGAATTCAGCAATTTAATTACAACGTGCCTTGTGATTTCTTCAATTTTATTCTTCTTGAGTTAATTTTGAGCTCATTTGGCCCCACTACAAAGACAACTTACTAAAAACTCTACCCAAACGATCTGTGTAAAAAAAATCTCCAGGTATTAGACACAGCAGTTGGTACCCGATTCTATGAGAGTGCTGGGGAAAATTCCACCTGTTCCATCCGGTAATGCTATGATGCTTTCTTCTTACAGTTTCCTTACATGGAAACCATGCAGATTATTTTTCTACCAGGCTTGAGAGGACCGCTTTGCAACCCTTTCAATAGGTTTGCCACTTAGGAGATAGGTACAGAGATTGCTAATAGGTGACAGGTGATGACAACAGATACATAGATGATAGATAATGGTGATAGATAGATAGATAGATGAGATGAGTAGATAGATAAATAGGTAGGTAGATGATAGATAGATGATAGATAAATAGATAGATGATGTTATCAAGTGCCTTATATTCCAAAATTACCTATTCTTCTCTCTCTTCAACCAAAATTCCTCTTCCCTCTCTGGTATGGGAATAGTGGCAAGGCAGAGGTTAAGCTGTTTGTCTCTGGAGTCAAACACCCCATGGTTCCTTTCTTAGATTTTTTCCCTGGGTGCCTAAGGCAACAAGTCTCTTAGTCACTCTGAATCTTGGTATCTCTATTTGCAAAGTGAAAGCTATTAAAGTTGCTGTTGAGACAATATAAGGAGTGAGCAATACTTCCCACTCAGAGACTTTTGCATAGGAAATATCAGAATTGCTGTTTGTTGCTAAGGCCTTTGTGACTTTATGCGACTGACTAAGCCCTAACACTTTTAAAGGGTGGTTTTGCCACAGACAAACCTCCACTTGATCAAGTTAGTGCCTCATTTTCCTTTGTGATATGCTTTCAAGCTGCATGAATGGAAACCAACATTATTTGGGAGGTCAAGTACTGTGTATCACAATGCTGAGGTCTCCTGAGTCCGCATTCAGGTTACTAATTTGCTGGAAGTACTGACAGTATGTGTGTAATCACAAACATAGGCATAACTAATTATGGTAAAAGGATACTTAACAGACTCAGCAGCAGCAAGGGTGCTTGCGGGTAATCTCCAGGTAAAACCAGAGGCAAGCCTCCAAGAGTGGAGCGTGTAGAACACACTTCATTGCCACATTTGAATGGTGATGTGTGTGAAATGCATTCAGCGTAGAAACTCTTTGGAGACTCCATGCACAGGATTTGTACTATAGCCTAAGAACAGGTGTTCTCTGCCCTGTATCTAAAAAAGCTCTAGATTCCTGAAGGAAAATGGACTCAACATTAACTATGTCTATATAAACAGCTTAAGGTATCCACAAAGCGACATACTCATTTCAACTAGGAAGAGTTTTATAGAAGTATAAGGATGTTTTTGCTGTAACATCGCAAGGTTCTGCCTCGCAGCAGGTTTTTCTAGGGGGGATGGTTGGAGCCCCGCCCAGTTGACTTTTTCTGCCTACTCATCTGCAGGCTTTTAGCTCTGCTCACTAAGGCTTCTGAGCTCACTCCTAGTGCCCACCAGTCTGCCAACAGTCTCAACTACCAGATGAAGAAAGTGTCTAACATCGTAAGCCCTGGGGGTTTTGTTTGTTTGTTTTTGTTGTTAGTTTGTACTATCATTCTAGTCCAATTCCACATTTCTGTCAAATATAAATTCCTGCAACTATTTCCTATTAAAGTCTTACCCTGTGAGGGGCAGATTTTTCTTTTGTTTTGCTTTTGTTTTTACGAGACAGGGTTTCTCTGATTGTTTTGGAGGCTGTCGGTCCAGCCCGGCCTCGAACTCACAGAGATCCGCCTGCCTCTGCCTCCCGAGTGCTGGGATTAAAGGCGTGCGCCACCACCGCCCGGCCAGAGGGGCAGAATTTTTAAAAAGATGAAATGTACTGTGCTAGAATCGCACTTGGTATTCAAGTGCGATAGACAGTCACTATGCAACTGTATTAATTATTAGAACGTGTTTGTTTTATAATCACTGATAGAATGTAATCACCACTGATTGTTTGAGATTTAGATAGAAACAACACTTGCATTCATTTACTTGTTCATATCACTTACTATGAAAAAAAGTTGGGCTTGGATATTGCCTTTCAGGATTTCTTACCACAATGAAAAAGATAGATGATACTCATTATGGGATTAAATCTTTGGTCATATCCCTGATAGTAATCCATTTTATCTCTGGTCATTAGGTAGGAAACTCTGAGGTATCATCTCATATATGATATTGAGGTCTAGAATTTAACCAATAATATACTGGCTTGTTTGTAACCTTATTCCGTTAAAACTTATTTTTAAATGTGTGGGTATGGTTTGTGTGTGTGTGTGTGTGTGTGTGTGTGTAGATACAAGGAAATGATATTTTGTTTGATTATAGTAGTGGTATATCAAATTAAGCCTTCATTTTAAAATTAATAACAATTACAGATCACATTTTAAAGATATTTTAAGCTAACATGCTTAAATGACCTTATAGCCTCAATTCAAAACTCAAAAAGTTAAAATCTTCATCCTAAAATAATTCATTAATCAAAATGTACATTTATTTGTACGAATGTAATGTCAGAACCCAGTCTTTGTGCAAGCCAAGCTATCTGAGACAGCCTCCTTTCAGGGATGCCCACAAGCATTCTATGGAGACACTGAGTCTGTAGCTAACAGACTTCCAGGTGCCAGGATGTCTCCCCTGGGAACTGAGTTAACATGGAAGTGTAAGTATTAAGTATAAGTATTAAGTGTAAGTGAAAGTTAATATGGGAGTGTAAGTAGTGATATCCTGCTCCCCACCTCCTCCTCTGCCTCCTTCCTGTACTGTGAAACCTCCCCATTCACAGGCAGGTATAACAAGGGATCTCACTCGTGTTGCAAGATTCCTCTCTCAGAGAACCCACATGATGTCAGGCTCTAGACCTAGCTCCCTGCCATGCTTTGTATAACCATAGCATTAATGGCTTCTCTAATAAACTCCTTTCTCCCCAGTAAACTGCTTCAGTGTCCTTTTGAACACCACTAAAGCCTGTCAGTATTTTAATTATTGGAAACATTATTAATTGATACAATAACCTCCGTTTTTCTTTATATACACAGTCTACTGCTTGGGTTATTTTAATTATTTACTTTAAGTTTCAACATTTCTAACCTTTCATGTATATTTTAAGGCTCTCTTTCTTCCTCTAAATACCATTTTTGCTTTTCTCCAATTCCACTATGTAGTTTTTGATCAATTTAATTTCATCATTTGTAATGCTTTTATGGTTCTTCTTTAACCTATGAAGTGTGTAAACACCTGAGTTTAAAGTATTTATTTAAATAGAATAGTAAAGGGCTTTATAAATTTCTAATTAATTTCAAAGTGAGCAGACAGTGTTTCCTAATTGTCAGTTCTCTGACTCTCCTAGCTCTGTACTAGGAGTTGCTTCATACCTGCATATGATGTCAGGTCAGCTTCATCTGCAAGTCGCAGCTTTGGAAGCACTGGACTGCTGGTCATCATTTGGAAGAGCTGAGCTGGTCCACCTGGAGTGCTCCACTGTTCTTTTGATATTTTAGACTTCTTTGTGGATTCATCCTATCTTGTTCACTGCTAACCAGCATCTCTTAGTTCTTCTGGAAAAAAAATGCCTTCTTCCCATTCTCTTATGGTTGTACTTGCCCTTTATTAGCTCTGCATTCTTTCGGTTGTGTTTGTTTTATTTTGTGATGGGGTCTTACTATGTAAGCCAGGCTGACTTCAAACTTGTGGTCCTCCTGCTTCAGCTTCCTGGGTGTTGGGATTACAGGCATGTGACCTCACTGTCATGCTCAACTAACCTCCCTCTCTTGTAGCATCCTCTTCCCGTGTAGTTTCCTTCTAGTGTGTACAGAGCACTTGTGTCTGGATCACCTGAAGCACGTTTAGAAAATGCAGGCTTATGTTTTTACCCCAGAACATTTTAATTAGAATCTCAATCCTGCTGTTAGACAAAGTTGAACCCTTAATGTAGAGCTACAAATATCATTGTCAAATTTCTGAACATTCAAGTTGATGTCTTCTTACTGTTGTTGATTTGTCTTTTTTATAGTCATATCCCCAGAACCCAACATCAAATAAATTAATGAATAAAAGAAATAATATATTGAGGCCATAAAGATGCCTTAGCAATTAAAAGCATATACTTATCTTGCAGAGGAGCCAAAATCTGTTCCCAGCATCCTCAGTGGGCATCTAACTGCTACCTTCATTTCTAACTCCATGGGGATCTGATGCCTCTGGCCTCAATAGACAACCGCACTCAATACACACACACACACACACACACACACACACACACACACAAATAAAACCAATACTAACAGTTGCTCATGTGATACAATTTCAGTGGAGGCTAATTGTTCCACACAGAATTAGGTCTGAGCAATTCTACCAGCGTTTAGTGCCCTGACTAAAATGTTAACAGTTCCGTAAGGTTTAGCTGGTCAAATCTATTAGCATTAATGTATTCATGACTTCAGAGAATTTGAATTGCCAGGGTCCATTTAACAGAGACAAGTCACCTCTGTCATTACCCAGACTTTGTATCTGAAGCTGCTTGTCAGGTATTCAGTGGGAAGAAGAAAATTTTGGAAGCAGAGTCTTGGTGATGTTCAGGGACATAGGAAATAAAGAGTGAAGAGAAGCTAAGATAAGGAAGCAAAAATATGAGTGGCAGCTGGGGTGTCAAGGTTTGTCAGGATGCACAGTACATAGACCTATGTATTAAATGCAGGTGAAGGGGAAGCATAGCAGGTTAGCTCACTAGAACAAAACAAAGGCTACACATACAAAGAATTCAAATGAAAATTAAGACAGCTGAAGCTGGAAACTTCCTAGTGTAGGGTTGCTTATATTTACCTCTATATATAAGCAACAAAATTTGAATTACAGTCACATATGGCCATTGATGTTAAGACTAAAAGGGAATACAACTTAAATCACCTCTTTTCCCTTGATTCAAACTAATGCAAGTTTCCTGTAGACCCAGTTTAAGTTACATAATATTCTGATTCAGTAGAAAGGGTGAATTATCATTATTATTATTATTGTCATTATTTATGGTACTGGTTATTGGACCCAGGGTCTTAAACATGCTAGGGCCTTATCACTAAGCTCTATGCCCAAGGTTTTGTTTTATTTTACTTTTTTAAGAAAGAGCCTCGCCAACTTGCTCAGGCTGGCCTTGAACTCTCTCTGTAGCTCCTGTAGTCTTTTAACTTGCAGTCCCCATGCCTCAACCTCCCTGGACTGGGATTACAGTTCCTTACCCATGGGCCTTGCTACTATTTATTTATTTATTTTTAATGGCTCTAAATTGTTCTTTTCGTTCCTTCCAAATTCCACCACCAGATGGCAGTAAATGCACCAGCTATTCTCTGAAAAAATGTCAACAACCTGCTGAATTACAACTAAGTTTGTTTCCAAGTGATTTGTAGGGATAAATTTTCATTGGCAGGAAGAAAAACTTGCAAAAAAAAAAGTAGGTTGGGTATTTTGTTTGCTAATTAGAAGATATAATCATAAGACCAATGACAAAGAAGAACCAAAATAGAAAATGCTTCACACTGAATTTGGGAGAGAAATATATATATCAAATGAATCAAGAAAAATGAAAAGACCAAATCAGCTGAATGTTTAAACCATTTCAACAAACCGGTTAACGGTTTCCTTTCTCTATGGTATAAAGAATACACCTATGGTAAAAATGGCGAAACCTACCACGTCTTCCAAAATGCTGTCTATATCTTCAATACCGTTAAACTTACTGAAAAAAGACAGAAAAGGCAAGCTTTGATTGCACCTCACTTAGCATACAGCAGCAGGCAGTACTTTCTCTGAGATTAATGTGAGCAAACAGAATCCAAGGATGTCAAGTGTGGACCAGTGCGGCCACAGATTCCGTGAGCAGAGAACATGCAGAACAAAGATAGATGCTGTGGTCTATTGTGGCTCAACAATCCTCCCCCACTGACAAGTATTCATGGACTGGAAGGCACACTGCATAATGCCAGAGAAAGGTAAACTCCAACCCAGCTACAAAACCTACATGCTATAGTGGTCACCTGCCTGCAGGAGACACTGGTGCAGTATTGGCACAAAGCTTCTGGGCGCAACCAACCAATAACTCATTGCATTTACAGTCCACTGCATGAGATGTATGAAGCATGTATGAGCAACTGTTGTCAGAGAATTCTGGCTTTACCTTGTTAATATTTACTGAGTTTCCCAGACTCCTTCTCTTACCACGTTTGCATCTTTCTAGTCTTGGCCAGCTAGCTGCTTTCACAATGACCAGTTGTGTTCAACACAATACTTTCTTGCTTTTCACTTTGCCTATGACTCATTGTAAATTAGACTGGAAAGTTACGAGGTATTTGATCTTTCTCAGCCAGTATTTCCAAAGCGCTGATCCAAATATTGAAATGTCTGGATGAAAATAATGATTGGCAAGGAGTATAGTCCCCCCCCATCTCATCTGGTTGTCTCCAAATATCGAAGAGCATGTCTGAGACAATGGAAAGAGACTTAAAGGGACATTGCACTATCCAACATCAAAATGGAATGTCCCACAAACCAGTGTTAAGTCTCTCTTTCCTTGAAAGAATCCAGCAGTGGCCAGAGTACCATATTTCAAACTTATTTTAAAATGTTCCTGTAGAAGTTCAGGTGAGAAAGTATAGTTCTAGACATTGTGTCCCGACAGATACTGCACATTCTTTCTAGAACATTTGTGACAGGTGAGCTGATTGGATCATGCTCCCAGTGGTTATGATGACATTAGCATGGCCTAGTAAATAACTACAAAAATGACATAAACAGAACAAATGTTCAGCTATTCAAAGCCAGAGTCTGTGCATGTGGGAATTCTGGGTTTAAAGCAATGTCCCATGCTAAATGGGTTTGCAAATGTCCACAGCTTAGTCATCTGCCCACTTTATGGAAAAGGCATTAAAGGATTACATGAACCCAATTTGTGCTTGAAATCTGACAAAACATTTAAATTGGCTATTTGACAAACAAAAGTAAGTAATTGCTTGTTAATAGGTCATATACTATGTGTTGTGGGATGTGATCATTTTTAGGTTTACTTTCAAAGAGCACTTTACAACATAGGCAATGAAAACGCAGTTTGCTAGAGGGGATCCATTTTATTACAGTAAGGAACACCCACTAATACAAAATGAGGGCATTTGGATATTGAGATATGATAATGAATTGGTGACTGATTCAGTCTTTACAAAATGGGATTTTTCTATCAGGCTATTTGAAGCTTGCAAAAGTCACTTTACTATAATAAACCTCTTTGCGCGACTTTGTTCAAAAGCTGAAAATTTTCATAGCTGATCTTAGTTTTGGCAAATCATCAAATAGCTTGAAGCAGATTTATTAATAGATTTTTTCTGTGGAAAAAATGGATGGGGTTATACAAAGAATTAGTAACAGGATGAGGGGAAAAACAATATGAGAATAACAGAGTCTTTTCACCAGAGAAATAGAGCCTTTCATATCCCTGGCAAACGAGATCTCAGCTTTGTTTTTTTGTTTTTTAATAGCACTAGCTAGTTGTATCATTAATTTTCAGTCAGGTGAAGCAGAAGCGTGGACCCAGATGTCAACAGCAAGAACAGAGAGTAATCGCGAAGAGTGAAAGAAAGGATCATTGGAAGTCACCACTTCTGTGACTAATGGATGCACTAGTTATGCTGGGAAATGTCGCTGTAATGATGTGGACAAGACCACATAATGAAAGTAAGTGAGCTGGAGGTGCCGAGAGGGGACTGGGGAAAAGGACAACCTACTGAAAGAGTCTTTATTTGGAAATGCCATAGTGATATACAGTGATGTCATGTATGGTAATTAAAAACAATTAAGTGAACAATTTCCTGGGTCACAAAGATAGGATTTCACTCCAGCTTTTTTATTTTTTTTGACAGGAGAAACTGCAAACATTCAATACATGCTCCTTGAATAAATGGATGGGTTGTTTATTATGCTCTAAAACTTGTCACCACAATTAAAACAGGAAATACTTGGAGAAAGACAAACAAGAAAAAGAAAAAGTTCAAAGAACCTGAAAAGAAATATTTTTCAGCATCATTAGGTCTTGTGAGAAAGACCATGATGTTGGTGAGGAAAAAAAAGGAATAAAATTCTTCAGTTATGTTCAGATTGTTTTTAAAAATTATTTCAAATTTATTACTATTCTCTCCTCTCAACTAGAATGACCTTAAGATAGTACATTTTTTAGTATCAGGCACTAAGAATCCATAGCTCACTGCACCCAGGGAAATGTGCATAAAGTAAAATATGTTTGTGCATTACTTTATGAAAACTATGAATTAGGCTTCATTTTTCTTCAAAAAGTTTCACTATGCAGCCTGACCTAGCCCTAACCTGCCAATCCTGCTGCCTCGGTCTCCGAAGTGTTGGATTACAGACATGTGCCATTATGCCCAGCCAAATTTAGACACTTTAACAAAGAAATAAGTACTTTAAAAATAATAACATTTGGTAATAGAAAATGAGCACGTTCAATGATTAGAAAAGGTATTTATAAATATGAAGCTTGTATAGATAATATAATTGTATGCAATTTCTGGATTTTTTTTGGTTTTATGAGACAGGGCTTCTCTGTATTGTTTTGGAGGCTGTTGGTCCAGCCTGGCCTTGAACTCACAGAGATTGGCCTGCCTCTGCCTCCCAAATGCTGGGATTAAAGGCGTGTGCCACCACTGCCCGGCGGATTGATGTTTTCTAAGTGTCTATTCTGTCTAATCTGTTTTATTTATACACAGTGCTGGTTTTTTGGGAGTGGTTTCATTTGCTTGTTTTCTTGCAGTGCCTAGAGTCAAGTATAGGCCACAGGCAAGCAAAGCAAGCATCCTCCTGGTAAACTATATACTCATCCCTACCCATTACTGTATCTTAGCTATAAAAATTGAAATAATATTAAGACACATTATAATAAGTACAGTATTTTTACCACCTCTCTATATCTTCTCATTTTGAGATTTTCCTGGCTTTGTGTTGCTCTAACAGAATATCACATGCTGAGAAATTAATAAAGAAAGGAAATATATCTCTTATAGTTGGGGGGTGAAAATCCAAAGTTGAGGTGTTGACCTTTGAGGAGGGTCTTTAGTTGCATTATTCCACAGCAGAAGGCAGGAGGTGCTGAATGTCTGAAAGAGAAGCAGATCAAACTCTTTTGTGAGTATCATTAACTCAGCCACGAAAGGGAGACCTCAATGACCTGAATACTTTCTAGTAGACCCCATATATGTTTGGGGAGGAGGGCATATTTAAGCCATTGGCTTCATTCTTTGATGCCATATTAGCTAGACCATCCCAGAAACAAGTCAGTGGACTTGGAATTGGAAAACTTGGCTTATCTGAGGATAGAAGGTAAGGAGACATGGAATCAGGCTTTGCTAAATGAATCAAAACATCAGTCTGGTTATGTTTAACCTAACTCAAAACAAAGAAGCCTTTTTTTCCATATTCACAACCTATAAAACATTTCCAAAATGGCCAAAGTCCAGCCTGCATCTTATTTATGATACTTCGGTGGAGACACTAATGTTTTCAAGATAGACCTCAGCAATCTGGGACCTGGCCCATTCTCTGTACATTCTGACTTAACCAAATTAGCACAATATAACTCATGTGTGTGCCCTACCATACATAACTCCAGATGTTGACCTTCTATTTCTGTTACAAGTTCAGATTTTCTTTCCTAAAAAATAATATTAGGGAAAAAACACTAGCAATTTCCCTTCATCAGTGTTTAGAACACAGCTGTCATTATTGTGCTAAATATCCTGAAGCCATCACTTCACTGATCAAGGGTCCTTAGCCTGGGCACAGTCAAAGACTGTTATTGACCAGGTGATCTTCAACCCCTGTTTTCCTCCCATAATAAATGCTGAAGATTGGGTTTGAGCTTGGTAAGTACTTTGTATCTTATAGGGAGAAGGATTAGCTGTCAGTGGGATTGATTCTATGCATGCTACTAAGCAGGTTGACATTTGGACTTTAATCTAGTATTTATTTGGTCCTCACTTTACTGTTCATGTGTCAAACTAGGGACCAAGGGCTCTTAAATGGAATCAGAATGGCTGGCTCTACCAGCCACGCATTTCTTACCAGATAAGAGAAAGACAAAAAAGACCCTTTAGCGGTTGGTTCCATTTTACCGATAGAACAATACAGCAGGGAGGCCCTCAGAAAGACAGAGGCAAGAGCTGGAGAAGCAATGTGGGTTAAACCATTGCTTCATGTTGAGGGGAGGAGAGAAGAGTAATGGACATCTCTTACAACAACTTTTTACATTGGCCCAGTATTCTTGCATGCAGAGTTTAAGAGTGTGTTAATGACAGGGCACAAGACATTATGAAGGTTGGCAGGGCCAGATCAACAGACTTTGGGTTTGGCCCAAGTCTGTGACTAATTTTCCTGACTGACCTTGAGTACCTTCCAGAATGTCTATGGACCTTATTTCCTCATACATTGGTAAACATTACATCATCTGGTAAGGTCCTTTCCACCTATAGCACTCCATGATTCTAGAACACTGTGGTGTTTTCATAACTTAGTTTGCTTTTCTGTCGTTAGTTCACCAGCTCTCTGCTTCAAAGGAGTATATTAAACTATTATCTGCACCCATCCTTCTACTAGATTGGAACTGTCACATACACTGTGCACACAGACATCAGGAATTCTAAGATACATGTAGCATTGTGTTCCAAACTCTGCTGCACATAGATGTGGCCAAACCAGATGGCATAGCTGTATAAAATGGTGAGAGGCTAACGATTACCTTTAGAATATCTTTGGTTTATAAACCATAGCCGATGATTGGAATAAACAATATAGGGTCTACATTATTTTCCCACCATCCACATGAAGTTGCAGATCTTCTAGCTGTTCAGTAATAAGATTTTGACACATATTCTGTCTCTCTCTGTCTGTCTGTCTCTGTTTCCGTCTGTCTCTCTCTCATTTGCAGCTGACTAAGCTAATGGTCCATACTAATTCCTGGTTCCTGTGGTAATGCAAACCAGAATAAACCTTTCCTCTCTGTCCTGCTTGGGCTTGTTGGCAACCTGGCACATTCTAATGTTATCTGAGAAAAGGGAACTACAGCTGAGAAAAACGCCTCTGTAAGATTGGCCTGTAGGTAAGCCTACGGGGCATCTTCTTAATTTGTGATTGATATGGCAAGGCTTAGGCCATTGTGGATAGTGTCCTCCCTAGGCAAGTTTCCCTGGGGTGTATAAGAAAGTAGGCTGACAACCACAGGCTTGGAGCATCCTAAAACCTGGCCCCCAAGCAGATTCTATGGAAACCCCCCACCCTGTGCCATGCAGCCATATGTACCAACCAGGAGCCTGCCCAGCACCTGTTGGCCACTATAATGACCTCTTTGTGATGTGACAGAATGGCCCAGCACACCACCAGGACAACTTGAGTGAGATAAGGAGATATACTCGGAAGCTTGGGACTATAGTCACTGTAGGCTCCAAGAAGGAAACACTGGCCCACTGCTGTACCAGCCAGACACCATTAGTATGAGCAGAGGTATGGTAGTCTATGGAAGAGAGAGACAGACAGACAGAATGGTCCAGGTCCTGAAGACAGAGGCAAATCTGAAGAGATGAGAGAGGGAGACATAGCTGCACCCCTCGTCTCCCACATGGCAGCATGGGCTAAGGAGAGATGCCCTCCCTTCGAAGGAGAGCTATCCCTGACCCCCAGCCAGCTGTGACACTTGGGAGAGCAGACCCTGCGCCTTGCCGGGGCAGCGCAAAAGAGCCAACCCTGTTAGGGCAGGTGGGGGTGAGCCAGCCCTAAAGTTGTAAGCATGGCAGAGTTGCCACCATTTCACATCCGACAGACCAGCCTGACAGCTGCCTAGGCCAAGACCCAAGGATATGACTTGGCCAGCCCATCAATCACCCCGTCTATGCTCTGTTGGAACAATTGAAGGGATCTTACCCAAAGCTGCAGGATCTCCACAAGACAGGGCAACAGCAGGGTATCCAGGAGGAGCCCTAGTGTAGAGCCAGCATTGACAGGATAGTAGAAAGCAGAGGCCTGAACTAGACCAATGACTCTTTGCAATCAACTCTTGCCAGTAAAGATACATGGGCAAAGGGATTCATGGCATGACTCACTGTGTCATACAGCAGCTTCCAGGATGAGATTGTTTGTTTTCACCTTTTCTTTTTTTTACTTTTTTTCTTAAATTTTGTTTTATTTGGGGGGTGCAGTGGCAGAGGATGGTTGTAAAGGAATGGGGAGATGAATGGGATCAAGATACATGATGCAAAAGACACATATAATAAATAATTTTAAAAAAAGAAAGCAGGCTGAGCAAGCCATTGGGAAGTCAGAGATCAGTGTTCCTCCATGGCTTCAGTTTATGTCTCCTAGGTTTCTGTCCTGACTTCCTTTGATAATGGACTGTGTTGTGGAGCTATAAACTGAAATAAACCCCGTGACATTTCTGGTCATGGTATTTAATCACAGCAATAAAAAACATAACTAGGACAAGCCTGTTGCAGAAAGACTAGATCCCTTTTCCATCAGGTCTATGTGTAACAAACAGCATGTCTCAAAAATGCAGAAAGTAGGTGCTACTTAGAAACCTAAAAGGGTCATGACCTGGTCCAAGGAGATTTCTGAACCATGGCCTTGCCCCAGTCTCAGGAGTACCTTTCTACTTTCCTTAAGAAACTGTCTCTATTTCTATCACCATCTCAGTGGGTGACCCTGGACTCAGATCCACACCAATAGACACACTTCTGGGGAAACTGAGGCTTATTCCCATCGGAGACTGAATGACGCGGTCTCTGCTTTTCCTGCTAAGAGTCCTACATGGCTGGTAAAAATGGGGAAATATAAACCATGTGATATGGACAGTGAGTGGCTGGCAGCCTCATGGATTCCATTGGCAAGTAGTGAGGCAAGATACGCAGAAACAGAAGCCCAGTTTCGAGTCAACAAACGAGGGAGGGGCCAGTTGCTAGAATCAACCAGAGAAAGCGCAGTGAGAGGTCAGACATCCACCCTGCCCCACCCTCCCTCTATAGATCCAGGCCAGCCCAGCAGACACCATAAGAGCTGCTTTCTCTCCGTATGACTTCCTTAGAGTTACAACATTGTAAGGGGGATGGGCTGGTGAAATTGCTTCATGGCTAAAGGCACTTGCTGCCAAGAATTTGAGCCCAGGAACCCACATGGTGGCGAGAGAGAGAGAGAGAGAACTGACTTCAACAAGTTGTCCTCTGACCTTCACACACACACACACACACACACACACACACACACACACACACGCACGCACGCACGCACACACGCGCACACATACACACACACACACACACACAGAGAGAGAGACACAGAGAGAGAGAGAAGAAAATCAATAACCCCCATGAAGTCTCTTTCCTAATCATGGAGAAAGAATAAAGCTGAATGAAAAAATTTTAAAATAAGCCCACAAAAAAAAAACACCCCAAAGAATGCAAAGAATGTGGCCTTGCTTGACAGATGAGTATTTAGGCATTACTCTGTGCATGGATGGACTCTCTCTCTCTCTCTCTCTCTCTCTCTCTCTCTCTCTCTCTCTCTCTCTCTCTCTCTCTCTCTCTCTCTCCTCCCCTTGCTACTTCAGATGGAATTTTGCCAAAAGATTTATTTTCTCCAAGATGAGCCAAAAAGACAACACACCAAGCTAGAATGAGGTAAGAAATGCCTCTAAGGCCTTCATTTGTGCTAAATTGGTCACAAGGAAGCAAATGCTGCTTTAAAAGCTTTTGGCAGAGCAGCTCATCCCAGCTAGTGCAAAGATGGAGATAATCGCCTCCAGCTGACCTCTAATTACCTAGTTTGGATCGGAGCCATGCCGATTATGTGCCGCCAAATGGATTTCACTGGAATTCAGATTTCCTAAAAATAAAGCAGCCGGCAACCAAGAGCAAGGGCCGGTCTCCCTAGATGATTCATCCCAGAGACTAAACTTAGTAAGAGTGTGGTGTCCGCATGCCAGAGCACTCGCTGTCTTGTTCTCCTGAGTAGGAAACGTCTTCTTCTAATAGCCTTGAAAATCAGCCGTTCTGTTGAAAGCCACATGTGTTTGGAAGACAGAAAGATGGCTTTCTGGGGAAAAGCCTGGACCTCTAGCCAGGATCTAGTGCCATGATGACAGACAGCAAGCGGTGTCCATGGCAGACAAAATGGCTCAGTGCCTAGCCAAGATGGAAAAATACAACATCAGTAATTCACAAAGGACTATTACCCACCAGACAGATGACAGCTTTCATGGACTTGCTGCTGCAAGGGAAGACTATAAATATCAAATAAGCTGTGAGGGGAGGTCACACTGTCGGGGACTCTGTCCTTGCCCGATGTCCTTGCCCGGTGATAATCAAAAGGGCAAAGTGGAGTGGAGGAAAGTATGAGGTGATGACTAATTGACTAATTTAAAACTCAGTTTTACCTGCTGGGTGATTTGGGACGATTTACCTAACATCTCTGAGCTTCAGCTTTTCTATCATCAAATAAAGGAAAAGAAATTTTAGAGTCATAGTGCCATTCTTAAACATGAAGGCTTTTCATGAGCTAGGCAATATTTGCTCATCTGTGGAAGACACGAAGGCTTATTGAAGACTTGGCGTGTCATGTGTTTGAACTGTTCCTTTCTGCCTTCCCTCATACTCAACTTGCGTTGGATCGTTCTTCCCAGTGTGCACAGTGCAGAAGCATTTATTGGTGCTTTTATCAGAGCACAGTCAGGGAAATAATGTTCACCCTAGAGCAAGGTGAGAGAGGCTTGATGGACCAAGGCAACACATCTAAATGGTGTCCCTAATGGAACATCCAAAAATGTACACTGCCAACCTTTTGTTCCCGTCCCCACATGATACCTGCCCAAATAAAGGAAAAAGCGAACATGTTGGATGAACGGGTGTTTGGTTAGAGACGAGAGGAGAAGTCTCTCAGCATGGTACACTGCCATTCCATCAACTGGACACAACACACCTTCCCTGCACTTGCTGACCTACATACCTCTCACCGATGATGGCGACCTCCTGTGGATAAATACGTTTTGCTTAATTACTCTGTGCTTTTGAGCTGAGGTTGAGGCCAGCAGTCAAACAGCTCTGACTATCACAAGACATGAGCTGACATCTACATAAAGAAGAAGAGGAGGAAGAGGAAGAGGAGGAAAGGCGGAGGAGAAGGGAAGAAGGAAGAGAAGAAAGACAAAGTTTTAGAATGAAGGACTTGAGTAAATGTTTCCTGGTGCTTGTAAATAAGGCAGAGACATTTGTGGGTTATCATTTCATGTTTAATTTCCATATGTGTGGAGTGACAGGTACTTCAGTATGGAGAATCTAGGTGCTGTGTATCTCAGCGTAGACCTCTTACCTGTCTTGTGCTAGGCCCTTAGTTTGATCTCACTGCAAAACGACAACAACAACACACAAGCACACCATGGAAAATGTGTTTTTTGCCACTTCCTTTGTGGTCTAGGCCTTAATTGTCTAGGAAGAGAAGCTCAGAATAGGGAATAATTCTCTTTCACTTTAGACATATTTTGCTTGACATCCCAAACAACCAGGTCTTGTAGTTTTAAAGGAAGTTTTGAATCTGGTTGGTGTTTTGATAGAGGAAACCTAACTTAATAAGAAAATATGAGTCTGTAAAACAAAATCATGTTTACTATTAGAACAACAAATATTCACGAGCAAATAAATAAGCCCGAATGACCTTGAGTGAGACATTTGGCCCTTTGAACCTCAGATGCAATATCTGTTTGGAGGGTTAGTAGCATTTGCTCCACTGTCTTGTCTTCAAGGGCTTTGACAAAGACAAAAAAAAACATTTAAGACCACACCACACTGCCCTAAAGAGCAGAGGCCAAATTTTGCCACATTTGTATGGTTTTATGCCGCATGTCAGATGCGGATGGAATGCTTCTGTCTGTCCTGGACTGATCTTTTGTTTCCCCATTCTGACCTGCTTCTAATGGGCTGTGTGGACTGCTGTTAAAGAATATCAGACTCTTCCCCGAGGACTCTGGGCAATAAACTAAAGGCCATAACGGCATAAAGAAAGGCCATTTTATAAAGCAGAGGAAAGAGTGTCACAATAATTTGAGAAATGAGAGATGCCAAGGACATTTTCTTTTAGTGCCACTATGTGCTGTCCCTGTTTTAGCAAAGGTTTATCCCTCTATTAGAGTGAGTGAATTATTCTCCCATATAGAACTTTACACTGGTGTGTCCAGGAAGCTACAGAATGTGCAAGACAGAAAACAAATAAAGAAGTCCCGTTCTCTGCCATGCTTTGGTAACATAATTTACTATAACATTCTCCTTGAAAATAATCAAGATACAGACCTATATACCAGTCCTCTGTAGTTACCATATTCTCTATTGTTTTTAAAAATACTGGGCACTGTACTGCACTAGTATATGCTTAATAAAAATTCAATTTATTGATCCTCATAGCTCTCTTATTAACAATATCCATGTGTTGAATTTCTATTGGAAATGATCATACTAGAAAATTTCTAAGACTTTATTTTGCAGAAAAGTTATTACTATAGTTCCACTGTGGTTTGACTGGAGAACCTTGGTTTGCAATGTAACAGTATCAGCACAATGGATTGCTGAAAACTGTGTCCTTGGGGACAACTGTTAGGAGCTATATTGATACAGTTCTTGCAGTACAGAATGAGTTGCATGAATAGAAAACAAGGTCACTTCTCTTACATGTGGCCATTTCTCTTTCAAGTTCTGTACTATGTTATGATACAGGCAAGGGGGAACTCCTTAGACAAGGATACCATGCTGTTTAGATTTTCCAGATCAAAAAGTCATGACTCCAGTAAAAGTGGTGACACAGTTGACTTTGCACATATCTGTATTTAGTGTTTTATTCCAGCAACACAGACAAAAATACAGGTGACACTGGCAGATATGAAAGTAGACATTATCTTGGTGAAGAAAGGAGAGCTGCAATGTGCATTACTTCTTTGATTTCCCATGGATTATAAAAGGACCAGGAAACAGTGCAGCTGCCATCACTCTTCCATGACCTTCGATCTCAGTCTCTGGTCAACTAGGACATGGTCTGAGGATAAACCCAACATACAAGAGGCAAGTGCTTCAGGGTAGAATTTAAGAATTTAAGGCTCTTTAACTGTTCCTGAGAGATAGCCAAGTCTTCCTTTTGGTATTTTTATCTTTATTTTATTTTAAGTTATGTGTTTTGTGTGTGTGTGTGTGTGTGTGTGTGTGCATGAGCTCGCTCAAGAGTTCCCACACACACATGCATACATGCAGATGTGCACATGTGCATGCCAGTGAGCACATGCATGCATGCATGCGTGGGGCGCTCATGGAGGCCAGAAGAGGACATCAGATCCACTGGAACTGGAGTTATAGTGGTTGAGTGTGCCCTAATATAGAGGAGGGAACTCTGATCCTCTGCAAGAAACAAAGCATTCTTAGCTGCTGATCCATCTCTCCAGCCTTTCTTAATTATTACACACACACACACACACACACACACACACACACACGCACATGCACGCACACACGCAGGCTTGTATGCCACTGTGAATGTGTGGAAGTCACAGGACAATTAGCTTTAATTGGTTTTCTCCTTCTACCATGTGATCCAGAAATCTAATTCAAGTTGACAAATTTGGTGGCAAGTACTTTTCACCTCCTGGGCCAACTCACAGATCTCCCATGTCTTCCATTTAGTTTAATGCATTGAATTGTAGTGTATACCTTTACTTTGAGTTTTTAGCTGTTTTTCATTTTGTTTTAATGTTGTGTTTTAATGAGGTGGTCAGTCTTATACTCATGATTTGAGCAATATCTGTGTTTATTAGTTTTTCTTGTCATATATTACTTCAAGATAAGAGAAATCAGCTTATACGTGTATGTACAAATGCGCATGCATGTGCGTGTGGAGCTCACAGGTTAACAACAGGCAGGTGTAGTTCTTGAAAGAAAATCTGAATCTATGACTGGATTGAAACTCACTTATTGAGTGAGGCTAGTAGGCCAGTGAGCTTCAGAATCCCTCCTGTTTTCCTTGCATTACAAGCTCTTATCACCATGGTAATCCTCTTATGTGGTTTCTGGGGATCTAAGCCAGGTCCCAATGCTTGTAAGGTAAACCCTTTGCCAATGGAGATGTAGCTCCTAGTTCAAGTTTTGTGGAACTGATAAACATAAAAAGTCATATCTTCATAAAAATGTCATGAAAAAAAACCATTCACACCCTTGACCTTGATTTAAAAAAAAGAGTGATCCCCAAATTCACTGTGGTATTTTTCAGTTATAAAGTATGAGAGTATTATTCAAAACTTGAGATAAATAAAACACCAAAATGCCACTGCCCAGCCATCAAGGTTCATTTGCAATGCACTATTGCCTGAGCTGACATTAGATGACCTTTCCAACTGGCCATCTACAACCCACAAGCATTTCTGAGAGTGTCAAAAACATATTAATAAAAGGCACTGAGAAAATAAGAGAGAAAACTTGCTGGAAGTTTTCAGTACTTGCTAGCCTAAATTAAACAGCCATGCATCGGGCAAGTTTAGTGGTTCCTCCATAGGACCAGTGTGAGTAGTGAACTTAGAGGTCTCATAAATCTGCAGGGAAAACTGAAAACCCAGGAACAAATCACTGTCTGTGCACCAGCAAGACATATGAATCCTAGTTTCCAAATCATACTTTGAAAGTTTGAAGGAAAGACAGCAAAAAAAAAATGTCATTACCTAGTGTACTGGTTTTGTGTGTCAACTTGACACAAGCTAGACTCCTCAGAGAGGAAGGAGCCTCAGTTGAGGAAATGGCTCTATGAGATTCACTGTAAGGCATTTTCTCAATTAGTGATCAACAGCGGAAGACTGAACCATGGTGGGTGGTGCCACTGTTGGTCCTGGGTTCTAAAAGAAGATGAGTTGAGCAAGCCAGAAAACACCTTCCTTTTACAGCCTCTGCATCAGTTCCTGGCTCCAGGTTCCTGCCCTGTGTGAGTTCCCGTCCTGACTTCCTTCAATGATGAACAGCAATATGGAAATGTTAACCAAATAAACCCTTTCATCTCCAACTTGATTTTTGGTTATAGTATTTGTTGCAGCAAAAGAAACCCTAACTAAAACATCCAGGACACACGAGACAAGGGAACAGGACTTACAAGGGACTTTATACACAGCATCCTCATGGTACTATTTGCTGAGATATAAATAAATCTCTGACCTAAAGGATGCTTTGACTCAAGGTCTTTCCTACCAAACTTCTTTTTCTCTTCCCCTTTCCTAAAACCCAATGGAAAGTACACAGGACACTCTTCAAATGATTCTTCCACTCATGGTGTGAGCACAACTAGTAAGAACTATGATGAAGGTGTGAGAAGCAAAAGGTAACTAGATTGTAAGATTTCAGCATCCACAAGGACTTGACAATCTTCTATTTTAGGTCATCTAGACATGAGAGAAGTTCAAAAATTCTTTATATTTTTCACATTGTATCTATTTTATGCATTTATATTTCCACTTTAAAACAATGCTCTGCAGGAAAACAAGTTGGAAGGAAATATACAAAGTGAATTATTTGCCACCAGTTGCTAAAGTAGAGAAATAATACAAAATAATAAAGTCAAATAAGATTACAGTACTATTCCAGAGGAAGGACAGAGGAAGAAATCAATCTCTTTGTATCAAAGAATATTGGAACAAAATCTTGTTGCAAACTGGCAGGCCTATAACAGAAATTGATCACTTGGGAAACAAGGCAGGAGAAAAGAATCGCAGACTAGCAAAACTGACAAAGTAACAACCCTGCAGTGTAGGGATGGCATCACATAATCAATCTCCAACATTCAGATTAATGAGACCCGTGTCAAGAGTAACTAACTATTCCGTATCACTGAGACACAGGCTGGAAAGGTGTGGATGTCAACAAAAGGAAGAAAAAATAGAATGGAGTCAAATTTAACCTACTTCTCAATAGAAAGAGCTACCGTCTACCCACTTCATCCGAAAGGACTTGGAGAGTCAACTTGTCAACACCCACAAACCACACTATCAACAAGACTATCAGCCCAGGGCAGAAGTCTGGAGCTAGAGTAAAGGAAAAGGCAGCTGGATTCTGTCTTTGCTTCAATCCATAGCTAAATAAGCTATACAAATAGGATGTTTTTATATAGCAGATTGCAACATTTTCCTCAAGACAAACAACCTAAAACAATCATTGCTTTTCTGGCAAGCCCTCTAATCTGATTATGTACATTTTAGCTTGCTACATTTAGATTTACCCTAATTACACATATAAGGAAATAAAAATTAATCCATTTCATAGTGACAATTAATGAGACTACTTAACACTTATTGAGAATAGTTAATAATTTTAGAACCCAAATAAATGTTTGGTTAATATATTTTGCCAGACATTATACTTGAGGAAGAAGAAACCTTTTGTCTCCATCAAATAATAGAGGCACATCTATTTGTTATTTTTTAAGTGGTGACAGCAAAATCAATTCTAAAGGGGGAAGAGGAAAATGAGATTCTGGATTCTCAATATACCATCTAGTTTCCCTTGACACCCTAATTAGTCACCCACCCTCCTTTTTATGCCTTGCAGAGTGTTTGCCTAGAGGAAAACATGAAGCTTGCAAAGCCCAGGAGTGGCAGTAACTAATGAAGAAGACGATGGAGAAGTGACAATTTCTTTGAATGGAGCCATTAGCTACATGCTGTTAAGTTGTTTTGGTGGCTCCTGGCCTCTATGTTCTAGCATTTTCAATTGTTTACAGAAATTCCTGTGGAGAGCTACAGACTGCACACTGCCCATCTTGGATAGTCTGGGGTTTGTACAATTAAGGAAGACATATCTTTTCTTGAGTGTTTTTCCATACTGTCATTGCTCTTCTCTTGAGATTCGAGAGGAGATATATAAAAGATAGTGTTTCCTCACCCCTTGTCAACGTTGAAGAGTTTGCTGAAAGCTCTTTAAATGTCCAGTATAAATGACAGCAAAATTCCTAGAAGACTTGGGAAAGTGATTACCTTCAGAGTTTGTGGCCAAAATTCAATTTAAAAAAAATATATGAGGGGCTTGAAAGATGGCTTGGAGGTTAAGGACACTGACTGCTACTTTAGAGGACCCACACTGTGACTGTAATCATCTGTGACTCCAGTCTCGGGGAATCTGATGCCCTCTTCTGACCTCTGTGGGCACCAGACACCTGCATGGGACACAGACATTCATGAAGGTGAAACCCCTCAACACATAAAATTGTATATATTGTGAATGTAAAATAATGAAGACTATTTATTTCAGAGGTTTCTTGAAACAGCATGAAATTATATTTTGAATTTTACAAGAAATTATCCAACCCAAGTGTGCTGATATTATTGCTTATGATTGAATAAAGTTTGCCTGGGGATCAGATACAAAGCTAGCCACACTAGTCAGCTACAGAGGCCAAGGAGTGGTGGCACAAATCTTTAATCCCAGTGCTCAGGAGGGAAATGGATCTCTTTGAGTTCAAAGTCACCCAGGGCTACATGAGAGTGCATCAGTCTAAAAGAGAAATAGAGCTCATGCCTTTAATCCCAGGCCTAGAGAGGTATATAAGAAAGAAGCAAAGGTTTTCATGCAAGATTTGGTTTCCAGTCACAGGGAAGACAGGATCTCCACTTCAGCCTTGGTAGAGGTAAGAGATACTGGCTGGCTGCTTTGCTTTTCTGGTATTCAGCTTGAACCCCAATATCTGTCTCTGGGTTTTTATTATTCGTGTCATGCCCAAGAAAATATATCCATGAGCTGAAAGTCATTTCAGAACTAGTCAACCACTAACTCATAAGAAAAGTGTCCACCATGGCATTATGGCAGAAAGATATGTATCTGTTGATACAAAACTCAGCTTTCATCTCCAAAGGAAGGAGATCATTACGAGGCAGAAGTGAGAGCAACTATAGCCTAAAAACACAGACTCATATTTCCATGCATCACACATTTCAAGGTGAAAATGGTTGCATGAGTGCTATTCTGTTAATTTTTGTCTAACTTGGTAATCTGGCTGGGGTAAACACAATTTTTTTTATCCCCAATCTTTGTAACTAATATTAACTTGTGTGTGTGTGTGCGCGCGCGTGTGTGTGTGTGTGTGTGTGTGTGTGTGTGTGTGTGTGTATAAAATGAATACAAACTAAGGAGGACACATCAGAGTTCAAGAAGATTGGCCTGATGGAAATGAAAATAGATAACATAATGGATCCTGAAGCTGAACCATTCAAGAGAAGCTATTGTTGTAGAATCAGACCATGGAAGAGTTGAGAACAAAGATGTAGCCAGCTGCAGAGACAAAAGAACAGGACCAAATCCAGACCAGGAATGGCAGGTCCAAGGCCAGATGGACTAGCCTGTGGACAGCAGTTGAGTAGGCCAGATCAACAGCAGTGATCAAGTAGAGCTGGAGACCCAGGAACAGTGAGGGCTTTTTAGTTCATGACATGTACACCAGGTGTCAGATGATGGTTGGTGAGGCCATGCCTTTGAGAGTGAGGTACCCATCAGCTTATAGGGTCAAGTAAGGAAGTTGTACTCATTCTTTGATCTGTTCTGTTCAGTAAGTTCTTGACCCTAATTTCTTAAATGTGACTTTACTATTCCCATATAGCCCTATAGTCTCAGTTTAGCCCAATAAATTTACAGGGTGGTGCAATTTTTATTGCGTCTGTATTGAGTGGACTGTCCTGAACAGAGGGTGTTATTTGATGGTCTACCTGCACAGTCTTTCTCTTCTCTAAAAATGGAGTCAAAAACTGCATATAAAATGAAGTTTCTCAGGACAAAGCAATCTGGGGGAAACCACTGTTTTACACATTATGGAATAACTTAGAGCAAGGAAGGGCATGATCTCAGCAAGGCAGGGCAGGTCTTTAGTTTGTGTTTTTCAGTTCACAAAAGGATTTGTCCTTTAATAATGACCTATTTTCTGTTGATGGAAATGTTTAGTAATTGACCTAATTCATGCAGAAGGTAGGTTACAGTTATCACCTCATAGTCATACTTTCTTCAACTTGTATTTGTCACTAGGCCAAGGACAGTGGGTAAAGGCTGGTATCTGAGAGAGTAATCTCCCTTCACAGCTTATTTGGTATTTATAGTCCTCATACTTACAGCACTTACTGACACTTGTCTCTCCTGTCTGGTGGATAATGGTAATTTGTGAATTAGTGACACAGTGCTTTTCCATCTTGGCTCAGTGTTATTGAGCCATCTCATCTGCCACGGGCACTGCTGCTGTCCTCATGGCACTGGGCCTTGGATTTCTGGGTCAGGTTTTTCCCAGAGAGCCATCTTTCTGTCTTTCAGACACTTTTCATCTCAACAGAATGGCCCATTATCCGGTATTTTAGGGGAAAGCAAATTTAAAAATGAGAATGAGACAGACCCACACAGCATTGGATCCTTTTCCTTAATGGGTTTTCTTGGGGGAGTTCAAAATGGTCAGACAAGAGTATCAATGTCCTCTGTCTGGGAGGAAATCTCCAGAAATGTACCAAAGAGGTTAGAATTCCCTTTAACATGTATGGTTCAGACTCCTAGATTGTCGACACTTGTTTGTTTACCTGTGTTACTAGGGCCTGGTGGGAGCTCTAAATGGGTAGCCAAGTACAGACTGAGGAAGCTAGCAAAGATCAAAGCACTCAGTATTTCACAGCATGGAACAAAATGGCTAATACAATATCAATCTCTTAGAAGCTATCTAAGGGTTTTAAAAAATTCATTTCATTGAATTCAATAGAACAAGGGTCAACTATTCCATACTGTTTGAAAGACATTCTTTTATATCCATGTGAGTCCAGAAATATACAGCATTTGTCTACAATATTTGTTAATCAGCTCTACTGTAAACTTAGCAAAGTTGGAATACCACTTACTATGTATCTGCCAAAATACCCCTTTCTGGCAAAAGTCATTTTAAGACCCTTTTTATAAGAAAAACATGCATTCATGAAGACATCTCCATTTGGAGAGGTGTCTGCCTGTGTACAAAGAGAAAACAACTAAGTCACCAGTTACTGGCATAAAGAAGAAAACAGGTATTTAAATCTATTAACAAGCCTTACCTTTCCTTAAGGACTTTTCCTGGCTCTCCTGTTATAACTAATCTTTTACGAAAACACTTCTTTATTTTGCCAAATCCTTTATAAACCTGAAGTCCATGTTCTGAATGTTTGAGACATAATTTTTCTACTTTCTCTCACCTAACACTATACCTTTGAAACTGCAAATGTAGGGAGAATGATTCATTCTGAGTGAAAATAGAACTATTTATAAACTGACAAAAAATCTTAAAAGTTCTTTTTTAAGTAGTAGTTAAAACAATTTTTATCCACCTATCCTGGTACTCTTACTTTGTTTTATCCAGAAATACAATTCTAAGCCAGGTACTCTTTATAGACCAGTAAGTTTGATGTAACTAGAACACTACAGACATTTCAAAATAAAAACTGCTTGATTTCAGTTGAAATCTGAGTATGTTGTATTGAGTATGGTGGAGGATTTATTTCTCAGGTGATATTAGCTGACATAGGATCTTGGACAATTGTGAGTCACCAAATCCACCCCTTACCAGTAGCTTCTGAGCCCTTTGTAATACAAATTGTAGGAAAGAGTCTCAAGGACAATAGCAGATTAATATGTGGCAGTTAAAAAGAAAGGAAGAAAGCAGAGCTCTCATCTAACAATAGCAGATCTCAAAGATGGGTGCCTCTGAGCTTTGTTAATGAGCCTTTACTGGGTTGAGGCACAGGTGAAGCTTATTGCCCCACCCAAGAAGTGTTCATAAGACTCAGCCACAACCTCACATAAAACTTCCAGACATTTGTAAGAGTCGAAGAAAGATAACAAGGAATAAGAGTCAATGCCTCTAAACTCAATCAGTACTTTGTCCTGATTGCGTGTATAGTCTATGTGTCATTCTCTCATGCTTGTAATTCATTAAGCCCTCCTTTCTGATGATTTGTGCCCATCAACAATCCTAGTAAAAATTTCATCTGTTTTCTCCTATGTATTGCTTCTGTTAATCTCACAAATGCAAGGAGAAAGACTACCAACCCAAATCATCATAGCCAAATTAACTAAAACAAGATTTTAAAAATTCATGTACATAGGCTGTCTCTCCCTAAAAGTGGGGCTCAAAAGATCAGCATAGGACATAGGGAAAACAGGGCTTGTTGTTGTTGTTGTTGTGTTTTAGTTCAGAAATAGGTGGTTTCCAAATGGGAGATTTGACAGGCAAATAGGTAGGGTTACAAAAGCAGAACATAAGCATAACAACTTGATCATGACAATCTCCTGAAGCAAAGACATGATTATAAGGTAGTCATAACAACTTTTGAAACAAAGATAAGGTTGTTGTTTCCTGAAACAGCTAGTACAGAACCATTTGATGCTACCATTTTAGGTTTGTGCATAGCACAATCCTTGAGAAACAATTTTAATCATAAACAGAAATGAACCTAGTTTGTCTTAACTCTAAAATTGTTTTCAAGCTTAAGATAGAGGCTGACTGCTTTATCACTTTTTAAAACTTCTATTAGTTACCGAGATGATGGAAATCATGGTCTACTCTTATGGCCTTAAGTTTCACTAATAAAGTAATTTAAGAATGGACTCAAATGAAAACTCCAGGACAATTTTATTAGACTTTAAAAGACTATCCACCCAAGGAAAGCAAGCTGTAAATCTAAGCAATTGCCATGTGATTTTAAGCCAGCTTTTAGGTCAGACAAATGGTAGATAGGCAGCAAAGGGAACTCATAGTAAGGAAACCCAAGTATTGAAAGAAAATATACTTAGACTCTGGCCAGCATCTGAAAGAAAGAATCAAGAAAAAAAGAAGGAAAAGTTACTTCTTTCTGACTCTAGCTTCAGAAAGGCAGACAGAGCAAGCTGAACCTCATGTGGTTCATGAGGATCATCCCATGGGGTAGGAGTTCTGAGAAAAGAAAGCACAGTATCTCATTAAAGGAAAATTATTCCTCCCATCTCTGGCTTAAAGTGGCCCCAACTTCCTAGGGATGACCCCTTAGTCTGGTGATTGACTTGGTCAGAATGTTAGTTCACAAAGAGCAGAGATCTTAGTCTGTTGACCAAAAGACGTTTTTTCTTAATGGGCCTTTATTACTACTTTAACATTACCTCTAAGGTTTTACACTTTTGTTAAATTTTTTAAAGCTATGGTTACCCCACTTTCCCATAAACTTAGGAGTTGATCTTCTTTACATATTTTTGTTTCACTCTGACTTTTGGATCTGTACTCTGATTTTTTTTCAGATCTCTCTTCCAAGTCACTGAGTTTCTCTTTGGCTATGCTGAATTTATTATTTAATTTATTAATATAATTTTGAAACTTATTTTCAATTTTTAATTTCTAGAGGTATATTCCATGTCTTATCTTGTTTTGCCTTTATGCATCTTTCCTTTTTCATCAATTTAAAGGGCTTTCAAAAAATAATTTATCTAAAATTTTATTACCCTTCATCTAGAGAATCACCGAAGTGTCCAGTTTACTACTACGTTGACAGAAACTTAAATCACTGAGAAGTAAAGCATTTAGGTTTATTTGGGGTGTGTTTTTATATCATAGGGAAGTTCCAAGGCTAAATTATGCATGTCAGAACTACTGTTCTGCTTTGGTTTGTTCTGTCTGTATTGTATTATGTGTATAAACTACCGCCTAAATGTGCACAAAATGAAAAGTAGTCGTATGAGAGAAGTCCTTCATCTAGCCAGAAATCCAAGGGAAACTCACTGATTCCTCATCAATCATAGTGTAAACTTTTATTAAAATTGATTCCATACACATGGCTTGCTTGTCAGCTACAAATCATGTGTTAACTGTGACAGCACTAACAGGCACAGAATGATTTGAAGAGCCTAATAAGCAGAAATTGAGAGTTGGGGGTGTTGAATAGGTGCTATCAACATTGTAAACAATTAATGTAGTTTTCATTATATCCTAGTATATCCTTTAGGAATTTATCCTTGATTATTATTTGTGAAGTTACCAAATATATGTTTTTGGACTCTGCAAGTGTCCTGAAACCATAGACAGCTTTCATGATACATGTCTAACTCTAAAATTCTCTAGTTGCATTGGTAAATATCCCTGGTTATGGATTTTAATGTCTATTGTCTAGACTATTCGTCTCTTTTTTGTTCTTTAAATATAAGAACATTGTAAACAATTTCTGACAATTGTTAAATGACTTCTTTCAAATGCAAGGGTGCTAAAAATAAAGCACTCTTGGTTGTTCTTTAAACATGAAGAAAAATTAATACTTTCTTGCTAGCCTTTTTGTAAGCTTGCTTGTAATTATTTTTAGTATATTTGTCATTTTAGACCTCTATGAACTGTCCTTGCTGGTCATGAAAGTGAAATTCTGTTCTTGGCAACATGTTTTATCAGCTGCACAAACAGGATCTGCGTTCTGCTGGCTTTATTTTGCTTTGAAAAATCAATGACACCAAATGACAACAGACAAGGATGTCTTTAGAAAATAAAGCAATTGTCTATGTGGCCACAGACAGGCTTCCCATACTGATCCACAAAATGTCAAATAACTTAAAGGAGGAAGTACGTGTTCTTAGCACACTGTGGTGTGGACAGAAAAGACATATCCGGATTAGCACCTGTCGTTCATGCCCATGCTTACCTGCCCTTAGTCTAAGTCATTTTGTCCTTATGGTATTCTCCCAAATGATACAGCTGTAAGCAGATTTGACATGGGAGATGCCTATAGAACTATGATATGGACACTGTTGTGGACCTGTTTGATCTCAGAACAAGCAAAGCCTGCTTCTCGTAGCCCTCTTGAGTTCACAGTGAGAAATAAGATTTTCACATGAACCACCAATTTTACCTGATGGTATTTTTAAAATAATACTTGCTTGTCTGTTCTTTGTGTGTGTGTGTGTGTGTGTGTGTGTGTGTGTGTGTGTGTGTGTGTGTAAGGGGTGACATGCATGCATGACATGGTGCTCTGTGGAGGTCATAGGACGACTTGGGGAAGTTGTTTTTCTCCTTCTACCATGTGGGTCCTGGGGATCCAACTCATATCTTCAGGTTTGGTGACAAACTGTTTTGCCTGCTGAGCCATCTCACCAGATGTTTTGGTAATATGTTACTTCCCTTTGATTCATTTTCCCCAAGACTCATTCAGAGAATTAGGTTATAATAAGTGTTGGTTCAATTATTTATCATAGTTACTAAAGATCGAAGTGTTCTCACAAGTGATATTACCTCTCCTACTAACCAAGAAGCAAGCACTATATTTAACTTAGTATTCTGATACGCCAAAAGAGAATCAATATTTAATGTGAAATACATCTGTATTCTTTGACTTTTATTCTATAATCTTAACAGTGTTTAGTGGCTTTCTCTACTTTAGGTGAGAATACTGCAATCTGAATTTTAAGAACTCTGTGGAGAGATATGAGAAGAGCAGACAAGAAACCCCAAATGGCTTGGGAATTTGGGGCAAAGTGACATGGAGTTCAGATGGAACCATTGAGAGAATAGGAAATCCAAGAGGAGAGAGTGAGTCTGTAGAGAAAAAGAAAAGGAGAAATTAATGTTTTGACATATGCATATTTAATTAAAACTTGAAAGTGAATGATATTGGAGATATAAGTATACACAAAATAAATAATACAACAGAACCAGAAATGGTAAATAATTAGAATTCAAGACCTAGGAGTCACTGCAAATATCAGTAAGAGACACTTTTAAATAAATCATGAAAATATTTTAATGGGGAAAAAACAAACAATCTGAAGGCAAATGAAAAATATGACATTTTGGTTATTTATAAAGGACTGATATCCTCAATACATGAAAAATTTTATTAACTTATAAAACAAATACAACTGGGCATGGTGGCACATACCTTTAATCCCAGAACCCAGGAGGCAGAGGCAATCAAATCTCTGTGAATTCAAGGCAAGCCTGGGCTACATAGCAAATTCCAGGCCAGCCTGGGCTATTTAGTAGTAATAACCCATCTAAAACAACAACACAAGGAATGAAACAAGCAACAAAAACCATATACAAAATATAGATGGGCATTAAAAAGTTAATTCAATTGATCCATAGTTTTGAGGGAAAAAAACATACATTCCTCCATTTAATTTGGAAGTATTGGTGCCACTCATTTCATTGAACTTCACAAGAGGAACAGGCTAGGAGGTAGACTCATTGTGTTGGGATAGAGAAGCAATGATACTGCAAGTGAAAATACTGCAGGTACCCCAAAGAAACTGGGATTCTTAATCAGAGCCTACCCCAGGTTTGGCTCGGGGAAATTTTGGCATTTCTTAATATGTTAACGTGTTATCAAGTAATAATACAGCTAACCAAAATAAATTAGGTCTATCAAGAAGGCCAACTTCACAATTTCACACAAGGCTTAAGCAATTTAACCAGAAACTTAAACAGCAATAGTGCAGGCAAGAGAACATGACTTCTCTTTTGTTTTAATCATGAAATTATAAAGAAACTGAATTCTTTCAGAAAACAAATAAAAACATCTCACTCATTGTCTTTGAGGATTGCCAAAAAAAAATCAACCAAAATTCTCAAGTATGAGGAACAAATGAAACACACGTACTATCTTTTTTGTATTAATTATATTTTAAAGTAACTAAATAATCAAAGGAATCAGAATTCCAAGCAAAAAACATAGAAAACAGTATGATTTTCCAACTTTTAGTGGAACGGTTGATCTAGACCAGGATTATTGTTAAGACAGAGAAGAAGAAAAGAGCTAACACAAAATCATTCTTTGGGATGAGCATTTTTAGAAGAGATGACCTCAGTACAGGAAGGAGCCATGACTGGGCCATGAGGTAGGAAAGCAGTAAAAAGGGACATTATTTCATAAATGGCCTAAATGGAGACTTTAAAGGTAAGGTAAAACTCCAAGAGGAGCTGCTTTAAGAGAGCTTAAAATAAGGCTAAGAGAGAGTGCCCTCATGGACAGGATAACAGCAAGAGAAAGAGCCTTCAGAAAAACAATTCCCACCCCGTGTGTGTGTGTGTGTGTGTGTGTGTGTGTGTGTGTGTGTGTGTGTGTGTGTGTGTGTGTGTGCCTGTGTGTGTCTGTGTGTGTGGACTCAGGAAGAACATAGCCTGACTTCATCAGGCTGTGGGTTCTGCCTGATAAGAGTGACCAGTGTCAAAAGGATACAGATCCAGGACCTAACAAGGCTCCAGAGATGCAGATAAAAGTAAGGTCCTTGGAAACCTTAAAATGAATGACCAAATCACACTAATAGCAACAGAACCCGATAAACAGTTTTAGCAATAATTATCAGACAAGGTATTATGGCTAACCAGGAGCATCATTGGAAACTGTGTAGCATCTCCTGTGTATAATACATTTTCATTCCCAAACTGTAGGTCAATGAAACAATCCTGTCAAGATATTAGTGTTTTTGAAACAAGGCAAAGTGAACTTGGGTATGATTATATTGTTCTTTTTATTGTAAGTATGTATAAAATTTTCCCAATGAGAAATATTTTTAAGAGGGAAATATGGAACGATGGAGGCTTAAGATTGGAAACAAACAGAAGCTCCTCGAATGGAAGTGAAGAGATAAGAGATCCAAGGGTCAAGAGAATCAAGAAGAGAATCAAAGAAAAAAACTGCTGGGAAATCCATACACATGTGTGTTGGGAGAAGATAAGGCAGTAAAGGGAGCTTGCAGATGTCTAATGGGAAGAGAGAGACATCAGGAGGGAGGTACACCAGACCTTAGGGGAAGGAAGGGAGCAAGAAAAAAAAAGATCACTCATTTGAAAACTGGATATTGAAGATGAGTACTATGGGAAATGAAGCTCCTTTGTGGCTAAGGAGTTCTCCGTCTGGAGGAAGCATGACTATTGTCTGAGCTTGGTAGTCTTGGAAAAAAGAAGGGTTTTAACTTATCAGGGGAAAATTGTTCTGTTTCTGGGTGGAGTGAGGAACCAGGCAACTTGACATTTGTTGCTACAAAGATTCAAATGAAACTACTCCCTTTTGACATGAGAAGAGAGGTCACAGCACTGGCCCTGGAGTCTTCCTTGTGGACTTTTCATCTCTAATAAGCAGATCCAAAAACTGTAAAATCTACCAGAAGTGAAAAGGTTGATGGTTTAAAAATATCTTGATGAATAAAATATTTGTATTGAGAAAAAGTTATTTTGTGTTATTCTGCAGTTAATACCCACTGTACTCCCAAGGTATGTTTTAAATTTTTACTACCTAGTGAATTCAATATCTTGCCTCCACTTCCTAGAAGATTTTCTCTTTCATTAGTCACTGGGTAAGAGTATAGAAATAGGATATTAAGAAAGAAATTTCTCCTCTTTGCCTCATCCAATTGCTTGAGAACCAGGTGGCATGTCTCTGATACATTCCCTTTACCCAACTCCCCAGAAATAAAATGCAGGCTTCTTATGAATGATGCAAATAACAAAAATTAATCCCCAATGTATAGTCATCTGGAAAGTTCTTTTAGCCACAGGTAAATTTGTTACCATAATACCAGTAGTTGGCTGCAAATGAGGAGAATATATGTGTTAATGATTAGAGATATCTCAAGTGAGATGGCATCATTTCCCTATGTACACTTCTATAGAATGAAGCTGCATATTATATTTCTAGCAGTAATGTAGCCGATGAAGAATACTCAATAACACTTCTGGAAAAACCTGGAGTTGGGGATGGACCGAAGGTCAGTGACATAAGTTTTCATCTTTGTCCACATCTCTTGCAACATTATATAGTACAAGTTCTTGTAGATGACAGCTAAAGGGCTTCAACAACTATAAGGGCTGTGATTTTTCTCTACTTTAAGGTAGAGTGAGTCTGCAAGTATGTATGCATATTTGTGTCCGTTCATTGTGTGTGTGCACACGTAGTATAAATACATGTACATACAAGAAGACCAGAAGTCAACCTTGGCTGTTGCTCCTCAAGAGCCATACACCTTGGTTTTGGGTTATTCTTTTGTTATTTTCTTTTTATCTTTTCAGGTTTAATGAGTGTGCTAGGATATGAGTATATATGCATGTTTGCATGTGGTTGGGAGCATTGCATACATGGAGGCTCAAGAACGATGTTGGGAAACATTCTGTTTTTCCAACTTATATTTTGAGGCAAGATCTCTCAAGTCAAATGCAGAGCTCACCGATTCAGCCAGTTTTGCTATCTAACTTGCTGAGGGTAATCTCCTGTTTATGTCTTCAAACCCTGAAGTAGCAGTCAAGACCCTGCTCAGCAGGCACTTAGGTGGGTTCTGGAGTTGGTCCTCTCATTTGCGAGACAAGCGATTTAACTTCTGAGCCATTCCTTCATCATCCTACCTTGAATTTTTTTGAAACAGGATCTCTCATTAGTCTGGAACTCACTGATTAAGCTATGATGGCTGGTCACAGAACCCCAGGGATCCTTACCTCTCTGTCTCCCCAGCACTGGGCTCACAACCATGTACCATGATGCTCAGCTATTCTATAGATTCTGGGGATGAAGCTCAGGTTCCTGTCTTTATGCAGCAAGCACATTACCATCTGAACCACATTCCCTGCCCTGGTGTGTGTTTTGTGAATTTATACTAAGGTTTGTAGGAAGGGTAGAATTACATACAAGTGGAAGAAATGATAAAATATCACAATTAGACGATAAGAATAAGCTTAACAAGAGTGGTAAGCCAGAGTAGATGCTAGATTACACTAAGCTGGACTGAGAAAATGAAACATTTTAATACCACCAGCATCTCCAAGAATTATTCACAGGTCAGTGCCCTGGGTATCAACCACCTTCAAACCATGGTAAAAAGAGAATACTTTAGGCTATTCAAGAGAAATTAAATTTCTTGTTCCAACCCATCAGTGAACCTGTAAATGCCTGAGATGCTTGTGTTTTCATGGAAAGGTGACTAAAGCCTTGGAGGACAGTGACAAAAGTCCCAAGACAAAAGTTCTTACAATCTATGATCTTGAAGTTGTGACAACCTCTCCAGATAATGTTTCCTCCTTGTTGCAGGTTAAAGTCGATCAACGTATGTAAGTGTTCTCTCCTATTCTAAACTAGTTCTTAGCAAAACATTTATGCCTTGGGAATATTTTCTTCTAGCTGGTTCCTTATAATGTTTAGTTTTCTTGTCATACTATAGGTGACTGACTTGGAAATACTTGGAAATAGTTTTTTAACGTTCCATACTTATTAAACAGGTGCTTATAAAGTGGTCATTAGAGATTTACATAAAAGAGACATATGTTTTATTTCTTTACCTTTTATAAAAATTAATATATATTGGAGCTTGGAATTGAACCTGGGGCCTCAAACATGCTTATCAGGAGCTTTTCTTTTAAGCTTTTACATACAAATCCCACAACTTTTCTAAAATGCCTTTAGAGTTGTTTCCTCATACCTTTTGGGGGTATTTCTCATCTAATTAGATCTTTAAGTAGCTTAAGTCTAAGCAATGAAAACTAAGAGTGGGGATTTAATGGGCTAACGAGAGAGTAATTTGAGATCAAAGAAGATTTTGTAAGGGCAACAGAATGATTTCATAAAATTTATAGTTGCACATTCCCAAGTATAAAGAGCATAAATTGTTCAGTCAGCATCTCAAAAGACAGTACTCCACAAGGAAGCTTTCTTTATTTTTATTTTTTGTGACAGGATAGTGTCATGTAGTCCTGTCTGGCATGAAACTTGGTGTAGACCAGGCTAATCTTTTTTTCTGATTTTGTTTTCCATGGCTAAGGATGCATTTTTAGCACCATCTAATACATTTTCTGTGATGATTGATGGCCCATAATTGCAGTTAGTAGCTTGATCTGCTATAATATAATACCACTGACTAGGTATCTACAAACAAGAGAAGTTATTTCTCACCGTTCTAGAGGCTTCTAAGTGTAAGGACAATGGCTTGCACAGTTGGTGTCTAGAAATGACATGCTTCCTGAAAGGCACTTTCTCGTTAGGTTCTTCCCTACTTGGAGGGATTTATGAGCAACCACAGACTTCTTTTAAAGGCCCCATTCCCATTTGTGAGGGCTTTATTCTTCTGATACAACTCTCTTCCAAAGGCCTCATCCCCAAACGCCATCACCTTGAAGCTTGGCTTCCAGCACATTCACGAAGGAAACAAGGAACACAAGCATTCGTCTGTAGTACTATTATACTAGTCTTCCCAGCACGAAATGTCATTTAGCTATGTGTACTCTTTGCTTTCCTACATATATTATAAAGTCCTCAATAATACAACATTATCTTCTATTTCATTTCTTGTATAACGAACTATATTTCCTAGATGAAGTTTCTCAATATATTAGATCTTTCCTTTGTCTCCTCTTTTTTCTTTTAAACTCTATGGTCCGGTCCTTAAACACTCTATATCCTCTTTAAGATCATCTTTCACTTCGCTGTTCCCTAGAACCTGTGTCTAAAGCAAAGATGGCAATGGTGATGCCAATTTCAACTCATGGTCTTCTCAAAACTCCCTCTTGGTGCAGCCACATCCAGTTGAGCTAGGCTGATATTCCTGACCAGAGCCAGGAAACCAACATCAGAGAAAAAAACTAATAGTATTATTGTGAATATATTCCATTGCCCATCTCTAAGGTCAACTTGAAATTGCCATTTTTGTATGTAAAACCAACCTGTGCTATGAATGTGTCCCTGTTCAGTTTCAACCACTTAATGGTCATACTTCCTCAAAGGAATATACGCATGGGTACATACTGTTTACACTCTCCAATTTCCAATCATCTCATCAAGCAACTTGACTTCTTTCTTGCTAATGGACTCAAAGTTTTCAAGATCACCAGCAATATGCTAAATCCTGCCTTTTTCTTGATGAGGCACATTCTCTATATTTTTAAATAGTCTCTTTGACTCCAAGCGATGCCAATCTTACCTCTTTTATTACATGTAATAAATAAGATTATACAGAGAAGTAGACCCTATTCCTTTCATAGATATACATATATTGATATCTGTGTAAAGAAACGTAATTTGTTGTAAGGAATTGGCTTGTACATAATAGAGCCTGAGATCTACATGCTGGAGGTACAGAGAAGTTGACAATACAATTCTAGTGCATATTTGAAGGTCTTATAACAAGGATAGCTTGTGGCATAAATTATATTACAGATGAAAAGATGTAAGACAAGTGTTTTAGTTCACAGACAGGGAAAGAAGGCAAATCATTTCCTGTTCAGTCTTTGTTTTTCTTCAAGCATCCAACAGGCAAAATGATAGCTAGTTACCATGTAGAGGGAAATCCACTTGGGTAAGTTTACTGACTTGAAATTTTAATCTCCTCTAGAAAGCATCCTTACAAGCATGCCAAAAAGAAACCTAGTAAAAACTTATCAGGTCACCCCTATGACTGAGTTAAGTCTATACATAGAATTAACTATAATGCCATACTAGTGTATGTATCTTAATATTCCTTTTAAGTTCTATATTCCCAAGATCTCAGAGTGTAGGTAACAATCAGGGCTTAGTTATAGACCTTTTTCACTTCTTCATTGTTTTCATAATATTATGTAATGATGTGTGGGGGGTGTGTGTGTAAACATAAAGACATAATTGCACATGTATATATATAAATCAGGATGATAAGTTTTACAAGTAATAGTTCCTAGTTTTATATGATTTCTTCTGATATTTTCTGAATTTTTCCTGTTATATTCACTTGTATTCATTTTTAGAATTTAGTATATATACACTATATATATGTATATATATATGATTGTCTATATGTACAGAATGTGCATGGAGTGCTTACAGAGATCAGAAGGGGCATGGTGTCCTCAGGAATTGGGGTTACAGGTGACTGTGAACTGCCAGATATGGGTGATGGGAACTTGATCCAGGTCCTCTGCAAGAGCAGCAAGTGCTCTTAACCACTGCCATTTTCTGCTTTGTGTATTGCTCTTAATCCACTAAACTGATGTCATAACACCAATGGTTTATGACTCACAAATCTAAAAATCACTGCTCCCTGTAACTTTGAATCACACATAATGGCTGAAGATTCCTATAATTATCTCTTTCCTATCATCTGAAAACTTGTAAATCTGACAGCCTGCCTTCCATTTCTTAAGAAAGTAAAACATGACCTCATAAAATCTTGGACCTCCATTTTATTCATAAATCTTCACCACTCTTAACTAGAAAATTATACGACCTTGTGCCTACTCAATCAAACTGAAAACACTGGACTATCTTTTTGGCTTGATGCTATCTCCCCACCTCATCTACACACATTAAATCTTGGTTGGGTTTTCTCAATTTTGTGAGAGGAAGTAACAGAGTTTGAGATGGCATCTCAGTCAGTGTTCTGTTGCTGTGAAGAGACACCATGACCACAGCAACTCTTATAAAGGAAAGCATTTAACTGGGGCAGGCTTACAGTTTCAGAGGTTTAGTCCATTGTTGTCATTACCCCAAGTATGGTGGGACACATGGTGGCTCACAGGAAGACATGGTGTTAGAGAAGTAGTTGGGAGTTCCACAACTGGATCCACAGGCAGCAGGAAGAGAGAAAGACTCTGAGCTTGGAATTGGCTATTTGAAACCCCAAAGATGATCCTCAGTGACACACTTCCTTCAACAAGGTCACACCTATTAATCCTTTCAAATAGTGCTACTCCCTAGTGACCAAGAATTCAAATCTATGAGGCTATGGGGGCCATTCTCATTCAAGCTGCCACAGATGGCAGCTGGTCTCTAATGATCTCTTTATGTGGAGATCGTGTTAGTGTCTTGGACGACTGTGTAGAGCTAGGTCTGTCAAAGCAGGCTTGTCCAACTTTTTCGTAGGTCAGTGTTCATATACCTCTCTCACAATGACGTCATTGTGTGTTAGTCACATTTACCATTACTGTGACAAGTACCTGGGGAAACATCTGAGTGAGGAAATGTTTATCTCTGCTCACAATTTCATAGATTTATGTCTGTGGCTGCTGACTTCATTGTTTCTGGAGCTATGGTGGGGTTAATCCACATGATAGAAGAGCACAGTCAATCACAACTGTTTACCCCCATGGCATCCAGGATACAAAAAAAGAAAGAAATAGAAAGGAACCAAGGCATGATATGGCCTCTGGAGACCCCAGAGAGCTACTTCCCCAGTAATACCCCAACTTCAAGCAACTCTCAAAACAGACCAAGTCTTTATCACAACAGAAGACCTTTGACATTCAACCCATAATCTCCAGAGTCCAGAGGCACTGTTACCTCTGTATGAAGATGCTCACTTGAGTGGGCAATATATTGACTTTGACTTGCAGACACACTGTGCACTTCACCCACTGTTTTTTCTCTTGACTCTAATGTTGGCCTTGAGTAATAAGCTGGCAATTACAAGTGAGTGAAGCTACAACAGATTCAGCAGCTTTTGCTCTGAATCTGTTGCCAATGGAAAATTGACTGAGAGGTGACACATTAAAGATCAATTCATTAAATGATTTTCCAAATTTATTAATCTCTGGACTATTTAATTCTTCATAATGCACAAAGTCCTTTTCTACTGGTTACACACACACACACACAGAGAGAGAGAGAGAGAGAGAGAGAGAGAGAGAGAGAGAGAGAGAGAGAGAGTCTGAGTTTATCTTCTATTCTTATTCTCTTCTGGGACTGGCAGGTTGCCAGAAAATCGCATTGCTTTATCTAATTTCTAGTAGGTAAGATAGCAGGGATTCAGGATAGATGCAAACTGAACATTTTCTTTAAAAGCAGTTATGAATAGACAAAACTAATCTACAAAGATACAGGCTAAATAGATGTTTACTATATTTTAGATTGGAAAGGAACCAGAAAGGGTGGAGTTCCTCAGCATATGAGAAAATTCCTACTGCTTATGGTTCAATAGGCACACATATGTTAAAATGTATTAATCTATAGTCTTTATTTTTATATATTTTGCTATACCTACATTATCACTCAAGACCGAGTAATAATACCCAAATCCATGAAAATATTATATAACATTTCATCCTAAATTTTCTGAATACTCAAAACAATTGTTTCCTTTTTTCTTAGCTACTTATACACAGTGAAGCCTGGACACTTAAAAATATCTACCAATATATTTATAGGACAGAAAATGACTTCAAAGGATTTGAAAATAGGATAGGTTGAAACTGTAAAATTCAAAGTAAAATGGAAATGTTTCTAATATATTCAAAAGCATTTTTATATTAGAGTATATTAGAGAAAATTTAAATCCATAAGCCTAAACTATACAAATTATCTAATTAAGTTATTTCCTAAAATTTGGATGAACACAATGTGCTCTTGTATTTTTCTCCTTATTCTAACAACAATATTCCTGCATTTTCATTGCACATGTTCAAAAACAATACACTTATGAATATATTCAGAAGGAAGATACATAACTACCAATTGTAGTTTGATTTTCGTGGACTGCCAGTACCAAATAATGGCATGGAGATTTATTATTAACTATGCAAACTTAGCTTTAGCTTAGGCTTGTTCCCAACTAGCTCTATAACTTAAATTACCCTGTTTTTATCAATCTATATTTTCTCATGTGGCTTTTACCTCTCTCCCTTTCTGTAAGTCCGACTTGTTCTATTGTCTCACTGGCATCTCCCAGCCTCTCTTCTTCCCAGAGTTGTTCTTTTTCCATAAAAATACTGTCTTTACTCTCCCGCCTGGCTATTGACCATTTAGCTCTATATTAAAGCTATCATCTAGTGTCTTAGGCAGAGACACATCTTTTTTTTTTTAATTTTATTTTCCAGTTTAAATTTAGATAAGAATCAAGGTTGCTTCACAAGTCAGTTCCAGGTCCCTCTCCCATTCCCTCCCTTCCTCCCGTGCCCTCCCCTCCCCCCCCCGTTATCCTCTCATTTCTCCAGGGAGGGTGAGGCCCTCCATGGGGGTGTCCATAGTCTGTCATTTCATATAGGGCAGGGCCTAGACCCTTTCCCAAGAGTTCTGGGTGAGAGTGCACCTCACATTGTTCTATTGGAGTCCAAAGTCCGTGTGTATACTTGGGATGGGTACTGATCTGCTGCCCAAGGCTCAATAGATTCCCTAGGCCTCTTCACTGACACCCAGATTCAGGGGGTCTTGATCAGTCCCATGCTGGCTTCCCAGGCTAATGTCTGGGATTCAAGAGTTAACCTTTGTCTGGTCAGCTGTTTCTGGGGGTTAAACCAGCCCAGTCTTAATCCCTTTGATCATCAGTCCTCCCTCTCTGTTACTGGCTTTCTTGAGTTCAGCTCAGTACTTAACCAAGGGAGTCTGCCTCTTCTTCGATCAGCCACTAAATGAAGTTTCTGTTTCCCAGACTCTCTGGCCATAGGATTGTAGGCTGGCACTCCCCAGATCTATGTCTAAAATCCATATATGAGAGAGTACATGCCATGTTTCTCTTTTGTGACTGGGTTACCTCACTCAGGATGGTTTCTTCTAGTGTCATCCATTTGCCTGCGAATCTCATGATTCCATTATTTTTTTCTGCTGAATAGTACTCCATTGTGTAGATGTACCACATTTTCTCTATCCACTCTTCAGGTGAGGGACATCTAGGTTGCTTCCACGTTCTGGCAATTACAAATAAAGCTGCTATGAACATAGTGGAACAGACCTCTTTGTTGTATGAATGGGCATCTTTTGGATATATGCCTAAGAGTGGAGTTGCTGGGTCTTGTGGTAGGTTTATTCCCATTTTTCTGAGGAATCTCCACACTGATTTCCAAAGTGGCTGAACCAGTTGGCACTCCCACCAGCAATGGAGGAGTGTCCCCCTTTCACTACATCCTCTCCAGCATAAATTGTCATTGGTGTTTTTGATTTTAGCCATTCTGACAGGGGTGAGATGGTATCTGAGAGTTGTTTTAATTTGCATTTCCCGGATGGCTAAGGAGACACATCTTTACAGGGTACAAAAAGATTATCTCACACCAGCCAATTACATGCATTTAAAAAATATCTTTAAAAGTATTACATAAAACACTTCTGTATGTTATTGTGAACAAAACCTTATCTTTTAATGATCTACTTATGGCTGAGAAATCAGGTGTTAAATTTGCAGAAAAATATTAAAGGCAAATTGAATTAAAATAGGCGACAAGGGCAACAGAAGACTGGAACAAACTGATCCAATTTGGAAGAAGAGAGATTAAAAATGAGGGAGATGCTAGAGACCATCTAATGTTTGCAAATTAGAACCAAGGCTCTGGTTATAACTTTGTGGTAGAACACTCACGTAGCATATGTGAGCCATTGATTTGAGACCCAAAACTGAAAAACACATGTTAAAATAAAAGTAATTAAAAATAGCTCTGTTGCTTTAATAAAATATTTAGTGTGCTTAGGTGCTTTGCCTGCATATATATTTGTGTACCACTTTGTGCCAGGTGCCATCAGAGGCCACCAGAGGAAATGAGATACCCTGGAAATGGATCTACATATAAGTGAAGAGCCATATGAATGCTAGGAATTCAATACAAGTTCTCTGGAAGATAAGTCAGTGCTCCTAAGTACTGGAACATCTCTTCAGCCCTAAAATTAAAAATAAAATAAATCAATGAGAGGAAGAGTCATATCCAAATGGGTAGAGAGGTGCTTTTCTTTTTTATCAACATAGGAAAGAGTCTGTGGGTAAATTAGCATTCAAAGAAAATAAACCCTCATGGGATTATTGACAGGGTCATCTTTCTCCTTGTCCAGGACTGGATGGAGGGCAGGCTTCTGTTCTTTTCTCCACAGGACAGTACTCTCAGAGATGAACCTGCCTGTTCCTGCTGTGGAGAGCCTAGTTCTCTCTTTCTCCTCTCTCTCTCTCTCTCTCTCTCTCTCTCTCTCTCTCTCTCTCTCTCTCTCTCTCTCTCTCTCTCTCTCTCTCTCTCTCCTGCCTGTGAATGGTCTTCTGTGTATGTGTTTGTCTTATTGGTTGATGAATAAAGAACTGTTGACTGTTGGCAAACAGGGAAGCCAGATAGGTGTGACTAGGAGAGGTGGAGGATTCTGGAAAACAGCGGCACAGTCAGTCACCATGTGGGATGCAAGAGGAGTAAGAGGTCCAGTCCCTTTTTCCGGTAAGGTAAGACCACATGGAAATACTCAGATTAGCAGTTATGGGTTAATAATGAAGCCAATGAGGAACCATAGCAAATGGCCGACATCTTCATAATTAATATAGCATCCTGTGTGTCCATTTGGGACTCACGGGGCCCTATGACTAGGCTGGCAGGAAGAATGCTAATTCATATGTTCCTGCTGTTGAGGACCTGGGGTTGAATTTGTGCTTTTCCCTTTGACTCAGCACTCAGTCTCTCCCTCTCCCTCCCTCTCTTCCCCTCCCCTCCCTCCTTCTTTCTTCCTCCTTCTCTCCCTCCCTGATTGTACTTATGTTGTTCAATTTTCCCTTGTTCCCACATATTGATAGTCCTTTTACTTGTCTTATAGTCCAAGTTTCATCTCAAATCTGTGTTCCCACTTCACGTTGCCCTTGTGATGTTCGTGTGATTTTCAAGAAAACAAAGAGGAAGTTTCAGCTCAAACCAGACACAGTCAGCTATGTAGTGAGTTTTAATGACAGAATGAACTTCAGGGGTGTGTTTTTATCTAACAGAATTAAAGCAAAACTTCTTAAAACTAAAAGAAGGATAATCAGGGAAAATAATCTCATTTAAACACAACCAAACAAAAACTTACTCAAAGGTAGGGGAGAAGAAAGAGGGGATGAAAATCTGAATAGGATACAAGATCTCCTTGTGCTCCCTTAGTTGTTTGGTGTTCTCTCTGCCACCGTGAAACCAGGCTCCAGAAATGCCTCTCTCAATCCTTACAACTTTGCTTCTAGGTCCAGTGAGTAAAGGATCTTGCCACCAAGCCTGATGTCGTGTGTTTGATTCCTGGAAACCATATGGTCAAGGAAGAGAGCTGACTCTTTTAGGTTGTAGCTTACCTCTTGACCGCAATACATCTTCAGAGACACACATGTTCATGTCTGTACCCTGTAGAGGTGTGAATGAGAGATGCCTCTAATAGGACCAGATATTTAAATGCTTTGTTACCCAGTTGGTGGCACTGTTTCAGTGAATGGTTAATCTTTGCTAGAAGGATTTAGATGGGACCTTCCTGCCCATTTTCCACTTCTTCATTCCCTCTGTTTTCCCCTGAAGCCCATCAAACTTCCTGCATCCCCAGAAAAGTAATGGGTAGCAAAGGAACAGATGATTCCATCCAGTGTCTTATAAATAGTCCAATGATAGAAGCGTGTCTATTCCTCTCCCCCATACCCTCCGCTTCCCTCCCTTTCTACCATTGACCAAGCCAAGGGCAGTATTCTACCCTGTGGTACAATTATGAGAACAAAGTGTAACATGAGGTGGACATTGGAAGAATCCTAAGTCTATATCTGCTGTAGTTTACACTGTGAATTTCCATTTCTTTCTGCTATTCTTAAAAAACACATGGAAGCCACCCCCAACTTGCTAAGGACTTTGGGAATTTATAGCCTTGCCCCACTTCTAACTCCTTGTCTCTTTAGGGTATGTTCTCACTCTCTCTGCTTCGTGTTTGCTGTTGAAGATGTAATCTCTCAGCTTCTTGTTCCAGCTGCCTGCTGCCACACCTCCTCTATCATTATAGACTCTCCTTTTGGAAGCACAATCCCAAAATACATTTTCTTCCATAAGTTACTGTTGGTCATGGTATTTCATCATCGTAGCAACAGAAAAGGATTAAATCCTTGAACAAGTGTTCCTGCTTAAGTGTGAAATGCCTCCACCGTGTCATGTTCTGAATGCTTGGTCCCCAAAAGGATGGTGTAATTCTGGGAGAGATGGTAGACTCCAGTTGGATTAAGTAAGCCACTGAAATGTACCAGCAAAGGTTACACATTGTCCCTGATCTTGTGCACCCTGCCCCACTTCCAATCTGCCATGATGTGAGTGATTTTCACCACACACTCATCTAACCACAGTGTTTGACCTCACCCTGGCCCATCGCCAGCCAAGCCACGGGATGTGCACTAAAGTCTCTGAAACTGTGTGCCACAATAAGTCTTACTTCTTTCTCTCGGGTAGTTGGTCACAGTGACCTTGAAACTGGACACAGGGAATGTCCCGAGAACAAGTAGTGAGAGTGTGAATAGGAGCAAACTTTGTCCCTAAATACAGGCTCCTTGTTTGCAACAGTGAACCAGTGCAACTTAACCAGCCATCCTCAGTCACTTGTCAGGACTGACAGGCTAGCGAGCAGTGGGCTGATGGGTTCAAGCTCTCTGAGGATGTGCTGTGATCCATGACCCTGGAAATGTTTCAGAGAAGTAAAAAGTTCAGAGCATGAGTAGACTGATTAAATTGACATATCAGTCCTACCTTAAGGATGGTCTGTCTTCTATGGAAGGTGGGGAGTTTCCAGGCTAGCCAAAAAGGAATTAAACCTCCTCTCACTGAGAGGTGATTGCTACTGTGGGCCTGCTGAAAACCTGTATAGTGAATCAACCATGATTTATTTATTTTTACTAATGTTTTATGTTTCTTTTTCTAAGTTGTAGGCCTGACAGCATGTCAAATGATCCATCAATCACACTGGCTTAAAAACCACTAAATCATAATGCTATCCACACCGTCTCACGCCCCCTTGAATAGTTGAGACAGAAACTTTCTATAGCAATTTTATTTTAGTGATTAAAAAACTCTAAAATATCAAATGACAAAGAAAGAGGAAAACTTGTATGATTATCATGGTTTTGAAAGTGAAAATGTGTATAGGAATTCTAAGCCTGACAAACTGCAGCTCCTCTCAGATACACAGATCAACAACAGTCATTTTTAATCAGCTGTGCATCCAAACTTTCTCTGTTTCATGTTCCTCTGTACCAAATTAATCTTCTCCAAATTATTCAGTCTGGCAACCTGGCTTTGATCCCTTAATTTTTCACCGTCCTCACTCTTGAAAACACCCCTCAGACCTATTTGAAGACACTGTCCACTGATGCCAGCCCCCTTAGCACACTGAAATTATGGTTTATTCCCCCTTATAGCCACCCCTTTAGAGCTGCAAGAACCCCAGGAAACTGCCAGTTGTGTCCACATGACCGTAGACTTGCCTTCTAAGTCTTAGAACTAACGTGAACACATTGAACCCCTCCTGTCCACCTAAATCCCTTTCCAATTTCTCTATCCCCATATTTGTTCTGAACCTACCAGATTTCCCGAGTTCTCAGGAAAATCAATGGGTAAAAAATGAACAAATAACTCCACTGATTTTCTTTTTAAACTCGCATCCTTTGAGAATGTCATACAGCATACATATTTTAATTGAAAATAATTTTATACAATGTATTCTGATCATGATTCTCCTCCCTCATCTCCTTCCAAAATTTCCCCACTTCCCCTCCCCATCCAACTCCACACCTCCTGTCTCTCTGTAGAAACAAACAAGCAAAACAAACAAACAAAAGCCCAGAAAACAAAAAAACCAGAACAACAACAGTCCCCAGCCTCCCAAAACCAAGAGAAACACACACACACACACACACACACACACACACGCACACATGCACGCACACACACACACACACACACACACACACACACACGCACACGAGGTAAAGTCATCAGAGGAAGAAGCCTTAGCTGAGAAAATACCTCCATGAGATCCAGCTGGAAGGCATTTCTCATTTAGTGAGTAATGGGGGAGGGCCCAGCACATGGTAAATGGTGCCATCCCTTGGCTGAGTTCTATAAGAAAGCAGGCTGAGCAAACCAAGGGAAGCAAGGTAGTAAAAAGCACCTCTCCAGGATCTCTGCATTAGCTCCTACTTCTAGGTTCCTTCCCTGTTTGAGTTCCTGTCCTGACTTCCTTCAGTGGTGAACAATGCTGTGGAAGTGTAAACAAAGAAACCTTTTTCTTCCCAAATGGCTTTTTGGTCATGGATTTTCATCACAGCAATAGAAGCCCTAACTAAAATACTCACTAACATCTGCAGTCATTTGTTTTATTAATCTTAGCCATTTTGACTGTGATAAGATGAAATCTCACAGTGGTTTTAACTTCCCATTTCTTTGATGTTGAACATTTTTTTAAACTGCTTATCACCATCTGTGTTTCATTCCTTGATAACTCTTGATACCCCATTTTTAGCTACATTATTTGTTTCTCAAGTTTTTTGTATATCTTAGATACTAATCTCCTTTCAGATATAGAATTGGTAAAGGGTTCTTTTGCTCAAATGATGGTGTCCTTTGCTCTATAGAAGCTTTTTAGTTTAATGAGGTCTCTAATATTCATTGTTAGTCTTTTTTTTTTTTTTTGGTTTTACGAGACAGGGTTTCTCTGTTTTGGAGGCTGTCGGTCCAGGCTGGCCTCGAACTCACAGAGATCCGCCTGCCTCTGCCTCCCGAGTGCTGGGATTAAAGGCGTGCGCCATCAATGCCCGGCCATTGTTAGTCTTAATGACGGCACTATGGGTCCAGTTTAGAAAGTCTTGTTCCAATGAGTTCTAATGTAATCCCTACTTTCTTTCCTGTCAGATTAAGAGTAGTATGTCTTATGCTGAGACCCTTGATTCATTAGAAACTGAGTTTAATGGGGTGTGATAGACATAGATCTATTTCCATTCTTCTGCATGCAGTTATCAAGTCTGACCAGCACAATTTGTTGAAGATGTTGTCATTTTCCCACTGTGCATTACTTTTCTTCTTCATAAAAAGTCAACCTTTATGGTGTTGAGACATGTCCTTCCTATTCCTAGTCTCTCCAAGACTTTTATCATGGAAGGATGTTGGATTTTGTTGCAGGCATTTTCTTCATCTAATGAAATAATTGTGTGATTTCTGTACTCAAGTCTGTTTTTTTGGTGGATTATGTTTATTGACTTACATACGAGGAACCATTCCTGCTTTTCTGAGATGAATGCCACTTAACATACTGGACAATCTTTTACATATGTACTTGAACTAAGTTGACAAATATTTTCTTGAGAAATTTTGCATCAATACTCATAAGGGACATTGCTCTATAGTTTTCATTCATTCATTAGCTATTTCTTTTTTCTTCCTTCCTTCTCTTACTTTTTATTATTTGAGTTGGCATGACTTGGGTTATAGGGTAATGCTGGTTTCCCAGAAAAGAATTTGTAAATAACCTTCCAATTTTTATCCAGCAGTGTAATTTGAAGAGTGTTGGTGTTAGTTTTCTCTGAAAGATAGACAGAATTCTGTGCTGAATCTATTTGGCCTTGGGATCTTTTTAGTTAAGAGGTTTTTATTACTGCTTCTATTTCACCAGGGGTCAGGGGTTTGCTTAAATTATGTATTTCATTTTGATTTAATATTTGTAGGTCATATATGTCAGTAAATTCATCCATTTCTTTTAGGTTTTCTAGGTTGTTGTGATCCAGACTTTGGAAGCATGTCCTTATGATTCTCAGATTTCCTTATCATCTATTGCTTCATTTTTATTCTCTAACTATATTAGTTTGAATCATTTCTCCATTTCCTTCAGTTAATTTGACCAAATTTTGTTGATCTTGATTTTTTAAAAAAAACTACCTGTTCATTTTATTGACTGTTCATACATTTTTGTTGTTATTTCTATTTCAACTTCAGTCATAAGTTTGATTGTTTTGCCCATCAACTGTCTCTGGGTACAGTTTCCCCTTTTAAAAAAAAGTTTTTAAGCATATCATTAAGTTACTGATATGAGATCTCTGTAGTTTCTCATATAAGCATCTAGTGCTGTGAATTTGCCTCTTAGAAATGCCTTCATTATGTGTCACAAATTTCGGTGTGCTATGTTTTATTTTCATTCAATTCTGAACTGGTTTTAATTTCCTTCTTGATTTCTGCCTTGAGATAACTTTCATTCAGTAGTGAGTTGTTTGTTTTCTTTTCACCATTTGTATTATTGTTGATATTGAGCTTAAATCCACAGTGGCCAGATAGGAGACAATGTGTTATTTCAATTTTCCTGTATTTGTCAAGAATTGCTTGGGTCCTAATGTGTGATCAACTTTGGAGAAAGTTCCAAGGGCTGCTAAGAAGAAGGATTATTCTTTAGTGTTTGGATAGAATATTATGTAGATATATGTTTGTTTTATGTTATTTAACTCTAATATTTGTCTATTTAGCTTTCTTGTCTATATGATCTATCTGTTTTTAGTGTGGTATTGAAATCACCAATTCTCACTGTGTTAGGGTTAATAAATGTTTTTAGATGCAGTAGCACTTTTTTTATGAAATTTGATGATTTGATGTCCTTGCATTTGATGCATAAATTAATAGAGTTCTGATATCCTTTTGTTGGAGTTTTTATTTAATGATTATGCAATGGTCTCCCATGTCTCTTCTGATTAGTTTTGGTTTGAAGTCTATTTTGACAGATGCATCTGCTTGCATCTTGGTTCTGTTTGCTTGGAATCGCCTTTTCCATTCTTTTGCCTTAAGGTGGAGTCTGTCCTTGATGGTGAGGTGTATTTCTTGGAGTCAGCAGAAACATGGATCCTACTTTGTAATCCAATGTGTTGGTCTGTGTCTTTTTATTGGAGAATTGAGAGCATTAACACTGATAGTTATTATTCAAAGTGTCTATTCCTGTTATTTTTGATGTAGTGTTATTATTTTTGTTAATTCTTTCAGTGAACAGTTTTGGAATTATCTATTCCCTGTATTCTCTTGGATGTAGTGAACCTCCCCTTTAGTCAAGTGTTCCTTCTAGTGTCCTCTGTGGGACTGGATTGGTGGGCAGAAATTACCTCAATTTCTTTTTATTGTGAGATTTTTCTTTCTTTCTCCTTTGCTTATTTTTGGTAGTTTTGCTAAGTATAGTATTCTGTGCCTGGTATTTGAGGTCTTTCAGAGCTTGTAGAATGTTAGTCTAGGTCATTCTGGCTTTCAGAATATCCACTGAAATGTCAAACGTTATTCTAATGGGCCTGCCTTTATATGTGACTTTATCTTTTTCCCTTGAAGGTTTCTTTTTTCAATTAATTTTCTTTATAATTTTTGAGATTATAACATAATTATGACATTTCTCTCTTCTTTTCCTCCTTCCCAACCCTCACATTTACCCTTCCCTACTTTTCTTCAAATTCATGGCCTCTTTTTCCACTAATTATAATTGCATCATACACATTTCTAAATATAACCTGTTCAGTCCATATAATGGGGTTGTGTATTTTCAGGGCTGATGGTTTGCCACTGTTCTTCCCTGAGGAATACCATTGCTCCCAATCTCTGCTTTCCTCAGTTGCCTATAGTTGTTTGTGCAGTGTTGAGTCATTAACAGCTTTATCTTCATCTTCTGTGAAGAGACACCATGACCATGGCAACTTCTGTAAAGGGAAAGCATTAATTGGGTGGCTTAAATTTTCAGAGATTTAGACCATTATCATCATGGTGCAACATGGTGGCACGCAGGCAGACATGGAACTGGAGCAGGAACTGAGAGTCCTACATCTTGACTCACAGGCAACAGGTAGTGTCTGAAACACTGACCACAGCTTGAGCATATATGAGATCTCAAAGCCTGCCTCCACAGTGACACAGGTCCTCTAACAAGACTACACCTACTCCAGCAAGGTCACACCTCCTAATAGTGGCACTCCTTTAGGGGAACATTTTCTTCCAAGCCACTACGGACTCTGACTGGTCCCAGATCTGACATTTTGTTTTGAACACTGTGTTTAGACTCCAAGCAAGCTTAGAGTGGTACAATGCGTATCATAGGCACTAGACTAGCAGGTCAGGACATAGACTGACTCTCAGGACATCTTAAGTAGGATTCAAAGCCTGACTTCTTGGACATTTGCAGAGACAGAACTATTGGTACCCTGTGATTCACACCATGTGTGGTGGTCAGTTCCAGTGGAATAGAGATAGGCTGGAAAGAGCCTAATGGTACTCTACCAGGGCAGAGTGAGGAGGAGTATGGTGATTGAGGGGTCTATTGAAGAGAACAGATCTTGGATCATCAGAGAGGCACACAGGAATGGAGATGGGTTGAGAGGAAGGGCTAAAGAGGGCACATGTGGCTACATGTCCCAGAAAGTGTAGATGGAGTTATCCTGAATGTTTTATAAAAGTTCAGGGGACAGAAAACATCTATCCCCTTCCTGGTCTCCTCTATACTCCTTCCCTTTTACCTCTGGCTGAACCTAGAGCAATTTTCTTCACAGGGTTACAACAAAACATTTTGTGAGGTTCACACTGGAAAAGTCCTACATCTAGCACCTGTATGGTTTACATCTTAAATTTTCTTTTTTCTGCTATTCTGAAATATATAGGTGCTCCTTGACCTACAATGGAAGCCCATTGTAAGCTGGAGCTCTTTGGTCAACACACATAGCCTACCAGCAAGCACATATTGTAGCAATACAGTCCACTGTACAATATGGGTTGTGTCTGTGTGGATGATTGGGAGCCTGTGGCTTTATTCACTGCCCAATATCACAAGAATAACATGTTACATATAGCCAGCCCAGAAAAATATGAAAATTGAAAGCATAAGGTATGGTTGCTACTGAATGTACATCACTTTCACACTGTCACAAAGTAAAAAAAAAAATGTAAGTCATAAGATGGGGACCATCTGTCCTGAAAACTAAACTAAATATATCATTTAAGGTGTGCATAAACATTTTTTCTCCAAACTTTGGTTATTTATACTATATGCAAAGAAACTAAGTACTCCTACTACCTACTAAGTCAGCCATGAATAAGAAAAAATAATCACGGGTGTAAATAGATATTGAGAACACCCGCATATGAATTATCTAAAAACATAGGCAATTAAAATGAGTGCGAGATGCACTATTAAATCTTGAAATACAGAATAAATTGTCTCTATTGGATTAAGAATAGCAAGGGTCACTCAATATTGGAACCGTGCCTTGGAGATAGCATAGTAATTGCATGAAATTTCATACCTGTAATTAGTTTGTACAATAAGATCTTCCAGGTTCCAGTTTTTTTTAATTCACACTTTTAAAAAATAACAAAACCCTTAAGGCTTCAACTAGCCAAAGAATAGATTGAAAAGGAGATTTTATATAAGCAATAAACTCTTAAGGCACCAGCCCAACATTTGTTATATTAAAGAGATGTGCTTACCATCCTTCATGGTAAGGTAAGAAATACTGACCAGAAAGATCTATTATGTAGGATGCTGTCCAAGGAGTTAGGTGACATCCTATTCCTTGAGCTACAACAAATGTGCCTTCTGGTCTTGATTGTTAAGAGAAGCTTTTTCTTTGCTAGCCACTTTGATTTATCTCCCGCCAGTTGCCTGGGCTCTGCCGCTTTGTAGTCCCCAAATAAACACACAAGACACTGTATTAATAATTATGAAGCTGTTGGCCTTGCTTGTTTCGTACTGGCTAGCTCTGACTTAAGTAATTACCCCATAATTGTTAATCTAAGTATGTCTCTTACCGGAGAGGTTTCCGGGCTTCCTACCCCAATGGAGTTACATCTAGACTCTCTCATGTTTCTCCTTCCCAGAATCCTCATGGACTCCTAGCCCCACCTATCTAGATTCCTATTGGCCAGCAGTAATTTATTGACATATACACAGGACTTCCCCAACACTTGATCAAGTCCTTTAACATCCCTTTGCTTTAGCAGTCTCTGCTGTTCCATTAACCATGGTACTTTCTTTTAAAACACACTCTCATTTTCTATTCAAAATAAGAAATATACATTTAATTGTTTTATACACCCAGTTCAAAGGACCTCAAGTTCAAATCTGCCACCAACCAGGCTATTGATGCAATAAAAATTGATTCCAAACTTTCGTGATTAAATGATTTGGGAGATTTTATCTTCAAATGACAAAATTTGACATTTTGTGCTTTGTTGCGATGGTCTTTAAAGTCAATAAAGAAAGGGAGAGAAGGCAGAAAGACAAGCTTGGGATAAAGAGAGTTGGATGCAAAAAGAGACAAGTATTCAGGAAAAGCAAATGGAATGTGTGAGTCAGTTCTAGTTAAAATATGGACCACAAGAGGTGGAGAAGCTCGAGCTGTGGTACCAGTCAGTTTTAAGCCTTCTCTGACGTCATTGGCAGTGTGGAGCTGAAATGACACATCTGTATCTTGCCACTTTCCACTAAGATGTCTTTATAATCCAAAGGGAAATTACATGAGGCTGCCATAAACATTTTCATGGAAAATGGTTTCCTTACCACACATGTGTGCATGTGAATAATTCATTCTCATTTCCAGTTTCCACTATAATTGCAGTAATACTTTAAAATTCTGAATGACAGTCCCAATTTCTTGTGAGTCTAGAGAACTGCTGAGGCTGATAAGATGAAGTTTCTTTACCTAGACTCAAAGGAAGAGGCCACCATTACAGCCCTCACTTGATTCATTTGGCTGTCTTCTTCCCTGACAAAGCGAAAGATAGCCTGGAACTCTTTCTGTAGCTATGATGATATTTCAGACGGGTCGTCCTTTGTCCAGTCTGCAATGTTCAATATCAAGCTCTACAGCAATCTTCTCTACTTCCATGCTTCTAGAGACTCTTATATAGAGCTTGATGTTAAAGCTTAGCTTCCAAATCAGTTTGTAAATTATTTTGAAGCAAGCCTTCTTTCTCTAGAAAGAGCTCAGAATAACCTATGGTTATGATTAGAAAGAAGATATTTATTTAGCTCTGTTGGAGAAGTAATGGTGTTGGCAAAATGTATATACAAACACACAAGGCAGAATTGGCATTCTACGCTGCTGTACAGCTTTTAGGAGAGAGGGGATCTAAAGACAGAGGTGATAAAGAGAGAGGCCCTTCCTTCTGGAAGCCAAGAACATGTGTCAAAGGTACCCTATAAATAAGTGTAGTTTTGCAAAATAACATGTGTGTGTGTGTGTGTGTGTGTGTGTGTGTGTGTGTGTGTGTGTGTGTGTGTGTGTGTGTGTTGGATCCTCTGGAGCTGGAGTCACAGGTGAGTGAGAGTTATCCAATGTGGGTGCTGAGAATCAATCTCAAATCTCCAAGAAAAGCAGAAAGTACTCTTAACTAATGAGCCGTCTTTCCCAGAGGATATGATTTTTAAGCTAGTCAGTCCTGGAGTGAAGAGCAGATAAATGACAACAGTGAAAGTAGAGACCCAGTCTCGAGAACTGGAAGGACCAGTGGGAAGGAGAGGTGTGATCGCACTAACTGACATCGAGGATTCCGGCGTAACTGAGGTGACGCTGGTGTCACACAGGTGAATAGTATCAAAGCACTGAAGAAATGCAGTTACTCAGTGTACTTCAGATTCTGTTCACCATGCCTGCCTTTCCCCTAACGTGCTAGATGGATCAGCCTGAAAGGAAAAACAAGAATTATCTCCTCAAACATTTGTTATCTGCTGCATGATCTGCTATGTTTTAAAGAATGAAAACATACTGAGTGCTATTATTGCCTCCATTTACAAAAACAACATAATCATTGTGATGTGGACACGGAAACTGTGTGTGCCGCCAGGATGCCGAGGCGGGTATTGAATACTGCTTAAAATAAATACTGGAGAGTATGCATTCATGTAAGAGAACAACAGCACAGCAGCCTAGAGAGAATGAATAATTGGAGCTACCGTCATTTCCAACTTTACAGGTAAGGAAATAGGAACACCAAGGCTCATAGCTTCTGCTGGGTCTCATTTCTGATAAGAGGCTGCTTTGTTTCCTAGGTTCCAAACCTCACAGTTTTTAATCATCACATTCTGAAACTATTCAGTAAATTTAGCACAAAAGAAACAGTTTGGGCAAGCTGCTGTTGAAAAAAAATATGGGAGTCCCGTTAGAAAACAATAGCCTTGGAGTTTTGTCGCCCCATGATAGCTCATCTTTATTTCCATGGGCTTAGCAGGTAAGAACAGAACAAAGGAACGGAATTGATTAGAGAATTCCCAGTACAGCTGTCATCTATCTTCTAGCCTATTGTTTATAGTTAAGGTTCTTAAGAAGGTGGTTAATTAAAGACAATGCTTTATGCTGCCCTTTGCAGTTTTTAAAATGTTACTATGGGCGTTCTCTTTCATTTATGAGACAGTGTTTCAGTCCTATGGCATTTATCAGTTCAGTTCTGTCTACATCATTCTGAATGCTGGGTAAACTGTATACAGTCTTGGGAACTGTGATAATTAGTCATACAGCCACACCTGGACGATTCTGCATGCAGAAGACACATCTACACAATTGATCGATGACCCTTCCCTCCACATTCTATTAGGGTACTTTGTTATGAGTCTCAGTCTAACCTTTGGGAACAAATGAAAATAAAGCTGAAAATATGTTCAGTATCTCTCGTCTGGAAGGTTTCCCAGATCCTTTACGTCTATGTTATTTACTAACATCTGACGTTAGACTAGGCAGTTAAGGAGTGAAAACCTGTCTATTCACCTTCCCTTCTATTCGTACCTATTTTTTAAAAAGTCAAGTATTCATCTTCTCAGTTTTATACCTATAAACATACATACACAGATGTTTTTAAAATTTCATTTAAATTAGAAATAATCTTATTTTACATGTTAATCCCAGTTCCCTCTCCCTCCCACCCTCCCATGCCCCCCACTGACACGCCCTCCCCTGTCCCATCCCTGATCCACTCCCCAGGGAAGGTGAACCCTTCCATGAGAGATAATCAAAATCTTTCAAGTCATTTGGGGCAGACCTAGGCCCTCCCCTGTGTATCTAGGCTAAGAGAGTATCCCTGCATGGGAAATGGGCACCAGAAATCCATTCATGCAGTAGGGATACATCCTGATTCCACTACCAGAGGCACCATAGACTGCCCACTGCTCCTAGCATGCACAGACATTCACACCTCCTGTTGGCATCTCTCTTAGGAAGGATTTTATTGCTATGAAGAGACACCATGATCATGGCAACTCTTATAAAAAGAAAACACTTAATGGGGCAGGCTTATAATTCAGAGGTTTAGTCCATTGTCATAATGGTGGGTAGATGTGGTTCTGGAGTGGTAGCTAAGAGTTCTCCATCTGGACCCACAGGTAACAGGAAGAGACACCGAGTCACTAAGTCTGGCTTGAACTTATGAACCCTCAAAGTCCATCCCCATGACATGCTTCCTCCAACATGCCCACACCTCCAATAATGCCAGTTCCTATGAGCTCACAGGGACCATTTTCATTCAGACCACTGCATCCAAACAGATACTTTAAAGGGTTTGGGTTGGTATCTTCCAGTTTGATTTTTTTTAATTCTCATGTAGAAATCACAATCTCTAAATGATTGAAGCATTAACTGACATTGGCTAATCAAACTGCAACTCACTGTATCACTATTTATTGACCATATCATTTTTATTACAAAATTAACTGTAAAATCAGGTTACTGGATGCTAGATAAAATATATGCTATCTCTTCCCCCTGCTTCAACATAATGATACTTAATTCTTCTCTTTTCACCGAGCTGAGCATCTCAAGAATTGTTTTTCTCCTGTCTTTTAAGGCTAGTCACAAAGACTAAAGCTTGTAAGGCTAGTCGTTGGTGTTAAATCAGCTGAGAATCAGTGTTGGGAAAATGCTCCTGCTGTACAGGGTTTGGCCGCCTTTGTAACTGTCTTTACAGTTGTGCTTGTGATAATAGTCACTGTTTCTTGTTTCACTGCCCCATTTCCCACCCGCTTCCCAGGGGATCAGAGCCATGCTGCACTCGTTTATACCACTGTCACCCATGAAACTGGCAGGAATTAGACTCTTTGATTAGGCCTTCTACTCCTTTTGCACTTAGCCCCACCCCTTGCTAATAAATCATATAACTATAATTTTTTGAAGATGTCCATATCGTAAGAATGAATCCCTGTTCCAGTTAATTTCTGGGAGTTTTAAGTCCTGAATTTCCACAGCTATTGAAAATTCCCTGTGTCAGGGATCTGGTCTGCTCACGTGGGTGTTGTACTTAGAGCTGTGGCATGACCGCCATGCTGGGCTCTCTAAAGCCCCTGGGATTAGCCAGATGCTGCAGGGCCACCTTTGCAGCTGTTCTCACCATGCTGTTCCTGGAGATGGAATCTACCTTTACACAAATGTGGCCTTAGATGTTCTTGTATCAAAATGCTGGTTGAAGAAATTAATGTTTGCCTTAGAAAGATGGCCCAAACCTTTACTGTATAATCACTGCCATGGCTCTGCTAGGATCCCTGGGAACAGATAAGTGAGGAATTGTCTGGGCCAGTCCTTTCTTCCCATGTGTAATGACAATGGAGTTATAACCTGCTAAATTTCTATTCTGTTGGTTTGGAGGCTGATAAAATGTCTCATCTCCCACTCCCCTAGTCTTGTCATAGTAGGCACTAAATGTCATTGGCATTATTAGTGAATTCTTCCAGGGTGTAGTAACAGCATAATGCATATCCCATTTTAACTTGAATGGTTCCTCTCAAAGGTACCCAGTTAACAAAACACAATGTGCAGTGTTCCTTAGAGGAATACTAGAGACAGGAAAACTCTTAGAAATGAATTCATTCAAAGGAGAGACTGAGGTTTGCTTTGTGCTGTGAAATCTCATTTCTAGAAGTCTTTGTGATATAATTTGAGGGTATGGCTACTGGAAAAAAAAAGTAAGCCTAGTCATTTGTTCTCACAGATGGGCCAAAGAATTTTCTTGAGGTGTAAAGTTCTGATCTTGGAAACAAGAAGTCAAATTTCTATTGTGCTTTCTCTCCACATACCACATTGCCATGTCTAGCACAGCTGTGGCTTCATGTTCCATTATCATCTTGGTAACTTTTTCATTGCAAGAAGATTGAAACCGGAGTCTAGCTAAGCAAGAATTCTACCACTGAGCCCCAATCACAAATATGGATTTTGACTGTCTGCAAGGAAAACTGGAAAAATATACAGTAGAAAGCAAAAATTGTGTGCTCTGCAGAGAATATAAAAATAATCCCAGACCAAATAACTGCGGATGATTTGTAAGATGTTATTTAAAAAAATGAAGTCAGAAATGATTTTTATTGACAAAGAGTACAAAGCAAGGATTGTTTCTGTGCCAACAAATTCTGGAATTTGTAGAAGACTGAACTGGCAGAGTATTGTCGCCAAGAGAAAGGGGGTCCTAATTTTAAAGATTACCACTGTGTGGCTGTATCTGGTAATTGTTTTACCGGTCACCAAGAGGACCTGGCCATTAGGAAGAGACTGTACAATCGGTATAAGATACAGTGAGAAAGGAAAGAGAAAGCAAGAGGATTTTTTTAATTTGCAGGATTAGTAATAAAGGACATAATTGCTATTGAATGCATAATATGTTTTGCTTATTTTAAAGTCTCTGCTTCAAAGAATTGACCATTTTTTAATTCACATAAATTTTCACATGATAATGCTAAATAAAACCTAGCTAGAATTATTTGCACACTTCACTCGAATTTATTAACTTTATGTGTTTGTGTATGTGTATATGCGTGTGTGTGTGTATGTGTGTGTACACTATATACATATATATATACATATGTGTGTGCTATGGGCATATGCACCTGTGTATATAGAAAGTGTGTATTTATGTGCATGTGGAGGATAGAGGTCAATGTCAGGTGTCTTCTTTTGTTGCTCATTACCTTAGTTTTTTAATATTTTATTTTCCTTGCCCAAGTGTTCTTCCTGTGTGTTCCTTTGTGTATGTCTTAGTTAGGGTTTATTATTGCTGTGAAGAGACACCATGACCACAGCAACTGTTTTAAAGCAAGTATTTAATTTAGGGTAGCTGGCTGACAGTGTCAGAAGTTCAGTCCATTACGATCATGACGGGGAGCACGGCAGTGTGCACGGAGCCATGGTGCTGGAGTGGAGACCGCTACATTTTGCAGGTAACAGGGAGTCAACTGACTGTCACACTCAGGGAAGCTTGAGAAAAAGAGACCTCAAATCCTGCCCCCGTACATCCTCCAGCAAGGCCACACCTCCTAATAGTGCCACTCCCTTTGGGGACCATTTACTTTCAAATCCCCACTTGCAGCATAAGCATGCCTAGTATCTGCGAATGACAGAAAAAGGCATGTGATCTCCAAGGACTGGAGTTAAGGATGTGTGTGAGCAGACATGTGGATGCTGGGAACCAAACCTGGGTCTACTTCGAGAGCAGTCAGGTGGTTACTATTCTATTGCTGTGATAAAACATCGTGATCAAGATGGCTTGTAGAAGGAAGCACTTACAGTTCTGGAGGGTGAGAGTCCACCACTATCATGGCAGGGAAGTATGACGGAGGGCAGGCATGGCAGCTGTACCAGGTAAGAGCTCATATTTTAAACCACAAGCAAGAAACAGAGAATGAGATGAGAATGGGAAGGGCTTTTGAAACCTCATAGCTTGCCTCCAGTGATGCAGTTCCCCCAGCAAGGCCAACACTTCCTAAGCCTCCTGTAAGCAGGCCAGCATTGGAGACCAAGTATTCAAACCCCTGAGACTATGGGAGACACAAACTATAATACGCAGTTAGCTGCCTGAATGCCTGAGCCGTCCCTCCAGCTCTACCATCTTAGTTTTTGATTCAGGTTCCCTCATGGAGCTTGAGATCATTGTCTGACCAGCAAGTTCCAGGAATCCACATGTCTCCATCTCTACCGGGTGTTGGGTTACTGTGTGAACTGTTGTGCTGCCTTCATGTGTGGGTGGTGCACACCAGGTCCTCATATTTGGGCATCAGGTGCTTATCTCCCCATCCCACACCAATGGCTTTTATATTATCAAATATATTCTAAAAACTAGCACGCAGGAGCAATTCAGCAGAAACATTCAAGTTGGAATTTATCGTCTAACTCCCTATTCAGCTGAGTGTGATTTTGTTCTATTTATTTCCCCCATGGCATCTCTATTTTCTCTGTATAATCCTGGATTTGGCAAATTATTTCGTGCCTACTGTCTGAGGCTGAAGTAGGAGAGGAAATATAAGTAGTGGGTCAGATAGAACTGACTTCATATTCCAGCTCTGCCACCAGTGGTCAGTGTGTCCCTTAACACTTAGAGGCCCAGAACCCTCATTTGTAAGAGAGATCGGCTACACCTGCTTGGTAAGCATGGCATGGAGCCAGTGGGCTCAGCACATACAACATCTCATACCAGTTTGGTACCCAATAAATAGGTGATATGGCAACAAAAAGTTTGCATAGGTTTCCCACTAAGTTTAACTAGTTCTATTGATGACACACATTTCTACAGAAAATAGTAATTAACTAGTCTTCTCTTAGCCCTGCTCTTGCTGCCTAGAAACAAGCAAACAAACAAAATGGATGGTGCTCCATAAGGGCATCACAAATGCCATCAAAGAACAAATTCAGGTGAGAAAGTGTTGCCAAGATCTTTTCATTTGAACAGCCCATCATGGGATAAGGATCCTAAAAGACTTCCCATACAAATGTGTTAAATGAATAGAACAATTCATAACATTTTAATTAGTATTCCCTTTTTAAATATTACTGGAAAAATAGGTGGAAATTTATTTCTATCCCTTATGAGATTATTTCTAAATCTAAGAGTTTAAATATTTTTGTATTTAAATTAACATGATGAGTACACTATTCTAAAATGGTGAAAGAAGTAATGCATTGTGCACCTTCAATGCTCTATTTATTCAAAGAGAATATGCAGAGAAGTCCCCAGACTGAAAGAAAGCTCATGTATTATTGTTTTAGTAAATTTCAATGCTTCAACAACAGACTCCATGAACTCCATCCCCATACTCTAAAGCAGTGGTTTTCAACTAATGCTGTGACCCTTTGATTCAATTCCTCATGTTGTGGTGACACCCCCAAACATAAAGTTATTTTTGTTGCTACTTCATAGTTGAAATTTTGCTCCTGTTATGAATCATTGTGTAAACATCTCATATGCAGGATATCTGATATGCTACCCATGTAAAAGGTTTGTTCACGCCTCCCAAAAGCAGTCATGACCCATTGGTTGAAGACATTTCCCAGTCTTCTCGGTGATCTGACACTGAAAGTGTCAGTCTTTCTCAATAAAGTAAATACACTGCAGCATAAAAGCCCCCAATGAGCTGAGCTGAGCTAGACCTGTGCAGATGGATGAATAAACAAAGTGTCTGCCATTCACTAGGGACTGAGGTTTCCAACCAATTAGCATCCTTGTCTGGGGAACCGCCCTTTTCCAAGACAATTTCTTCCTCCGAATCTGAATGTTACATAGTAGTGGTGCTTTTGCCAAATAATCGAATAAACAGGTCATCATCTGGGAGTTCTCTCCTAATCTACAATATGGAATGTAAGTAAAACTCATGCTGATTCTCTGGTGAGTGCACAGACCTGCTTGTTTGCCTCCTTCAATGACAGTTCCCAGTGAAGCCATACAATGACTGTTCCATGCTCTGAATCTCTCTGTGTAATGAAGACAATGTTTTCCTTCCTCCTCCTGACTTTATTTATTGCAAACGTAATATCATCACAACAGAAAAATAATGTATCCAATTTCACTCTGTGGCAAGTCTATCTCTGAGTTTTCAAAAGGTCATAGTGTGCACTTTACAGATGACCCAAAGAACCAACTGTCAGACAGTGGAGGAGAGGTGATTAATCATTTGGAAGGAAGGAGTAAACCTGAGCAGTGTCTCAGTGGAGGGCTGTGGGGGAAATAGCTTCCACTACACACAGTATGTTGCATTAAAATCTATTTCTTAGCAGAAGAGAAAGGTTTTCAAACACAATGCTAAACTCTTTAAATGTTCATAAAAGGAAAGAGTAATATGACATTTAAGTGACCGTGTCCAGAAATAACAGTGCATCTTTTAAATTTTTTGTGTACCCCCTGCATGCTTAACATTTCAGTCCCTATAAACACACAGCCTTGCAAGAGATAGGCAAGTTCTAACAGTGAGCTACACCGTGGGCAACGGAAGAGAAACATACAAGAGACAACGGAGTCGCAGAGAGATGAAAATGCTCAGAGTAATCAGAAAAGATACTGTTTGGTTTAGGTCTCTTGTCCATGGCACCCAGATGAAAGCTTAGACAACTCTGAACTTGGGACTATCTTGACACCATTAAGGCTTCCATCTCCCTACACCCACCCCACTGCATTCTTTCTACACCCAACACCGAGGCCCGTCTGTCCTAGACACTGAGGCACGTTGTCTTCTTATGTTTCTTTTCCCATGGCTCACCAGCCACACCTGTAGAATAGCTGGATGCCTAACTTTCTTTGCTGATTAGCTTTAGGGCCTCAGGGAAAGGGCCAGGGAGGTCACTAAACTGCTTTTAGTGGAAGCCATCAGCCAAAGTTGTTAATAAGTCTTCTGCAGTTCATTTGTAGCCTAGTACAGACCCTAGCCACTTGGGACTAGGCTATTTTATTCATTTTTAAAGGGATATTTATTGAGCTCTACAAGTTTAGAGCTCTATTCTAGGAACTGCAGATAAAGTAGTAAAACCAAGAGAGAAAATGCCTATGCTTAGAGGAAATGGAGGTTGAGAGGGGTGAATTCATTCGCTGAAGGTCAAACTGAAAGTCACTAGTAGAGTCTAGTGTAGCCTCATAGGATCCCTGACTTATAGAAATCATGAATCATGGGTTTATTTCTTTCAGTTATAATTTGCTACTCACATTTTGACCTTAAAGACTCAAACTCCTGAAATCCTGAAAGCATCTCTCTCTGTGTATCTCTGACTCTCTCTCTCTCTCTCTCTCTCTCTCTCTCTCTCTCTCTCTCTCTCTCTCTCTCTCTCTCTGTGTGTGTGTGTGTGTGTGTGTGTGTGTGTTGAAGAGGGGTGATAGGCGACTGTGCATATATTTACTACATACACAGATCCCCAGAACCTGCTACTCATTCAGTTAACTTGAGTTGAGCCTATTCCTTACATGCCATATGTATGACATAGTGCAAGTTTTCAATAATTTTATTTTCTATTTAGGTGAGTTTGTGATAGTTTCCTTAAGCATAGTATTTGTAGTATGAATGAATGGATTTATGAGATAAGAACAGTGGCAGAAATCATAAACTGAGAGAGCTCTCCTAATTGTGTCCCCAATGTGAGAAAACAACCAAGAATGGAAAAATCCCAGTGTGGATGAAGAGCCTGTGAAAAAGTAAAACTACATTCTCATTTGAAAATGTTCTGTTTCGAAAAAATCAGACTTCTTCTAGTTTTTCACCAAATATTGAATTAGTTGGGCAATATTGATCCCAAGCCCATTTTCAAATGTAGCTGGGATCGCTGTAAGGTTGCCAATGGTCATTTCACACAGCAAGTGAACTCTCACTCTAGGTGCCTGAGTGACCACACAGCAAGGGATGCCATCTTGGTATCCACTTGACAGCTGACAAGATCACTTCCTGTCATTAGTGCCGACTGGGAAAGTGGCTGCAGTAACCAGGACACTCACTCACCTGTGCTCAGCCCAAGTTTTATCTCCCCCCTCAACCTGTCCCTTAAAACATCTTTGTTGTTAATAATTAGTTTCTTTTGAAATCTGAGAGATTTTGTGAGGAAAAGGAATCCATTCTATTTGTTAAAATGAGCACTTTTTTAAAAATGGCTAATCCTCTCTCCATGGATGCAGGAACTAAATTATTTCTTGGGCACCTTATTTTTCTGGACCCCCTTTTGCTGGAAAGGAAGTAACTTTTAATCCTGACATCCACACTGTACATTCAAGCGGCAGTGAAAATCACATCTAATTTATTCCCTGTAATACAGAAAACAATATTGAGAAAGGCATTAGAAATCAAACAGTAATGAGGTCAGGAGAGCAGGTCTGCCACTGCTGTCAAGATGTGGATAAAGACAGAATCCCCTCATTTAAATCAGCCATTTCCAAGTCAGATGGAGAGAAAATAACAAGCAAACCAAGGAATTGGCCTTATCCATGGTTTCCCAATGACTGAAAGGGAAGTCTCAGAAAAAGACAGATTGAGTCTTTAGTGCCAAGGGTGAGGCTACCTGTGTCACTTGTCATCAATGTCACACTGAAGCCTCAAGGATGAGCTCCCCAGAGGAGTTGAGTGTCCAAGGAGGAGCTGGACACTATCTCCCACTACCTCCCACCCTCCCCAGTGAGTTCCCCACTTGACCCAAACATATCACTAGCAGCAGAGAAAAGATGCTACTCTAAAATTTTTCTGAACAATATCCGGAACATGCTATTTTACACATTGTCAATTTTATTTTTTATTATTATTGTTATTATTATTTATTTTTAAGTTTAAATTGTGAAGGTTGCTTCACAAGTCAGTTCCGGGTCCCTCTCCCTTTCCCTCCCCTCCTCCCGTGCCATCCCCCAACAACCCCCCCATTATCCCCTCATTTCCCCAGGGAGGGTGAGGCCCTCCATGGGGGTGTCCATAGTCTGTCATTTCATCCAGGGCAGGGCCTAGACCCTCCCCCCAGAGTTCAGGGTAAGAGTGCATCTCACATTGTTGGATGGGAGACCAAAGTCCATGTGTATACTCGGGATGAATACTGATCTACTGCCCAAGGCTCAATAGATTATCTAGGCCTCCTCACTGACACCCCCAACATTGTCAATTTTAATAAAAACACATTGCACTAAAGAATCTCTATGAAGGGGCTGGAGAGACAGCTCAGTGGTTAAATCCTGCTCTTCTAGAGGACCAGGATTTGGTTCCCAGCACAGACATGGAGGCTCACAACTAACTGCAACTCCAGTTCCATGTCCTCTTCTAGCCCCCAAAGGTACACACATAGTACATAGATGCATATGCAAACAAAACACTCATATACAGAATTTTTTTTGAAAAAAATCTATGAACCTGAGAAAATCTCATTTGTCCAGAATCTACAGTAACTCCTAACTTCTCATTATTTTATATACTGATTTGTCTTGTTTGAAATCATATGCTTATTTCATTAATTCATGTTTAGTTGTTATGTTTACTTAATAGATATGTATTCATGAGTGTGGTGATAGTAACTTAATTATATGCTATTTTGTTTATTGACATACCCTAATATTTTAACACATATTCTTATTTGTGATATATTTTATTTTTATAAGAATATACAAAATATATTTATGTATTGCATACATATGTATTGATATATTTCATGTTAAAATCTCAGAATTAATTGGGGATGGTGAGATTTTTGTGTTGGACTCTTAGGGGACAGAGTCAAAGATTGGGTTTTCTTTACAAACCATTCATGTTCAGGGTGAGCATAGGAGCCTGGAGAAATAAATGGAGAAAGATGACTGGGATGGGGAGGAAGTCAATAGGAATGGGTTAATGAGCAGGTGCCACTATAGTGCCTCTGTCTCTCTCTACAGAAGACATCCAAGTCACTTTGAAAATCATGACTCTGTGTTACGTTACAGTCATCAGTTTGCCCTATAACTGTGATCCTTTTCCCGAACCCCTCATCACAGCCTCATCATTAGTTACAAGCAGCCTTTGAGTAATCACCACTTGCAGAAAGGCCTGTGCTGGCTCATCTGTTTTTAATACTATTTATTCTGTGTGTGTACAGTGTGTGCATGCCTGCCAGAGTGCACATGTGAAGGTTAGAGTGCTACGTTTGGGAATCAGTTTCCTCCTTCCACCATGTGGGTCATGGAGACTGGATCCATTTCGAGGGACGTGGCAACAAGTGCCTTTATCCTCCCGAGCTGTCTCCCTGGCCCAGAGAACTGATTTATTTTTTAAATCTATCAACAGGAAGCCAGCACTTAAAATGAGTTATGAACAGCTGGAAACTTTCCATCACAAGACTTGAGATCTGCCTCCTTTCTAAGTTTTCAAGTCCCTTTGTCCAGGATATCACTGACCAACCATTATGTTATTTGTGTAAGAAGAGGCTAAGACATCGGCATTCTTGTGTCTCAAATGGTACCTAGAAAGAGATAATTACAGAAGATCCTTTCATTCCCTTTTTTCCTACCTAGCATCACCATCAAGGAGGCAACAAGAGGTGTTGTTAGTGAAGCTAACTAGAGCCAAACAATTAAAAGCCTAACGATTTTGAATTCCACCAGTATGAGACCAGCAGTAGTTTATAAGCCTGAAAGATGCAAGGCAACTGCAGCTTTATTTTTTGATTGTTGTTTTGGGTTGCTTTTTAAAAAGGACATCCCATATCAATAGGCAATCATCACGCTGTGGCACAAAAATCTTAGTCTACCTGAAAGCAACCAAACATTTAGCAGAGTTAATTTGTGACTATAGATGAAGTCACAAGTGCCATGATAGGTTCAGAGCATCAGTCCCTGTCATCTCCACATCCAGCATGGGTTCAGTCACAAGGGATGGACTCAGCAGTAGAGCCCCTAGCTAGCCCTATGACATAAGAAACCAATAGAATTGGTATTTCCAATTTTCATGTTGTGTGTTCCTAATGTGTCTATATCCTTCACACATTGTTTCATTCATCTACCAAGACTTAGTGATTTTACTAATTTTTTGAAATTCATCTACATTTCTCTACTTCTACCACCACACCTCCTACCACCCATTCTTCTTTCAGAGAGCACGTTTTAGAACTAAAACCTGATGTTATATTCCCTCTGATGCAAACCTGTTGCTTTCCAAAGCCATGAGCTCAAACCTTGGAACTTGAGGCTCTAAGGCCAATCTGGTGTCTTTGGGTTATATTTCACAACAAACGCCACATCTTCAACATTCCCAGCCTTAGGTGTTCAGCTTCTCCTGTCTGTGTCAAGGAGCTTCCTCTTTGCAACAAGCTAGCTCCCTCTCTGAAACAAGCTAGCTTCCTCTCTGCAACAGGCTAGCTTCCTTCTGCTGTCTGCATGCTTCCTCTCTTCCTTCTGACATCACTGCAGACTCCACCTCCCTAATACCTCAGATAAATCCATGTCTCCCAGGAAGCAATGTTGTAGCACCTGAATCTTTTCTTTCAACCCTCAGTTTATTTTGGTAACTGTGGAGGGCACAGTCTAACTCTGTTTTGCCCCACTTTGTATTCCTAGTACCAGGCATGAAGTCTGATATTCAGAAGATCTTCAGTATATGCTTGTATTCCATTGGGCGAATAAACGAAGAGGGATAGTGTGTTCATGAGTATGTGTGTTCTGTGTGTAATGGTGTGAGAGAAGCGTTTTCTTTACATGAAAAGTATTTCTGGCAAGTTTCTCTGACCCAAAAATAGTCTTACTTGAATGACTTCTTAATATTAAGAAGACCTGAGGGGTATGCTAATTTATAGTATTTGTGATATTTAAATATATTTTACATTTTCTTTTACTTATGCCTGGCAGAGGCAGGAGGATTTCTGTGGTCTACAGAGCAAGTTCCAGGACAGGCTCCAAAGCTACACAGAACAACCCTTTCTTGAAAAACAAATAAATAAGTAAAAAGCTTTATTCATATTTAAGAGCTACTCTATTTCCTTTTACATCTGAGTTAAGAACCAGAAGGGGATGGAGAGATGGCTTGGCGAGTAACGTGTTTGCTCTGTAAACGTGAGGATCTGAGTTTGGGTTCAAACACTAAAGTTAAAACAAGCAAAAGATGGCTCTGACCACACACATGCCTGTGATCCCAGAACTGGGGTTGAGGGGAGAGAAGCATGAAGATTCTGGAGCCTAGCTCCAGGCTCAGTGAGAGACCTTGTCTCAACAGAATAAAGTGGAGGGATAGAGCAAACAAGACATTGAATACCCTCTTCTCATCTTCACATGCACAAGGATAATCTCTCACACCTGCCACACACATGCACATATACCCCATGTGCACACATGCATTTACAGACTGGCATCTGACTGTTGGAGGGCTTGCTCACATGGGCAAGGCTCTAGGTTCAGTCTCCAGCACTGGAATTTTTTTGTAATTATGTGATGTATCTATATATCCTCAGGCTGTTTCATGCCTGAACATATTGCAGGCCAGCTTTAGACTTTGTTTTTGCAGACTCCTTTCTATTTTCATCGCTAAGGGCATCAACAAATCCAAATTTCCAGTTCCATTAGGCTCGCTTTAGTCTTTGTCGCCTTTAACCCCAAGAGGTAATTTGACTGCTGACTGAATTTCCCCACTGCTCCTACTATGAGATGTCTTCCAACACAGCTCCTGTTGCCTGGCCCGTCTTTCCATGGCCTGTGTTCTCCTACTCTCTCTCAGAGTTGCACTTCAGGTTCAGCAAAGGGAGAAAAATAAAGCCTCAGTATTTCTGCAAACACATCCTGTTTTAAACCTCATCCTGTGCAGGGAAGCCTATTTCTTCTCAGACTTCTGATCTCATGCCCATCCATCTAACGTTGCTTTGGTAGGATGCACTTCCTTAGCTCATGGGCATCTAACTACATCCCCCAGAAGACCCCTATTTGCATGTTGGCTATACCCCTGAAAGTTATTTTTTCATGGTTTTGTCACACATGACTATGAATAGGAAAAGAAAAAATTTTGTGTTAATAGTCCTAGCACAACATCTAACAGAGTAAATACTACAAAAAGTTACTCTGGGCTATCGGGAGTAGAGTTGGATTTTTATTCTCTTAAAAAATCATGAATTACATATTATAAAAGATTTGGGGTATTTGACACTGCCAGAACATGAATGTCCCTTAAGCAAAGGTTGTGGAGAAGATTAATAGTCCCCCCACTATCGTCTAAGACCCTAGTGATACATTGCTATGTGTTTTTTAATTTATATGGAATCCAAGAATTCAAGCCTGTAATGTTGTGCCATTAAGTAACTTACAGCATTTGATTGGCCCTACAACTTCTACTTAAACTCTGCAAGTCTCCCCAGCCCAGAAGTTACTTGATGGGGTGAGATGTGGTTATTGCTATACAAGTACATATGACACAGATCAGTTTTCCCACTTAAACATTTACAAACATTGGACAAAATGATTTGCCAGTGGAAATGTGAGTAATGGTAGGTGAGGAAGTGAGGCAGCTAGGCCCTACCTGAGAGATCGTGGAAACATGGAGACACTCTGGGTCATCTGATTTGTTCCAATACTTTAACCTTCTAGCGACTTGTTGATTTGGGGTGCAGAGCACTAGTCAGTTGGGGATCCAAGATTTCTCACTCAGAAGTTCAAGGTTATCAAAACAGTCAGGACCTTAAAGGACAACATTATTAAGAGACAATAACAAAAATAAGGCACCCTCTTCCCATGAAATGAAAGGAAATAAGGTAGAAAGGCTACCATCCCTCATCATGTTTCCCCAGAGTACTTGCTTTCCTATTTATTATTAATTTTTTAGTTATCACACAAAATAACAGGTTTCATCTGGACATCTCTGATATAGCAGCATCTTACACAATGAAAGTTATTCAGCAGGAAGAAAACTTCCAGTCTCATTTCTCTATACCTAGCAACCAAAAAAAATTGGAAGACAAGAATATAGCTAAAGCTCACACTCTTGGCTGTCAGATAGGAAAGTAGAAGTCCTGATGTGAAACATTGGCAGAGTAATTAACCCAGAATGGAAATGAGAACCAAAAAAATGATGCTAAAATACCAGTGCCTGAAGGATAAATTAGAAGAAAAGGAAGGGCATGATGTAAACAATGAGGAAGAGGGCTTCAGGAGGATGGAAGAGGTTGGGTTGCAGCTCAAAGATCAACTTCTTCACTTGTGTTCTTTGGCTCTTAGGAAGAAGTCTCATGCTGTAGCCTTCGCTACCCTAGACTTACTGTGTGGATACTCCTGAGAGTCAAAAATGAGACCAAGACATCTTCTATCCTTGCTTTGAGTTGTTCTGATGAGAGCATTACAACCACATAAAAGCAAGCAAAAAATAGAGTGACTGAAATTAAATATTTGTTATTTATAAAACACCTGATTGTGAACTAGACAAAGTCACCGAAGTCTACTGATTAAAAGCAGCAAGCTACCGTTAAATTCATCTGTGATGATGGAGTTCAGAATAGTGGGTACCTTTCAGGGAACTAAGCTATTAGAGTTAATAAGTAATGCATTAGATTTGATAATAAATGTCATGGAAAACTGTCAAAACACAAAAATAGACTTCTATTTGCTAAAATAGAAACCGTACTGATGAGAACGTTTTTTTAAAAAAATCAAATACTGACAAATAAAACTAATAGAAGATATGCAAACAATTTGACAGAAAATTATAAAACATTACTGAATATATCACTAATTAGCTAAACAAAACTTCGTGTACCAGCACAGAAGAAAGCCAGGAAAGTTTGATTTGAGCTGTAAATAAAACGGGGAGGGAGATGTCTCATTGGTTAAGAGCACTTATTGTTCTTGCAGAGCACCTGGATTTGGTTCCCAGCACCTGCATGGTGATTCACAATCATCTGCAACTCCAATTCTGGAGGATCCATTGTCTTCTTCTAACATCCATGGGCACCAGTCAAGTGGTAAACATACACATGTACAAGCTAAACACTCACATACGTAAAATAAAATAAATAACCCAATTTTAAAATAAAAGTACAGGTCAGACACAAAGACCAAGTTTTGGTAAGTACTTCACGATCACATGTGTGCAAACAGGTTGATGAATCCATTGAACATAATACAGAACTGTATATGACAATTTACTCATCAGAAAGTTGACAGGAAGGGCCAATTGAATACCCATGCTGTAAAATCAGAATCTTGATTGCCATCTTCTCTCACACAGGAATATTTTTTTCCAAAGTACCTTGGAAAATATAATATGAAACAATAAAATTTTATGAGCACTGAGAACTCTCTATTTGAAGATAAGCAACATCTTCCTAACAAGGAACAAGAAGCAAAAAAAGAACCTGGCACTGGGATTGAGGTTTGTAATCCTATCATTTAGGAGGTTGAGGCAGAAGTATGGCAATAAATTCAAGGTTAACTTGGGCTACATAGTGAGTTTCAGATCAGCCTGGGTAAGATTGAGAAGATGGAGAAATGGAGACAGAGAGAAGGTGGAGAGGGACAGAGATAGAGAGGGCCAAGTTAAGAATTGAATGGTACTAAAATCAGATGAAATAATCTGCCCATCAAAAGATGGGTTGATGGGTATTTGTCATAATTTATTTGTTAATCTGAGTAGTGCAGGCATAGGTCATCTGCTTAGCAAGACTTCACCGAGATAGCACAGCATTTCTTTTGTTTGGTTCCCTATGTGAATGTTTAATTTGAATTTTAAAACACTTAACTAGGATAGCATACTAATTTTCTCTTCAACAATATGCATCAATAAATGGTAAAGTTTGGAACAGCAAGTAAACCATCATCCAACTGCGATGTACTGACATGACCCTGGCAACCAGGAGCTCTGGTTCTGATGAACATCTGTATATCCGCTGTACAGTTATGACACCATGTATTTCAGTAGATGGAGAGAGAGAAGCCAGGAAGGGCAGATGGACCAGTCTCCACTGTAGACAGAGTGTAAAGTCATGTTAGGATTCATTATACTTTCCCTAAAACCCATGACCATCTGGTGATGTCTAATGCCCAATAATCTATTATCATCCCTGAAGTATGTGCCAGCAGGTCAACACAGAAATCATGAATCTGAGCATTTCAGATGAACTTTTGAATTTTGTTTGTTTTATTTAGTTGACAATCTTTGACCAGCTTGTTTCTGTTTTGTAAAGTCTAAGACAATAATTTATTAGACTAATACTTTTGTAGACCTTCAGTTCAAGTTATAATTTCTCTAAGACCCAGAAATTGTTTTACATATAAAAGAACTGTCTATAAAGTACTATAGTTAATCCAAAGTATACTGCCAAATGTAAGAATTCCTTGTTCATCATCACCCTTTATAAACCTTGATTAGTCCATCAGAGGGAATCTATTGACCAAATCCTGACCAGTGCACGCTTAGGGAAACAAGCTTTTATTGGCAAACAGCCTGTCTTAATCACTGTTGTAATGCTGTGAAGAGACATGACAGCCAAGACAATTCTTCTAATAGAAAGCATTTAATTGGGGGCTTGCTTACAGTTTCAGAGTTATATCAAGGCAGGGAGCAGGACCTCAGGCAAGCAGGAGTTGGAACAGTAGCTGAGAGCTACATCCTGATCCATAGGCAGAGATAGAGAGAGACAGAGAAACAGACAGACAGACAGATATAGAGCGACAGATAGCACCTAAAGCACCTAGGCCTGACGTGGATTCTTGAAACCTCAAAGCCCATCCCCTAATGACACACCTCCTACAACAAGGCCACACCTACTCCAACAAGACCACACCTCCAAATCTTTCTAATCCCTTCAGTGAGTTCTACACCCTGGTGCCGAAGCATTCAATTATATGAATCTATGGGGGCCATTCTTATTTAACTCCCCACACAGCGGTACCCATTTGTTTACATACTGTGTTTGGCATCTATAATAGCAGAGTTGCATGACTGTGATAAATATCAATTTGAGTCTTGCTTGCTTGCTCTCAGCTAGCTTTCTAGCCCACAATGGGCTAGGTGTTCTTACATCAGTCAACACAACTCCTCATACACATGTCCACAAACTGACACAATTTAGGTAATTCCTCATTAAGACACTTTTTGGAGGTGATTCCGGGTTGTGTGAAGTTGACAAAGTTGACTATTACAAGAGCAGTACTGAAGTTGCTTGGTGAATTACCTGAAATTTACCAAGTTGGACCTTGTTTTACAACTGCATAGAAAAAAGCTCTTATTCTTAGAAGATACTTGTTGAATGTGGAGCAAAGAAGTTTTACTATTTGCAAGCAGCATTAAGATGGATCATCACAGAAAGAAAAGGACAAATCGAATGCAGCAAAATGCTAACTGGCGAATTTAAGGAAGTAGCACATGGGTTTTGATTATACTATTCTTGCAAGGTTTTTGTAGGTTTGACATTTTTTCAAAATAGATTTTTAGAGAAAGGTTTTTAAAAAGCAGATGTTGAATAATTTCCCTACTATATTTGGAGAAAGGATAGAAAAGGAAAGGCAAAGGCACTCCTTTTCCTTTTCTTTACTGAGATGCTTGTCAGTAGCATATTTATTTAGCTATTGACACATGGTTATAATCTCTCCTTCGTTACTTAGATATTCACATTCACACACATTTACATCCTTATTCCCTTCCTGTTTGTTTAGATATTCACATGGTTACGCCCCACCCCCTCTTTATTAAGTTTTATGTCAGATTTCTCAATGCTTCTTGTGCTAACTTATTCAATTCCCTATGCTACCTTTCCCCCAGGAAAACATTACACACAACACACATGAGTATACTTAAACTGCAAATGAACATCATCTCATTTAAATGTATTTTGAGGGTTTTTTCCATGTTATACTATACAAAATAAAAGAGAAGCAAACCAAACCCAAGAGCCCTTAAAACATGTCTATCTGATGTTATATCAGAAAGATGGTTCCATTAAATCTTGTAAGACTCATCCAGTTCTAGGCGGCAGTGGAGGATAACCATGGTGACAGTAGCTATGGCTGACATGTATACTCTGTGGCTGATTGATCCTCCTCCTATGGGTTAGAATAGATGCTGAACCTTAAATCTTGAAGTGTATTTGAGAACCCACACACAGCTATGAAAAAACAGAAGTGTTGTTTTCTCCACGTTCCTTGCAGTAATCTCTAGACACTGATGTGTCCTCCTACAAAGGAGAAAGATGTTCGGGAGATGTTCAGAGACAACTGCCTAGTTGAGTCGGCACCACTCATCAGAAAATACCCTGATTTCTACTTCTTAGAGCCACATCTGATGCTAAAAACTAGATAGACATCTCTTTCTAGTCCCTGAGTTTCAGCTCATTTCTATTGTTCACCAATCAAGCCATCTTGATTGGTGAAGGGATTATCAATAAACTAGCCCATCCTTTCCCCTGCCCCCGTTTTGTCCTTACATTCTTTTTTCTTCCTTCTTTCTCTTCCTTCTCTTTCCCTCTTCTCTTTTTTTCTTTGCAGTTGCTCTCTTCCTTCCAAGTCCCAGCCCCCATCCTATGATTTTCAGTGCACATTTTTCTCAACGTTAACAATTGGCGGAAGCCTAAACAACATTTATAGACAAGGTCAAGGTAAATTACTATACAGGTAAAGAAAAGAACAATGGTATAAAATGTTTTAAATAGAAACAGCATGGGAAAAAAGGAAAAAAAAACTTCCAAGTGAATTGTGAATCTAATAAGGATCAAATTGGTAGGTTCATGAACATGTCAAATGTGTCAGTATTTCAGAAAGACATACTCTGTCCTGGCCCCTGGTCTAATTGTAGCATTGGTAAGTGGGGCCATAGGGTCATCTTGATGACATAAATCATCTTGATGACAAATAATGTCAAGGATGAGCTACATTGCAGTTCTTATTCATGTTACAAATATGAAATGAGCAATAATCCTGATGATAACCATGACTTCAATGCAGGACTCAACAATAAAGATTTTTATCTGAGTCAAAAGAGTGAAAGTATCTCAAGCAAATTTGTTTCCTTATAAGATAAGTGGACAGTCCTGTATTGGTACAAATGTGTGAACTTTTGTAACTTTATGAATCTATTGTGCATCTAGAAAGATAAGACAATGACTAAAGACACCACCTGCATCCTTACTGATTCTGTAGTTACACCATAGGAAGAGTAAAGTGTTGGTTTAGGAAGTTGTTTCATGTAGCTTGGACCCTTGCCCATGGTAGGCATTTAATTTCATAGGAGTGAAATTAATGTGGAGAAGAGGCAAAGAGTGAAAGTATAAATGAATTAAGCAACAAATGCTGAGCTAATATCACATCTGGTGGCTTCAGAAAAAACATCCTCATTAATAAACTCAGAGCATCTTTAAGAGAATCTGTGACTATACAGACATCTGTGGCAGCAAGAGTAATGGCCTGAGGGGCATATAAAATGCATATATTGTGCCCAGTCTGTGGAAAAACAAAGCTGAGAAAGCTGTCAGTTCTGATACTGCCTGGAGCAAAACGGGATCCAAAATTTCAAACTCTCATCAGGTCAAATTTGGTGACTGAAACAACTGTTTAGGTTAGGTCCTTGTTGTTGACATGTCAAGGTGATGCTGTGTTCACACTCTGTACACGGGGCAGATGACATGAGAAACAGGAAACCAGACTTTCCCACATGTTGCCATTCCCTACAGGGCTGTCGTAGAGGTGACCCTTTGTTTATTTGATATAGTTTGTTATTTTACAGTGCCCTTTCTTCTTTGGGATAAAGTATGGATGTTTACAGCCCAAAGCATTTTTAAATAGTCTCCTGTGATAACTATCAGCAGTAGTTCACATTTTTCAGTTTGAGAGGTGTCTAATTTTTTTCCTCTTCTTTTTTTTTCCAGTTTCTTTGTCAAAGAAGCTGCCTGCATGTTCCAGGAAACTTTGTAATAAAAGCTACTGTATCATTGGCATTTGACTTCAGCAAGTTGCTATCAGATAGATGTGTTTTGCTGTGCCGCTATGGGGGCACCTGTCTCCCAGTGATAAGACTGAGGACTCCAAGCCTAAAGGGGCCACTTTTTGGCTTTGATTAATGATTTGCCCTCTCTGAAAGCTCTTTTCTCACCACAGACATTTGGGGGATGGAAGGAAAGAGGAAAATGGTAGAAACTACACTTTTGCGTTACTTGTTTTCAGAGAGGATTGTGAGGATGAAGTGTAACGGGTCTTGAAAATAAGAAAGAACCTTGCTAAATTTAATGAGGTTGATCTAATTGTTTAATGGTTTGCTATGGCTGATATATGAAGTGTCCCACCAAAAAGCTCTCACATCGAGGGTTTGGCTTTCATGACAACAGTGTCCAGAGGAGGGACTTTGAGAGACATGATAGTTTTAATGATCAATTAACATATTAACACAACAAAGAAACATCCCATCTGATTTGTCATTTGGAATATCCACGGGCATTGCCTTAAGTTAATCAGTGTAGAAAGACTCAGCCCACTGTGGGTGGTGTAAGACCTTAGGCAAAAGAGTACCTGACCTGTACCAATGGGAGATGGAGCTAAGCACAGCAAGGGAGCATGCACATATCTGTTTCTCTTTGTTTTGTTATTAACTATGGATATGACTTGCTGCTTCAAAACCTGTGGCTTCCCTGCGATGATGAGCTATAATCTCAATTTGTAAGATGAATAAACATTTTCCCCTAAAATGTTTTGGTGAGGTATTTAATCACAGCATAATAATAGAAATTAAGACAGGGGAAATGATTGGGACGTAAGGGCTACATGTAATTACATCCAATTAATCTTCCTGTCCCAAATGACTGTGAAGCACACACATCCTCTTAATCTATTGATGGCTTAAAATCTGAATGATTGAGATGTAATATAATTGTAGAAGGTGGGGCTTAGTTGAGCAAAGTGTGTCACTGGAAAGATGTACCATGGTTCTGGCTCCTTCTTGTGTTTCCCTGATTCATGTCCATCATCAGTTGAGTGGCTTTGACCTACCACATGCTTTCCACATATCTTTCATCAGGACCATGGCAATGGAATCAGCTGACCACAGCCTGTAACCCCTGACATCATGAGACAAAATAAATCCTCTTTCCCTCCTTCAAATTGCAGCTCCCAGGTCCTTTTCCACAGTGATGAAAGGTCTGACTAACACATTTCTCAGCCAAGCTATTTTCATCAAGACTTAATGTGGGGCTGAGAAGCAAACAGGCTTACCTCAGAAAGCCTCAGGCAGCCTGTCACTGAGTAGGTATGTTAGATCTCAGCTATCAAAGAGACTCTGCTTCAAGAGCCCCCCTGAATGTCACAGGAACTAGAGATCATGTTGACACCAAGTACTAGTCTCAGAAGTGACCATACCCATTTGCCCTGTGGAGACAAAGGAGACCTCAGAGAAATAAATAGGAAGGATGGAAGCAAAGTATCATGGGGCCCATATTTGAAAAGTTCTTTCCAATTTGATTGTATATTATCTTTATCTGTATATGTCTCCTAGTTTAACACCTCTTAGTTTGAATTCATTTTCTGTCATTTAAAACCAACAAGCCTGGATAAAGGAAGAGCCATGAATGCAGACCCAGGAACGTGTGCGGAGGTTAGGAAACAACTTTGGGGGTGAGCCCACTCTCTCCTTACATCTTTATGTGGGTTCTGGCAATTGAACTTGTGCCATAAGGTTTATACAACAAGTCCTTTTACCTGCTGAGTCCTAGCATGCACAAGTGATTCCATTAAAGCAGTTACATCTCCAGTAAAAACATTCCAATGATTGTCTCACTAAGAACAAGATGTGAAATTCATATGAGGGTCTCCGGGACCCTTCGTATTCTGATCTCTTGTTTCTCTAGCCTTGTAGCCATCACTGTCTTTTGCACATTCGCCTTTGTCTACACTGTCCTCCATGCTGTTTCAGTGACACACCAGATACCCCCTTGCTCTTGCAACCTATATGAGAGGAGCCTTTCCTAGATATCTGCATACCACTCCTAAACTTCTTCAATCTACTGTCAAACATCACCTTGTCCCAGGGGCCTGTGCAACCCACACCAACTACAACAACTCCTTTACCCACTTAAGTCTCTATTCTTCTCACCATGCCTCATCTGGATAATTTTGGTAACTGTTACCACTACTTATCACTTTAAAATTGTGCTTCTGTTTGTCTTGCTCATTAAGAGATTTTCAGATGAAGAAATCCCAGTCATTTACCCTGCTGCTGGATCATCAGCACCAAGGACAGCTCCTAGCAAACAGGTTGGAGGTGCACATTGCTGAACAGATACATCCTGGTACTTGCTTCAGAGAGTGAAGCTTTCTCAGTTTCTCCCTGGAAGACAGTGGGCAGGCAGCCAGCCTACCCAAGGGACAGTGGTGGCAATATTACTCAAAGACTGTCAATTAAGCACTGTTCTGTGTGCTTTGCAATTGTTAATTTACATAAGAACCACAAAACCAGTGTGCAGAAGACAGTGCTGGTCTCAACATCAGAGGAAGGGGTCAGACCATGGAAGGTCTGGGAGGCTTTGATGGAGATTTTAGGTTTTGTTTTTAGTGAGACAGTCTTTGGAATGTGTCAACGACAGATGTGATATTTAAAAGAATCATTTGATCAGCTGAGAGGGCTTGGCAGGTAACATCACTATGAAGAAGGCTCCTCTGGAGACTGAACATGTTTATTTCCCTCCCACCCAAGCCATACATGTTAAAATGAAATCCCAAAATACATGCTTGGGAAGAAGGAGTCTTTGGGATATCGTTGGGTCCTGAGGGTAGAGCCCTCAATGAGAGGCTTTAGTAAGAATTCTTTAAGAGAGGCCTAAAGTCACACCTACTTTTCCCATGTCATGCTGTAATGAGAAGACAAATGTCTGTGAGTCAGGAATGATCCTCTGTTGGAATTTTGACCTCTGTATCCTCAGTCTGTGGTATTCTTCTAGAGTACCTCAAACAGACCAAGACATCCCTGCTCTTATAACTATTCAAGGTTAGGAAAGTAACAGATTGGCTAAAACAAGTACTCAGTCACAAGATGACCTAGTTGCTCAGCTGAGGATTGAGCTCTGATGTCTTTGTCGTAACAGTGCTTCTCATGTTGTGATGAACTGTCTGACAAAGCAACTCAATGAAGACGGTGCTAATTTTGGTTCAGTTTGAGGGTGCAGTTCATCACGGCTAGGAAGGCACAGTAGAAGGAATGTGAGGCAGCTGGTCACATTACATCCACAGCCAGGAAGGTGAGCACTCAACTTACTTTCTCTCTCTTTTTCTACTGTTATTGAACTTGGACCTGAGTCATGATCCAGAAACAAGGAAGCCAGACAAGCATGGATGAAAAAGATGAAACCTGTCAAACCCTGCAATAAGTTTATTAAAATAAATAAATTTATTAGCTGCTTTTTTAGGCATTGGTCACAACTATGAAAAGCTGGTTGATACACACACACACACACACACACACACACACACATATATATATATATATATATTTCATGACACATTACATGCCCCCAAAATGTTTGTGATTAAGATATATAGTATTCCATGTTAGCTTCACCTCCTCCAGAGGCTTGCCTAAGCAGACCTCCCAGCCCATGCGAGGTGGATGAGTTCTTCATCTCCATAGAGCAGAGAGAAGGCGCTGTTCTCAGGAGAAAGTCCAGCTGGAGCTTATTGGTATTCCTCTACATCACACTGCTCATGGTCTGGCTCTGACATAAAGGGCAATGTCATTATAAACCAAGGGGCCCTGCTGGGGTAGGAAGTGTCAGCTGTTGTTTTCACTTGTTATCTAATTGCAGGGAGTTTTCCTGCTGTTCTCACCTTCCTGGTGAACATTTTAACTAATTGTCCTTTTCTTCCTCTCATTTGTGCCTTACAGTAGTTTATAGATGATACAGTAAATACAGTTGAAATGCAGCTCAATAAATGACAAATCCTGGAGTAGAGTGACATTTCTAGAAACCAGCCTCTAACCTTATAGTCACTGCAATTCCCAATTTCTTAGATAAGACAATATTATTCTAGGTGTTTCCACAATAATAACTCTGTAAATAAAAGTATTGGAATTCATTCCCTTGGTAACTTCATAAATTATTATTCTAATTCTTATGCCAAGAAATCGAATATGGTTGTTTGTATTTGGACATGCTTTTCCCTGTTGTATTTCTAGCTTCCTAAGCCATTTTCAGCTGATTTCCTAGGTGAGGACACAGCCTCCCCAGGCACCAGTCCTGACCCAAGTACTTTCCTAACACCTCCACACACACTATTCCCAGGATGGAACTGCTGCAGGCTGACCCTCAGCTCAAGGCTTGCCTCTGAGTAACAATTCACACTTTCAGGCACCCTGAGAGCCTGGTCCTAAATTTAATTAGTAATTTCCTGAGTGAAATGTAAAGTGCTTGGGAAAGCTTCTTCAGAAGCTCAAGAATTAGCTCTTAAATTGTTTCTCACTCTAAAATAGGTCTCAGAATACACACTGCAGACTTTTAAAGTTTTATCATCATTAATCTGCGAATGAATGAAGGTTATAATAGAGGAATAAGTTCATGAAGCAAATTTTCTGCACATGTCCCTTTGTACATTGAGAGTATCTGTTCCAGGGCTCCTACTTTCAATCATACCAAAATTGTGGATGCCTGAGTCAGATGGATAAAATGGTATTTGTGAACAACCCATGGATATCTTCCAGTGTCCTCCCCTAGGGAACTTGAAATGATGAGTACAGCATGAAATATATGTAAACATTACATTACGTTGTTTAGTGAATAAAGAATATATATGGGAATATATATTTGATACAGATTACATTTTAAAATATGGTATTTTCTCTCTGCAATCAGTCAAATCAGTGGATGTAACACCACAGATTTATAAGACCAGCTGTACTCAGAGCCACGTGAGGTCTATCTAGCATGCTCTCACGTCAGAGTGAGTCTCATGATCATCTGTAAAATGGAAGTGATGACACCTACTTCATTGTCACAAACAGATGCAGTCCTGTGTCTTTTTGCCCTTTTCTTCTTTTATCTCTACCCATACTGACTTGAGGACATGTAAAATAAACTGACAAGACACAGAGACACAAAAAAACACAATTTGTTAGTATATGCGCTCACTGTACCCATGGGAGTACTCAGTGGTGTGTGATGCGGCCATGCATAACTCTTGTGGGCAGTTAGAATGCAGGCTTGACAGCACCTTGAAAAAGAGTGATACATTTGAAAGAAGACAAATGAAAAGGGTTTAAATTTTTAGGGTAGTTACTTGAAGGAAAGTAACCTTAAGAGGGAAGCTAGTGGAAAATCATGATGATTTAGCAGTCTTCCCGGCAGGTTCACCTGGGCTTCGAATGTTATGTAGTCTTTCCCTCCATTAGCGTTTCTCCTGTTAGAGGGGAGAATATGGATGACTCCACAAATGCATCTCCTGTTCTTAGGCAAATGGTGTGGCGGGGGCGGGGAGGATGTGTGGGGAGAGCTCTTCTTGTTTTGTTACTAAACACTGTCCTGAGCTTCAAATAATCAATATGCCTAACTGGTATGATCTAGAGAGGTACATCCTGCCTTGTTACAGTGGGTAAAAGCATGCATGCAGTGGGATATCCTGGCTGAGGAGACAAACCCCCAAGTGGCCAGACTTTAGTCCTCCATGGGCCACTCAATGATGGCAGGGCCCTCAGGAAGTTATGTAAGCAACTTGTGGCTCTGTTTCTTCATCTATGCATCTGTGAAAGGGGGTGATGAAAATAAAGCATCATGACAGGGTATTGTGATGCCCACCTGTAAGGAGGCTGGCGATCAGGGTCATCTTGAGCTACATAGCAAGTTCAAGGCCAGTCTAAGCCAAATAAGACAGTGTCTCAAAATAAATCCATAAATAAATAGATAGATAAGTAAATAAAACCTCATATATACAAACCATTTGTGAGGGGGAATCAGAAAACTTTTAACCAATATTATCATACAAGTAATTGTTAAATGTGAACTCTATGATATTAATAATTAATTATGATTTAATTGGCATGATGATGTGATTTCAGAGATAATTTCAGGGGGGAAGTGAGTTGTATTCTTTTTCCTCCCCAAACAGGGATTAGAAAGAAAAACAATGTAGGAAAATCTCCTCAGCATCTTGTTTATGTGTTTACTTGTCAAGCAGATGGTGATTAAAATAATTTATGCTTTTTGAAAGTCTAACATATTGGTCAGTGACAATAACGGCACTGAAGATGTCTGCGTTCATTTCACTGCAGGCTGAAGGAAGCGAAGGGTCCACTGGCCAGGGACACACTGCTTCCTCAGGGAACTCATTTACTATTCAAATGTTGCATCTGCTCAGTTCCAGAGCCTCCTAGAAGTTGGCCTGAGAGCAGAAAAAAAATGATTCTGCAACTGAGCTTTATGGGTTTCCCAGTGATGGATGGTTCAATATTCCAATTTCTTTAGAGTCTTGAGAATTTGATTGTGGGTTTGGTAAGGGTGATCAAGCATGAGTGAAAAGACAGAAATATTTTCTCTTGGGCACTAATGGGAATGATTAAGAACAGCCAGGTGGGGGCTTCTGTGTGTGTACATTGTATATACTAGCTAGGCTTAATATATACTAATGTAGTACACATTTGAATATTTTTATAAATTTTTTTCACAGCAGCTATTGGAGGTCAAACAGCTGTCAGGAGTCAGTTCTTTCCTTCCACGGTACGGGTCCTGGAGATCAAACCTAGGCTGTCAGGCTTGGTGTAATAGACCTTTACCTACTAAGCCATCTTGATGCCCATAGGAAACATATAAAAATTTGTCTGGTGGTGGTAGGTAGTTGTGTGTGTTCCAGAACTTCCTACAAACATCAAAAGGTGTGACAGTAAAGTCCCTAATCTGAAATGGTATTGTATCTCATATAACTCAAGTGTTTCCTCCCACATGTTTTCAAATGCATTTAGATTCCTTACTCTACCTTATAATATGTTCATGCTATGCAAGTTCTAAGGGTATTTGTAAGAGGTTGTTGTAACATATTGTTTATGGCATGACATGGAAGATTAAAGTTTGGAATAGATAACTTCTTCATGAAAGTTTCAATACCAGTACTATCAAGTTTGTGGTTGCAGAAAATATAGATATGGAAGGCAAACAATAGTAGAAAAATTCAGCTAAGAAATAAAACTAACCTCATTAGAAGCTGGTGGTACAGTTTCAACTAGTGCTATTAGATATGTTGAGATCCCATGTTCAATGGTATATGAAGTCCTGTTCTCAAAGTTGAAAATCATAGAGGTCATGTTATAAGCCAGTGTGTTGTTATAGCTTCAAGAGGTTTGTTATGACTTTACTTCAATCTCATCTGGAAATAGACCCTTAAATAACCTACATCATTTTGGAAAGTTCCCACTTGGCTTGAGAAGCCATGGCTCTTTTAAAACTGAGCCAAGGTTGCAAACTGAAGAAGAATCACTATATGTATGCGGTAGACACCATGCTACATGTTGCATAGTGGTTCCCAGACTTAGAGGCCCAAACATATCTTGAGTCTCACTCACCCTTAGAAAGCATTCACTCCTGAATCCACACTGGTCTTGGAATACATTTCAGCCTCCAAATATCTAGCAGAAGCCTCACCCTAGACCTGACAAAAACTCTCCTCGGTAACCCATCCTACAAGGCAGTTTCCACCACTTCTGAAAAAACGGTATCACCAGCTGGGAACTACATGTCCCAACACATGGGCTTTGGAGGGCAGTTCACATTCAATTGTTGCAGGTAGTGTGACTGCAGAATTTCCCTCTTAACAGATAGCAGCTGTTTGCTTTGCTCACGGTGTCTAACCCTTCATACAACTAGACACTTATAGTGCTATGTTTAGGGCAAAGAATCAAAACTCAGAAAGCCAAATACAGTGTTGAGAACCTCTTTCTGTATTTATGATTGAAATCAGAAATTCCCTTAAGAGAGGTTGTAACCACTGAAGAAAGAGAAACACCTTCATCCCTGCAGGCCTTGACTCTTCCACTGGAACAAGCATGCATATTTCACTCTAGATTTATTATGTCTTCTTATCTTAGTAATCTGTCATCTTTAACTAGCATATTTTATTTCTTAAGGTTATAAACCTGATCACTTTGGAGTAAGTGAAAAGGTTTAGTAACAAGAGCCCTGAAAATGAATGTCAAAAGCAACTTGCCATCAAATAAAATGTGTCATCGTAAAATTTTATCTAGTATAAAATCAGAATACTCTTCAATTAATGTCTAATGAGATAGGCTAAAGGTTCATTGCAAACATAAAGATGTCCTGGGTATGTGACAATGCTGTATGCTGTTTTGCGGGTGATGCCAAAATTTCCCGTTACCTGTCTCTTCAGTGGAGGCAAAAGGGGCCAGTAAGGCAGTATTGAAAGGTAATTGCTCATTTCACTACCCAGATACTAAGCCCCTGTGGTAGACATGTATGAAGAACAAATTGGAGTGATGTATGTGGATGACAGTTTAGGGTAAACTTTGTGTCAACATATGAATATTATTCCAGCTTTTGACAGTTTGATGTATGTTGCCCACCATTAAAAATATTTGGGGCTAACCCTTTCATGATGAAGAAAACATGACAATGTTTGAGACTAGCTCCTGACACGTCACACATTCTTTTAGGATGGAAGATTTTCACTCTAATGCTAGATTACAATGAAATGAAAACATCATTATAAATGATCCTTTATACCACAGGAATGATTTGAAAAAAATCATGGGAAAAAGAAAGTGAGAGAGAATTAATTCACAAGGCAGCTAGATGTACTTCATAATGAGGTACATTATTAACTAAATTGTAGTTTGTGGTTGCTCCTTATTATGGCTTTTGATTCATTTACTTCTGGTTCATTTCCCTGTCATAAATTCTAGAGCCCCAGAGCTACTACAAATGCATTGCTGAATTGCTTTTTTTGCCACAATAACCTTTTATTTCACTGCTTAAGGCATATATTTTATGATGCTGGTTTATCTGGGATAATACCAGTAATTCTGATATAATGCAGGCTCAGTAGCTCTCAGTGAACATTCTCAATTTTGGACAACTTTCTACTCTCTCAAACCACCCATTTTCTTTATAATTTCTTTCTTTTTGTCACCTTCACTTCACTGGACACCACACTATTTTAAGGACAATGAAACGTCACTTAAAATTATACCCAGATAGGTATCACTCCTCCGTCTTCCCTCCTCCATCCCTTCCATGTACATATGATATTACTGACAGCCAACCATGTGATGCATACTCAGACACTGTGTTACATGGTAACCCTGACACTCTCTTCACCATCTGAGAAATCATAATTTGTTGGTGATAACACATCCTGCAAGATGCTATCATATACAAGTGATCACAGTTGACTGTGCAGATATAGGCCACGCAGACCTGTGTGGTGACAGGTTGGACTTTTTCCCCAAGTGTGAGCCACATGAGCCAGCAGAAGAAGTGAAAATGGAGAGAGAGGTGCTCTGGACAAGACCGTGGGGGAAATCAACTGCCCAGGAAGCTTATCCTAGGAAGTAGATGTCAGAAGGGTCCCAGACCAACTCTTAGCTTGCAAACCTACTTTTGTCTTTAAGTCAAGTGGCAAAGTCATGCCATTTGCTTAGTTTTATATAGTATTGCTTTAGGTTACAATGTTTACAATGCCAGAGACTACAAGACTCACAGTGTATAAATATTTACCCTCTAGTCCTTTACAAAAAAAGGGAGACCCTACTGAAGAACGTCCTTTACATCTGTGTTTCCCCGTGTGTTGGCATGTAAAGAAAATGATAGCATGTGAGCAGCAAAGTGGGTTAAACATAGATGCTGCTTGTGAGAGAAGATAGGACCAGAGGTATTTACAGTGCATCCTACCTGTACACTCTTCATGAGATGATAGTCAGTGTCCACTCAGAATATTAACACCCTTCTCTGCACTTCGGTTGGGAATTAAGCACCCCATTTAATGAGAATATGTTAACTACCTACTTCCATATGGAGTGTTTCAACTGGGGATGGGGGAGCATTGAAAAACACAAAAGTAATTTCCTTAGGAAAATCAGAGAGTACAAGAGTTACCAGCTAGTTAAAAAAATCAGTTAAGTAAAAATAAAAATTAACAGCTTCTACTTGAATAACATTCTGGCATGTTCTGACATGCCCTAATGTCATGGAGCTAGAGTAAACATGGTGGAGCAGATTCATTGGTAAGAAAGACTTCTTGAAATGACATCAGTGAAGCGCCAGTCTACCACTGAGTCATGTAGTAAGCCTCTCTTTCCCAAGTAGCCTGGGAGAAGATGCATCCATTCCTGCCAATTTATCCCAGAAGAGAGAAGAGGTGGATCTCTACAATGACAGAATTTTGTGACTTATTACTCCTAATTTTAATAGATCCAGAACTCTAGAAATGCAAAGTCTCTGTTTTCTGCTTGCAAACAATTTGCATAGGAGATTTCTTTTACTGTAGCTAGCTGGGGCTACCTGCTTGTCTTTGCAGTGTTTCACCACACAGTGCCAGAAACCTTGCCATTGAAGACTCCAGCTTTATGAATTTCTTATTTAACTGTAGACATCCCACTTCAGAAACACACTAAACCACTTTTATCTGGCATCCTATTGAAGCTTCATTCATTCATGAAAGATTTATTGGGCACATTCACTGTTCCAAGTGCCATGTTAAGCCCTGGGGACTCAGATACACATTCGATCGTCTCAACTGGGTTGAGAAATAGCTAAACCAGGCTCTGTGGGAATAAGATACAAGAAAGTTATAGGAGAGGGTGTGTGTGTGTGTGTGTGTGTGTGTGTGTGTGTGTGTGTGTGTGTGTGTGTGCACGTGCACCCCTGTGGGTGTGTTGGGACCAGTGGGGGCAATGACAGAAACTTTGAAAGAGAAGTGAAGGCAAGTGCAGAAAGCAATTTCTAATGACAATTTTCAGCCACTTCACATGCTTGCCTCATGCTGGGCTTGTAACCCAACTTCTCTTTATACCAAGTCACACACAAAAAAAATTTCCTACCATCTCCACTTCATGTACCTCCTTGAAGTATTCATACATTTATTTTAATTGTGTTCTCAGATGCCCAGTGTCTAGTTCCACACTTTCAGGAATCCAACAGCAACAGAAACAAAAGAAATGTCCTTAGGAGAGGCAGATGACACACCAAACTACTGTTGCAATAGCTGTCCTGCTCCTGGTGGCCCTGCAGCTTTGGAGGTACAATCCTGGGTGCTCATGACTATTATCATGTCTTTAAACTTTTATCACTGATGAAAATGAGCTGGCCCCCAAAACAGTGATCTATGAGGAAGTGATATTTTGATAGCTTTTTTCATAAACTTCAAGAATAATGTACCCAGGATACATTTTATCGAGGCCCTTTTAACGTTGTTCCTTTGCATTCTATTTCACTATCATGAGGCACACAGGACACATTCTGAGTGCCAACCCCTTTCTTCGTTAGGAGTAAATCTGGTGCCATATTCCTAGCAGGTGCAGTCCATTAAGACTAGATTGTTTTCAAGATTATTTACCTGACAAATGACTTCCATCATACCCTAGCAATATAGCCAATCCTTTATATCACTGCTTGGTTACAAAGACAGCAATTTAAAGACTTTGCCAGCACAGGAGATCATCCAGTTCAATGACTAAATTTATTCTATTAATAAGGCATAAACTAAAGCTTGTAAATGTCATCTGGTCTTAAACCCTAGCAGATATGATCAATTCCGATTAATTTGATGTGGTACATTGCCATATACCCAAGATGACAAAGAATTGTATGGCATTTACCTTTGTTTTTTCTCGCTCTTGTCCTACTTCCCAGAGCTCCTCAATCAACACTTGTTTTCCAGAACTTGCTTGTGTAACATTCAAATAGGTTCAACTAGGACTCTTGGAGAGTCTTCTACAGCATGTGCCAGGTACTGGTTCGGGCGCTTAGACTGTCACAATGCATAGAAAGTAAGGGTAGAAGTCTGGGGGAAATTTCTGCACGTGGGTAGCTAGATACTCTCTAACTGTATTCCTTCTCATTTCTTCTCTCCACTGCTCCCAGGCCTCTGTGCATCAAAGATAGACCTATGTGTGGATACTGCATTGGTCAGTTTTATATATCAACATAGGTGTGGTGTAACCAGTCATTGTGTCAAATACCGGTATACACATAGAGATCAATGAAAGTGTGGCTTTTTAAAAACATGTGATTGGCATTTCAACTAGTGGGCTTTAAGGCTTCCACAATATGAATTGTCTTCCTCCAACTAGATAAATGCTTAAGAGTAAAGACTGGAGGTTCCTATTTCTTTTTTTTTTTTTTTTTTTTTTTTTTTTTTACTAAAACATTCCATTCAGGCTCAGGATTTAACCAGAACTTACAAGTTCCAGAAAGCTCTTGAAACTTAGAAGATTCAAAAGTTCCCACACTTTCAAAGTTACACCCACAGTAAGAATTTCTGGGAAGAGAAAGTTTTCTGATTGGTGCAGAGGCCTGTAAATTGTAATTCAGGGGTGGGTCCAGGAGAGGCAGCCTTTGGGAGTCACCACCCATGCTGCTGCGGCTTTTGTGCAGTGTGGCTGCCTTTGAGTGGCTCGGACTCTGTGGTTAACCCCTCTCCCATATTCCTATAAGTAACCCTGGTAAACTCAGTACTTCACTGTGGTAGGCTGGGATGCAACTGCTTCGCTGGTATGCTGTCAGCGCCCTATGCGGGATAAACAGGCATTTGTTCTCATCTCCCCAAGTAAAGTCTCAAAACCAAAGAGGAAAGGGATTCTGCTGTAACAGTGCCTTTGAGACAGCAACATGGCTATGCCCTGGGTCTGCAGCCTCTCCAGATGGAGGCTCCAGGGTTGCCAGTTCTTCTTACCATATGAGCCAACTCCTAGGCAGAGAGGACTATATAGATGATAGAGGGTGTGTGTGTGTGTGTGTGTGTGTGTGTGTGTGTGTGTGTGTGTGTGTGTCTTCTATTAGCTGCTTCTATGGAAAATCCTGGCTAATACAGACTATATCCGTAATTTCTGAACTCAAGCTTCAGAACTGATTAACCCAATGAGAAGCACAGAAAAATGGTGAATGTAAGAAAAGACAGTAATATGTTTCCATGCTCCCTTCTTGTGGTGCCATGGGCTAGTAGTAACTAACTGTGTTTCTTCTACCCAAAGTTGTTTATGGCCCCTGCCCAGGGTCCCTTTGTTATGCTACTGTTACCTGATTCTCTGAATTCTGGTACCCACTCTGTCTTCTTTCTCTTTAGTCCTAAAGGAAGTAATGGTCCCTAATCTTATTTATGTGGGGATTTTATTTACCTTGTGGGTATCTTTAATCCCACCTACATGTACTGAAATAGTGTGTCCCCTGATTCCTCTAAATGTTTCATTTGTGTGTACTAGCAGTTTCCTATTGAGGCCCTGACATTGATTCATAAGCATTTAGCAAAACACTCTCTCCTCTCCTACTTTAATCAAAACTGGTGTGGTAGCACACGGCTCACTGGAATTCAATAAATGGCTTCGTTTTTTAAGATTGTCTATGAATTTTTAAGGGGGCGTTCTCTTCAGTATGAACTGAGTTTGTTTACAAGTATTCCTGTCTGTTTTTGACATGGAAGAATTGATTAATCACTCAGTCCAACCTTGGCCCAATTCAAATTTCACATGGAAAAAACTAAATGCAGAGAGGAGAAAGAACAAGTATTCTAGACTAGAGAAACCCAAAATTATTAGGGAGAATTTTATGATTCCACCTGTAACTTTGAAATATATTAGGGGGCAGGGAGATAGTTCAGCAAGTAAAAAGTGCTTTCTGTGCAAGCCTGGCCATTTGAGTTCAATGCCTGGAATCTACTTTAGAAAACCAGTTGCAGTGGTACACACATGTAATCCCAGGACTCCCATAACAATATGGGAGGTGGATATAGTAGAATCTCCTGGAATCTTGATGATCAGATCCTCTGGAATATACTCTCAAAGTAGAAGCAACAAGAGAGATCCTTCGTCAAGACAAGATGGAAGGAGAGAAGCAACTCACAAAACGTTGTCCTCTGTTTCCATGCATGCGCGCGCGCGCACACACACACACACACACACAGAGAGAGAGAGAGAGAGAGAGAGAGAGAGAGAGAGAGAGAGAGAGAGAGAGAGAGAGAACACATACACATATGTGTTCTGAACTGATTATGGGGGACCTCACTATTAAACTCCTTCCTGGAAGTATAGATCAGTAGTAGGGCTCTTGCCTAGTGTGTGCTTGAGTTCCATGCTCAGCATTGCAAAAAGTTAGTATTTATTTTGTAAATAAAAAGGAGCCCTCCACTGGAGAAGTCTTTCATTGGATACTTCAACACTGTACATTATTCGGTACTTAACTCCCACTCTGCTGACTTAATTCCCAGAACACAGGAGTAGACAGAATACAAGGCGAGCAAGGATCTCTACATCTACGCAAATGTTGACAGCTCCTTGCTGTGTGTGATGTTCAGTGTTAATTGTCTACTTGACAATTGAGAGTCCCCCAGAAGATAGGTCTCTGAGCGTGTCAGTAAGGGATTGTTTTAATTAGGTTAATTAAGTAGAGAAGAGCTAGCCTAAAAGTTGGCAGCAGCATTGCCTGGACTTGGGGTCCAGGGATACGTAAACTGGAGGAAGCAAGTTGATTCCTGAAGTTTGTCCCTCTCTCCTTCATGACGTGCCACCTCAAACTCCTGCCACCTGACCCCCAACATGACAGGCCACATATTGGATCAGGAACTGTGATCCAAAATCAACCCTTTCTCCCTTAAGTTGCCTTTGCCAGAGTGTTATATCCCAGAAATAAGGAAGGAAACTAAGACACTGTGATAAGACAATCCAAAGAAAAGGGGGCCTGTGGCTGTTTGTGAGTCAGGAAGACCACACAGTTGAGTACTAAGAATAAGCCCCTGCCTTTGATGATCTCAGGCTTTTTACCCAGAAAGAGAAGCTGTCCTGAGATGTACAGTGGCCCCACTTCTGAAAAATTGGGTAAGCCTATCCAAAATTGAAATGATTTCTAAATTCACATGGCTTTTAATACAATTCTCCTTATGGATATGTGCAGGAATTTGGTGTTGCACACTATGGACTTACAACTCAGTGAGACTTAAAGGCACATGGGTGGAAAGATGGCTCAGATAGCAAAATGATTGCTGAGGAGGCTTGAAGACTTGAGGTCAGGTCTTCAGCATTCACGTAAAAATCCAGGTGCTGGACCAGTGAGAGAGCTTATTGGGTAAAAGATGCTTGCCAGTAAGCCTGGCTGGATTTTGATCCCAGAATCCTCAGGGTGAAAGGTAAGAACCAAATTCTGCATTGTCCTCTGACTTGCACACACTTGAATCTACCTCCCCAACCCACACAAACGAAATCAACTGATAATTTTTTTAAAGCCAGATGTGGCCATGTACGTCTGTAATCCCCAGCACTGAAGGAACTGAGAAATAGCTCTCTGGTTAGTCAAACATCTGAGCCAAATTTATGATTTCCATATTCTGAAAGAAACAATCTAAAAAATGAAACCCCAGATATTGACCTCCACACACATGTGCATATACATCCACACACACAAACACATAAAAATATATACACAATACATGCCAAAGAAAGATCAAATGGTGATTCTTTGGAGGCCTATTAAAATCACCAGCTGCTGTCTGTGCTTGTCTACGAGTCTCTGCACGGCTGGTGCATCGTCCTGAGATATCCCTGCTGCCTTCCTGGATCCCAACCCTAGACATTGAAGTTGCAGAGCTCTGCTGAAAACCCCCTGAGCCTTGCAGTCCTCCCTCACCACAAAAGAGGGCTCCCTTTTGGCATCTCACAGGCTCCAGAGAAGGAGAGTTCATTTGGGTTTGTTTAGATAAGGCTAAGAATCCACCTGAGCTCTACAGCCACAGGCCACTGGCCTGCACTCAGCCATTCAGAGCTGGCTGGAAAGGGGCAGAAAATCCCATTGAGCTGGAAACAGGAGCTCTTCCCTTCCAGCCCGCCTCCGGGACCCAGCTATCCCTACCACTTCTTTTCTCTATACGGTTTCAAAGCTTGTGATTCTATTTTTAGTTAAATCATGCTCTGTCAGCTCTGATGTGTTTGTTTCCCAGACACCAGAGCAGAGGTGTAGTCCTAGTGTACCGTCAGTCAGTCACTGTCACAGACAGCAGCACCCAGAGTCCCTGGAGCTGACCCTGATCAGCACAGAGCATCCTCTGGTTTTCTTACCCCCAGGCTGCACAGGAAAAGTAGCAGCAAAGAGGCACTGTGCCCAACATGGTTTTCAAAAGGGCCAGATCCTGTGCAGTGCAGAAGGAATGAAGGAAGGAAGGCAGGAGGGTGGGGAAGGAGATGGAAGAGAGGGGAGAAGGAGGCCATATTTGCACACAATAACTTGACGAAATTTTATAAACAGCAAGCAACTGACTGCTCTGCAGGGAAAGGGGCTAGCAGAGGAAAAGCTTTTGCTATGTGCTGGTGGCGATCGCTAATGAGAGTATTACATTACATTTGTTAGACTCTCGTGTCGGGCATCTCAGAAAGAATCTTTTATGCCTTCACTCACTGAATGTTAATAGCCATTTAAATGCCATTTTTTCCTTCATTTAAAAGGGAGAAAGCTGAGACAAGGCTAAGACTGAAATACAAATAAAATCAGTCACGAGACTTTTCAGCTTCAATATTGCAAACTCTATACTGACTGAACCTGTTTAGACCTGTTTTAAAAGTAGAAAACCAGGGGTTACACTGTTAAAGAAACCTGACTTTCTCCCTCCACACACATATCAAATGCCAATAGTTTTTCAGACAGTGATGGGATTTTTATGCACATCCCCACCTCCAATTCTGGAATTCTGTCTAGCTTGAGTGTATGCTATCACAATTGTTCTGAGATCCTATGTGCAGCTGCTAGGATTCCTTGACCTTATCCACCACCTCTGGCTTTTAGAATCTTTCTACTCCTTCTTCTATGAAGATTCCCTAAGCCTTGGGAGATGGGTACAATTTGGATGCCCTATTCAGAACAGAACACTCTCTAGATAGATATAGTTATGCAGTATAGGTTTTCTTCCAGTGAGAGAACATCAGTCTATATAATGCCCATGTTCCATGCATAGCACCATCTAAGCTGTTAGATTTGATTGAAATCAGGTCTGTAACAATCTTAACAGGGGCTGGGAGATGTCTCATTTGGTAAGGTGCTTGCTGTGCCAGTGTGAGGACCTGAGTTTGATCCTCAGAATGCATGCAAAAGCAGGGTGTAGTATGCACATCAGTAATCCCAGTGTTAGGTAAGCAGAGAAGAGGCCCCATGGGGTTTATTAGTCACACATTCCAGACCAATCAATGAGGTTTGGTGTCTTAAAGAATAAGATGTGTACCAGTAGGAGAAGGTACTGGATATTGACTTCTGGCCTCTACACACACATGCATTCATACGCATGTGCACTTGCACACACATAAGAACACACATATGCACAAATTCTATCTCAAAAGTAGTGGTGTGTGGGACCTGTGATGTCGTCTTCTCTGGCTAGCTTCCTCCCACCTTACCCTTCCTGCTTTAAACCATAAGCAACAGTTCTGCAAGAACTTCAGCTTCACATTCACCACCACAGCCCCCTCATTCCCACCATTTCCAATTCCCATAATCTAACTTTCAGCCACTTTACAGCTGATTTACCAAGAGCCAGGGAAGGAAGCTTCTGGAAGAAGTTCATTACTCGTCATTACAGCAAAACTCCTAGGCAGGTAGAAGCCATGCTGTTTTTTCATACATCCAGTCCAAAAGCATTTACTGTTTTCTATTGTAAAGAATGAGAGGTCTCAAGGCTGCAAAGACGTGGGCATTTCAGTGAGAACAATATCCATAGCAAAAATGGGCATGTCAACCCAACATTTATGATTAAATGGCCCAGGGACTTTGAGTTAACTTGAGATGCTATAAATAAACCAAAATAAAATAGTTAAGTTTTCTTACAGAATCCCATAGGACCTAGTGGCTGCCTTGAGCCTTGAGGGGATAAAAATCACAGCAGGTAGAAATTCTATGTGGCATGTCTTCAGGAAAAGAGGTAAAGATCACAACAGATTCTCAAGCTACCCATGGCTCCAGTATGGGAACAGAGGTATAGAGAGAGTGAAAGTGATAGGTCTAATTATTTTCCAAGGTTGGGGTTATATGGAGTTGATCTGAACTGGTTGCAGTTTGAATGGATGAATCCAGTTAGCCATTCTTACAGGTCTGATGGTAGCTCTATTAGATCAAGGGCTTGGTTCCTATGTCCCACTCTTTTAGGTTTATGCCAACATAATGGGACTAAACTGCCCACAGTCACTGTGGTGGTTTCAGCGAGAATACCCCCATAGGCTCATAGATTTGAATACTTGGGCACCAGGGAGTAGCACTGTTCAAAGGAATTAGGAGCCGTGGCCTTGTAGGAGGAAGTGTGTCACTGGGAGTGCACTTTGAGGTTTCAAAAGGCCCATTCCAAGTTCAGAATCTCTTTCTACTGACTGCAGATCTGCATGTAGAACTCTCAGCAACTTCTCCAGCACCATGTCTACCTGTGTGCTGCCATGCTCTCTGCCGTGACAATGGACCAACCCTCTCAAACCTTAAGGACAACCCAACTAAATGCTTCCTTTTATGAGTCATTGTGGTCATGGTGTCTTTTCACAGCAACAGAACACCAACTATGATAGTCCCTCATCTTTTCGACACGCCTAGAACATCCCAGGCCAAACCATTTGCTGACCAAACTGCTGAAGACCCTACTCTTCCCCCTTCTCTCCTCATAGCAATCTTTGTCTATTATTGAAGGGGGAATCAGCAGAAAGAAAAAAACATGAAGTTCTGCTTTAATGAACAATTGCAATAATAATGGCATTTGCAAGCAGCCTCTCTCTCCCCTGACTTCTGTCATAGGGAGCCTCAGGGAACTAATAAACTCAGCAAATGTTACACAAAATGAAAACCAAATCAGACATCCCAAAGCTGTCAAATGAGGTCACTCTGGAAAGGGAACTCTGCACTTACACATACAAACCAGATATCAAAAACACCAAGAGGTAGAGCATTTTTGACTTACAAAGACAAGGAAAACCAGAAGAATTTGAGATGCTTATGGTTCTTAAAATCGAATCCATTTCCATGAGTTCTATTACCTGCAGGTTAGAATACAAACTGTCCCTTACAATTGAGAGGCAACAGAGTATTTAACCTTTCCAAAGCGTTTGTTGTTGTTGTTTTTAGAAACAGCCCTTATTTGGGATCCTCGACTTTTGACCAAAGGATGGAGGCTCAAGAAAATTACTTGAACAGTTGTCTGAGATTATATAACCCAATCATGATAAAGATCAGAGGGCACAAAGTCCTGCTATCTGTAGCCAACTATAATGGGAACCTGATAGGATTTTTTCCCCTGAAAAAAATGTTCATTTTGAGGAATGTACTAACCGTGTACCAGTCACTGTCTTAAATGTCTTTAGAGAATGATTCATGGAGCCTTCAAGATGCAGCAGGCTCAAGTGCTTAAGGTATCCCATCTGAGGAGGACCACAAGCTGAACTATACATTCTGATTCAAGAAATAACTTTGGTCGCTATCGCACTGGGATACCTTTTGGAGGCATTGGTCCTGCCATTGTTTAGCTTTAAAGTTAAATTCTACAAGCTTACAGCTAAGATCACAGTCCTTTACATACCCAACTTTACCATATCAAGCCTATGCTCTAGAAGCAACCACTTTTATGTCTTTGTGTTGGTTTTTCTTTAATGTTTATATTTAGAACCCTGTTTTAAACTAATATGTATATATACCTTTAAATTTTATTTGCATATACATTTAGTTATACATTTAGTTTTCAACCCAACTATTTAGTACTTGCTTGCCTCACCTATTGCTTTGTAAAAATCTACCCCTCTAACACAGAAGCTTAAAGAAAGAATCAAACGCTGCTGCTCCTCATGGTTCTGTGGTTTTGCTAAGCTCAGCTGGGCACCCCTAGATGACCCAGTGGGGTCCTTGTGTAGCTCTGTGCAGACTGAGGCTGCATTTGGAGCCCTCTTGAAGGTTTTGGTAATTATGAATCAATCACCTGTAGTGACTCAGATGCAGAAAGCTGGGATCCTGATGCTATTGAGTGATGTGTTTCCATGTGATCTCTGCAGTGTTGAGGTTTCAGGGTAAGTGGACTCCTTACATGACCGATGAAGCAGGAAACGCAAACCCTCTCAGGGAAACACGTAAATGGCACGATCTTTTAAATGTAGATTTATTTTAGTTATGTGTGTGCATATGTCCATAAAGGCTAGAAGGCATCAGATCCCTGAAGCTGGGTGATTGTCAGCTGCTAGACACAGGCTTTGGGGCTAAAGTTGAATCTTTTGAAAGAGCAGAAAGTGTTCTTAAGCACTGAACAATCTTCCCATCCCCTCTTTCTTGGTTTTTAAGTAGCATGCACCAATTGTACAAAGCAATACATTTCATTATGAGGTGTCTGTACATTTATACAATACATTTTGATCATATTCACTCCCTCCTAACCTCCTCTAATCCCTCTCTCTCTCTCCTTTAGCTAGTACTTGCTCCTACGCATATTTCCCTGTATATTTTAAACTCTATATTCTGAATATGACAGAAACCATGAGCCATTTGTCTTTCCGGCTGGTTTGTTTCACTTAGTAGTTGATTTCCAATTCTATTTTCCTAAAAATTATATAATTTTGTTCTTTGCTGTTGAATGAAACTCCATTGTGTGTGTATACTACATTTAACCTATTCATTGTAGATAAATATATGAGCTGATTTTATGACTATTGTGAACAGTGAATAAGGTGTCACGTGTGTCTACTATAGGTGGGATTAGATTCCTCCATGTGCTTGCCCTAGATCCTGTAGTACTTCTACTTCTACTTGTTTGGGGACCAACAGTACACATGCTCCTCCCTCTATCCTCAGGAACAGCACTGTCTGTTTCCTTGATGACAGCCATTATGACCATAGTGAGATGGAATCTCTGTGTAGTTCTGATTTACATATTTTTTGGTGATGTGGTCTTTTCTGATATGCCTAGACTGCTATTTCCACTGTGCTCTGTCAATAACAATCAGGCACTCAACTCAGATACAACAGCGGAAGCAGCTTCTTCCTCTTGATGTGATATTCTCAAAACAAAGCAAAACAGCTTGCAGGTGGAAGAAGTGATCGGGTTATGTCTGCACAATACCACTGCTACAGCCCTGTTATTGCAACCTGCACATCCACCTGTCCCATCTCTGTCTTCTCGGCATTCAGAATTGACATGGATGTGAGGAGCTCTCTATACCATGCAACATACCATCAACATCCTGTCAACTCTCTATCATGCCATTCTATTTTTCTGGAAGCTAATTACTAAAATTGTTTTCTTCCTTCTGTTTTTTTTTCATTTAAGTCCTATGTTCCTTTCACTAAAATTGTCACAGAGAATGGTCAGAAACATCAGGAGAGACAGCTGCCTGTCTTTCTCTTTTCAGAGATTATTCTGAGACATCATCCTCCTGCTGCAACGCAGCCCACTTGGGAGGGAGTTTCTTTCTTCTCTGAATGAACATCTCTTTCAGGTTTCTCTTTTCTAGCTGCTAGCTTTCCTTTCTCCTATGCTGAGCCATTTGTTTTAAGACATAAGGTCTTATCCCTGGAGAATGGGCTGTACTTAGAGTTTCCAGTGAGAGAGATTATTAAGCCAGTAGAAAGGAAATGGAACATCGTATTTAGCAGATAGACAGAAAAACACCATCAAAGCAAACGCTTAAAGCGTCCAATAGAGAGGACTGGAGTAGCCTGGTAGTGAGGACAAGCAAATGCAATACTGTCACATGGTGGCTTGCAACATCTAGGAGAAATCAACTGGGAAAGAAAAAAATCACACTGGAGTTTCTGATTGACATTTTCAGGCAGGTCAGAGCGGTCTCTCCATGGAGAGCGTCTAGTTTCCAATCCCCACTGTAAGCATTTTTATATCATCACATAAATAATAGAAACCTGTGTTGAAAATTGTTCACCATCTAGCTGTTCCCAAGGACACAGTGTATTTAATTACCACACATGCTTTCTGTTTTCCTGTCTCCTTGTCACAGGGCCAGGAGGCCAGTGGGCTCCTGAGCAAGGGACCTCAGAGGACACTTTAGACAAAGATGTCTGGGTCTGAAATGGGGGAGGTGTTATGCCACTTTCAGAACCAGTTTCTCCATGAACTTGCATTGCATGTGACAATTTACCAATGCATTCTTTGCTGCCTGTGGCTTCCTTTTAGTTGATCTATTCTTAATTATTAATCTCTTCATTTGATGAGAACGAGTGAGTAAGCAGTCAAGTTTCTGAGCCCTTGCCTACATGAAGATGAATTTCTTTCACATTCCCATTAACTTATCTAGACATTAGTTTCCAGGTGAGAAAAAAAATTTCCCCTCAGCATTTTGAAGCCATTGTGCTATTATCTTCTTGCTTCCGAAGCATTGCTGCGAACTCCACTGGCAAGGTGATATGCAATCCTGCCTCTTAGATTGACTTTCCCTCCTGCTCAGCTATATTCACAAATGGTGCCATGATCAGAATCATTTCATAGTCATTGCAGTAGAAATAGCATATGTCCTTGCATGTCTTTGATGATCACTGCCAACTACCACTATTCATTATTTTTTTTAATTTTCATATATTATACCTCCTTCTCTGCCTCTAATTTTTTTCTCCATGTTGCCACTTTATCTCTTTGAATATTAATCCTACTTTAAGGACAATATGATCCACTTGACCCCTGATTCAATCTTCCATTGATCTCTGAATTCTCCATCATCATATACATTTGCTCCCTACAAGCTTTCTTTTTCTCATACTCTTTGTACATTACTTTCTCCTTAATTATTGGAAGCAGTGCTTTCTCTGTCTTTTAAATAACTGTAGTTTTCTCCTTGTTTTTAAAAAATCATTCCTTCATTTTCTTTGTACTTTGTTTTATTGTTTTCTTTTTAGTTTCTTTCATGTTGAACTATTTCCTCAAGTCTAGTACACAGGAAATTTAATGATTGCTTCTCTGTGATTTAAAGGATTCTGGTTGTTTGGAGGTAGATGGAAGTCTATTGAAATGGCCATATTTTCTGGCTTTTTCCCCTTATCCACTGAAGAAAAGCCAAAAGTCATAAGCTTGATAGTCAGAATTTGGAATTGAGTGCAGAGGATGGCATATGGGATAGAAAACCTACTTTGTGGGTTTTATTAATCTCTTGGGTTTTAGAACTTTCTTCCAACCCTTTAGTGTTCTTGGTGCTCCAAGTTTTCAGGTCCTCTTGTGGGAATTTTATTCTTCCATAAATAAACTGCACACCTCCTACCAAGATGGAAGAGAAATATCTAGCTAGCAATATAGCTAATGTTAGTAGACTGAAAAGATTCTACTATTAATTGAAGAACTATAATTGTCCTTTTCTTTTTACCTCCCTTCCATCTTTCAGGAATTGATAGTGCCAGTCCTGATGTGACAATGTTCCTGTACCCTATTAGTGCCTGTGTGTTCATTTATGTGTTAGCTGCTTTGCTAAATTAAAGAGCAATGTTTATCTGGTTCTCTTTCCCCACATATTTTCTGGTATATTTTCCCATATATCCTGCTTTCTTTGTCCGTTTAATCATTTTTATTTATTACTCTATGCATGCTCAATAATTTAGAAGTATATGTGTTCAATCTTTTTATATATTTACCCCCAAAACTCTCTTTACCCTTCTTTTAACTTATAGAGAAGTTAAAACCCACAGAAGCCATGCTATCTGTCCAGACGTGTAACAAAGATAACTGGAGAAGCAGGCTATGGGACAGATGTTCTGATTTCCCTCAAAACTAAAATTATTGGCCATTGGGAACCGTACTCATCCAGACTTCAGATTTCACACCTCTGAACACCGTGTGAGTGCTTCATTCTCAGTTACAGAATTGTAGCCCTGGGTTAATGTATTGTAGGTTTCTTGTGTGATTTCATCAATAGAAGGTGCTTTGCATCTTCTAATAGGATTCCAAAGTCTCTACTTTATGTCTTATTCTGTATGCACCTCAGGAAGCATGAAAATCCCTTAGCATCATTGTCCAGAGTTAACCATAAAGAAAGTACCAGGGATGAGGCCTGTGACAGTGGGGGCTCTCTGAGCAAAGCCCTACTTGGGTTGGTCAGGATTTGGCACTGAGTATGTTATGTTCACTTTGCTGAAGGCTTTTGTTTTCCTCTTTATTTTTTGCTTGATAGGCCACTAGATTTGTTTTTGCTTTGATTTATTTTTCAGATCAAGCACATAGTTTACTTTCAGTGCAAGTGGAAATCATTTTAAATGGTGCCAGCTCAATGCACAACAGTTCCTCGTAAAGGTAAGAACCCGGTTGGAAAGACAAAGCACTGATGTGTCACCTGAGTGACATGCTCATAGACTAGTGGTGATAGTTAGTCAACCTAATGAAAAAGTGTCTCTTCCAGGAAGGTACTGATTGTTGCTGACTTTAATATGTGTCATGTAGGAAGAGGTGGATAATGGAATATGAAAAGCTCTAAACAGTGTTAGTTTTAAGGAGTAGAAGATACAAAGGCAACAAGAGATTTTTGCACAACAATTAGCTGTGGATGAAGGGCCAGTTAGCGCTTGACTCTGTTCAATAATATCTATTGCATAATATAATTACTTCTTAATTAACCTGCAAATTGAGAAGAGAAAAAGAAAAAAAATGTCCGAAGTTTTGATTTCTTTTCTGAATGCTGACTTTATTATGAGCATTCAGATATTGTTTTATGGCGGTAATGCACTGAAGTACCCCAGTTATACATCTCAGGGCGCAGGTCATCACCACCTGTCCCTCTTCACTTAAAGAAAATCACTCTTCTGACTTCTACAGCTTAGTCAATATATTCTTGAACTTCACGGCCATATTTTCACGCATCTTGTGTTGTTGTTTCTAGTTCCTTTTGCTCTCCAGTCTATGAAATTCACCCATTTTGTTGCACATATTATCACTTTCCTGAATTAATATTCATTACAAGAATATTCTGTAGTGTGTTTATTTTCCCCCACTGATAGAAAATTGAGTGGGCTCCCCAGCTAGTGGCATCATAGTAGCACTGATGTAAACGTGGTCGCACATAGACACTGTGTTTGCTCACTTCTCATGGCCACACATCTAGGAGTAGACAGACTGGTGAGTATGCATCAGTACGCCTTCAACTTTAGTAAATACTGTCAAAAATTTTACAGTGTGAAATTTACAGATGTGATTGCTATGCTCTTTCCATCTCTGCATTCATATATTTAAAAACCATCCCTTTCATTGACACTGCTTTATTAAATTTAAACTATGACTATTGACTGAAAGTACCTGGCTTTATCAAGTGAGGTGAAAAGTCTTGGCTGAGAGGTACTATCCATTCTGTCAGCTAAAGTCACATGTAGACCTTCCTACATGATGTTTGGGGGTTTTTTCCTTGAATGCTTTCTAAATCCATTTTCAATTTTTCTATTAATTTTGTGAAGTATACTTGAAGACTTTCAATCTGTGCTTTTTGTAGAATAGCCTTTGAGATGGACATACCAAGTCTAAATCACCATTTCTCAACAAGCAGCTTCTATTTATTTGGTCACTGAGGCAAAATTTTAGGTTGATTCAATTACAGGAAAGATTTCAGAAGAATTGCAATACATTGACCAAATGAAAGGCTGCAATTCAGCTCTGAATAGCCATATAGCATTCAATAGAACTTTTAAAATGTTAAAAGAAAATCATCCCTGCAGAAAGAGTTCTGTAGAGGGAAGAGCTACCCTGTTATCCTGGAGACATTACCTATTGCATTTGAGTTGCCATTTCTGTCATGAATATGGTCTATAAACCAGAATTTGACTCCAAAAGGAGACCAGCTCCTTTATTTTTCATTTAACTTGAATGGGATCATGAAAAGAGAACAATCATTTGAGGCAAATTGAAACTTTAAAACATCAGGTAGAAAAAACTTTTGGTAGAAATGAACCACTTTATCTCTTTTTAAAGCATATTTTATGTCATAGAAGGGTCACATAGATTATTTCTCTTGAAGGTATATTAATAACTGCAATTGTTCAAAAGAAAATTACATGGCAATATGAAAGTGTCACCAAGAAACGGGTCTAGCTGTGACTTTACAAAGGGTCAACTAAGTAAATAATGCAAAAGGACTGAGTTTTTGATTCTCTTTCATGTGTATGTGTATCAACTTGATTTAATCTTCACATAGTGGACACATATATCCATCTCCTAGAATAAAAGCATAGCAGCAAATTCATAAAAGACGTTCATCCAAATTAGATTTCTAATTCATTAATTAAAATAATTGTCACTTGAGCTGGAGAGATGATGCATGAACTAAGAGTGTCTACTACCTTTCTAAGGTACCCAAGCTGAGTTCTCAGCACCCATGGCAGAATACACACAACCTGTAACTCTAGCATCAAGAGATCTGATGTTCTCTTTTGCCATACAATGGCATTTAACTCACATGTGCATATGCACATACACACATGCATATACACTCACACTAAACAGATAGAATAGATAGATGATAGATAGATAGATAGATAGATAGATAGATAGATAGATAGATAGATGAATGGATAGATAGATATCTGAGTGCAGATGGAGCCTTGGCTCAGTGGTTAGGAGCACTCTTGCTCTTGTAGAGGACCTGGGTTTTGTTTCCAAAACCAGCATGTGTGCTTCAAACTGTCTATCACTCCAAGGGATCCAATGCACTCACTGACTTCTGTGGGAACCAGGTATGCACATATTGTGTGTACATAAATGCAAGCAAAGCATTCACAGGCATAAAAATAAAATCTAAGTATAACTGTTTTAATGTACATGCTAAGCAAGCACTCTTTCATGAAGCTACATCCTTAATCAAAATTATTTTTGAATATTTATTGTATATATTCATTGTACATGACATTGTGTCACATAAGGAAATTTTTACAAAAACATGCATAGAATATTGAGCATATCCCTTCTGAACTCTCCTACTCTCCCTTTCCTTCCCACATTCCCTCCTGTTAGCTACCTTTGCTCTCCTAGAAGTTTCACTTCTGCTTTCAACTTACATACACATACGCAATTTTATGTATTTTATAAAACTCACGAATGAGAAACAAAAGAAAGCATATAATATTTGTGTTTCTGCAAGTGATTTGATTTGTTCAATTCAGTTGTCTCCAGTCACATCCATTCTCCAGAGAGTAACACAATCCATTGAGTACGTCTTCTGACGTATTTTCTTTACCCATCACTTTATTGTTGAACACCTACTTTGGTTTGGTTCCATTACAGAGTGAACTGTTATGAACAGTATTGAAACAAATAAATACAGATATGCCAATGTATGTGTGTGACAATATCCACCAAAAATTTGTTAACCATATTATGTAATATAATTTGGAAAACACATGTATCATTCATATTGAACGAGAGGAATATGAAATGTAAGTATGATGATCACTTCATTCTTCTTTCACTGCCTATCCAAATTATTCTCCATGGTTACTTCCTCTTAATTGCTTTGGGAAAATCTAAAGTAAATTACATGAAATTTCTGGTAACTCTCAAAGAGTAGCAAAAGACTCCTTAAGTGCAAGCATGCACTTCTAAGACCAGCTGATATTTTAAAATATCTCAATAATATTGTTGAGCTACCTACTATAAAGGTTGCTCTAATGTCCACACTACCACCAGAGCACATGTGAACCTTCTCTCCCTATAACTAACTAGCTTTATGACACTCCACACTTTTTATCCTTATAAACTGTATTGGCCAAAACAAGTTTCCTTCTCCCTCTCCCTCCCTCCTTTCTCCCTCTCTCTCCCTCCCTTCTTCTTTCCTTCCTTCCTCCCTCTCTCCCTCCCTACCTTGCTCTCTCCCTCCTTCCCTCCCTCCAAGCTTCTTTGATTAAAGGCAGAAGTGCTTGTTCAAAATGAACATAGTTGCTACTCTTAGGGTGGGGGGAGTGCATATGAAAACTTCAAGAAAAAAGTCAAAACTGTCTAGAATAATTTCACTAAGGTTGACATCCCATTGCCTAATTCATTGAATGTTCTGGGGAATTAAACATCTTACTATCATGCTGCACATTTAGTTTAACAAGATATGCATGTCAATAAATAGGTGTTTGAAGCTTCATCATTATGGAAGTTGAACGTTGGTGTACAAATGTCTGCATGTATCATAACTCATTTAATCAATTTCCTATTGACTGGCAATTTATTTATAATTATATATATTTATTTATTTTTAAATTTAAATTAGAAACAAGGTTGCATCACATGTCAATTCCAGGTCCCTCTCCCTTTCCCTCCCCTCCGCCCGCGCCCTTGCACCAACCCCCCAATATCCCCTCATTTCCCCAGGGAGGGTGAAGCTCTCCATGGGGGTGTCCATAGTCTGTCATTTAATCCAAGGCAGGGCCTAGACCCTCCCCCAAGAGTTCAGGGTGAGAGTGCATCTCTCATTGTTGGATGGGAGCCCAAAGTTCATTTGTATACCTGAGATAAATACTGATCTACTACCTAAGGCTCAATAGATTACCTAGGCCTCCTCACTGACACCCACATTCAGGGGGTCTTGATCAGTCCCATGCTGAATTCCAGGCACCAGTCTGGGATTCAAGAGCTAACCCTTGTCAGGTCAGCTGTTTCTGGGGGTTAAACCAGCCCAGTCTTAATCCCTTTGGTCATCAGTCCTACTTCTCTGTCACTGGATTTCTTGAGTTCAGCTCAGTGCTTAGCTGTGGGAGTCTGCCTCTGTTTCCATCAGCCACTGAATGAAGGTTCTGTTTCCCAGACTCTCTAGCCATGGGATTGTAGGCTGGCACTCCCCAGATCTATGTCTAAAACCCAAATATGAGAGAGTACATGCCATGTTTCTCTTTTTGTGACTGGGTTACCTCGCTCAGGATGATTTCTTCTATTGCCATCCATTTGCCTGCAGGATTCCATTGTTTCTTTTTTCTGCTGAATAGTACTCCATTGTGTAAATTACTACAGTTAGCTCACATCTTTGGTCATCATCATTATTGCTATTACTTGTGACAGATGCTTGTGTTTCCTATGCTGGCCTCCAGTTCTCTAAATAGCTCAGGATGACCTTGATTTTCCTACTTCCTACTTCTGATTTTCCTACTTCCACCTCTGAGGCCATACATATCCATGGTCCTTTCTGCCCAACGTGTTTCCTGTACTTGGCTCTTTGGAAGTCGCTATTCATCTTTGTTTAGTCTGACTTCTGCTATTTTTATACCTAGATGGCTTGGAATATCACAACTCATTCCATGTGCCTGCTTGTTCCTGGGATGCATCCTTGCCTACATAACCAAGCACAGTCCCATGTTTTCTAAACTTTTTAAATACTGAATAAGTTGGTGAAACATTAACCTCCAGTACCCAACATCTTTCAATATTTCCTATCCAACTTCTCACTGATAATTTGGTTGTAATAAAAATAAGTAAATAAATAAGTCTCAGGATCTTTTATCCTAGAAGATCCATTTTAGATGAACAACATATGTTTATGAGATTTTTGGTTTTGTTTAGTTTTGTTTTTTGTAAAATGTGAAAAATAATATTTTAAGAGTATCTGTATAGAATCACTATTACTCCCCACTTTTCTTTCCTTCTTCTCCTGTTTCTCTTTATGATGGGAAGGACTGAAGTAATTGAGGGCTATTTGGGGACTTTATTAGCCAATTGATATGCATATTGCAATTAATGAGATGTAGTATATAGAGCCAGTTACCTACAGATGCAACTATGGTCCATTTAGGGATGGCTTCCAAAAGAATGCCTTATGTCCTAAGTTCAGGCTTACCTTAAATCATTTCACAGCAGACAGTGCCACAGGAAACCATGCTGTATGTTTGACATGTGAAGGGCCAGCACATTCACTAGAATGACTACAATTTAAAGGTACTGTTCAGACAATGTGACTTGGTACTGGGAGGATGCTGAACAGCTGTGTCTGATATTGTCACCAATTTGGAGAACTATCTGGAAGTATCTAGTATAGTTAAAACACACAGCAGGCATACATGCACACACAAATATACAACTAAGAAAATGCATAGTGAAACACAGTACTCCTTATGCTAGCTTTAAAACATAATAAAATAAATAAGACAAAACCAGGCACCTATGTTCTACCAGGACCATCCTAATAATTCAAGAAAATGAACAACTCTATCAAGAAAAGTATGTGCATGAAATATTTCTAGATGCTTTATTTTGAATAGTCCAAAACTGAAAATAAAATCAAGTGACCAAGTGATCATCAATTAGAGAAAGAAAAAAATGAGGTATAGCATGTTCAGACCATAGGAAATTACTCAATAATAAAAATGAACAAAAGTATGCATCCATGTACATGCACACACACACACACACACACACACACACACACACACACACACACACACACACACTGGTTTCCAAAAGCAAATGAAGCATGGCACAAAGTTTCAATGTACACAGGGGCTCTTTTCTTTTACAGAAAAAGAAAAGTTAATCCATGGTGACCTCATAGTGATGATGACAAGTGATAGTCGACTGGATTCTAGGGATTTTATTGACTGTAAATCACCATAATCGAGTTTTGTGGGGTGATCAGGGAGACGGGGAAAACTATAGTCTATGGAAAATTCTTGCAGTTATTAAAAGGGTAAATTTTTTTCAGGATGTCTGGGAACAATTAAAATTCCCCTCTGTCAGGAAATTCTTAAGCATGAAGCATGTATAATTATCAACGTACTGTGCTATCTAAAAAGTATGATAGAAATTATGAAAACTCTGCCAGGTGTGGTGGTGTATACTCCACTCAAGAGGCAGATACAGGAGGAGTTAGAGGCTAGTGTGGTTTACACAGTGAAACCTTACTTCAAGATCCAAAGACTGCAGGTACAAGCCAGTGGCAAGGTACATGCCCAGAATGTGTTAGAATCCCTGTTTCTAAGGTTGACTCTGAAGAAAAGCTATGAATTGCATGTTCATCTATACTTGTGTGTTTTAAGTGATTCGTGCTTCCAAACTCTCATTGCTTTTTAAGGAAAGAATAACTTTCTATTTTCATCTCAGAAAATGTCACTACTATAAAACTCTTGTGGTATAAAAAGGTGACTGAGGAATATACTGACAAAAATATGGGTATAACTATTGCTTTGAGCACTCAGTTAAAATGATGCTTTCTAAATTAGTGATATTTTATATTTACTAGCTTTAGAATTTGTAATTTGTTAATATTTTCTCACATCACATATCAACATTTGTCCATTGCTTTTCATTTGTGATTTTTTGATAAATGGGAGGTGGTGGGTCTTATGTATCCCAGACGGGCCTTGAGCTCCCTTCATAACCAAAAGTGACCTTGAACTTCTGATCTTCCTTGTTTCATCTTCCAGGTGTTAGGATTACAGTCGTGAACTACCACATCTGGCTGTTGCGATGCTAGGCATGAAAGACAGGGAAATACTCTCCTGACTAAGCTCCATCCCTATCCCCTCATGTGTGATTCTAAGTTGTTTTTACTATGTGGTCAAATGAGAACATTTGGTTTAGATTCCACCTCTGTCACTACCAAGTTCACCCTTCTATTGGAAACTTCAAAGTCACTTCACAACCAAGTACTCTTGTTCCTGCACACTTGCTGACCCCTTGGGTTCCCTTTCCTGGAGAATGTAGCTACCAAGCCCTACACTTGCTCAAACTATAAATTCAGACGCATGCCAAGTCTTTTGCTTCTGTTGCTCTTGCTAGCGGTACATTGTCACTCATCAGTCCACCTGGAAACTATTCTGAAATACCACTATGTCTACTTTTGTGACTCCTACTACAGTCTGTATTCTTGAGATGAAAATCTTCCCAGCTAACATGTCTATTTCCCCAGGTAAGTTATGCTGCTCTCCTCATTTTAGATGATCCTGAGAGTGGCTTCACATAGTGCTTATGACAATATCTGAACACTCACACCCTTCCTTCAGGACCTGCCTATGTAATCTGAGCCCTGCCTTCCTTTTCAAATTTCCCCTCCATTCCCTATATCCCTTGCTCTTTCTTTCAGGCATGTGTGTTGCTATTCTAACCTACTTAAGTATACATCTGACTTAGGGACTTTGCTTTTGTTTTCCTCTGACTAGAAGATTCTGTCCCTAGAAAACTACAATTGCTTCTCAAAGCACAAAGCAGGCACTCAAATGTCATTCTTTCAGAGTGGCCTGACTTCTACACTATCTAAAGAAGGACTTTGTCACACTGAGAGCTTGCTTGCTTGCTTTGACAGCTCTGACATGGCATTATACACTCAACTCTTTTTTCCCTGTCTAAGTAGAAGATAATCACCTGCAGGAAATTGGTCTATCTTCTGTAGTGCTATTTCTCTGTCACTTCAAGTCACCACTTAAGGGACATAGTGCAAAATTTGTGCTTTCTAAACATTTGTCAAATGATATTAGTCTTATTTAAAATTGCCTGGCACTCCCTGGACACATGAAATGCATACACATAATCAAAAAACAAGACAGTATTCAAAAGATTTACAACATAAGACAGGTCATAGGCCATATGGGAGAACCTACTAATACTACTTTGCTAAATGGACATAGTATTAAACTGACTCCCTGTGACGTATCATTATACCCAAAGATCAACGCATTTCTCAACACTCACCTGAGAAGCTTCTATTACAAAAATGATGATAATGAAGATAATTAGGAGACCTACAATTGGCCAATTTGCAGAGGATAAGACTTCACAGTGCTCAGCTCTAAATGGGATACCTATATTGCATCTCTTTCTGACAAGACCCAGAGGCAATTGCTGGAGAGGGGGTGGGAAGATTTTTAAGAACTAAAGGTGGTGGGCGATGGCAAGGAAAGAACATCTTCTGGATGCAGCAAGTCAGCCAAATCTATGAACTGACAGTGATTATGACTACCTGCACAAGACCCGTGTAAGCTCAAGACCGACCAACACAATTCCAGTATTGAAGGGGGAAGGAGGACGCAAAGTCCCACTGAAAGCTGAGGAGGTATTGGCATTTGACAAAAGCTAGAAAAGGGAAAGTCAGTTTTCTTTACAAGTGTATCCCCCGGTAGATGATCATGCTTTACTGGATGTGACACATCTAAGAATATATGGGCAGCAGAAATGGACTTGGTGGGTGAAAAAAGGAGAGGAGTTTAGGTGGTTAGGGAAAGAGAGGTGGACGGGAGGGGGTGTGCTATTGGGTAGATTAATACATTGTATGAAATTCTTCAGGAATTAATAAGATTTACAATATGATAGCATGACTCTTCATCTCTACTCCACAGACCTGTCTATAATTACTCTAAATGAGTTGGTTGTGTGGGGAAGGGATTGCATGACTTACTTTTCTCATTGGTATGACAAACGCAACATAAGGAATAAAGGGTTTATTTGGGCATATGGTTTGAGGTTAGCCTATCGTGCTAGAATGAATATAGCATTGGGATCTGGAGGCATCAGGCGACATGCATCTACAGTTGAAAAGTAATGAAAAATGAATGTCGGAGCTTGGTGCATTTCCATCATTTCATTGAGCTTGGAACCACAGCATGTGGAATGGTGCTGCATACGTTTGTGGTAGATATTCCCACCTCCATTAAGTAGGTCTAGGAACTCCATCACTGACATACCCATGGGCTGGTATTCTGTGACTCTAGACCTTGCCAGGTGACAACTAATAACAACTATCACAGGGGCCATTCTGTTAGAAAAGAATTGAATACACTGCAATTTGTGAATGGCACATGACACCAACAACAGCTACATTTAAGGTGATTTACACAATTCCAAAGTTTGATTAAGCCATTATATCAGATACTCTAAACACATGCTCTCTAGATGTGGTTTGATGTCATTATCTCTTCCACAGGTCATCAATACAAAGAAGATGAGGGAGGCGTGTTTTCTTCAGTTGTATTTTTAACATTTTTCCCATGTTAAACACTAAAATGTCGGGAGGTAGAGAAAAATACAACTCACTTGTCATTCTCTTATCTTAATCATTTCTAAGCAGTTTATAATCCCTCATATGTCAGTGTCAGTCTAGGCATTAGCAAGGTAGAGCTGATCTATCTTTCTTAACATCAGTAATTAGGTAATTAAATGAGAATGTAATATAAGGCCTGATCTACCTTAATTTTTTTTGTTTCACAATATTACAAACTAGACACAGACTGGCTTTGGGTAAAGCTTGACCCAGAAAAAGTAAGTAAAGCCCTGACACACCATCCTCAAAAACTTGATCTCTCTCTCTCTCTCTCTCTCTCTCTCTCTCTCTCTCTCTCTCTCTCTCTCTCTCTCTCTTTTCATCTCCTCTACCATAAGGCCAGTTTTACCCTGACCCACCTAAAAACAGATTTGTCATCCTCCCCATCCTCCAGGAGCTCCAATGTTTTTCACTTGATGAAGCCAAAACCAAAACAAATCAACAAAAAATTAAAAATAAACAACAAAATAGGCGATGGCAATAACAAACATCATGTCCATGCTGGGTCATACTCACCCACATCATACAACAAAGAAGGAACGAGAAGGAAAAGTCTTCCTTTGTTGCTGGAAATAAGAGGAAACTTCTTTAAGACTGCCCTGGCAAATATATCTAATTTGCCCTATTCTCAGACTTCATATTCCTGATCTAGTCACTCTACAAAAGGGAAGAAACACACTAACAGACTGAAAGCTGCCGAGTCTGTGGAGTTACAAACAGCTAGTTTCCAAAACAGCAGAAACTGGTTGTAGACAGCAAAGGGGTTTGATTTGTAGTTGGAGTCTACACTTCTGCTTAGCTCTACAGTCTTCTGGTCTAGACCCTCCTGATATTTGCTATGGTAAGTCAGAGGATCTTTAAGGGAATAAGTAAGGACTCAGGCAGCTTGAGTTATTTACTGTGATTTCATATTGAGCACAATATATTAGGGAATGCTTGTGCCTTCCTAACTCTTATCTCTCCTTTTCCCAGGTACTAGCCAGCTAGCTTGAGAACTAGGGAGCCTTTAGATTCTCTCCATGTTAAGCCTCATCTGTGAGCAGCACAAAGGGCTCGACTGGGAAAGAAGAGTTAATGTGACGTCACCACCTGTTACTGGAATTCCAGCATAATAACCTGCCCCTCTCCTACTAACTGTGGAAAGACCCCTAATTAAATAGTGAAGTCTCTCCTTGACAGGAATGCAGGCCTGCTTGCTTTCACCAGATGCAGCTATTCCTTTTGTGATAGGCTCTGCACTCTAATGTCTTGTTTTAGAAATCCCTCCCTAGATGATGTGTCTGACTTAGGTTCCTTGGTGATCTTTACACATCCTTCACAATTCTTTTGACTATGATAGAAACAATCTATGTAGCAAACAAATATTTTAATGACTTCATTCATTTGGAATACTTTTATGGTGGTAAGTACATCTTCTTAGAAGATTTTATACCCCTTGAATTGGAATAAAAAAGGCTGAGCCCATATTTGATACTGTCTCCACAACTATACATTTCTTTTGAGACCTCTGGTAGATCCACAAAGATGTAGATAGTGCCAAACCTTTTATACAAATATTGTGAAACAGAACTAAGGTCAACCTGATAACTGATGTGACTACTAAGTGATTGACAGGTAAATGGCATATGAAGTGTAAATACACTGAATAAAGGTATAGTTCATGTCCTTAGACAACTGGAACAATGTGATGTGAAATTTCATCATGCTCCTCAGAACACAATTTAAAACTGTTGAATTATTCACTTCTGGAACTTTCCATTTAAGATTTTCATAGAATGGTTGATCATGGGTAACTGAAACTGAGGAAAGCAAAACTATAAAATTCATCCTTATTCCATAGAATATATACCATTAAAGTGGGATCTTGATCCATAGATTTCATAAAACACAAGCATCTTTCAAACAATAAGCAATTTCATTTCCCATTAACAACGATAAAGAAAACAGGATGGGCCTGAGCTTGGGGTCTGCCACTGTGACTTCCATCCCAGTGGAGGGAGCCAATGCACCCAACCATCATAGTCTCCTGCTCTGTCCACAAGACTAAATCAACCAGGGCCTGTAACCAGGCTGCCCTCCTGTGCCTGGGGTCTACCACTGGTGCTTCCATCCATCCATCCTGGCAGGATACAAAGCACCCCAGCATCCTAGTCCATTTATCTAACCATGAGACCAGGCAGAGGAGAGCTACCATAATATTGGACTTGCCTACACCAACCTGAAGGGAACCCTGCTCCCATACCCACCAGGAGAGGAAGAGGCTCCTTCTGCACCCACTGGAAGAAGAAAAGGTAAGGATACAATATAAAAACGCACACAGCAACAGAAAAACCAATATGACACTGCTAGAGTTTAGAGATCCTACACCAACAAGACCTGAACATCCCAACACAAATGAAGCAGAAGAGAATGACACTAAATGCAACTTCATGAAAATGATAGACACCCTTAAAGAGGATATGAGACAATCCCTTAAAGAGATGGAAGATAAATAGGAAAAATAGATTCATCAACCAAGGAAAATTATAAGTTCAACAAATCCCTAGCACAAAATACCCAGGAAATATGGAACACCATGAAAAGACCAAACTTAACAATAATAGGTACAGAAGAAGGGGAAGGAACCCACCTCAAAAGGGCAGAAAACATATTCAATAAAATCATAGAAGAAAACTTTTCCAACCTAAAGAAAGACATGCAAATGAAAGTACAAGAAACTTACAGAACACCAACTAGAGTGGAACAGAAGAAAGTCCCCTCAACACATAATAATCAAGACCCCAAACATACAGAATAAAGGAAGAATATCAAGAACAGCTAAGGAAAAATGCCAAGTAACACATAAAGGCAAACTTACCAGAATTACACCTGACTTCTCCATGGAAACTCCGAAAGCCAGAAGGTCCTGGATAGATTTTCTATCAACACTAAGAGACCACAGATGCCAGCCCAGACTACAATAACCAGCAAAGCTGTCTATCACTATAGATGGAGAAAACAAGATATTCCATGACAAAACTACATTCAAGCAATACATATCCACTAACCTACCCCTACAGAAAGTTCTGGAAGGAAAACTCCAACCCAAGGAAGTTAACTACAACCAGAAAAACATAGGCAATAGATAATCCCCTTTACCAACAGGAAAAAAAACAACAGGTGGAAATCCACACACAATTACACCACCAACAACCATTCCAAAACAAACAAGAATGAGTAATCAATGATCATTACTATCCCTCAATATTAATGGTCTTAACTCACCCATAAAAAGACGCAGGCTAACAGAATGGTTTCGAAGACAAAATCCATCCTTCTGCTGCATACAAGAAACACACCTCAGATTCAAAGACAAAAGCTACTTCAGAGTTAAGAATTAGAAGATTTTCCAATCAAATGGACTGAAGAAACAAGCAGGGGTAGCAATGCTAATATCTATCAAATTCGACTTTAAACTGAAATCAATCAAAAGAGATGAAGGAGGTCATTTCATACTCAACACAGGAGAAATCGACCAAGATGAAGTCTCAATTCTAAACATCTATGTCCCAAATACAAAGGCGTCCACATTCATGAAAGAAACGTTACTAAAACTCAAATCACAAATAAAACCTCACACACTTACAGTGGGAGACTTCAACACCCCACTCTCACCATTATACAGGATTACCAGACAGAAATTTAACAAGGAAACAAAAGAACTAATTAAAGTTATGACCCAATTGGGTCTAACAGACATGTATCTATAGGACGTTCCTTCCAAACACAAAAGAATATACCTTCTTCTCAGTGCCACACGGAACCTTCTCAAAAATTAGCTACATACTTGACAACATTGCAAACCTCAACAGGTACAAAAAATTGGTATAATTCCATGTATCTTATCAGACCACTATACTCTAAAGTTAGAATTCAACAACAACACAAATTCAGAAACCCTGCAAACTCGTGGAAATTGAAGAATTCACAATTGAAGAATTCACCATTCCTGGATCAAAGAAGAAATAAAAAAATAAATTAAAATCTTCCTAGAATTCGATGAGAATGAATATACCCAAACCTGTGGGACACTTTGAAATCAGTGCTAGGAGGAAAGTTCATAGCACTAAGTGCCCACATGAAGAAACTGGAGAATACTCACACTAGAGAATTAACAGCATAACTGAAAGTTCTGGAACAAAAGGAAACAAACTCACCCCAGCAGAGAAGATTCCAGGAAATAATTAAATTGAGGGTTGAAATCAATAAAGTTGAAACTAGGAAAACAATACAAAGAACCAATGTAACAAAGAGTTGGTTCTTTGAAAAAATCAACAAGATAGACAAATTTTATCCAAAATTAACAAACGACAGAGTGTGAACATGCAAATTAACAAAATCAGAAATGAAAAGGGGGTCATAACAATAGACAGAGAGGAAATACAGAGAATCATCGGGTCATATTTTGAAAACCTATACCCCACAAAATTAGAAAATTTAAAGGAAATGGATAATTTTCTAGATATATATCACTTACCAAAATTAAACCAAGAACAGATAAGCAATTTAATTAGCCCTATAACACCTAAAGAAATAGAAGCAGTCGTCAAGTCTCTCAACCAAAAAATGCCCAGGGCCAAATGACCTCAGTACAGAATTTTACCAGAAATTCAAAGAACAGCTTATACCAATTCTCCTCAAAGCATTCCACACAATAGAAGCAAAAGGGTCTTTGCCAATTTCTTTTTATGAAGTTTCAATACCATTGTTACCCAAGCCACATAAAGACACAACTAAGAAAGAGAACTTCAGGCCAATATTCCTCATGAACATTGATGTAAAAATACTCAATAAAATACTGGCAGATCGATCCAAGAACACATCAGAAAAATCATCCACCATGATCAAGTAGGTTTCATTCCAGGGATGCAGGGATGGCCCAACATATGAAAATCCATCAGTGTAATCCACCATATGAACAAGATGAGAAACAAAAATCACATACTCATCTCACTAGATGCTGAAAAAGCCTTTGACAAAATCCAACACCCCTTCATAATTAAGGTCCTGGAGAGATCTGGACTACCAGGAACATACCTAAACATAATAAAATCTATATACAGCAAACCACCAGCCAGCATCAAACTGAATGGAGAGAAACTCAATGCTTTTCCTCTAAAATCAGGAACAAAACAAGGCTGTCCCCTCTCCCCATGCCTCTTCAATATTGTACTCGAAGTTCCAGCTAGAGCAATAAGAAAACAAAAGGAGATCAAAGGAATACAAATTGAAAAGGAAGAGGTCAAACGTTCACTATTTGCAGATGATATGATAGTTTACATAAGTGACTCAAAGAACTCTACCAGGGAACTCTTACATCTGATAAACACCTTCAGCAAAGTGGCAGGATACAAGATCAACTCAAGAAAATCAGTAGCCCTACTATATACAGATGATAAAAGGGCCGAGAAAGAAACCAGAGAAACATCACCCTTTTTCAATTGCCACAAATAACATAAAATACCTTGAGGTAACGCTAACTAAACAAGTGAAAGACCTATATTGCAAGAACTTTGAGTCATTAAAAAAAACACCAGAAAATGGAAAGACCGCCCATGCTCTTGGATATGTAGGATCAGTGTAATAAAAATGGCAATCCTGCCAAAAGCTATCTACAGACTCAATGCAATCCCCATCAAAATTCCAGCACAATTCTTCACAGACTGTGAAAGAACAATTCTCAACTTTATATGGAAAAACAAAAGATCCAGGATAGCCAAAACAACCCTGTTCAACAAGGCAACATCTGGAGGCATCATCCATCCCTGTCTTGAAGCTCTATTATAGAGCTATAGTCCGGAAAACAGCTTGGCATTGGCACAAAAATAAACAGGTAGACCAATGAAATGGGAATGAAAACCCTGAGATTAACTCACACACCTACAAACACCTGATTTTCAACAAAGAAGCTAAAATCATACAATGGAAAAAAGATAGCATCTTCAACAAATGGTGCTGGCATAACTGGATGCTGGCATGTAGAAGATTGCAGATAGATCCATGTCTATCACCATGCAACAAAACGTAAGTTCAAATTGATCAAAGACCTCAAAATAAATCCAGCCACACTGAACCTCTTAGAAGAGAAAGTGGGTGGTACCCTAGAACAAATTGGTACAGGAGATCACTTCCTGAAGGTAACACCAGTAACACAGACACTGAGATCGAAAATTAATAAATGGGACCTTGTGAAACTTAGAAGCTTTTGTAAGGCAAAGGACATAGTCAATAAGACAAAAAGGCAGCCCACAGAATGGAAAAATTTATTCACTAACCCCACATCTGACAGAGAGCTGATCTCCAAAATTTACAAAGAACTCAAGAAACAAGTCTCCAAAACACCAAAGGATCCATTTAAAAAATTGGCTTCAGAACTCAATAGAAAATTCTCAATAAAGGAGTCTAAAATCGCTCAACATCCTTAGCTATTAGGGAAATGCAAATCAAAACAACTCTGAGATATCATCTTACTCTTGTCAGAATGGCTAAAATAAAAAACACCAATGACAGCTTATGCTGGAGAGGATGTGGAGAAAGAGGAAGACTCCTCCATTGCTGGTGGTAGTGCAAACTTGTACAGCCACTTTGAAAATCAGTATGGAGATTCCTTAGGAAAATGAGAATCAGTGTACCACAAGACCCAGCAATTCCACTGTTAGACATACATCCAAAATATGCCCATTCATAACAAGCATGTCTGTTCCCCTATGTTCGTAACAGCACTATTTGTAATTGCCAGGTCGTGGAAGCAACCTAGATGGCCCCAAACTGAAGAGTGGCATTTGTACTGGCCTGTGTTTGGAGTTCTGACAGGACATGCCCTCAACTCCTGACACTAAGAAAACCACCTGTGCATCTTCACAATGTTCCCTTTTTAAAGGGCCCTAAACATCTTCCATCCCCCCTCTTTCTCCTGTCTCTCTCTCTCCTCTCTCCTGCTGCTCCTGTCCCCAAAGACTGGTTTCCCTCCTCTCCTTTTCCCTTTTTGTGATCCTTTTGCCTTATAAAAAAAACTTCTCCTTGAACTCTGTCACATAGTGTCTTTTGCACTGCTATTTTTTAAAAATTACAACAAAGGTGAGAGCAGATCTGGGAGAACTTGTGGGAGAGAGAAATGATTATGATAAAAATACATTAGATAAAATACTTGCTAGGCATGGTAGTGTGTGCCTTGAATCCCATCACTTGGGAGGCAAAGGCAGGCAGATCTCTGTGAATTTGAGATCAACCTGGTCGACAGAGCTATTCCAGGACAGCCAAGGCTGCATAGTGAAACCCTGACTTGAAAAATAAATAAATAAATAAACAAGCAAATAAATAATCCCAAAGCATCAATAAAAGTATTATTTAAAAAGAAAACAATATTGATTTTATCTAAACTCAATACAACACTATTTACAACATGACACAGATAAGTCTTAAATTATAACCAATATATAGATAGCATCATGTGAAGCTTGAAGGGGCAGTAAGTATTTCAGCTATTGGTGGTGCCAAAAGTGACAAATGGGGAAAACATCTGATTTGACATTTGGCCTCTCCAGGTTCACCTATGCAAATATGAACATGCACATGTGTACATGTACATAAACACACACACACACTTTCTTTAAAAAGGAAAAAACAGTTAAATTTGGTTGCAGTTAACCTGTCTTCATCCCCAAAGTTTGACCATCTTCTGTGAAGACTGAACACACCCTTCTGTCCTTGGGCTTTCGTGGTGACCTGACGTATGAAGCTTCCCCAGCATTTTCTCTGGTTAACATGTTTGCCTGAAATTGCTCATTGTTTTAGTACCATGATTTTGATACGCCACACCAATTCTGTATATTGAAAATGTAATCACCAAGGTGACAGCATTAGGAGGTAGAGCCTTCGGGAAGTGGTGTGATTTGAGTATGAACTTCCTCCATGGTTCCTTTGGGTCCCCAGCTGGTGATGCTACTTCTGGAGAGAGACGGAAGTTTACAAGGTAGGCCTTTGTTTGGAGAAATGGGTTAGGTTACTCAGGGGTGTATCACTGAAGGGTATGTGTCTTAGTCCCAGCCTCGTCACACTTCGTATCCACTCTACAGTGAACAAGCTCTCCCTTAGTGTAGCCCTGCCATCAGATGGTCTACCTCAAAAAAGACCCAGAAACGGGGAGCCAAATGACCATGGGCTGAACTCTCTGATACAGTGAGCCTAAATAAATCACTTTTTTAAAAAATTGTTTTTGTTACAGGGACACAGCCATAATTACCACAGAAAGTCATTTGTTCATCAAACAGTGCCATCCCCAGAGAGGTCACTTTTACTAAGGACCCTGGAGAGCTCCCTCACATTCGCTCTCACGTGAGGATACAGTGGGAAGGCACAATCTGTAATTGAAGAAATAGACCTTCACCAGCCACCAGACCCACTAATCTTGAGCTTCCCAGTCTCCAGAACCATGAGGAATAAACTTCGTGATAACAGCCTGGCCTGAGTAGGACAGCCATTCAGGTTTATTCCTTCACCACAGCTTTCCAGAGCCCTTGGCAGGTGACAACTTTATCCTTCTCCCTAGCTCTTTTCTCAACTTTTTGGCATGCTGCACATAAAATGGTGTTTATTTCAAGGTATTAAGTTTTATTATAACATCTCATTTTTGTCCCTAGGAGCTCTATTTATTCCTGTTCCCATTTCTATGTTCTATCATAAACATGATATTTATGACATGCTGTAAACATTGAACATGCTACGGCACAGTCATTACTTGCAGCCTTTTAAATGTGTGCTGATTGGAGAGTGATGTCTGTTTTCCTGTCTCCTAATGCTACTTCAACCTAGATAGTTCCCTGAGGTTTAGATCCACTTTAACACATGCACTGGGGGCTGGAGAGATGGCTTAGCAATTCAGATTGCTTGCTGCTCTTTCTGAGGCCTGCCTGGGTTCAATTCCCAACACCCATGTGGTAGATCACAACCATTTGTAATGATACTGTCAGTGGATCTAATGCTCTCTTTGGACCTCTGCCGACACCAAGTACTTATCAATACAAACATACTGGCAAAATACTCATACACATACAATAAGATTTCTAAAAAATCTAAAATAGAAAGAAATTAATTGATTGTTTGGGGTCTGACATGAATTGTAATTTGTCTCTTTTTAAAGTAATTGTTAATAGGTTCTGACAAATATTTTCATGCAAAATAATTAATTTTCGGGAACTATTGTACTAGACTGGGTGAGACAATCTACTCAATGTTCACAAAGTCCCCAATGCAGACAGTGAACTGGTGTGAGGTGATTTGGAGAAGCCAAAACCTCAAAGGTCCCAATAAAAGTAAGTGAGAGAAACATCTACTCACTGAGCCACTATAGAGATCTAGTTGTTGTGAGCAATAAATTAGGGAATAATTCTGATTGGAGCAAGAAAAATGAATTCATAATGAAGTCTAAACCATGAAACAAAAACAAAGTTCATTTGCATTTGAGTGCATATTGATGACATCGGAGATGCACTGATAACAGCAGTAGGGATCCTTGAAGTTGGTGAAAAGGGAATTTTGGTATGGTAACAGGTAGGGTAAGCAAGAATATAAGGAAAACATACTTCCTCACCAAGTTCTTGAATTCTGTTGAAATTATATGTTGTTGAACAAGAACTTACCATCTGTTGGCATTATTATATCTGTAAGAATAAGACTGAAATTTTTCTGAAAGTTTCATGAGTTTGAGGATGCCTTAATTATAGCACTTACATCTCATGGTAGGTAAAATTTCCTACCATGCTATACAGTGACATGTGTATTTGAAACAGAAAAACTAAGATAGATAGGCACTCCTTCAAGAAACTTAGTATCTTCTTGGAGAGGTCCATTAATATCAAGCAGTGAGTGCATAAATGCCATATAGAGAATGCATAAGATCCAAGAGTCCCCCAACACACACACACACACACACACACACACACACACACACACACACACACACACACACTAAAAACTTAGTGAAGAAGGAAAGTTTTAAAACATTGCTTACAAGAAGTGAGGATTTGATTAGGAAGTCAATAGAGGGTAACTTCTCTCTCCTTTATAGCTGTCTGCTACCCCTGACTGACAGCAACCATGTAGGGTACACTGTTGGGAGCATGAAGGTCCTTGTGCACACAGATCTCCAGGAAACTGGGGACTATTAAGCACCCAAGATTAGGGATGAAAGGGAAGGACATATAACCTGTTTTCCTATAAAGCTTGGAACTGGGAGTGATTGATAGCTGGGTGATCTGCACTGTCTTTTGTGCCAGGCAATATTATTTTCCTACAGCTAGGACCAGGGATGGCTAGTGATCTAAATGACCCTTACAAGCCAGTCCCCACTCAGCTCTCATAAACAGAGGTGGCTTACAACCCAGATAGCCTCTACACTATCTATATGATTGAGGCCAGACCAGACCCTTCTCTAGGCCCTTAAGCTAGTATAGATAGCCTGTCTCTAGAACCCATCTTCTTGAAAGAAATAACGTGTACCCTGAGTCAAGTTTCAATGTAATCATGCTTCCTTGTGCAGCAGTGGTTGTATTACAGCTGGAAACATTTTTCAAATTATACTGTATTTAAATCTGTTGTGAATAAACCACTTGAGACCAGACTCTGCCAAGTCTTGATTCAGGTTGATGAAGTCGATCTGAACTGAGTTTTCATCTCATCTTTTCACTGTTCCCTTCCCTGAATGGACACCTGCAGAGTCCTCCTCAGTACATAAGTGCTCTTATGTTTTCAGATCACTGGAAAATACAGTCATCCCTTACCACCCTTAAGACACCCAAGGACAACTATCTCATCATGCGTGTAGCTTGGATAATCAAATCTGTAGATGTTTAAATCCCTTAATGGCACAATATTTTCACAGAACTAACATATATCCTCCGATATATATATATAGGGTCATCTAGGCATTACTTATACTACAATGTAAACACTGTATAAATATCCATACTCTATTGTTTAGAGTATTATGTATTCCTCTCAGATGCAGTTGTATCTTTTGAGTATTTTGGATCTGCTAATCGGTGAAACCACAAATGCAGAATGCACAGGAGACTGGTGGCAGTATTACATCATTGCATCAGTTATCTACTAACTAAAGATCCAGACCATGCAGCAGAGCAATTAGTAAAGGCTGCTTCTCAAGGCTTTTGCAATACATTAACTCACAAACATTTTATTACTTCTGTCAACCCTCCAAGTTTTATGTGGTCATCAATTTCAACTCTGAAAGTAAGTCCACAATGTATGCCATAGTGTAATGATGAAAAACACATTACCTTATTCCCAGTGCTTATTATTAGTGACAATGCTCTGCTCAGTGATTCATCCTTGTTGTCCCTGAGCGCTCATAGTGATGATTATCTCTTTGTTGCAGGCATTGTTGATGGGCATGGTATTCTACTGAGTGCAATGTCTTCTGGTTATTATAATATGGCACGTATATAAACTCTCCATGGTTCATCCAATGTTATTCTTGCTCTGGAAATGACTTCTTGGGAAGCTGGAATGAAATTTTAATATCAGAAATGCTTTTGGTTAAACACAATGACTCATTCACAACACAGTAACCACATACAGCTATCATGCATACCTAGTTGGGAAAATGTGAAATTACCTACATTATTTTTTAAAGTCAATTTAAAAGCATCAGCCAAAGAAGTGAGACAGATTTTCACGAGGGTTTTGCAAGCTTTACCCACAGTTATAAAGACAGTCTTCCTGGAACTGCATACTCAACATTACACTCTTTTCCCCTCCCTGCCTATGTGGCCTGACTCATGTTTTGTGTCTTTATTCCATCATATCCATCTTCATTCTCTCCTAAATTCCTAAGTTACTGCCACTACCAACATCTCTTGAGATCTATGAAATAAGGTAGATGTTTTTGTTTTTTAAATCATTTAAAAAGGGTCCTATAGTCTTCACCTCTTCATATAGAGTACTGTGTACTGTGCGTGCCCAGCACGGAAGGCCAAATTCTTCCTTTAGGGAGCATGTATCTTGAGGACAGTGCTGATGAACACCGGATCTCAATAACTACCTTGGCAGCTTCCTTTTGAGCCCTGAACTTAATTCATGACTTGGTCCTGACTTTAGTTTCCAAACTATAAGTCAATTCTAAAATACCTAATGGCAACAAAAGATCAAGACTTCAAGGAAAGCAATGGGCATGGTCCTACTCTATCACCTACTGGCTGGAATTAAAAGGCCTCACTACATCAACAACTAGACAGCAATCTTGGACATCCTGTCCAAGGAATCGGTATCTCATAACTTATAATTTGATAGGAGGTGTCAAAACCCTCTCCCACACTAAAAGGCTAACATTTGAGGAGTGTGGAGAAACATGAAAACAAAATACTATTTATCTGAACTGTAGAAGTCTTGTTACTTAATCTGTGTGGTTCTGGGAGGTAGAAGGACCACCTGACTCTGTTGCATATTTTATATTTCAAAAGAAATTTAACCAAGAACACAGTGGTATAGATCTGGAAGCCTGTAACTTAGTAGGCCTGGGCAAAGAGAGTTGTAAGTTCAAAGCCAGCCTAAGCTACAAATTGGGACCGTGTCTCAAAAATAGTGAAATAAACACCAACATTTTTCCTTAATAACATATGTAAGAGTGTTAAATGAAATTTCAGAATTTAGACTCCTGTGGCTGCCATATTATTTGTGTGAGAAACTCTGGGAGAGGGGCAAAAAGACTTGGGGAAGAAATTAGACACGAGTTGAAGACTAACAAGACTGAGTGGTTACTCTGAGGAGCCGAGTGAGTCCACAGAGAAGTCATGACATGTTATTGAACAGGTTCAAAGGGCTGTGGGGAAGAGCTCAGAGATACTCAGAGGCTCCTCTGTGCAGGAAAAAGCACCTGCCTGAGTCCTGATGTTAAGAAATACCCATCAAGGGAGTAGCTGTGTTATGACACAACTCAATTCCCAATACATAGTCTCTGTTCTGATTCAGGAAACCCGTAAAGAAATTGGGAGGGGGTATTTAACACTCAATTGGACATTAGTGAGTATTTATATGAGGAAAATGGAAACCAAGATCACTGATGATCCAAGGTCATCTGAAGAGTACCAGTCAATTCCAAGTGAAGAAATACGGCAGCCAGTATTCTCACTCAGCCTGCATACTACAGACCCTTTCTCATGACCCTTCACAAAGGACTCCAAGAATCACACTTGATCTCCAAACCCTATTAAGCAGAAATTACTAGCCACTGATTTGGCAGTGTTTAAGAACATCTTCAAGCAATGTTTTCTTAAAGTGTTTTAGACTAAATTGATACAACCTCAGGGGTTTGAATTGGCTAATGTCTTTGAGTAAATAACTGTCTTTAAGGATAAATTCAGGAACTTGCTTCTATTGTGTAAGTAAAAAGAAGTTGAAGAAAGAGGAAGAAATATAAAGAGGGAAGACAGAGAGTCAGCAAGGTATCCTGAGAACATGCCAGCTCTAAGAGGTCCAGGGTTCCAAAGTTTGAAAACATTAGGTGGATTCCCTTCCCTTGGCAAGATGACACAGTGATTTACATGTACTGTACCAAGCTGGGAAAACCCAGAGGGGGGAGGGAGGGAGGGAGGGAGGGAGGGAGGGAGGGAGGGAGGGATGGAAGGAGAGCAAGAGAGAGCCAAAGGAGTTTCAGAGCCCATATTTCCTATCAAATTCAGAACAAATTGGTACCCAGACATAATTTTTACTGGGTCTCTTCTGAGAGATATGAGACTGGAATTTCATTTTCCAATTACCTTGAACTCACCTAGGAGATGTTGCAATGAACTTCTGAGTCCCAGGGACACCAAGTGTCATCAGTTCCACTCCAGAAGTCTTTGTTAATTCTAAGAAACACTCTGAACTGTGTTGGGTCTGTCTGTCTGTTGTCTGTCTGTCTAGTTTTCAGCTCTTTATCACCCTTGGCTGAGATTCTGAACAAAACTGAGCTTAACTGAAGAGAGTGGCACAACCAGGCTGTCAGGTTTTCATAAAATAGGAATATTAATGTCTGGAATTGCTCACACCACTGCACCCCAAAACTATACACTTGGAAATATTTGTGTTCCCAAAGGTAAGCGGCCCTGTCCTCCAGATGCCTGTGTCATTCTCAACTGAATTCCTGGTGTCAGTAGCTGAGCCCAGGTTTTCATCCTAAAGTCCCCACACAGAAGTCCTCCTGTGCTGCCTTTGTTCAATGTTATGATCCTGGGGTAAGCAGGGTTCTTTAGAAGAACAACATCACTGAAATACACATATATATTTTCAAAGGGTATTACCAGATTTGCCTACACAGTAGAGGCTGGGCAACCCAACGATAGCTGATGTAACCTGGAGGGTGAAAGAACATGGTAGCTGCTCAGTCCAAGATGCTAGAAGCCTAGTGAGTCACAATCTGGTTCTGAATGTCTGGCAGCTCCTCAGAGAGCTGATTTTTGACTTCCCAGTGGAATGTCCTAGAGGCTGGTGCCTCATACCAGCAGAGGGTCCTGCACCAATTGACACACTCGGTGCGAGCAGTTAGCTCATGAACCCTAACTGTGTTTGGGCTTCTTTATAGCTAGACCCATAGGATAAGGGAGTGCTATGTACCCCTGTTAATGTCCCCTGGGAAAGCCCTCACAGACACACATAAAAATATACTTTGTTGGTGATTTTAAACCCTGTCAAGTTGACATGAGGACCAGTCATCACAGATTTTCAACCTTGTTTTAAATTTAGCAAAATGATGACCGTTCTAACTAAGGGGCAGAGAATGAACACTTTAAAAGTGCCTAATAGTTTAGGACATTTCTGGACATACATTCTTGCTGACCCAGGGACATTTACTTGTTAGTTCCTATACAACTGCATATTTCTGGACATAACTTCCACCATCGGATTTTCCACAATTAAACCTGGAAAATAAGCAGTTATGTTAGACCCATTCATTTACTTTGATGACAATCTTTGTCTGAGATTGAGAATCCTAGAAAATACATGGAAACAGTACAAAATAGCAGAAACTAGACTTTAAGTGTGGTGTATAATATCACAATGATTGAGGGATGCAGTACTGTGAAAGGCAGTTTGTGTGTGGCAAATATTTGAGACTCTTTCAATAAATTCTACAGTTAGCTCATGAACAGACTCTCAAATGTACTTACTATAATTGAAATTTTCAAGAATTATAAACATTTGTAACATTTTATGCACTGGAAAAATCTATATTTTAGGCATTTCCTGAGGCACTTGAAGCCCACACACTGACCCCCTTGTCCATTTATTTTGGTTATTGGCTTTAATGTCATCTTGACACAGTCTAAAATCACCTGGAAAGACCATCTTAATGAGGCATTTTCTATATCAGTTTAGCCCATGAGCATGTTATATGAGGGATATCATGATTGCGTTAATTAATGTGGGGAGACCCACACCCTGTGGGCAGAACCATTCCCAAGGAAGGGGATTCTGAGCTGTGGAAGAGTAGAGAAATTGAGATGAGCATTAATTCATCCTCCCCCTTTTCAAGACAGGGTTTCTCTATGTAGCTTTGAAGCCTGTCCTGGAACTCTCTCTGTAGACCAGGCTGGCCTTGAACTTACAGAGATCCTCTGTTTCTGCTTCCTAAGTCCTGGGGTTAAAGGCATGTTCCACCACTGCCTGGTCCTTATCTCTTTCTTAACTACAGTTATGATGTGACCAGTTACTGCAAGTTCCTGCCTCTTTGAATTCCCTAAAATGGTAGTCTGTAATCTGAAATTGTGAGCCAAATAAACCCCTCCTTACTTAAGTTGTTTTCATTGAAGTGTTTAACCAATACAACAGGAACATCATCAAGACAAGTAGAAAGTCAACAAAGACAAAGCTTTCTGAAAATATCACTTAGTTCTTTTGTGAACATTATGAATGAATCAGTGACCTAAGGCTTCTTTTGCTTTACCTGGAGAGAACTTATAAGTAGACAACATCTTGTTTCTCAAGGTGTTTGGCTGCAGGAGGAAGCAGCAATAGACAGACTAAAGCTGTAGCAACTGACACTCTCTAATTCTATAGCCCCATGACACCCATTGGTATTGGGATCCTTGACTTTTGACAACCAGTGTTATAGCCCTCCGTCTGGGGTCCAAGACCCTTAGGCCCTAAGATCTGACAGCTCTATAGGAAATTTTTAATGAGTAGGGCTTTCAGGTTTTCTTCTCTGGCACCTTGAAATATTTTATCATAATCTTACTCATATGCTGTCTCTTATTCTCTCTTCCTCTTTATCTTCCTCATTCTCTTCGCCCCCCCTCCTCCTTCTACTGCTATGATTCAGAGTTTTTACCTCTTTTGGAACTGTACACTGGAACCAAAATGTGAGCCTGATCACCCACACTATCTCTGAAACTGTGTATAGTGGGCTACTGAGAAACTAGGTACCACACATGGTAGGATCACTCATGCCAAGACCCTCACTGCCACTGACAGAATCATCAGGTGGGTCCATTGTCACTTCCTTAACTGTCAAGCTACAATTGTGCTGCCATCACTGTCACCTCCAGGACTGTGCACAGAAGCTAGAATGTAAGGCTTGGGATGCAAATGGGCTATTTGATTGACAGACAGATGTTGGTGATTGGACATCAGGCAGAGGTTAGGGTACCACTGTACAGCTGCTCCTTTAGCTGTCAGCTGCTGCCAGCACTGCAGTTGCCACTTCAAGTTCTAGCTCAGTCTGCACCAGTGAAAGTAGGCAAGAAAAGACCAATCAAGAGAAGCCTTTATTGTCTTGGGGGTATGAACCTGTCACAATACATAAGTAGAGATCATAGAAAAACTAGGGATGTCATTCCTCTCTTTCTAGCTTGCTTGAAATGGGTTGTCTCTTGGTTTTCACTATTGTGTATATTAAGCTATCTGGCCTGCAGAGTTTCAGGGATTCTCCTGTCTCCTGTCCCTTAACTACTACTAAAGCAACAGTGGAATTACAGACATGTATATTCTTAGGTTCAGATTCTACATGGGTTCTAGGAGCCTACCCTCTGGCTATTAGGCATGAGGACCAAGCCCTTCATGTACTGAGCCATTTCCCCAGCCCAAAGTTTGTCTTTTGTATCTGTCACTGCCCTGTCTCCTAACAGGACTCAACAGCGGTTATGCTGCTACACCATCAGGGGAAGTGCTTATTTTCCAGTCAAGACAAAAATGACTTCAGGGTCAGCTAGAGTTCGCTAAGTCTTGGGGCCTTGGAAAATATCCTGCAACTATTTCACCAGCCTTGACTGGGACTGTTCCTTTAAGATCAGAGCAACCAGCTGCAACCTTCATGTAGTTGTCTCATGATGTCGGTGGATTGTTCACGATGCCTTCACGATGCCTGGTGCTGGCACAAAAGCAGTCAGGCTAACTATCAGACTTATAGTTCTTTTGCTTAAGGCTGTCAGGGCAGCAAGGGATAATCCAGCAGCTGCTAATTATGGACCCAACTTGTCCCATCCCCAACATCTCTGCTTATGTACAGGAAAACAAGTATCAGAAAGATGCTCACCATTTTCAGTAAGATAACTTTTAACAAACTTTAATGATTCTGGAACAGTGCACACACAGTCCCTAGGGAAAGTGGTTACTTCCTTACCTATCTTATGGGTATAATGTATTATACAACCAATGCAGATAAGGTCTGAATAGAAACTGTTTAACTCGGCACAATGTCTTCTAAGAAAAAAAACCACACTGTCCAAGCCTAGTAACAGAATATTGACAATAACTGTTCTTTGTATTAGTTCATTTGGTAAAGTCAATAGCATGGTACCTTAAAATATCAAAAACAAGTGCATAAATACAATATTAAAAGGCTCAAAAGCACAAAAGGTAAGCCATGAAGGACAATATTAAACACAAGTTCATAGGTATTTCTTTAAAACGGAAAGTCTAATACTTTAAAACCAAGAAACTGCAAAATTCCTAAGGATTACAATAGTTGGCTCCCCCCAAAACAAATTCAACAGCATGACAAAATGTTGGTAGGTTTTATAGACAGTTCCTTTCATTTACAGTGTAAGGTGAAGCTGAGTACTAAAGAAAAGCTGATTCCCTGATTTCTAGCTGTATGTTGCTACCAAATTTCATATCTTTCTAATGGAGACCATCTGCTTTCTTCATTTACATAGGAAGTCTTTGGAGACATGACAGAATTTACTCGCTTTAATTTTTGCACATCTCTCTTTCTCTCAGTATAGCATGCTTTCCAAACATGCCCCTGAGCATCAAGTCCTCTGAAATACTTCTAAACTGCATGGCTGCTAAGATTCTTAGAGAAATACTCAGGTTATGATAAAATCTTTGAGTACAGATTTGAGTGGAGTGCATTAATTTGGTAAATATTTGCTTATTCCAGTGACTAGAAAGCAGAACTAAAATTCCCTCGTGTCTTCCATAATATTCTGATATGCACAAACTAATACATGGGTATCTGAATTTGACCATCTATTTATTTATCTTTTCCAATGATGCTTATGCCTTCTAGATCAATTTATGTATTTGTATTCATGTGCATTTGTTTATTTGGGTAAGTGTACAGAGTATGAGAGCATGCATGTGTGAGTGTGTGCATGCATGCGTGTGTATATATGTGTGTGTCCTAAGTTGAACTTGGGGTGTCATTCCTCAAGAACCATTCTCCTTTGTTGTTGAGACATGGTCTCTCACTGGGCCAGAGCTCACCCAATAGACTAGGCTGACACCTAGGAATTCATCTGCCTCCCCATCCCCAGTTCTGGGATTGTGAGGACATACCACCATGTTAATTTTTTACATGAATTCTGGAGATTTAACTTGGATCTTCATGCTTGCATAGCAAGTCCTTTGCCAACTGAGCTTCCCCCAGCCCCCACTTCCTCCATTCCCATGTATTTAGTTAGCAGCACTTTGTTTCATGTTAAACAACTTCCTATGAGACACAGCAAGTGGCAAAGGCTACTCCATCTTTTGCTTGTCTAGGAATGTCTTCCTGTCTCTCTTATTTCCAAAGGAGAGCTTTATTAGGTAAACAGTTGTGGTTGGCAGAGTTATGGAGGTTGCTCTCTTAGACTTGTTTTTCTCTTACATCACTTATTCCATTCCCTGGTTGCAAGAGTTCTGGAGAGAAATCTGCTCTAATCCGAAAGTGACTCTTTTATATGTGCTATGCTAACATTTGAATGTTAAAAGCAAACCTTCCTGTCCTCAGGGGACTAGCAGTTCAGATGTCAGACATAAGACAGCAAATGTGGAATTTAGAGCAGTAGATGAGCAGCATTAAGAAAATGGCACAATTACATAGAGTAAACCAGGGATCACACAGGGTTGAGGCACTGGGAGAACCTTCCAGAACAGTGTAGAAATTGGCCACTCTTTACAGTAAACAAATGAATTAGCTGAATCTAGATAAAATATATTGATTATACTTACCACAATAACAGAGATTTTGAAATTTGTTTTTTAATTATTCAATTTTACTTTATGAGTATAGGTACTTTCCTGTTGGCTTTACGGACGCTGTAACGATACGCGACACACAATTACTGAAAATAAGGCTAAGTATTTTATATAGAAAATTACTCACAAGATACCAAACCCCGAGAAGCCCAGCAGATCTCAGCTAGCGACTGGACCGGAAGCCGAACTCCAGGAAAAGAGAGCGAGACTTCCTGTGCGCTGTCTTTTATGCCTTCCCCCCCGTAACGCCCCTAGCCATGCCCAAAAGTGGGCCTGGCTAGTGACGTAGTTCCGCCTACGTACGTATACGTCTTTACGTCCAGCCGTATACGTCTTTAGTCCTGCCTAAAGTGGGTGTGGTTAGCGGTGTGGTAAACCGCCCTTTTATTACCGCATCTGTATGCGCCTCTAGTAAGTCACATGTTTAATGGCGGCATAGACTTAGTAAGTCACGTGTTTAATGGCGGCATCAGACTTCCTCCTACACTTTCCCACATGATATACACATATATAGTACCTGGTGACCAAGAGGCTAGAACAGAGCATCGAGCATTGGATTCCCTGGAAATGGAGTTGAAGATGGTTGTGAACCGCCATACAGGTGGGAACTGAACTGGGGACCTTTGGGAGAGCAGCCAGTGCTCCCAACTCCAGAACTATCCCTTCAGCCCTTAAACTTTATTTTTTTATTCATGTTTGTCACGCCAGCTTGTATTGCTGATGGCAGCTCTATCTGCCCACACAAATCAAAGTTTAGGAGCTAGGAAATCAAATTTAGAACAAAAGCAGTCTTACACTTGTTCAGTAGTTTCCTATAACAAACACAACAGAAAAAAAAAAATGGGGAAAGACCTGAACTGCGTGGTGCACATTTGACCCTATTCGATTAACAATTTTTCCTCTCCCAAGTAATGCTAAATAGCTTTGGAAATAAAATAATGATCTAAGTCCTTTTAAATTTCAATTATCAATTATATTAATGACTAATTAACATGCTCTCTTACTATTTGGGCTCTGGGTCTTTGGCACCCAGTTGAGATAAAATTACTTTTATTGCTGTGATGTCACTTTATGATAACAGGTGCAAGGGTTTAAACGCCTGTCTCATTCACACTAAAGTATATCACCCAATAAATGAGGAATCACCGGAAATGGATCTAAATAGAGGAATTCAAGAACAGTCTTGACACATTCATATGGCTTAAAGATGGGAGAAGAAGTAGGTGCAGTCTCTGTGGCCACTCACCTTTGGGATGTAAGTTCATGCAGGTTATTTTGATTTTTGACCCAGATTTGACTGCAGAAGCTGGTCTCATCAGGATATGGATTGTAACTAAGTCAGGAAGGTTTCTGTGTGGACTCCCTGTTTCAGGAGCCAGATGTATTTTCTAATTGATTTCAAAGACAAACATGGTTTAAACACACTGCAGTTATTTAATTAGAACATTTGTATCAGGGCTAGGAAGCTGTTCGTACAGTGCTTCTTGTACAAGTATGAGGTCCTGACTAAGGATTCCTTGCACCACTGTGAAAAGCCAAGCACAGAGGCACATGTCCATAGCAGTGCGGAGGCAAAGACAAGAGAACCCTCAGAATGCACTGTCCACCCAGCTTTGCGGAATCTGGATTCATCGAGAGTATATGCAAAAACTAAGGTGGAAAGATACCTAGCACAGACCTCTAGCCTTCATATGCAAACACACATGCATGTGCAGATATGCAGAGACATGTTCACACACACAAACACAAAAGCACAAATATATATGTATATATACATATATATATATATATATATATATATATATTCCTGTGAGTTCTTTTACCAGGTTTACCACAAAATGGAAGTATATTAAAACACACACACACACACACACACACACACACACACACACTAGAAGCAAGACTGTCAAGCAAGATTTTAGATGGTGTTTCCCTTTCTTTTCCTCCTCTTCTGTCTTCTTATATTTGACTCTTGGACAGCAGCAGCAGCAGCATACATCCCCACCTGACTTGATCTGAAGGAATGAGACTTCACCTTGCTGGACTCTCAACACCTAACACAACCTATATTCCCAAACTCTAAGGCAGAAGTTCTTCCAGGGCTTCAACAATCTGTGGAAAGAAAGCCACATCTGTAACGATTCAGGCCTTATATTGGCCTGTCCCTATCACCTGGCAGAATGCACTCAGGCGGTACCCTGGTCAGCCCAGGGTTCCATGATTTCATAGTCTTCACGCCGGTGCAAAGGACCCCTTTAAAAGAGAGACCCCTGCCCTCTTATGCTCTCTTCTCATACCGCTCTCTTATGTTTGCCTGGCTCCTCTCTTTCCCACTCTTTTTCTTGCTGTTCCCCTGGGACACACAGGACTTTTCCTGTCTCCCTCTTATCTCTCTGCCTCTTTGTCTCTTTACCTCTTTTCTCCCACCCCCGGACCCCGTTCCCTTTCGAATAAAACTTCCCACTTAAGCTCTGTCTGCCTGGCATGTTTGTCCCTCTGCCCCGGTCACCCTACCTGTCATGGAATTCACCAAAGTCCCCCACGCAAGGGTCCCTTCATGCTTTATCATACCCTTGGTAGTTGGTAACAGCATCAGAAGGACTTACAGGATACTGTTTTTAGTAGGTTAGAGTTTTAGTCACGTGAGCTGGGGTACTAATGAGGCAAGGAGACACTTAAAGCGATGGTTGCAGCTACTGTTGGTACATTGCAAAGCTTACTTTGAAGCCACTGGTCTTTCAATAGAATCCTTTATTCTTGTCATCCCTACTCATATGACAGCTTGGAATGTCACTGCTCCCTTTCTGCTAGGAAGTATTCTTGCATGATAGTGGTAGTACATTTAAAAGTAAGCCACCACATTTATTCTTATAATGATGTCATGTCATCCCTTACATATCAGTAATGACATTGCCTTTTGAAATCAGAGGAGACAAATCCATGAGAATTCTAATTATGCCTTTTTAATGAAATGGCATTTGTATGGGTTTGTTGTGCTCTCATGGCCACAGAGTCTCAATCCTTCCCCTTTATGGAATGAAGCAGCCTTCGATTCTCACAGGCGTCTCCTTGCTGGAAAGATGCTTGCATGAAAGGAAAAACAGTGTGAATGAGAATTCTGTCCTAGTTCCAGCACAATACTGGAATATTCTCTATGGAGTGCTGTCTAATTAATACAGATTTCAATTTACATTCATTATATGCAAGTAAAGCATTAACTCCGACTTTAATTTTATATGAGTACAAAAGGCACAGGCAAACTCAGTTTTACAAACTAGAGTTATTATATAACCCCCCTAGTAGTAAGAGTTTCAATTAAACAATTCAAGCTATCTTTAAAATGATGGTTTGAATATATATGTGTGTGTGTGTGTGTGTGTGTGAGAGAGAGAGAGAGAGAGAGAGAGAGAGAGAGAGAGATTCAGTAAATGCAGCTTTCTGATTCATTAAAGTATGAGGAAAATACAGTTGAGCTTCCATTAGCTATAGCTATAAAATGGGAAAGGGATAAGCAGGGACTTCTAACCTCTTGCCTCTCTTTCTCACAGCCTTTTCTTCACTAATGATACATTTTCCTCTATTTCCCCATCTTTAATTCCATCCACTCCAGTCAAACAAACCCTTTAGGTTACATTTCATCCTGTCTCCATGCAGCATCTCAGTTTCTCAAGGTCCAAACTTTAAATTTGTAGGGAGAAAAGGGTGGGGAGGGAGTGCCAGCTGTCTTAGCTTCCCCTCTGGCTGATATTTTCTTTCCATGGTGATGGAGCCAATCATAGAAAACAAACATACCAGCTCAGCCTCTCGTAGAAGCAGTGGATGCAAGACAAGCAGAAGTAGGATCACTTAGAAGGAGGAGCAGAAGCCAGCACAAGCCTACTGGCAATTTCAGTCAAGCCACAGTGACCATCCGAAACTAGTGTTAAGTGGGTCCACTGTGCCCTGTAATTGTCAGCCATTCCCAACTGCCTATGGCAGTATCAGTTTTCTTCAGTTGAAGGATTCTCAGAGAGGAATGGCAGCCAGACTTCTTTCTAACCCTCTGTCAGGAGCTGGGGAAGAGGCGTTTGCTCCTTAAGGCAATGGCCACCATTGCACTGTGTGCAACCACTTCCTAAAAGACAGCTGGCAGTGTATGGAACCACCCACCACAGCTACCCTTGCACACTGACCAATAATAATTACCTAAAAGACCCAGACTCCCTGAATATGGGTGTCAGTGAGGAGGCCTAGGTAGTTAGTATTTAACCCTAGTGTACAAATAGACTTGGAGTGCCCATCCCACAATGAGTGATGCTCTCTCAGCCTGGACTCTTGGAGGATGGCCTACCTGCCTTGGATGAAATGACAGACTCTGGAGAAGCACCATGGAGGGCCCCACCCTCCCTGGGGATCAGAGTGGAGATTGGGTGGGGGATTGGGGGGCCTGGTGGGGAGGGCAGGGGAGGAGGGGAGGGAGAGGGAGCTGGGATTGACATGTGAAACAAGCTTGTTTATAACTCAAATTAAAAAATAAATAAATAAATAAAAGGTATTTTGCAATCTATGGCACTACCCACGGCCACAGCATCCTTGCATGATGCAAAACCACTTCTTAAAGGACATCTGGCAGTGTGGGGACAGCCACCTTTGCACCGTGAACATCCATTTCTTTCTGCAAATCCAGAGAGCAACTTCACTCAGACTCTAGGATGTCTCTTTTTCCTGGGAGAAACTCACAAGAGTAAATGAATAAAAGTAGCCTGCTTCCTGGAATAGAGATGATCACAACACCATACCTGACACTCCTTGTCATTCTCCTTCACCCCCCAACCTATATTCTAATCCCCTCACAGTAAGCAGTCCTTCTGGTACTGGTAATTTATCTGACAGTGTGCTTGCAGGCTCTCAGCACTATGCCCGTCTCTGATTTGGTTGCTGTCTTGGTGTGCTTGCAATCATTGTAGGACAAAATATTACCAAGTGAGTCCCTCTGGTGAAAACAAAACAAAACAACAACAACAACAACAACAACAAAACCGTGTTCTGCATGGCTTTTCTATGGATAATTGGTTATCTCCACAGCGTGGGAATTGTGCTTCTAAGCCTGTTTGTCTTTGGCTTGAAGGATTCAAAGTGGCCAGGAGCCAGCTTAGGTCTATAGTTAAGTCTTTGTCTGCGTTGTCTGATAGAAATACTTCTTCTTTGGGAACAAGGACCTGGAAACTCACAGTGATGATAAGTATGCATTTTCCTTGTGGTCAAATGGAAGCTGGCTGACCTCATCTTCCTCATTCTTGGTTTCTAGCACCATGTCTTCTATCTGGGGTTGTAGCACCATTAGAAATCTTATTTAAGACACTTTGGCACTCCTGTGATCAATACCTTTCTTAGCAAAGAATTGCTAAGCACTTCATCTGTACTTTTGATAGGTTGACTTTCTAGTCTGTCAATCTGGCAGGATGTCTTAGCACTCTAAGAATAGTAAGTGTGTTGTCATGGACCCCTACCTATACCTGGTTAGCTATGAAGTAAACCCACGTGTGCAAAGCAGTGAGATCCTTGCTTGGGTGTGGAATATTCTGCAAATCTCAGAGAAGGACTGGTCAAAGCCCCAGAGGCTAGGAAAGCCTCCAGTCCTTAAATGTGCATCTGTCCCTATACAAAAGAATCACTGCTCCCTTCAAACACATTTCTTCCAGAAAGGTGGGGCTAAGCTGGTGGCTCAGCATTGGTCTTTGCTCCTGGTTTGCACAGGCATTGTCACTCATCATCTTTCTTCATATGGGCTGTTCTGTCCATGTCTATCCCATCAATGATGGCCACACATTCCACGTATCTGTGCAACAGCGCTACAGTACATGGAAGGAAGAGCAGGAAAGTTTCAACTCTGATCCATCAGAGTCACCTCTGAGAGACCAGCCACACTATTTTCCTTCTAGCTCTTTTCTACGTCTTCTAAGTTTCCTCCTCTGGATTCCAGACATAGCATCTAAGCCATTCACCTCTGGGCATGTGTTTTACCTGTCCACCATGAAGTAAAAGACCACATACACATTTGCTCTGCTTGGAGAACACCTCCCCCTGGAAAACATACTGAGGGCTAAGGGCTCTTCTTTGCAACCAGAGCAAAGTTTCACCTTGCTACCTGGAAGGTAAGTATTGGGACAGTCGTTGGAGAGGAATTGGATGTCTCCCTGTTTATTTCTACTTGAGTGTGCCTTGGTTCAAACTATGGAAGATCTCATGGGGACATGCTCTATCATATAAAAAGTTGCCTGAAAAAAAAATAAATTGGAATTTCCCAAGTGGGAAATGAGATTTACTGTTCTTACCAGTCTTATCTATGTCATATTTGACATAGGCTATTGCATGGTTTTTAGGCTCTCTCATAGAGTATAGTCTCACAATAAAATTTTAAAACTATACATTACATCCCCTCTAAAAAGCTCATTTTCATTCCTTCTTTATTTCTTTAAGACATCAGTTCCGAAATTCCTATATCATCTTCCTGTATTTATTACAGCATTCTTAGTGTTTCGCAGGTGATCATATGGTGTTAAGGTTCACATTTCAGAGGAACACTCTCATGATAAAAAATTTCTTTTATCCAAACTAACATTCTGTCCCTTTCTGTTCTATCCTACTCAGAGCACAATCACATTTACTCTGCTAACACTGGACAATATATGTTGTCCATGTCTCACATTAAATCATGTAATACACTCTTCCCACACCTAGGAGACACTGAAAATCCTTAGACTAGTGGCCACAAAGGTAAGATTCAATGCATGTTGTTTCTTTGCAAAGGAGGATGCCTTCATGCAGGGAGGAGCCCCAGCTTTGCACATCTGCAAGCTCAAAGGAATTGAAAGGTTTTTTTGAGTTGGCATAGCAGAATGACCTCTGAAGCTTCTGCTTTCTCTGGTCATCCAGTAACGGAAATAAAAGCCTCATTACATGGTACCAATGACTTTCCCAATTGACTTTATTGTCAATTAGATATTTAGTCTTACTTTTTCCCTAGCATGCAATGTTACTAATTTCTGCTCATCTCCATTGTGCTTATAGTTCTGCTGACATGTAGCACTAATGATACAATTCGGGTTCATCAATATACCACCTTAGGAAACTGCCAGTGAGTATTTAAATAAGTGCATTGATTAGTGCCAAGGGTTATTTTGTCTCACAATTCAACAGCTCCAACTAATCATGAGTTGATTCAGCTCCACGGTACCAAATCACCATCTGCTTTCTTGAACTTGGTACCCAATTCTGAAGTCTGAAACCTTTGCAAAGAAGACGTTGAAACAAAGATGAGGATGTGGGTTGTGAATCTGAAAGATATCTTGAGACCTGTCTTGCACAAAGAAACAAAAGGGAAGCATACAGCATGCAGGGACTTCAACTATGAGCCAGTCCCAAGGATGGATTCAGCTAACCCTGTTGAGATCTGGAGTAAGGCCTTAATTTGAGGGGACAGCTGCCAATGTGGACAGTCTCTGAAAAACTGACCTTCAGCAAGGTGGAACTACAAGAAGATTTTTAACATTGAGAAAAATATTTAGTTCTAAGAAAGGAATCTGGGGATTATGATATAACATACACAGTACATAAAATAATACCCACACTAAGGATTATTATCAGTTATTAAAATAACATGGCTAATGAATGTTACATTTTGATAAAGTTTGGTTTCCTTGCTCAAACCCTTTGAAGACTCATAGCTTGTCACATTTCAAAGAAAAAGTGACTGTGGATGTCTCAATTATAAAGAGGTATGTTGGCCCCACTAAAGCTCAGGAAGAATGGAAGGCTGGGCAGAGAAAATGTAAGTGACCGAGGATTGGGAGGAGCATGGCAAATCTGTGCCTTTTGGACATGACTTAGTCACTGCACCTAAGAATTCACTGAAGTTATAGTTGCATGCATAAGACCTGACCTGCACAAGGTTGGGACCATTAAAATTTTATCATGAGTGACCAGCCCTGACTGAGGAACTCTCAGCAGTTACTGGTACTGAGGGAGAAGATGTTGTTGTCTTCAGTATTGTAGCCACTGATAAGTTGCCCACATCCCAGTAAGTATCTCCCTACTTATGCTCATGAAAGAAACCATGATTGAAATCAACACACACACACACACACACACACACACACACACACACACACACGGGATGTAAAAGTGGGAGGGTACCTTACTAGGGAGAAGGGTTTTTATGAGGAAGAGAAGGGAATATTAGAGTAACAGAAGGTGAAAGATGATCCAAAATCCATTATTTACACGTATGAAATTGTCGAAGAATTTAAATAGTAACCTTGTATGGTTGTATTATTATCACTATTAATTTACAAATTTATAAGGCCCCAAGGACTTTAATTATTCTTATTAATATCATTCACTTGATGTTTGACAGTTACACCCTTGGTATTCATATAACTATCAAATAATGAAAAACATCATGTGATTTCAAGAGTTTTCCACTGAACTCTTAAGGGGTTTAATGTGCTAAGTACCTCAAGAGCGTTGGTAGCAAAATCCTAAAATCAAGCTTCTCCTCTGAACTGGGAGTGAGAAATTCCATGCTCTTCATTACAATTCTTAGCTTTTTTCACGAAGGAATAATTATGAAGGTTGACACTCAAGAAACGAGTCAATCACTGAATAAGAAAGGAGATTATTTTTAAAGTAGGAGTTCTTGACAGTTCTTATGAGCTGGAGAGAGGCGTCTCTTCGAACTCTGAAATAAATTTCTTTCCTGAGAGTTAGACCAAAAATCAATGCATAAAGATTAGAAATGCATTGAACAAAATCATCTTGGTTAGAAAGACTTCTACACAGGCCCAGAGATTTTTAACTATGAAGGAATGAAAATGTTCAGTCATTGTTAAAGAGCTACAATGTGCTATATGAAAGGGGCTTAGTTAGCCATGGAAAAGGGGAATCAACAGCCTCAATGGGAACAATGGCATTTGTAGGTCAACCTATCCAAGTGTTCCCAGCCCAGAAAAAGTCGATCATGGCTAGTAGGAAGAATACCTTAAAAGTTAAATTGGATGATTAAGTCATCCTGGCTGAAATTATCAAACATTTTTCAAAGAAATAAATGCTAGGGGCTGGAGAGATGCCTCAGTGGTTAAGAGCCCTAGCTTCCTTTCTAGAGTATCCAGGTTCAATTCCTGGTACCACATAGTGGCTCACAACTATCTGTAACTTTAATTACACAGGATCTATTGCCTTCTTCTGGCTTCCATAGATACCAGGCACACACATGTGACACGGGCATACATGCAAGCAAAACATTCATACATGAAATAAAATAAACAAAATGAAATTAACACAAATAAAGTAAAAGATAGAATTTATGCAGTGATGACACTGTTAAGGGAGCTCCTTGTGTCCCTTTCCCATATAATTCCTGACAAAAGATTATCATGTTATCATGCCTTCTGGGCATGGCAAGCCAAACAGTTGGTAGAAACACCCCAAGCACTGAAATTTTTATAGTTTCAATTTTTACACTCAGCTTGTGCTTGGCACCTATGTAGCATGAGCAATTACTATCATGAGGCCCATATGGTGGAAGGAGACCATCGTTTTACACAGACTGATAAATGATTCCAGAAAGCTTCTGTTTCTGAGAAATGAGAAGCCAGAGTCTGTGTCACCTCTCTCCTGAGAAATCCTTGGATTTCATTAACAACACCCAGCCTTTATAAACCCTGTTGAAGGGATACAGCGAGCTCACCACTACACTGTCTGAAGCAAGGTGAGTCCACAGATGATCTCCTTCCCTCAGAAAGCCATCCTTTCACCACAGCTCAGACTGGGAGTTTCTTAATTTTTCACCTGAGAAATTCCTATCAGAGATGATAGTCAACTCACAGAAAAACTTGTCTAAATGACTAAGTGAATATACACACATATTTCTAAAACTGATCGACTACCACAAGTCATTCAAATGAACTCTAGAATGCCTGTCCCCATAATGTAAGGTGCTCATCCAGAGTAGCAAATAATTCTCACAGAAATGGAAAGAGGGAATTTTTTTTAAGATGAAGAGAAAAGGGAAAGTGAGGAGACAAAGAACATGAAGGAAGTTGAAGAGAAGAGGAGGAGAAAATAAACAATGAGGGTAGGAACAGTACAGTAAAGAATGCATCAAGACAAAATTTTCTACCCATAGGAAAAGTCAGACAATACAAACAAAGCATTCTGAATGAGCCAGGAAATACATCAAGAAGTCAACTACAGAAATATGCAAGCACCAGTCACTTCCTGGCTGGGATCACTTTAGACAATTTATTTTCGTGTCATGTGACAATAGACACTGCAAAGACTACAGCATCCTTTCTTGCGCTGCACATTCTGGCTGAGTACACCTGAGGCAGCATCCCCTTCTTATGAAGGCAGAAGAAGGTACCCAAAGTCCTTCAAGTCCTCATTGATGACTTAAGAGCATTTCTGAGGAACTTACCAGAACCCTACTTTCTGTTTCAAAACTTTCACCAAAGATAGCATAAGCCAATCAATAAAAAAGAAATACTACATCCTGGTTTAGTGTCTTGTGTAAGATTGGGTTGCTTTGCTTATCATAGTGCAGGATGATTCTGTTAATAGCCTCATTTTTAATCGCAAGACCTAACCCCTTGCCCTCTGAGTTCTTATGCAACTAAGCCCAACATAAACAGTAAAATGAAACCCAAGAATTTATCCACCAGAAAGTTCCAAGTAACCTCTAACTAGGGACTTTCCACTATAATTAATCAAGCATGTTCTGTCATACTTCTACTACAATCTTCTAACAGTTTTTTCCAGTTATTCCAAATTTTAAGCAGTTAAATCTAGTGTCTCTTGATTCAGAAATTGTTAAACGTTCAAACACTCCCTGTAAAAATTTAATATGTCTGAATGTATCTTCTAAAAGTTTCCTGAACCTCTTTGGAACTAACAAAGCCCACTGAAAGGAGAAAACATCATGGATGTTTACTTTGAGCTTCCTTCAGTAAGGCAGTTGGCCGACAGCACAGGGTTTGTCAGAGATTGCAAGACGAGGAAGGGAGGTAGGAAACCAGCTGGCAGAAGCATCAGGTATCTCTTGGTTGAAAGTTCATGGCATGGAAAGCTTTGGAGTAGACTGAATAGATAGAAGTGGTACATCACATGTGATTGCTTTGGGGGAACATATTGTCTTTTTTGGTGGCTCTTAATTTGGAAGTAGTTGCAAAATATTAAAAATAAAGATAAAAAGTAAGCTACTAGTCAATGATAATGTTCTGACTGCTCTGGACTGGCCACTCAGAGGCGATGCCTTGGTTTCTGACAGTACAGGTCACTTCAAGGACTTCAAGTTAGCAATCTATTCTCCTTAAATGTCTGGCCATTGGCTATTTGTACATTCACTCTCTGGGAATGATTTTTTTCCACTAGACCCTTGCCTTAGACCCTACAAAGAATAGAAACTAAACATTTGAGGAAAGAAAGGAAAACGTAACTACAACAGCAGAGACGTACCTTTGGGTATAATAAGCAAGTAACGGAAGGGTCCAATGTACTTACTGCACCAAGAACAGTACAGTGGTGAGATCCAGTGTGCCTTTTGTAGAGGTTGGGTATTGTGAAAGAAACCTAAGTCTTCTTTGGGAAAGGGTGACACAGATTCTGCCAGAAATGGAAGCTTTCTGGAATCCACCCATCATCAATCTATGAAAGGTCTCCTCCCTTCACATGGCAAAGGAAGGGTCCAAATGCCATCCAAGATGTCTTCAGATGTACTTTTCATGATAGCATGGCTTAGCTGAGGCTCAGAAATAGATGGGAGGCACATACCTTCCTGATGCTATGCAGTAGTTCAAACAGTTTATCGCAGCAGAGCAACACTATCTGGTAACCCCATGCAAATGGAAAAATGTCACAATGATGGTCAGAAAACATTACCTTAAGCTGTGGTTTTTGAGGTGGTACCATTAGGGAACAACTAATCAAGCATCCTGTGAATTACACTTACCCCAGAAACTAGTGGCATTCGATGATGAACAGAGAAAAGTTAAAACTGCTTCTGGGTGACCAGTACACCCTGCTCCCACTAGCACTTGAGATAAGCAGGACACTAGTGACCTTTGTATCTGGGTTCTTGGCTCTTGACTTACACTGGGACACATGCACACCACAGATAACAGGAGGATTCCAGTGTGTCCCCCGATGATATGAAGGAAAGAGTTTTCATTGCCCAAGTACTTGGGAAAGGTCTTATTAAAGAGATGGAAATGAACCATTGGAGGTTAGTATAGAAATAAATTGTATGTTAATTTCAAATTAGCATTTACACCAGCTCGAGACTTCAAAGGGCACAGATGTGAAGAAGAGGTAGAGGTCTGTGAAAGGAAATTATTCATCCTAATTGAAAAAGGGCAGTCTAGGGGGATTCACGTTAGGGAGGCAGGCACTTGGGATAGTCATAATTTGCTCCCTGTTTTTAGATGAGCTCTGGGAAGCAAAAAGCTATTTCTTTTGGTATAAAACTGAGAAGTTGGGTAGCACTGGTTGGTAGTTGTGATCACAAGCATCAAGAGCCTTTAGGGTAGAATTCAGAACCTCAAAAAAGCCAAGAAAGTTTAATACCTGGTGTTGAGAGATGTATGGAGGTAGTGAGAGAAGCATGGAAGGAAGACCAGAAAGCTTCTTTAGACATTGTATTTTATAACATCATGTCCTTCAGAGATCTCCTCACCCAGGGCTTTGTGAATGTGATATTGGGGAAATGTCTTTGCAAACCAAGTTGACATGAAATACTAACCTTGAATGACTCCAGTCAAATGACTAGACTCTTTACAAAAAAGGGATTTGGACCCAGCCCTGAATAAGATAGGCATGTAAAAGGAAAAGGGGTGATCAGAGGGATGTAGCCATAAACAAAGAGTGTGAAGAATACCAGAAACTTTGAGAATCCAGGAAGAGGCAGGGAAAGCTACTTTCCTGAGCTTTCCAGGACAGTGTGGCCTTACCAAACACTTCCTTTCACACTTGTCATTTTTAGAAAGGGAAAAGATAAATGTCTATTGTTTTAAGCCAGTCCATTTGTAAGGAGAAGTCTTCTAGGTGCTTCTTGTCCAAAAGCACTAGAAAAAATGGTTCTGTTCTACAATGCTTGGAGGTCATTTCAGCTATCCAACTGCATGAAGAACATTTTAGGAAATTAGTGCATGTGGACATGTGCTCTCACGAGCCCATCACCATGTGTTCAGGTGTCCCAAGGCTGCAAAACTCCCATTGACTAAAAAAAAAACTTAGGGACACAATGACTCAATGCAAATCTATTGGCTCCCTGAACAGCTCTGCAGAGGAGAGGGAGGTATCTTAATTGTTTCTGTCCACACACATCCCCATTCCTTTCTCTTCAGTAATTAAGAAGCATCAGGGAAGAAGACTAGGAGAGAGTTAACTACTCACAGGGTCCTCGGTGCTGACACTTGCTAGAAACAAACCTCTAGCATTCTTAGACTGCTCAGCAATCCTGACATAGCCTCTAGCATTCTTACCTACAAGGAAACTGACGTCAGAGAAAGCCCACAAGTCCCCTAAACATAAGGAAGATCATTCTGGTAATGTGAAGCACTTAACAAACATTTCCCGAACGAAAAAGGAATGACTCCTTTTGTGCAATTTCTTCTCAAGTTACCAGTTTATCCCCTCCGGATGGAAAGCGACTTTTCCTACAAAATAATTAAATTAGGACAATCCCATCTGGTTTTAATCATTGAAATCAAAATTTTAATTTATAAACTCTGCTGTTGTCTGATCATGAAGTTAGTGCCTCATGTGACCCTCTGCATTCTCCTAAGTAGATCTCTGTCCAACATGAAGTAGGGTTGGGATACGGCAAGGACAATTTTCATGGCATAGAGAGGTTTTGTCTAAGCGTATTGTGTTACAGAAAGGAATGCAACACCAGAAATGCAGGGGCATCTGGGTGCTCGCACGGTGATAGTTGAATGAAGATTATCAGACACACTTGGTTATATGGAGCATGTGGGATTCTTGCTAAACCCCTCAATAAGATTCTCCTTGCCCTGCTTTAAAGGTCAAGGGTGAGAGAAAAGGCCTCCAAGAGCCTGAGGTAAGACGAAAACCAAGTTTATGCCATAGGATACAGCAAGAATCTGAGAAATGGACTGAATTTACCCTTGTGTTTGCATTTGTTTGAGTTCCTTTTGGTTTATTTGGTGAGCTTTTAAAATATTGCAAGAATGAGTTGCAAATTTCCCATGCTATTTTTTTAATAATTGATATTTTCACATTTCTTTTAGAAAGGCTAAACTGAGACTTTATATCAATTAAAATTAAATGAGAAAGTAATTTCATGGTCAGGATGTTGTTTTGTGACTAGGACAGAAAGAGGAGAAAAGGGAATCAAAAGTAGGCATGAATCCAGAACTTCCTCCCTTGTCCCCATGCAGGATGCTGAGTTCACACCCCCCACTCCCTCAGGACAGCTCCAACCCATGCTCTGGGTCACTCTAGGTCAAGTGCAGAAGCCACATTTGAAGTCAAATCTCTCTGACTCCAAAGATAAGGTCTTCCCATTACTCCAGTTCTTCCCATGTACCACGCCTCGGACATGGGCCAGTTCAAAATTATGTTATAAGCTGTCAGAGGCAAAATGAAAAATGTAAGGACAATGGACTGAGCTTCTGTAAAGCCAAATGAATTCAATTTGAGGCATTGTTCTTGAGTTAAAAATGTTCTTTCTATTGTGGTCTGACAATGATGGTATTAATAATAGTTTTATTCTTGTTGCTTGTAGTGAGCTCCTGCTTGGTAGCTTTGAAGCTTGATAAACTTGTACCATGACAGTTGTGGGTGTTTTGAACATTTGTGGGTGTTAAGACTCCACAAAGGGGAATTCTCATGAAATATAGAGAGTCACTGGGTAAGAAGAGGGAAAACACACATCTCTTCTTTATCTTTAATTTAGGCATGAGTTTTGTTTTGTTTTAGTGGTGAGCCGGAGTGAGACAGACATCTTCCTTTGTTGCTATCTCATTGCCTTGAGACAGGGTCTTTCACTGAACCAGAAGCTTGCCATTTAGGCTAGGATGGCTAACTGTTGAGCTCTTGAGATACACATGTCTCTGCTTCCCAGTTCTCAGGTAACATGTGTGTGCAGCCATATCTGCCTGTTTCACATATGGGGAATTCATATTCATGTCTTCACTCTTAAAGAGGATGTACTCGAACACACTGAGCGTTCTCTGAGGCCCCAAGATTTCTTTCTTTTTAACGACTGAATAATATTGGTTTTACTGCCCTGGATTTCCTCAGCAATGGACTGACTTGTTTTGTATGTTTCCTTGTTTGTCACAATCTCCCATGAGGCTGTGTAAGGGCAGGCATACAAATGCTCTGAGTGAGTGAGGGTTGGGCTTCAGTCTGAAGAGGTTGGAGTCCTGACTCTTGTCTCATATATGCATAAATTTTTAGTTCAATAATTTTTAAAAATCAAGTGTCTGTTTTTGCACAACAAAGCAGACATGCACACATGCAACATGTTACATTTTCTTTATCATACTCCTATGTTGATGGACATAGGTTATTTCTGCTTCTTGACTATTGTAAAGATGATGCAATGAACATGGGAGCTTGGAAACATCTTCAAGGAATTGATTTCTTTCCCTTTGGGCACGTACACAGAAGTATCATTGTCAGATCAAATAGTAATTCTAATCCCATTCACTCTTTTACATTGTTTTCATAGTGGTTGCACCTATATACATTCCCCCAAGCAGTATACAAGGATTTCCTTTCTCTACATCCTTGTTAAAACTTTACTTTTGCTATTGTTTATTGATTGGTTGTTATTGTTAATAGTAATGGTCATCCCAAAATGTATGGTTTCTCACAGTGGACTCAATTTGCCCTTTCCTGATGATGGTTTCTCATAGTGAAGACAGTTTTGTATTTTCACCTTCCTTCCAGAAATGTATTCTCTAATCTTGTCATGGGGCAGGGTGAGCTATTGAGTTGTCAGGGGTCCTCAGGCATTTTTAATATTAATCAATAGCAATATTTCTTGGTTGAATCTGAGACCAAGCACTAAGCATTTGTTCTACATGTAGACTAATAAAGGCAAGCCACTCCTAATGAGTCTCTCTTTGTGGAAGAAGTAATGGAGTGCAGAATAAAAACAGATGTAAGACCTGGAGCTCTACTTCTGGCTGCAGAGGGGACACTTTTTTTTAAATGTTTTGCAAGTAAATAAGATTCACTTCATTTACGGAATCTGAGAACATAATGTTCTGTCACAATTAAATCCTCCTAATACCGCTGTGATTTCCCTCACACTCCTGCCACAAGCAGCCTGCAGATTCCCTGAGCATCAGGGTGGGAGGGTGGTATGCCATCAGCATTCTGAATGGTGTTAGCTTTCCCTGGCTTGCCTTAATTTAACCATCAGTACATTTGCCACCCAACTGAAATCGTCCTTTCTATATCCCTTGTGAAAAGCAATTTGGAAAAACATTTTAAAAGACTCAGAATGTTCACAGCCTTTGACCCAGTTATCCCACCGCTGGGAATTTATTGTAAGGAATAGTTCAGGAGATAGAAAAAGCTCAGATTAACTAAAGGATATTTATAATGGAAAAAATACCCTTTACATCCAAAAGTAAGAGAATAACTAAATGAGTTATGATACAGCAACTAGAAAAGCTATTACAGAGCCATTAAAATAATTACAGAGACCACAACAAAATTTTAAAAAATAACATGTTGTCAAGGGAGAAAGGTGGCATGTAAAATTATATTTGCTTTATGTTTTCAATATGTAAACAGCATCTGTAGATGAACCAAAACTCAAAGAAACACAAAAGGAATTTGATGAGTCAAAACACAGAATGATTTAGAGTGGCCTGAAGGAGAAGTTCTATGTTTTCTGTTTAATGAGTATTTATCTTGTTGTTTATAAGCTTAAAATACCATCAATGCCATTTTCTTCTTCCCATTACTGCCTAAAATAGCTAGAGAACTGTATCCGTCATGGTCCAGTTGCAAAAGCAACACATCTGAGCTCAATGAGTTGCGGGATGAACATCAGGATCCATCAGTGCAAGATGAGCACGATGGTTGAAGGGACAGAATCAGGCACAGATTTCTCAATGGCTCCCAAGGCCATACTAGAGAATTGGGCCACCAAAAGTCCTACATCCCCCATGGCTCTCAGGAAGCAGCTGACACAAGTAGAAAGTTCTTCTTTCAGCAATTAGCTCCAGAAGAACACTACAGGATCTACCTTGATCAACTGGAGCATCATGTCCTCTTTCCCCTGCCATGTAACCCAAGTATATCCAACCAACATGCAAAATGATTGACAGGTTTGCATATTTTAGAAGTGCTCCAAATGGAGGATGAGTTAGAGTGTGAGCAAGCCATCTATCTACCAAATAACATTGCCACATAACATACAGATAAACAAAAACCAACTCTTAGTACAAATATTCCCAAAATGTTGAAATAGTTACATTAAAGAATTACCCAATGTTGACTTGAACTTGGTCTATAATTGATCATCCTAATTTTTATTTGCTAAATATGTCAAATCTGCTGCCATGGAAATCAACAGAGATTGAAGTAATTCCAACCATACCATGTATTAAAGATATTCATTCTCAAGTTTTGATTCTCAGGATAGGGTGCCCTTAAATATTTAATCAAAGTATTTTCTTTAGTTCTTTGAGAATTTTGTACAATGTATTTTGATCATACTCTTCCTCCACCAATTCATTCCAGATGTACTACTTTCCCTCCCCATCCAATGTATGTCCTCATTTTTTGGACATCTACTAAGTTCAATTTGTGCTGCTTATAATTTATTAGACATGTGGTTTTCCACTGGAGTATGGTCAACTAATCAGGAGCTATCCTCTTAAAGAAGACTGACCCTCTGTCTCTAACCAGCTCACCATTGCCAATAGCTCCTTGGCTAAGAATGAGATTTTGTGCCACCTTTCCTCTCCGTACTGTCTTGAGCTTGCACAGAGCTTGCATATGCTGTCAAAACCACCATGAGTCCTTTGTGCAACTACCATGTTGTGCCCAGAAGACACTGTTTGCATGTAATTATCTGACTCTTACACTCTTTCTGCCCTCTCTGGCAATGATACCTTAGTCCTGGGAGGAGCGATATGACATAGATTTCCCATTTAGGATTGAACATTCTTAGCTCTCTTATTCTCTGTAACTTGATGAGATTTATGTCTCTGTGTTAATCTCTATCTACTGCAAATAGAAGCTTCTCTGGTAATGACTGAGAAATTCACTAATGCATGGATATAAGGATAAGCCATTAGAATTGATTTAATACTATGTTTATTTGGCAAGATAATAATTGTAGGTTCTCCCCTAGGACTTGTGATCTGTCTAGTTACAGGCTCTTGGACAAACAATGGTGACTGGTATAGGTTTTATCTTTCAGTGCAGGGCTTAAATACAATCAAAAGTGGTAATTACTCTCATGATCTCTGTGCCATTATTACACTAGTGAGCATGTCTTTCCAAGCCAGTTAAGATTACAGTATTCAAGCCGGGCGGTGGTGGTACACGCCTTTAATCCCAGCAGTTGGGAGGCAGAGGCAGGCGGATCTCAGTGAGTTCGAGGCTGGACTGGACCGACAGCCTCCAAAACAATACAGAGAAACCCTGTCTTGTAAAACCAAAAGAAGAAAAAAAAGATTACAGTATTCAGGGTTGATAGTTTGGTAAGACGGTTGATTACTTTTCCCCTTTGTTACCATAAATAGTACCTTCCAGAACTATGAAAGCTAGCCAATAGGGATGAAACATCCAGGTCAGTTCCAGCTTGATTTATCCATGTTTTATAACTCAATTATGTGCTTTATTCAGCAATGGAGTCTTTTTATTATTTTTTATTGTTTCTTTTTTATTTTTATTATTATTTATTTTTAACTTTAAATTTAGATTAGAAACAAGGTTGCTTCACAAGTCAGTTCCAGGTCATTCTCCCTTCCCCCTTCCCCCCGTGTCCTCCCCCAACCCCCCCAATATCCCCTCATTTCCCCAGGGAAGGTGAGGCCCTCTATAGGGGTGTCCACAGTCTGTCATTTCATCCAGGGCAGGGCCCAGACCCTCCCCCAAGAGTTCAGGGTGAGAGTGCATCTCACATTGTTCTATGGGAGTCCAAAGTCCATGTGTATACGCGGGATGAATACTGATCTACTGCCCAAGGCTCAATAGATTATCTAGGCCTCCTCACTGACACCCCCATTCAGGGGGTCTTGATCAGTCCCATGCTGGATTCCCTGGCATCAGCCTGGGATTCAAGAGTTAACCCTTGTCAGGTCAGCTGTTTCTGGGGGTTAAGCCAGCCCAGTCTTAATCCCTTTGGTCATCAGTCCTCCCTCTCTGTTACTGGCTTTCTTGAGTTCAGCTCAGTTCAGCAATGGAGTCTTACCATGAAGCTACAGAGGGTAACCAAGAGCATTTGGGAATAGTTTGTAATGTTTAGGGAGTCTATAGGACCTCATTGACCAACATCTCTAAGTGAAGTGATTCATTCCTCAAACTATGCTTTTATTTGCTAGCTTGTGGTATCTAGTGTCACTTTATAGGGTAACTCTATTTTAAAGCCTTTTAGTATACACATATGTGTATATTATAAGAGGCTTCTAAGTTGTTTCCATATGCATCTTTGAAAATGTCTTAACTGTTATTAATCCCTCTCAATATTCTGCTCTCAACTCTGTCTTTCATTCAATACTCCTGGTTAACCCTTCCTGCTCCATTATTTCCCTTTAGGCCTTTATAGCATTGTGTTCTATATCCTCTCCATTGCAAGCAGTTTCTCATGGCCTCTTATTAACTTCCTGATCTTTATGGTATTCCTAATGGGAGTTTCTGAAGATTCAACACTAACAACTGCAGATGAGAAAAAAACATGAGAATTGATTGCCATTGCATGTATTTATCTGTGTGTTTCATAATTTTCTTAATGAATGAATAATATTCCATTGTGTGAAAATACCATAGTTTGTTATTCATTCATCAGTTTATGGACATCTAGGCTGTTCCCACTCCCTGGTTATTGTCTATAGAGCAGCAGTGAACATTAATGAGCAGGTATCTTTATAGTAAGATATAGAATGCTTATATATGCCAAGAGTGTTATAGCTAGATGGAATCTTTTCCTAGATCTTATAAGATAACCCTCAAATAGGGAACAGATTCTAATGAACCATCAGAGGATGATAAGATTCTTTAAAGATAATTTTTTCTTTTCCTTTTCATTTAATAGAAAAACTTGAGTTTGAATAGACTTGGAATTATAGGCCCAGACAACCTCTTTTCTTAGTTGCCTCCAAAAAAATTCAAAGTTCTTAATTTGTGACCACAACAGAAATGTGGTCATTGAGTGCCATTGAAAGGACATTCTGTCATTCAAGAGTTACACTGAAAAAAAAACCCAGATCAGGGTGGCCTATATTGTAGCTGTGGAGGTGATTAATCCACTCCATATTTCAGGCATGTGATAATGCTTCTGACTCACAGTTTTTTTCCCTAAAATGAGGTCATTAGTACTTTTCCTGTTTTCTTTACAAGCTTTTCCATAAAGATCAAGTAAGTTCACATCTAGAGAACTCCCTACATTGTGAGGCGTTGTATAAGAAACATGGCACAGCCTCATAATTTGAGAACTCTAAAGCTTAAAATAATCAGTATTCCAAGTATCATTTCTCCCTGAGGGTCTTCAATTCTTGTTTATTTAATTGATGAGAAGAAGATATTTCTGTAGCAACAGGAAACTAAAAATAGAAATGTTTTTAGTAAGAAAAAGATGTGTATCATGCCCAAGTAAATAAACGCCAAAGGTATGTGTGCTACAAGGGATTCAGCAGACCCTGGTCTTTCATGCTCTGCTTTTCTACCGCCCTTCACATCGTCTGTAGGTTGCTCGAGATAGCTGATCTAACTCAGGAGGGGAAAGTTGTGAAGAAGATGCACAACTTTCTTTGACTTGTACATGCTTCCTGGAATGTTAGAACCATTTCCAGTTACATTCGGTTGCCATATCATTAAAGAGTTATGCTTTATTACAGAAAATAGGGAAATGGGTTGTCATCTTGGGTAGCTATGTTATTATCTGAAAACCAAAGGGTGCATTACTAAGTCAATATTTTCTCTTCTATAGTAGACAAACTCAGATATACTCCCATTGGAACTGCAAAATAATTAAATCAAAATAATATTTTATTTAAATGAAGATACAACTAGAAAAGTTAAATTGTACTTACCTTAATTTTGTAATTAAATCGTTGCCTGGATAGGTAATAAACTCAATGTAACAATAGCACAGTGTCAGCCACATGTCTACTAACTTACACATATTGAAGAATAAAGAGCTAGAATAAGAGAAAAGATTCGTAAGTGTTTTCTCTGTTGAAACACAAATTCTAACAATGAAATTCTTTTCAGCCTTGAAGATGTAAACGAACAGCTTTCCAAATTGTCCTCTGACTCATGGAGCAGGTAGGCAAACTGTATCAAACCATGAGATGCAAAATTTGTGGAGCACAAATCCTACAGGGCCTTCAGACAAGACCCTTAAAGGAGAAAACCACAGGTGAACTGGGGGAAGCGACTCTTCTGTACCAGTTTGGAAGACTCTCTGGGTAACAGATCCTGAACAGTCTCACTGAAAACTTGCCTGAGAGTGACAGTCATTCCAGCCTATGCTCCTTCATTCTTGAAAATCCTAGAATTCTTTTAATCTTGATACAATAAACTGTGGTACGGGTGTGATTCCGAGGTTCCGAATTCAATAGATTATGGTGTCCATTGTCTTAATAAAAGGCAACATGTGATACTATGGGAAAAACACTTGCCATGCAAGTGTAAGAAGCCTATGTTTGATTCCCCAGAATGCCCATTAAAAAAGGGCAGGTGTGGTAGTGTGGGCCTGGAATCCCAACCCTGAGGAGATCTATGGAGGTTCTATGGAGATCACTGGCCAACCAGCCTAGTGCAATTGGTAAGCTCCAAATTCAGGCCTTAAAAAATAAGGCAGGAAGTGGCAAAGAGACATGACACCAACCTCTGGCCTCCACACATGTACATTCATGCAGAGATATGCATGTGAAACTGCACACACAAACATAAAAATAAGAGAATTTGCATAATTTCTGAACATTGTTTTCTAAAATCTCATGCTAATGGTTAGTGTTTGTTTCTGGACCTGCCTTCCAGCTATTCAATGAACAACTAAAATCCTCTCAAAAACAAGGTAGACTACAAATAAAGCAGATATCCAGAGCCTGGCATGATGATGTATACCTTTAATCCTGGCACATGGGAGGCAGAGCATAGCGGACCCGAATAAGTACAAGGCAAGCCTGGTCCCAGTCCAGCCAGAGCTACATAGTGAGACCCTGCCTTACAGCAAAAATCAAACCCAAATCTTTCTTGGGGCTGGAGAGATGGCTTAAACATTAAGAATGGTTTAGGTCCTGCAGAGTACCAGACTTAAATCCCCAAGCAACTCTGTTGAGCAGCTCATAACTGCCTGTCACTCCAGCTGCAGGAGATACAATGCTGTTGCCATCTGCCTCTGTGGCTATCTGCACATACTTGTTCACACACACACACACATGCACGCACACGCACGCACATGCATACTTACACATAAATAAAAGTGGAATAAAGTATTCAAAATGTATGAGAACTTGGTGTTTTCTCTTTCTAGTATGGTGAGTGCTGTATGTGATGTAAAACATCTCTGGGGGGTAGCTCCTAGCACTGTGCTTGTCGAAATTCTCTCTTTTGAAAGGTAAGAAATGACCCCCAACGTAAAAGTCTGTGCCAGAGGGGGAACCTATAAGAAGCAAGTGAAGTCCTGAGTGGATGTGTGTTGTTAGACCCCTGGTAAATGGCAAGGCCTTCCCTGGGACTGTGTGTGGACATTGATAACATGTGCAAAAAAATGTCCGCTGTAGCTTTTTCCTACCTCCGATTATAGCCTGAAGGCCGCTCCCTTGCAGAGACTGTGTCTGTCAAGATTACTTCAGCCTTCCTCCTCATCCAGCTATCTATCGTAACCCTGCCTCTATGTTCAACTGTATATAATAAATACACTGGGGTTCTGGGTGCTGTGCTGTGGACTAGCAGAAAGCCTAGGCTGCCCCCCCCCGCCATTCTAGCTTTTCTTTATGTACATCTGTCAACACTTCAGTGTCAGCCATTTTTTCCCTCACTGATGCCTTAAGGTCAGTCCTTAGACCCAAGCAAGTAAAGTAAGGGACAGAAGCTCATGAGAGGCAGCAGGTATCAATATCCCCAAGGAATATTTTGTACTCACTAACATAATCAACAAATATTAGTTAGTATAAATAAATGTTATGGTGCTTAATTTACTGCACGCTAGTGCATTTAATCTTTTCTATAAGCAACAGACATCAACCAGGCTTAGGTTTGGAGTATATTAGTATGCATTATAATTTTGTATCTTAATATATGACTTGAGGCACCCATCGGAGTTTTAATTATCTCTTTTGTAAAGAAGAGACATTATATTACACTCATATTTGGAATTTCAACCATATGGTTCTCTCTTACATAATTAGAAAACACTGCAAAGTCCCCCTTTACATCTATGCATTTTAATATAGATGCTCATCTGCATACATGATGAACTGATGACATTCATACATCTCTTCATGAATATATACACATAATCATGTTTATTGTGCTTTAGGAGAAATTTAAACAAGTTTTCCCGGGAGGTTTTGACTATCCAGTGTGAACTGGGCATGCTAATTCTAGAAATGAACTGTCAAGTACTTTCTCATGTGGTTGCAATGCCAACAACAGAGGCAGATTTTTATGGGCATTAAAAGAAAAGAAATGAAAAAAGGGCCAGCCCACAGGAGCTCACAGATTATCATGACCAATTATGAAAATTTAGTTCCTTGTCTAAAGCAAGCATGTTCCGGCGATATAAATAATAAAGCAGTCTGGTACATAGCAAAGACCACGGTTGCAACAATGCACCACCCAAGTGCAGTGAGACCCAACAGAAGTTGGCAGTCTCATTTTTTTTCTTTTCTTTTCTTTTGTTTGTTTTTTGTTTTTTCGAGACAGGGTTTCTCTGTGGCTTTGGAACCTGTCCTGGAACTAACCCTTGTAGACAAGGCTGGTCTCAAACTCACAGAGATCTGCCTGCCTCTGCCTCCCGAGTGCTGGGACTAAAGGCGTGTGCCACCACCGCCCAGTTATTCACATTTCTTTAAGGAGTAAGATGACATAAATGAGTGGGTGAGATGCAAAACAGAGAGTGTATTAGATAAAAGTGTTCAATTGACTCTTGGCGATAGCCTGTCAGAATAAGGAAAGCGCAGGTGAGACCAATGAACTTGCTTTGCAGAAAGGGCCAGAAACAAGAGATCTGACATGCAATACCATAGATTTCAAAACAAACAAACCCAATGAAAACGTATTTCAAAAGAGAAATGGGGTTAGAGAGATTACGGGGTTGTTAAGAGTTCTTGCTGCCCTTGCAGAAGTACTGAATTCTATTCCCAGAATGTATGTCAAGCAGCTCATAAGCACAGTAACTCCAGACTCAGGGGAACCCAATGCCCTCTTCTGGCCTCCATAGGTACCTGAATACCTGTGGCCATACACACAGACATACACACACAAATAAACAAAAATAAAATCAATCTATAGTTAAAGAAGAGTTGGACTTCACCATTCATGGCTGTTTTCTCCCCCTCACTCTTCTGAGATTATATCTCTTCTGTGCGGTGTCAGCATCTATGAATGTTATAATCAAAGACCATTCTGTTGCATGTTTTCTGGCTCTGTGTTAAAGAGTCATTTATTTAAACAGAGAATAAAATTGGTGACACAAAAACCAATTGTCAAGTCATATCCTGGAAAGGTGTCCTAAACTCAAATTCATTTAAGCCTGACCTCCTCCCAGGTCCCAGAGAGCAGCCTTTGAAGAATTGGAATCAACAGATGGGGGCCATCCAGCTGTGCACCTGTAAAACCCTCTGATATTGATTTCTGTGATTTTCAGATGTGCCACCATAAGCAATAGGTTGAGCACAATGAATTCAAAAATTCTAAATTGAAGTTCTGTAATAGCTACCCTGCTCTCTTATTTCCTGTCTTTTTGATAAGCTGCTTCCCTTCAACCTATGCATACAGAACAGAAACAATTTGGTTTGCCCTTGAAGAATCACTCCCCCATCGAGAGAAAAAGAACACTGATATTGTTCACATTTTCCCCAGTGTGGATTCATGTCATGCCAGTTTTCTCAGCTCTGCTTTGAAAGTGTGGCGAGTGGTGAAAGCTCACATTAACAAGCATAGCCATTTAATTTCCAGAATTAATGAGTGGCACTCAAGACACTAAGTACATTCTACCAGAATATCAGGTTCCTTAGAAATCCTTCTGTAACTCGGACAGAAGAAGATGACCAAATGGTGTTAAATTAATGGTGTTTTCACAGTAGGAAAGAAAAAATACTGTAGCATGCAGACACAACATCACTTCAATTTGTTAAGGACTAAATTTATTTCATCTCAATTAGCAAATAGACTTTGCTATGATGCATTGGTTGGATTGCTAATAATTTAAAACTCGGTGTGTCTTTGGTCATGACAACAGGGCAGTGAGATGAGGCTATGAAAATATTTGAATTCTATTTGCTATAGTTTTAAGTGAAAAGAAAAAAAACTTCATGTGATTCTAACAATGAGTATGGTTACTAGTCCGTGTGTTTACACCAGGTCTTCTGGAGAAGCTAAGATGTAATTTCACATTTGAGCCACTACAAAAATAACCCCCAGAGTACCTCAGGTCAGCTTTCTCTCCCTAGCACTCTCCAAGTTTCTGTCTCCATGATATTCTGGGGCAATGGTCAGCTTTTAAAACACAGGAATTAAAGCCTATGCGGTAGTGACCAGCCTCCCCATTTTAGCAGCCATGACAGGTTACCATGAGCTCACATGACCTGGCAGCTCCTCTCCTGGTCACTAGGAGGTCAGATGCCCCCTCATGGCAAGGAGCCAACCATAAGTTAGCTGGCAGAGCGGGGCTTCACCGCTCTGGGTATGCTTTATGGACAACTGCACAACAGTGAAGTGCAGAGCACAGCAACCGCTCTGGGAGGTTCTATGGGCCATAACAACCATTTGACCATTTGACCAATCAACACAGGGCAGGACGTCCAAACTTGGAAGTGCACCAGTCCTGAGACTGTCCCATACTCCTAGACACTCCCCTTACACTGCCCTTTAAGATCTCTGCCTGAAGGTTGCTAGGAGTCTTTCTCCAGCCATCCGCCATGGTGGAGGGATGAAGGGCCCAAGCTAATGGGTATAGCTTGCTAAATAACTTCAGTAAAAGACTCTTTGCTTTTGTATAGAAATGGGCCTCTTGGTGATTTTGGGGTTCAGAATTTGGGCACAACAATGCCATATGTATGTGTTCCTTCTGGTTCCATCCCTTCTGGGTAGCTGCCTTACATCATCAGTCTCCGTGTTTGTTTTGGCTTGCATGACCCATTCACTTTAGCATCCTATGATGCCTTGAAACAATGGCTGCTATTATACTACTGGCTAGGAGTTGTGGTCTTTCTCATCTCACCCCCATCTATGCAACAGAAAAGATGGCAGGGGCCCAGACATGCTGCCCACAATGCCGTGAGCTCCACTCTTACCCAGGAAGTTAAAAGATCAGCTCTCTGGTCTCTCAGGGCTTTCTTTCTTTCTTTCTTTCTTTCTTTCTTCCTTCCTTCCTTCCTTTCTTTTTACTTTTTATTTAATTGAATCTTAAATTGAATTACAGTAAGATCACTCCTGACTGAAAAATGCAGATTGAATTCTCTGTCACAAATACAACTTAAATTTACTTTGTTTTATTATGATCCAGAGTTCAAACTATTACCAAAAAGGAAATGTTATAAACAGATTAGAAAATGATAAATGTGTTTTTTATCAAAGTTAGCTGCAAATACATTCATTTTTTAAGTTTATACACACTGCCTTATCCATGTAAACCCCAGAACAGATCAGCTTGGGAGTGACTCTAGTTGGCAAATATGATTAGACATATGGTCTTCTATTCTTATGTTAGTAGTTAATAAATAATAGACAAAGGTTTAATTCTGAGTGTTAAATTTAAAGATATAATAATCATTAATCATAAAAATATAATTACTCATATTATGCTATTAATTATTATATAAATATGCTATTAATGACTACTAATTCATATGAAGTTTCATTAACTTCATATATATTCCTATGTTCATGTTCCTTGTCTCTGGGCTCCTGTAATGCAGGAAGAAAGAACGTGATTGACTTTGATTTTCTTTTTCTTTTGGCTGGGCATATGCAATACCATTTGGTTAAGCTGACTTACCATGGCCATTCATTCACTGCATGATATCCCATCAATATTTACTGGGCACTTATTTCATGCCATGAACTGTGCTGCATGCTAGGGAATACATAAAAATAAGCGAACAAAACAGAGTCCTGCTTGTGAACATGCCAAAATTTTTTTAGCCACCGTGAAACAGACTGGGAACTCAACCCCTTGACATTCATTACTTTTTCCAATAAGATAACAACTACCTAACATATTTACTCATTGCATTAAATGTAACTGTTTTTCCTCATGTTTTAGTATGTTGGCCAAAAAAATTCTTGGGTATCATTAGTTCACTAGGAAAATTGTGATAATGTTGAGAAAGTATAGTTCTAATCTTTGTTAGAAGTTTTAATCATCTCTATAAAAATCATAAACAAAATTACAAACCATTTAAAGAAAATAGCCTTGGATTAACATTTCTGCATTTTTGAAAGCACCAGTGCCTTTTAAGAATATCTTCCACATGACACTAGGTAGTGGGTATTATTTTGAATGAAAGTAAACTCCATGACAACCCAACCTTGCCATTGTTTTCACTTCTGATTTTCTGACACATGAAACAACTGCTGGGACATAGTAAGCATTTAAAAGTACTGCATGACTTCCGTGTAAGATGGCAGGCACATCAGATGATCCCTTCTGGTGAGCCAGCAAAGGAGAGGTTCAGAATAAGGAACAATGGACTCTACCCCAAAGAAAGAAATACAAAAACTTCTTTGGAAACCCATGAAAGACGTGAAAGGCCTGAAGAAGACTATAAAGAAAGATGCAACACAAGAGGAGCAAGCTGCACACAGCCTAGTACACATTACCTCAGCAGCTGCCCAGTCTAGGCACACATTACCTCAGCAGCTGTCCATGGTCTAGGTACATACTTCCTCAGTGCAGTGTCCACTCATAAGGTGAGCCAAGTGAAAACCACAAGTCACATCCAGCCACAGATTTTGTGTGTCAGTTGCTTCCTCTCCCAGATGGGTCAGGGGCTGAAAGCAATCCTGCTTTGTCACATCATCTGACTCAGAAAGCACAGCTGTGTACTATCTTAAGAGAGACCTGTTATTTGAAGGCTTACTACAGTCAAGATGTCAAAAATACAAAACAAAGAAACAATATTGAAAACTGTGGGGTGGCGAAATACCAATTACCTACAAAGGCAAACATGGACAAAATAGCAGAGCTCTTCTTTGAAACTACCAAAGCTAGGAAAGGAAGGAAGATTTTATTTATAGCAGTAACTATCCAAGATTACTTTAGCCACAGTTCTATCTTTTTAAAACTATAGGAGAATTACATACATTTCAAGAAAGGTGCAAATTGAGGAAGTTCTTTATAACCAAGCCACCACTGCGGAATATACTTGAAGGAATACTATATACCAAAGAGAAAGACAGTTTCCAGCACAGGAGAACACAAAAGAATACATTTTATGAGGGGAATGAACAAACAATGGAAAGTTGGGAAGAAATCCATCACATCCAATACTGTGAACTAAAAGAGTCCTGATACTAATACAGTATAAAACTAAGAACCAACAATAACACATCCAAGTAGAAAAACAACCAGTCAAATGACAAGAGTCAGCAAATGTCTCTCAATATCATCTTACCTGCAAATGGCCCCAACTCTCCAATAAAGGAACATAGCCTGGCTAACTGGACTAAAAACTATACAGGAAAAATATCCAAAAGTTCCTAGGAATAAATAAAAACTAAAACACAATTTACCAGGGCCTCTGTGACATAGCTAAGATAATTCTAAGATGAAAGCTCATACATATGAGTACTTACATCTAAAAAAATCAGGATGATCTCAAATAAGCCAACAATATGCCTCCAAGTTACAGAAAACAAGAACACTCTAAACCCAAGCACAGTGAATAGTAAGATATAACAGGTTAGGGAAGAAAGTAATGAACTAGAACGACTCAAAGAAAATGTCAATACTCAATAAAATACAAGCAAATTGGGTTGAAGAACACATCAGAAAAATCATCCACCACGATCAAGTAGGCTTTATCCCAGGAATGCAGGGATGGTTCAACATTAGAAAATCTATCAATGTAATCCACCATATAAACAAACTGCGAAAGAAAAAACCACATGATCATCTCACTAGATGCTGAAAAAGCCTTTGACAACATCCAGCACCCCTTCATGATAAAGGTCCTAGAGAGATCAGGGATAACAGGAACATACCTGAACATAATAAAAGCAATATACAGTAAACCAACAGCTAACATCAAAATAAATGGAGAGAAACTCAACGCAATTCCTCTAAAAGCAGGAACAAGACAAGGCTGTCCACTCTCTCCATATCTCTTCAATACTGTATTTGAAGTTCTAGCTAGAGCAATAAGACAACAAAAGGAGATCAAGGAAATACAAATAGGAAAAGAAGAGGTCAAGCTTTCACTATTTGCAGATGATATGGTGGTTTACATAAGTGACCCGGAAAACTCTGCAAGGGAACTCCTAGAGCTAATAAACACCTTCAGCAAAGTGGCAGGATACAAGGTTAACTCAAAAAAAATTAATGGCCCTATTATATACAGATGATGAAGTGGCTGAGAAAGAAATCAGAGAAACTTACAATAGCCCTTACAATAGCCATAAACAGCATCAAATATCTGGGGATAACATTAACCAAAGAAGCGAAAGACCTGTATATCAAGAACTTTGAGTCACTAAAGAAAGAAGTCAAAAAGGATACCAGAAAATGGAAAGATCTCCCATGCTCTTGGATTGGTAGGATCAACATAAAAATGGCAATCTTGCCAAAAGCAATCTACAGATTCAATGCAATCCCTATCAAAAGTCCGGCACAATTCTTCACAGACCTTGAAAGAACAATAATCAACTTTATATGAAAAAACAAAAGGCCCAGGATAGCCAAAACAACCGTATACAATAAAGAAACTTCAGGAGACATCACCATGCTTGACTTCAAACTCTGTTACAGAGCTATAGTCCTGAAAACAGCTTGGTATTGGCACAAAAATAGACAGGTAGAGCAATGGAACCAAATTGAAAACTCTGATTTTAACCCACACACCTAAAAACACTTGATTTTTGACAAAAAAGCTAAAATTATACAATGGAAAAAAGAAAGCATCTTCAACAAATGGTGCTGGCATAATTGGATATTGGCATGAAGAAGACTGCAGATAAATCCATGTCTATCGCCTTGCACAAAACTTAAGTCTAAATGGATCAAAGATCTCAACATAGATACAACCACACTGAACCTCTTAGAAGAGAAAGTGGGAGATACTCTTTAAGGAATTGGTACAGGAGACTGCTTCCTGAACATAACACCAATAGCAGAGACACTGAGATCAACAATTAACAAATGGGACCTCCTGAAACTAAGAAGCTTCTGTAAGGCAAAGGACACAGTCAACAAGACAAAAAGGCAGTTGTCTAGGAAAAGAGATTCACTAACCCCACATCTGACAGAGGGCTGATATCCAAAATTTACAAAGAATTCAAGAAGCAAGTCTCCAAAACACCAAAGGATCCAATTAAAAAGTGGGCTACAGAACTAAATAGAGAATTCTCAATAGGGGAGTCTAAAATGGCTGAGAGATACTTGAGAAAGTGCTCAACATCCTTAGCCATCTGGGAAATGCAAATCAAAACAACTCTGAGATACCATCTTACTCCTGTCAGAATGACTAAAATAAAAAACACCAACGACAATCTATGCTGGAGAGGATATGGAGAGAGGGGAACACTCCTCCACTGCTGGTGGGAGTGCCTACTCGAACACCCACTGGAAATCAGTATGGAGATTGCTCAGGAAAATGGGAATCAATCTATCACCAGACCCAGCAATTCTACTCTTAGGCATATACCCAAAAGATGCCCATTCATACAACAAGGACATCTGTTCCACTATGTTCATAGCAGCATTATTTGTAATATCCAGAACCTGGAAGCAACCTAGATGCCCCTCAACTGAAGAGTGGATAGAGAAAATGTATTGCATTTACACAATGGAGTACTACTCAGCAGAAAAAAAAAAACAATGGAATCTTGAAATTCACAAGTAAATGGATGGCACTAGAAGAAACCATCCTGAGTGAGGTAGCCCAGTCACAAAAAGACAAACACGGTATGTATTCACTCATATATGGATTTTAGACATGGATCAAGATAGTGCTAGTCTGCACTTCCACTGACAGAGAGTCTGGGAAACAGGAAAGGACCTAAGAAAGATACGCATGGAATCACAGAGAAGAGGAATGAGGCAAGATCTCCTGAACAGATTGGGAACTCAGTGAGAGGTGGGGGGAGTAATGGGAGCTGGGAAGAAGAGAGGGGGAGAAGAGGAAGAGAGAGTAGGTCATGGGGGAACAGGAAGGCTGAGTGGGAGTTAGAATAGGGGGAGAACAGGATGAGAAATACCATAATAGAGGGAGTCATAGGTTAGAAAAAAGATCTGGCACCAGTGAGACCTCTAGTGATCTAAAGGGATGACATCAACCAGCAAGCTAAGCAATATTGGAGAGACCACCTTAAATGCCCATTCCTGATAATGAACTTGACGTCTACACTATATGCTATCCTAGAGCCTTCATCTAGTGACTGATGGAAGCAGTTGCAAACACCCACAGTTAAACACTGAACTGAACCCATGGAACCCAGTGACAAAGAGAGAGGAGCCATGAGCAAATTGGCAAAGAATGGGCTGATAAAACAGAAGAGATAGCTGACCTAAATAAGGGGGAGCTCTTGGACTCCAGACCGACAGCTGGGAGGCCAGCATGGGACTGATCCAGAGCCCCTGAATGTGAGAGTCAGTGAGGAGGCCTGGGCAAACTATGGGGCCCTGGGCAGTAGATCAGTGTTTATCCCTGGCATACAAACGGACTTCTTGTGTCCATAACACAAAGAGGGATGCTGTCTCAGCCCGGACTCTTAGAGGAGTGCCTGGACCCTGCCCTGAGCGAAGTGACAGACTCTGGATATCCCCTTTGTGGAAGGAAGTAGGGGTAAGGTGGGAGGCTGGGGGGGGGATGATGGGGGGTTGCAGGAGGAGAGGAGGGAGAGGGAACTGGGATTGACATGTGAAGCAACCTATTTAATATTAAAGTAATAAAAAAGTTTTAAAAAAAGAAAATGTCATGGAGCTAATTTTTTAAAGGTTTTCATTTGAGAAAATAAGCAACATGTGTAAACAAACCTCTAGGCAAACCAATGAAAGGGAGAGTTAAAGCCAAATTAATAAAATTAGATGCATAATTTGAAGTTATGTACCTTATATACCTCTGAGTATACAGTGTAGGTCATGAAATTAGAAGGAGGATAATGGCATGTAAGGAAGGTGGGATACAAAGGAAGACAAGACGCGACACGTGTAATGAGAAGGCAGAAGTTCAGACTTGCCTAGGGAAGGGAGTGAATCAGACAGGGGAGGACGGGTCGTAGGAAAGAAGACTGTGGGACAGGAAACAAACGACAAAGTATACAGTGTAAAGATGTATGGAGATGCTATGACAAAATTCATGCTTTGTTTCCTGATTTTAATACTTAGGACCTGTAAATCAGCTTTCCCATTGCTCAAAGTGCCGGTATTTCCATCTAAGTGTCAATCTATATGAAACTGAAATGTTATATAAAGCAAATACAGAAGGCATGAAAGGATAGTTGTTTTACATGGAATGGAAGCTCAATGTTTCTCACAGAGTAGTTCAAATAAAAGCATAATTAATAGTAAAAAATCAATTACTTGGATGAGGCTTTATTTATATTAAAAACCAGTTTTCGAGTATTTCTTTGGAAAATGAAACACCCGCATAGCATTCTTCAGTAAAGAAAAAAATCATGAAAAAATTTAGTGTACCAACCATGTGTGACAATTTGCATGGATATTTCTTAATAAGAAACATAGCTCGTGTACATCAGCCCTGTCACATCCAAAAATAGCTTGGCTGCAATCATTCACTACCTCTGCCGCTTCAGTTCCCTCTTGTCCAATGATCTTCGAGTTGTTCTGGGCTATGAGATGGATGTCCCACATAGGATGAGCATTCCACAGGCCCTTATTTTCTGCATTTTGACCAGTTATGGGCCTTTGTACTACTTGCCATCTACTGCAAAAATAAACATCTCTGATGAATATTGAAAGATACCTTATCTATAACTATAATAGTAGGACCTGCTCTACTCTGGGCCTTGTGACCTATCCAGTCACACGTTCTTGGCTTAGCGAACAGTAATTGGGGTATGCTCCATCTCACAAAGTGGGCCACAAACTCTATCAGAAAGTGATATTATTCCTATAACTGATGTACCAGTGGACAGATCTTGTCAGGCCTGTCACCACTATAGCTCACTGGATTCATAGCTAGGTAAGACTGTTCATTACTTTTCTCCCACAGTAGTATGGATAGTTGCATAGTACCTTCTAGCTTTATGAAAGCTAGACAGAATAGATTAAGCTTTCAGGTCAGTACCAGCTCCATTTCTCCATAGCCTGTTACTCAAGCATATGCTGTCTTCAGCATTAATAAGGTCTTACTATCGTGTTCTGAAGGATCACCAAGGGCAATTGCAATTGCCTGTAATGTTTGGTGGGTCTATGGGAACCTACTCACCAACTGTCCAAAAACAGATAATCCCTACCTGACACCTATGATGTCTGGGAGAGTCATTGTTCACATGTAAACTCTCGTTATATATGTATATATTTAAGGAAGCTTCCACCACAGTAGATTTCCATATGGCTTTTCCAAGCACCCTGGTGTTAGTTAGCCCTCCCTACTCTTTTTCTACCTTGCCTTCCTATTACCTATATCACTTAACCCTTCCTGTACCAATATTTCCTCCCTACTTCCTTCAAACCATCTGCATTCTGGTCTCTCTCCCCTGAAACCTCCCCGTGGTCCCTTCACGATTTCTTGACTTCATGCACAAGACCCACACAACAACAATTCAGATGAAATCCCAGAATTGAAAGGTAAGGGCTTCGTGAAGTCCCACCTCTAGCTGAAGAGCTATCGGAAAATTAAGGATGCTGGATGAGGGAGAATCCATTTGCCTCCATGATCCAGATCCCAAGAGTCTACTTTTTCTAAAGTCCGTAGACCACTCATCTACACATTAGCAACATTAAGTAGACTCTGTGAGTATTTAAAAAAAGAGTGTGTGAAGTTGGGAGAGGAAAAACGGTGGTTGCTGGATGAAGGAATAATTGGAGGGGAGGAGGTGAAGGTAAAATTAAAAACACATTCTATGCATGTGTGAAATTCTCAAACAATAAAAAGAGAAGAATAAATGTATCAAGATTTTTTCCATTGTCTATTTGTTAGTATTCAGGCATCTGCACTGGCCTGTCCATGGAGTTCTGACAGGATACATCCTCAGCTTCAGCCACTAAGAGCACCACCTGTGCACATTCACTACATTACCTTTTAAAAGGGCCCTGCCCAATCCCATTCCTCTCTCTCTCTTTCTCTCCCATTTGTCTGTTCCCCTCTCTCTCTTCCCTCTCTGTCTCCCCTCTTTCCTATCTCTCCCCCTCCTTCCTTTCTCCTCTCTCGTGCTGTTCCTGTCTCCAGAGGCTGGGCTCTCCCCCTCCTTTTCCCCTTTTTATGATCCCTTTCCCTAATTAAAAAAAAAAAACCTTCTGCTTGAACCCTGTCACATGGCACCTTTCTCTCACACACCACTTTTCTTAAATTACAACAATATATATATACATATATATATATATAATTTTCCATAGGCCATACTGTCCTAAGGATATGGTTCTTATTTTAACTCAAGTTACGTGGTTTCTCATCTAAAGATCCCAAGTTTTGTCTCCTATCCCAAGGGACAACTGAAGCATGGTCCTTGAGGGATCTCAGCTCCTGACTTCTGGCTTCCTCTTGGCTGCAAGTTTCTCTTTGTCTTTAAAACATGGCTATACAATCACAGATCCTTGTTAAACTTTGTCCAGTAACATTTTTGGAAGGGCATAGGATCCTGCAATGGCCATATTGCTGAATATAAAAGTCTCACAAGTGTTTCTTAGCTCTCCTTGCTTGTTTTACTCTGTCCTGACACATACCAGTAGACAGTTACCATTTCCATCTCAATTAAAAGTGAAGGAAAGATGAAAAACAAACTTTTCTCTTCCCCAGGTCCTAGGACATCTATACTCCAGCCATGGAGTACTGTATTTCTTCCTTTGTTACAGAGTTCCTACCTGTGTGTGGGTGTTACTGAAATGTAGTTCTGTATATAGACCTGTACTGCTGACCTGATTGTGTGAATGTTCCAGAATCTTTATTCCATCACTCTCTGCACATTGCCATCTGCCATCTGGTGTCCCCTTGACACGTATTCCTCCTTGAGTCAAGGACTTCTACTTATCAGTAAAAAGATAGTGTCTCCTATAACCCTGGTTGTGTAGACACACTCATTACCAGACCAGACAGCCGGTACCTACAGATGGAGAGGGTGGCCTTGCTAGTCTTTCAGAAGCAGACAATACACTTCTGCTTTCAAGCACCTACTTTTCCCAATCCAATTTCCAGTTTAAAAAAAACATGTTTCTTGTTGTTTAAATGGAAGCTGTGTGCTTTAAAGATAGGAATAGAAGTGAAAATGAGGAAAAAAGTCCCCTTAAAACGTCTGACTGAGAAGTCTCCTGCTGCATTCAAAAGTTGTTGGATGATCCTGACAAGCTAAAGTCAGTGGCGTAATTATTTTCACAGAGAGAAAAGGTGACTTGTAAAGAATATGACAAACGCTTAGAGAATTCTGAATATGTATCTTATTCTTAAGCCTACTCTTTTCAGCTCCCACTCCCATCGTATTCATGGACAACAGAAAGGATAATGAGAGAATTTAGAAGGCCACATGATGTGTGGCCTGATTAAAAGTGAAAACCATGTCCACTGACAATTGACAAGAGATTGCATCATCGTTTATTTAATTGGACTCCGAATAACAAGAAAGGGGAGATGATTATCAAAGCTATTGCTCTTTTGTTCCCGCCTCACTGTTTAAGTCACTTCAAGTGGACAGGGAACGTTTTCCATTTTTCTGGGACATCAACCTGAAGAGGATTTTCAGTATTAATCTGGGTGGGCAGGATCAGAAAGGATCACTGACAGAAAGAAAAGCTTATGGTCCACTGACACGGAAATACAGGGAATGCTGAAGGGGGGAACCCCACAGAATGCCAGTGAGGTCCAATGAGAAAGATGGTCTGCGTCTCTTGGCCCCTCCATTTCCACAGATGAGGTTACAGTTCAACTCCAAGGCCATCCCCTTCAGCTGCAGAACCTATGGAATCAATTAATCTGTAGCATACATCTTCTAGAATTCTGATCCAGGACCTCTGAGTTCTCAAATAGAAAAACTGGAAAATGGAGGAAAACATTCTTTCATTTTCTTTGAGAGAATTAAATGAGCTACAAATAAATGGGAAACAACATGCAAAGTACCTTATTTTATGACATTCTTAAAATAATATATTATCAGAATAAAATATTTTTAACTTTTAATGAGTTGAAAGTGAAAACATGGTATTTTTGTCTCTGATAGTTTTTTTGTTTGTTGTAAAGATAAAAATGAAACAGAGTCAGCCACATGGGAGAATAGTATTTATGTTCTTTGCTTAAAGCTTACCTGCTATTGGCTGCCATGAGCAAAACTGGTGTCCTATAAGATGATGCCAAAAGTGTCCAAGGCAGGCTATCTACATTAGTAGGGAACTATCTCAAGGAAGAAATAGAACCAGATGTAGGGGTCAGGTGGTACCATGGAGAGCAATAGGGGGAAGGAAACTAATAAGAATAAACTGTAATGACATACAAGAAGGGCAATGCCATAATGAAACCCATTACTTTGCATACTAAATAAGCATTCAAATATTGTTGTATTTAAAAAATAGTCTCCCTTAAGAGACTCCCAAATGTCTCAGGTAGATTATTTAGTAGCACATCTTAGCAGTGATCCAGGCTATAACCACCTCTTGTGGCAAGACTCTTCTAAGCACGATAAAGCACTCATGACCTAGTTATGGACATATGAGAATCATGAGAATCAAGATGGGAACAAAGGAGGGATTTAGTGGTTGTTGCTAGTGTGAGAAGAAACTGTAACTACACAATAATCCATGATGCAGGTTACTATGATGAGATGAACAAAATGTTATCATCTGAGGTGGGGAAGATTATAAAGGCCAGAGGTCAAGGAAGATCACAGAGAAACAGTGTCTTCTGGACATAGCAGGACCATTGCATTCCTGAACTTAGAGCAGCTGTGGTTGTCTACACAAGATGAAGCCAGTCAACATTCCAGAATGGAAGAGTGGAGGACTTGGCAAGCATTGCCAGCACCCATCCCCTTGCTATGCAGAGAGTCAAGGAATGACTTCTTGAGAAGAGAATAAGGTTCTTCAAAGGTGTGGCCCTGAGACAATAGTGCCATGAGTCCATTCCTTTCCTTAATAAGAATAAAATTAGGATGGTTAATATTAATGACTAATATTTACTATAACATTGTACCCACATTTATGTTATGAGTTGGAAATTCCATGAGTGTAAATGTATTCAAAGAACAATTTTATAGAAGAGGCAAAACTCTCTTTTGCACAAACTGCTATTCTGCAAATCAGAAAGGGATTTAAAATTTTTTTCATTCACAACTGCTTTTCACACAGGAATCTTTAACAAGACCCCAGGTACATAGGTATATAAAATAGGTGGACAAATAAAATATTTTATGCTGATAAATTATTAACGTAATTTTTGCTATTTATTAAAGGTGACAACAAATTAGTGTACTAATAAGATGAATCTTTTTATTTTTTACAAAAATAAAATCACTTTTTAATTTTTTACAAAAATAATTCTCGACTGAATATTTAATGCTTCAGGATACAGAGACTTTTTAACATTTTTCAGAGTTGATTAATATTTTGACTTTATACTCATCAATAGTAAGGAGGCCAATTTGCATAAATACATAGTTCAAAAAGACATATTTATGTTTAGAGATGTTTCAGAAATTCTTGGAAATTCTGTCCTAATCTCAAGCCAAAATTCATTTAACATATTGTTTTTACGGAATTCAAGCAGAAGATTTTTAAAATCAAATGTTCTAACATAATACATTCCAAGGATAGACTCATTTAATATGTGTTGAGGGAATGATAGCATGAAAATAGTTGAAGTCTTTGTTTTTGCAATTAAATCTTTGTGTTTCTAAAAGAACAGAAAATGTTGGGTGTCCAGTAAAGACACTACAACTCATAGCAGACAACAGCCTTGAAACTAAGCTAAGCTGTTTCCAGAAGTGATTCCTGGTGGTGTACAATGTGACAGCACCCAGATTGCTAAGGTTTGTGAGTTCAGAACCCAGGCTGCCCCGTGATCTACCATGGACAAACCATGCCAGAATCGCCTGATTCATTACACATTTGATTGCGAATTAATGTTTGGCCATTGTTCATTCAGAAACCCTTTCCTATTGTCTAGTTTTTACCAACCCCAGCATCCACAACAGGAGATTGTAACCACAGCTTTAAGGAGTTGTGGACTGCACTAAGAAAATACAAATTTTACTTCCTAAGTTTTACACAGACATGGGGGGGCTTTTATCAGAAAACCAAAGATGCAAAGCAGAAGTTAGGATCAAAAGCTTTGAAAAGATGAGGCAAGGGGTGATAAATTGTGGGAACGTGATAAGCCAAGGCTTCAGCTAGGCAGCCAGTCTGGAAGACAGTTCCTTTTGTCTCTGCCTCACTCTCCATCTTGATGGAAGAAAAGCTTCACTCTCCTGGCACTGGAAGGCAGTTGCACACAGTGGTTTTTACCCCCTGCTTTCAAGGAACAGGAAAAAAGTCAGAGTGCCCTTCTTGCATCTGCTGTTATATTTTTTTTTTCAAAGTGTCTTCAACTCAAAACAGTCCTTACGCCAATGCGGCATACTCTGACATGGCAAATTCTGCTACAGCACGGGACAGGTGACAAGATGGGAGTCAGAGAGGGGGGCTAGGGAGGGAAGGAGGGAGGGGGAGGGAGAGAGAGAGAGAGAGAGGTACTATCACTGTTATCTACAAATCTTCAGCAACATCCTGAATGAGAAAGGTCTAGGAAAAATGAAACTAAAATATGACATGTTCAAGGATGATTCTGAGTAAGATTGGAAAGGGAAGGGAGGCTGAGATTTGTGGACTTGGGGCTGTATTTTGTCTTCTTCTTGAATTTCCACAAAATTCACTGTGCCTCCTGTGATGCAATTAGGTAGTTAAGGCCATGAATAAGGTATACACAAATTGTTAAACCCAGACACAAGCAAATGATGGGGTGAGGCAGAGTAATGGACAAACTAAAGGAGACAATGACAGTGTTTCTGTTGCCTTAAAATACTAAACTGAGGAACTCATAGCCAATTATCATGACATTTCTCCTCAGCCAAGTGACTGAGTAATGAGAGAATGAACAAACAGGTTGGGGAAAAGATGCTAGTAATTAACAAACCACTCTGATACATTAGAATTAAACTGTGCCAAATGTCTCAAATAGCTGTCATTTTGTAAAGTCAAATAAAAATAAACCAAACATATTTGGGAATTGAAAAATTACTGTAAAATAAGTAGACATAAATCTGACAAATGTCTTAGAAAGTCAAAAACTAATTTTGTTGGTTATATAAATGTGTGTGGAAATTATGTGAATATATACTTGTTCATATATATATGCATATATATAATGATGCATATATATACATACTATATATAGTATGTTGTATGAGTGATATGAATTCAGTGATCCTTTAGCCTGTGTTGTGTCATTCCATATAAATAGTATTATATGTGACCTATACATGACTATCTTGTCCCTTAATCAGCTGCAATACATATTATTAAATTTAGTTGTAACATTTCATGTCCTGAAAACTTAGTAATGATCATGTTCTTAGTATCCACCTGCACTCCCACTCACCTCTCTAAGGAGGCAAATACTGTAAGTGATGAAGTCTGACTCAGACAATGATTCAGGAGGCCTAGCAGTTGACTGAGTAATTCCCAGGAGTTGAATAGTAACCCACACAACAAGGCTGCCATAAAAACTGCAATAGGTACACCGTTCGGAACTCAATTTATTGTTTGTTTGGTTGTTTGTTTTTTGTAAATACCTCCCTCCAAGCCCAATGCTTAGAGATGCCAGGTGCATGAATTTCTGGAGAGATAAGCTGAGCCTGGCCATGGCTAGTCCTCTCTACCTCTAGTCTCTTATGGAGGAGACTTGGGAGGATGCAGCCTCCACATGGTTTGGGTGTTCAACTCTGGTTTATTGCTGTTGAGATTGGCTTGTGTAACTCAGGTTGGCTCTGAAGCCACAATTTACCCAAAGATTACTGAGCTCTTCATCCTTTTGCTTCCATCTCCCTACCAATCAACTCCTCCATTCGGTTTCTTCTAAAACAATATTGATTTCTCTATGATATGATATATTGGTTAAGTTTGTACTAGATATACAAACTTAAGGAATATTTTGGTTAAGTTTGCATTAAATTTGTTAAACCTCTATGAGATGACTATCTACACACACACACACACACACACACACACACACACACACGGACTCTGACAGCTTGTTTAAATGTGGTTTGAAAGGCTGGTTTCCAGCATAACCAAGGCTTTCTGTCACTAAAAAAAAGCTCACCCTACAGTGTAAAATGAAATAAAAAATATGGAAAAACAAAGCCTATGTAATATTTCACCTAAAGGGACCTGGAAATATATAAATACAATAATAAAAGTGTCCTTCAAGTCTGGCCAGATGGGTCAGCAGGTAAAGGTGTTTGCCAACAAGACTAACAACCTAACTTTGAACCCTGAAAGGAAAGAGCCTATTCCTTAAAATTGTCCACTGGCTCCCATACATGCACCATGGCAGATGCACACACATGCATAGGCACTAAATAAATAAATATAAATAAATAAATTTGAACTTTTTTAATGCGTCTGTGTTTGGTGGTGAGATTTATTTTTCATTGTTTGAAAAAAATCCCAATATACAACATCATCTCTATAACCAGAAATGTGTATTTTTAAATTCTACTTCTTAATATTGTCTTTACATTCATGGGAATTTTAAGAGGATACTCAGACTCCATGAATGGTATTAGGCTTTTACTCGAGTTTTTCATTTTAATCTGGCAAGGAAACAAATATTGACTAATCCTTTAGTTTAGTGTTGTTAAATCTTCTACAGGTATTTAAACTGCAGTCTTTGAGTATTATCAGCACTCCCAGTTATTTTGGCCAAAAACTGTCTGGAAGATTTAAAAATCATTTTCCAAGAATCAAAAGAAATGGTTCATTTTTCTGATTATTGTTATCATCAAATTCATTTATAGACACACAGCATTCACAAAGATGAGCAGAACAGCCTAAACCTCTAGGCATCCAACATGTGGAGTAACAGACTAGGAAATTGACAATTTTTAAGAATTACAAATATTGGGAAGATATGAATATGAATATTAGGAAGATTAGAAATAACTTGTTCAAAAGAAGATAATATCTACACTTGGTCTTAAAGAATTACAGCATTAATTTGGCATCACAAGAAGGAATGAGGAGTAAGAACTATTCCACAGAAATCAGAATGTTTGCCATGAAATGAAGCAGTGGAATTCTTGGAGAATCCAGGACATTTCTACTAAGTATGGTGTATGTGAGGATAATACTAGAGGAGTGTGGGTCATAGGTTGGAAGAGCTTTATGTACCTGGTTCAAAGAGGTTTGTTTCATTATTTGGACAGTGGAGAACCAGTCAACACTTTCAACAGAAAACATGAACTCACTTCATGCTTAATATATTTGAAGTCTGCATTCAGTTTCCAGCCAAAGACAGCTGTCACCTGTGTCCTAGAGGGTGTCGCCATTGCCTAGGGGAGCTCCTAAGGCAGCAACATACGTTTATTTTTAAAATAAACATTTGTTTTACTTTTAATCATGTATACTCATATCTGTGTATCTGTCACACGTGTACAGGATCTGTGGGGGCCACAACAGATCATCATATCTGTTGTGAGATGCCCAACATGAGTGCTGCAAACTGAACTCAGCTCTTGGGGAACAAAAGCAAGCGCTCTTACCCACTGAGCAATTTCAGCAGCCCTGGTATTAAATGTTCTCAACTTACTCTCCTGTCCATTTGGTCACCCATTCGATACTAGACCACCTATCTAAGTCACTAACTTACCCTTCCATTGTTATCATCTTTGTCCATGTTACCATGACTCTCATCTGAATCCAGGTGGCAGAGGAAGGACCATTTGGTCTCTCTATTTGCACTGTTTCCTCTTGATGCTCACATCATAAGCAAAGCTAGTGAAAATGCAAACCCAGTGCCCCCTTTGCTGTGATTAAACCCTGATAGTTCACAGTGACCCCACAGTGAAAGTCACGTGTCATGTACCTCACAGTAGGCTCTAGCTTGGCTCTTGCTACTCACCCCAAATTTTGCCTCTCTCCCACCCTCCCTCCCCCTCTTTCTCTCAGCTGCTGCCATACTGGTATTCTCTCAGCATCTCGAACAATCATATACCCTCATCCACACATGCATTGCACAGATGCTTCCTTTGTTGAGAGGAAGCTACGTACTCTCTCTGCTTTTCATGACTGTCCTCTGATGTCATTACTTCTGGCTAACTTTTCCTGATGTTTCAAGTAGGTCAAGTCATTTTGTTACATATTAATGTTCTTTGGAATAATTTCTTGACTGTGTTGTTTTTCTGCTGGTCTCTTTCTTAACACTATTGTGTCTCAGGGATCCCATGGTACACAAACCTTTTTACCAAATGAATGAATGTCGTTAACCGTTTGGGTTTTTAAAAATGAATTCTGACAGCAATAAAAAACAATTGTGCATGAGTATGATTCTAAAAAGTAAGAAGAGGATGCTAAATGATAATTGTAAGCTTGATAGTCATCTAATGAGGTTTGTGACCTGAGCCACATATGGCAGTGAGAATGGAGAAGAAAGATGGGATCAGAGCTCCACCAACGAGTAGGATCACCTTCTAATGTAATTAAGATGTCATCCCTCAGCTTATAGGAGTTGGTGCCTAAATATCATTCATAGAAACATCTAGATATTTCCAGGGTCTCAATGAGTAAAACTTTCCATGAAGTAGAAAAGTTCCATATTCATGTTTCAAGTTCTTTTCAACTATTCTAAGGGATCTCATGGGGTAGCTCTATTGGGGAGGTACAATGGAAAATAGATGAGATCCCAGAGTGTATGCATTTCAAGAGCTCTTTTATGTGACATTTGCATAACTCTTACGTCTACCTTCACTCACTTCGCTGGCCTCTGATGCAAGTGATTTGGTCTGAGTCCATTGACGATGGGAGTTGAATATTGTGAAAATGTTACTCGAACCTTCAAGAATGTGTTGAATGTAAGCAACATGAGCTTTTTATACTGTTCAGAGCTTATCTTAGATGAATAAAACATCGTTTTTCATCTATGTGTCAGATGTCTTAGAAAAGGCTCTCCCACCAAGGTGCACCAGACCACCGTGAGTCCCTGAGGGAAACTTTCAGTGCAGTAATGGACCTCAAAGGGATCAGAACAGAAACATCCATCCTTCCAATCCTGAAGAAAGAACTTGAAGACTTGACCAGGGAACTCATGTTTCCTCTTTCAGCTGTACAAATGTACCCACTCAGCTCTGATGCATACAAGCCTAGGAATCTTCAGGGTGTTTTGTCACCCAGAAATATGCCTATTACGAACCATTTGCAGAAACTTCTCTTTCAGTTTGTGTGCTCTGTGAATGGGCTCATCTTCTTAACTGTGGAAAAACATTAGGGCCATTCAAAGTACTCTGCAAGATGTCTATTATGGATGCAAATGTGCGGGACATGGACAAAAGCAATAGCTCCACTTGTGAAGGATTTGAGTTTGGGGACTGTCACTCAGAGAGAAAGCACCGCGTTTGCCACTTTTAATTCATCATGTCTGCACATTCTCTAAATCCACTTCCTCTCCCACCCCAGATGTGGTCGGACATTCAGTTCTCAAGAGTTCTTTCTTGTACTGAACTACTTTCCAGAGAATTCTAGCTTGCCTCCTCCCACTTTTCTCCTACTGACTCCTAAATTATAGGTGCCTTTCTGAGATTTAGTCCAGTCTCATCAAACCCCTGCTAGATTTTACATTTCATTTAAGATGTCATAAGCCAAGATTGTCATCTTCCACCCACCCTCAGCCCACAGAAGCCTCTTCCTCAGTGGCAATGAACCTGAGGTAGGAGACTTCTCTTAGCAGGCTCCACCTTGACTCATTCATTGGCAACCACTCCTATTGTCTCTCCCACCGCCCCTTCTAGGGATCCCAGCTCAGGTTTCCATGCTTGCTCAGCATATGCTTTTATGCACTGAGACATCTGCCTTTGTGCTCTTTTTAAAGAAGTAAGACAGGTGTTCTGCTAGTTCCCATAGTAATGCCAATGATTCAGGAACTCTACATAGCATGCAGCCATCTATGTCTATTTGAAGTTGGGCTTTGATGGGGGCATTGACTCCAAAACTCAACTTTTACAGAAAATAAGTGTGGGAGATACAACACCCACAAGTGCTACAGGCTCCATTTGTGGCACCAAGACCATAGCCAATATTACTAATATAACAACTTTAAAGGGTAAAATACACAGGCCAGAATCTTCATCAGTTAGTCAATGAGATGTGGTCCAATGGGTTTTGTTTATTACAGCCATAGACCTGTATGACTCTAGGCACAATTATAGAAGATTTTATCACTGCTGAGAGAAACTCTACTCATTAACTGTCACCTCCCACTGCTAAAGATCTACCTTCATTTCTTTGAAGATCAGCTCAAATCTCAGCTGTCTTAGCTTTTAGGCAGGTTTCCCAGTTCTGAAACCTAATGCATTTTCTATGTAGACTACTCATTCTGAGTCCCCATAGCACTATTCATCCTTTTATGTATGTGCTCAGTCTCCCCAATTAGATTACAGCACTCTTAAGAACAAGGCCCTTGTCTTGATTGAAGAGATAGGAAAAAATATTTAGAATTGTAGTGGCCTCATCAAATTTAATCCTCTTTCATTTGTGCTTTGATTAACTCATATAGCTGTGAACATCTCCCCTAGCAGAATTTTCCCCTTAATCATTTCCCCAAAGAAAATAATTCAAAACTGATGAAACGCATTCAGTGAGAAAATCTAAGGAGGTCATTCAAATATAAAAATGAAACAGAAAAAAAAGCATCAAAAATTATTTGTTGCTCTCATCTGTCAACATGCATTTAAGAAGCACTAGAAAAGCTGATGCTTCTTTTACTCCAGCATTACAAGTGTCCTTACAGTGTGATAAGTGACAAAGAACGGATCATATGTGTTATATGTGTGCATGCTTTTCTTATAAAAACATCAAAGATTTTTAATTTTTTGTAATTTTTGGCAAATTTCAGAGCTATTACTAAGTAAACATTCCCTCCCTTCATTCTTGCCACACTCCCTCCTGTTCTTTCTTCTACTTCTAATCTCTTTCTTTCCCTCCCCCTTGGAAAGGCATTGGTACAACATCGTAAACAACCAAGCTCCATATTGAAAGTGAACACAAAATGTTGCTGAAACTAAAACATGAAGCTCATAGGGAAATCTTGGGACAAAGGGTAAAGGGGAGCGTGCGTCAGTCTTGGAAAGGGGTTATCTCCAGACCCGAATCTTGCATAATGAGAACATACTCTGTTGAGGATGAATGAATCTTATGAATTTTGTCAGTTAAATATGAATAAGAGGAACTTGGGTCACTTGCAAGTCATGTTACTCTGCTAATAGGAGGGCTTCTAGAGCTATCTATCTTCCCTATGACACATCATCATCCATGTCAGAATTGGTGACTGGACTGACACTCTGGCTTCTAGGATGAGGTGCAGGGTTCTGCATGGCCTGCAAGGAATACAACTATGGTTTAGATATGATTTGTTCCTTCCAAAAGCTCAGGCCTCCTGATATAAGAAAGTAGAAAACAATCTATAGCAATTTAAAATTAGGGCCTGGGAAGGCAAGTAGAATTTGATGGAATCATCAGGAGAGGACACCATAGTTGAACAGTGATGCCTTTATAAAAAGAGGGAAAAGGGCCAGAAGAGACTCACATGTGTGATCCCTGTCCCTTAACATATGGTGTCCTGTGCCACCTCAGAACTCTGCCATAATAGCTTATAATGCTTCATGCAACCCTTCGACTTAAGAAAAAAACATTGAGCTAAGATAAACTCTTTGCTTCCTAACTTGCTCAGTCAGTGGTGTACTTTTAGGTATAGCAAACGGACAAACACAAATGCAATATGAATGATAGTTTGAAGCCACCAAGTCTTGGAGCTCAGCATAACCTAGCCTGTCCTGACATGCATATTCCCTGAGGACTGCCAAACTCCAGTTGGCACTAAGGCATTGTTGAGTGCAGTCTACACCACCAGTTCCCACTCTTTAAGTCCACTTTACTTTGTTTGTCTCTGGGCTTCCAAGTGTGTTTCAATTTGATCAGTCTAAAAATGGACCCTTTGGCAAGGTCTGCTTTGGTTCTGCCCTAAGTGCTTTTTGTGTACTTTGTATATTATACAATTTTACATACCTAATGTCTCTGAGGACTAAGCTCTGTTTTTAATTGCTATTTTAAATTCTAAGGAGAACAAAGGTGGTAAAGGAAGTGGACTAAGTGTAGTAGAGGGGGTAGAAAGGGGTCTTTGATTGACAGTGAAAGGAGGAGTAAGAGCCAACGTTGAGTGAAATAAGTTCAGGCAGGTGAGAATAGAAGATCCAACTGCTTTGTACCAAGGAAGCTATTGGCGACTTTAAGAACATCTGTACCAGGAAGGTAAGGCATATGGAAGAGTTAAGGAGGTAAGAGCATGAATACTGAAAACTCACAACCTTGGGTAGTCATCAACAGAAGGAAGGGAAGCCTTAGCTGGAAGAAGACTCCTGGTTGAAAGACTTAGTTTGGGATATCTTTGCCTGAGAATTCATCATTATTGACAAAATATGATGTGAGTCTAGATTAATTCATCTAGCACAAGCAAAAGCAATACATAAGCAAAATGCTACATATGTGACATTTCTGCAATAAGCAGGAGCAGTTGAGTCAAATGGGACAATTTTGTTGTATTTCATCTGAGCAGTGTGCTTTAATTTTTAGTTTATTTTTAGTTTACAAAGACTCAAAAAATGTACTTACTATAGGAGTACTATATGATGTTTTGACACATTTCACACTAATGCATGCATCCATTTAGATACATATCTAACTTGTCTCTAATGTATCATTCATTTATGGTCAAAACAATTGTAATTCTTTTCTCTTGCTTTTTGAAAATGTGTGTATGGTACAGATACACTGGTGTTATGCATGTCTTGTAGTCATCTCACTGTGCAATGATACAACAGAGTGCCTCATCTCTTTCTAGCTGTAACTTGGTACTCCTGGTCAACCTCTCCCCATCCCGCCTACTCTCCCAAAACTCTAGTAATCACCATCACCCAACTCTCAAATTCACCGCAATCACACAAAACAACACAGAGAAACCCTGTCTCAAAAAACCAAAAAAAAAAAAAAAAGATCATACAGTATTCTCTATCTGTGTCCAATCTTTTCATTTAGCTTAATGATACCATCCTTTCCTTCCATCTTGATGCAAATGATAGTTCATACTTCCACAGGTTTTGCGTAATGGTTGTGCTAATTGATATTCCCATAAGAATTGTGGGGGTTTTTCCTCACCCACATCTATGTCCACATTCAGCACTTACCTTTTTATATTTTTACAATGCTACCATTTTGCATTTAATTCTATTTTTTACCAAAGGCATTTGAGTACAATTAGTGTTTCCCATGTGTGCATTAATGGGGGGGGCAATCCACAGGAAAATGAACCTACCAGTGGTCATTCAAAGAAAGTTAGAGTGAAGTACTACTCAATGTGGTGTTTGTTTACATCTCAGGCCATGAATGACAGTGAGTGTTCTTATCCGATTTTTGGTCCATTTTATCTTTTGATAAATGTCTGTTTAGGCGTATAGTTGATTTATGAAGTTGGATTGTGTGACTTTTTTGCGATTCTATATTTGGGATTACTTGTATGTTCTGGATATTAGTCCCCTGTCAGACCACACAGTTTGTAAATATTTTCTTCTGTTCTTGGGTGGTCTTTTTGCTTGGTTGGCAGTATCTTTTGTTATTTAGAAACTCTGGACTCATGCCTATCCAACCTTTGCTCACTCCTTTGTCCTGAAGTGGTTTTCTCCTACTTTCTTCCAGAAATGTTGTGGCTCTTATATTCTAGCTTTCCACCAATTTTTAGTTGACTTTTGTGACTGATGAGAGATGCTCATCAAATTTCATTCTTCTGCTTGTGGATATCCAATTTCCCTAGCACTGCCTCCTGAAAAGACTTCATTTTCTCCAGTGGGTATTTAACAACTTTTCTGAAAATCAGTTGACAATAGATGTGGAGAGATGGCATCATCTCAGCTCTCTGCACATTTTCACTAGTCCATGGGTCCGTTTTTCATGCTAAGCCCTTTCTGTTTTATCATGGCTTTATATTTTTTTGAAGTCAGAAGTTATAGCTTCTGCCATTTTATTTTTATTTAACATTACTTTGTCTATTTTGGATTTTCTGTAGTTCTATACATTTTTGGGGTGGGTTTTTTCTTATTATGTGAGTGGGTGTCATTTTCCATTGATATTTTCATAGTTGTTACATTTTAGGGAACATGGACATTTTCGACAATATTGATTTATCTAGTTAATAAACATAAGCTGTCTTCCTATTTTCCTGTGTGCTCCTCAGTTGTTTTAGACACATATTTGTTTAATCGACTAACATGACAGTTTAAGTAAAAAGGATTATCTCATGGTATAATCTCCAATAAGAACCAGACAGAAGTGCAACCGTGAGCAGAGGTTTATGGTTTGTAGATAGGCATAAAAATACATTTATATTCTGAAATTATTTAAGAATAGAAGGGACATAGCTAGTTTGGAAGAACAGTCAGAAATGTTTAAAATTCATTCCCAGTGGTCTCAAAGATCCTTAGTAACATAGCAGGACCATCTACTGAGATTTCCAGAATGATGGAGCACAAGTTACACATGAAATATTTATTCGAGCTTACAAAAATAATGAGGTTGAAAACTTAAATATTAAAGATGCAAAACTGAAAGCACTGTCTTAGAAAATGGAAAATTCTATAATGATGAAGGAGTGAGTGCTCCTCGTTGACCACAGGCGCTCCTCTTTAATCATTCATGGTCCTCCTTAGAGTGAGATGACTGTGCTCCCCAGCCACCTTACATTTTGTCGTAGTCAATAGCTTTAATTTCTTTGAGGAATGAATCTTTTATTAGAGTGGCCATCTGTCCCGAAAGTGTGGTTCAAATGGCTTCTCAAGTTGGGAGAAAGACTAAATAGACTGACTGTTGAACAAGGGGTTGGCAGACCTCCCTCCGCTTCGTTCTGCTAAAAGCTGCCTCTGCTCTTCCATCTTGGTAATTGTCCACCAGTTCACTCAGGTTCTGTTTCCTCTGCTTACCTTTTCCTCCTGCACCTCCTCACTTGGCCATCTCCATGTATACCAAAGGGCATCTGGCCTTTGAAAGATGGCTCAACAGGATGAAGCACGAATCTCTGCTAATCTGGAAGGTGCTTTCCTGTGTCTGTCTCCTCAGTGACCTGAAGTGGTCATGGGTTCTGGAACTTTTTATGGCAAGACCCTGATGTTCCCAATGGAGTGTAAGGAAGTATAACATATGTGTGCTATAATACGTGATATGTGTGAGTTGTGAGATACGTTTTCATGAGTTACGCATTACTTTATTGTTATAAGTAAATTTTACAATATAGTAGTTTAAAATAAAATGCATTTATTCATCTCTCCTGTCACAGCCCTGTTGGTTACTATACATTATAGGTTATTACATTTTATGTAATAATTCAAGACCCTCACTGATACCATCCTTTCAAGTCTCACAGTTGACTGCATACAGGCAAAACAGAAAAAAATGCTCACTTCTTCAGCAATAAAAGATATGTGTCACATTCTTTCTTATTTTCTTAAGGAGTACCCATTGTGTGACCTCCACCATGGGTCAAGTAAGGTTAACAACAGTGGCCAAATGTAAGACTTCATTTTCCCCAATATTTCTTTGACAATAATCATGATTAATATTTAATCAAAATTATGAAATCCAGATTTAGCAACAAGCAAAACGATTTAAAATACTGAAAAGAAGAAAGTGCTTTTGAGCTATAAGGGTCCCAGTTCAGCACCTTTATAAGTTAAATTGCATTTTCTGTTCTTTCTTGTTGTGGAAGATTTTTTTCAACTCCACTCCACCGCACCTTGGTGACTCCTTGAGGGCTTTAGGGAACTTACCAGGCAGAATTGATCCCCTGGTCTCTCACTAAAACTCTTGAGCGGCAGGAGTTTCCAGAACTAAATTCTAAATTACGCCCTTGAGTGCAACAGATTCCATCAGATGAGCCCAGTGGTTGCCTTATGAAAAGGGCACAATGCAGAGATGAGGAAGTGGGTTCAGAGAAGAGGGGTGGGACAATACCTGCTCCTTTGTCTCTACTTTGGTGAAGCAAACCAAAGACTCCGATTTTCATGTACATGAGGTCTGTTTTGTTGTAATGTCTTGTCAAATAAATTGAGTCTTTAATGTACAGTGTGTTTCAGGCTCCCCTTCCAAACCTTGACTATCAAGAAGACCCAGTATCAAAGGGCTGCACACACTCAATTTCACGAACCAATAAACACAGCTTTTGCTTTAATTACCATTTTGGCTCCTTGGAAAGAGTGACAAGAGTTATCAGGAAGATGTTCATTATTGCCAGGCTTTATCTGATGGAAATGGATTTCTTGCTCTTCACAAATTTAAGACTCCCCAAAGAGAACAAGTTGTCATTTGAGGGAATGTGGATGCCTGCTTCCAGAGATATTTTACCAGCAGCACTGGGCTGCTGGTTAAGAGTCTCCTTTGTGTGGCCTGCCTTCTGTCGGCTGCTTAGATCGACAGAAAGTGAGCGTCTCTGCTTCTGCCCTTGACACTCTGTTCAAGTGCCCTGGACCACAATGGAAGATTCGGATGAGCATCAGTCTCATCCCCACTGAGCCAGAGTCTCCACTATGCCTAATGATGCAGCTAGAGGACTACAGTTCTCTGAAGCTGAGTGTGCAGCATGGAGAGAGCTGGAAGGCCAGAGGGAGCTGTTCGTGGCTGCTGAGACCCTAAAATTACATTAATCCTTTCCTTCATTAAAACCCCAGGCTGTTCAACAGTTGCTTTAATCTACTGATCGTCCCCAACATCTTCCTGAAGAATTTTGTTTCAAGCTAGGAATAATTGGCTTCGGTTCCTTTCATCCTATATATTTGTATTTATATAAAATACTTCCTTTGAGATGTAGTTGAGAAACCGCAAAGATACTCCTATTGTATCATATTACAGAAGATGAGTTCTAGATCCTCCTGGAGAAAATAATCAACCACTGGAGATGACATGGTACCCTCCTCTTTGTTTCTTCTACATTCTACATTGTTCATATACATTCTGAAAAGAATATTCAAAGGGCCCAAGATTTTATATTTTATCCCAGAATTTTCCGGCTTTCACCAGGACATTGGTGCCACACTCTTTAGACTCACCAGTCACTAGATTAGTGAACCAAATAACCCTTTTTATTTTATAAAGCATCCAACTTCAAGTATGTTGTTATAACAACAGAAAACCAGCTGTTACAGGTACAAAGTCTCAGATAGAGGAACAAGGTTTTGTGTTTTGAGAGCTCATCAAAGTGTAGTAAATACAGTTAATAATTGTGAGTTATACAGTTTGAATATGCTCAGACAGTGTATTTTAACATACTAAAATTAATAGCTATTTGACATGATTTGTAAAATTAGCTTCATTTAATGATGTCCTACTGTATTCATAAATAGTTATAGGCCATAAATACAATTTGTCAATTAATATTTTTTAAATTTTTTAAGAAGGGATATTTGCACTGTTCTGATATTCAAGCCCATTTTTGTTATATTTTGCAAGGACAACTAGTCTACAGCAGACTGAGAATTAAAAAAAAAAAACTTAGTCTTAGGCTCTGGGTTAAGGATAAATGAATCTCCGCAGCTTCTGCTGCTCTGTGGATCATGTGCAGAAAACCTGTTATCAGCCTGCAGACAGGAAGAGATTTTAAATGGTATAATTATCCCTGCACTAGAGACGTGCAAGAAAATGTATATGAGATAAAGCAGCCTTACCTAGCTCTAAAAACATGCAGATCCATAGATGCCTTACAAAAGTATTTTTGGACTTCACAATGTTTTAACCACATTATCATCATGATAAATATACTTCCTGACATCTGTGCCAGTAATCAATCAGAGAAATTCTTAGTAAGCAGTCTTAGCTTTAAAAAGTTACATTCAATCACATTAACTTTTTATTCAAGAGAAGAGTTAACTTACAAATACATTCCAAATATGGTTATGTGAATATATCTTTAGTTCTTAACGTTTCTTTTTCTAGTTCACTCTTATTTTAAATTTTATTTGTGAGTTTGTGTGTGTGTGTGCGCGCGCACGCACAGAACATGCACACATGTGCATGCACACACATGTGCAGATGCATGAGAGTGCCCAGAGAGTCAGAAGAACAGGGTGTCAGATCCACTAGCACTGGAGTTCAGGCAGGTGTGCACTGTTCAATGGGAAGCGTGGACCAAAACTTTGCTCCTCTATAAGAGCAGCAACTACTCTTAACTGCTGGACTGTCTCTCCAGCCCCAGCTACTTCACTCTTACACCTAGATTTTAATGTTAGTTACTCATCCCATACTTATTGAATGGTGGCTTTGTTCGCAGACCAGACCTAGAAAGGCAGAGAAGCAGAGAAAGGAAGAGAGAGAGAGAGAGAGAGAGAGAGAGAGAGAGAGAGAGAGAGAGAGAGAGAGAGAGAGAGAGAGAGAGAGAGAGAGAAGAGAGAGAGAGAGAGAAGGATGGAAGGTGGGAAGGGCTCTTTTAAAAGGGAACATAGTGAATGTACACAGGTGGTGCTCTTAGTGGCTACAGCTGAGGGAATATCCTGTCAAAACCCCAAGGGTGGGCCAGTACCAATGCCTAAATACTAACAAATGCTTCATATAATTTCCATAGAAACTTGAAAAGTAGAAAATGTAAATAGACATGGTGCCTTGTGGCTAGAGATAATTTGGTTTTGTATACACACCATGGAGGCTTTGGTTGTCACAAGGGTGTCTTTCAGAAGTTCCCTGTCATCTGGGATCTGTCACTGTTCTTTTCAAGTACAGGTCAAAAAAACAACTCTTGCTTCCTCCCAGGAAGTGTGACTCCTCACTCCTGCAACCTGAAAGTGAGCCTCTCCCCCCACAACAGTCTCCTCAGTTACCAGCCCCTTCCAACTATGGGGAAGCCAAGTTTTAAAGGTGGATCCTGGGGGGAAGGGGGAGGGGCCACAACTTTTACAGCACTGCCCCCACACTAATACACTGCCATTCAAATCCAACTATTTCCAGAGTTCACTGAGGCGACTTTAGACCTACACATTGCATTCTGCACAATGACATGCAGTTGCTCTCTGTGGTAAGAAAGCAGCTCCATGGGCCAGGAAGAAGGCTCAGGAGGAAAGTCCTTGTTGCAGAAGCCTGAGAAGCTGAGTGCAGATACCCAGCACCTGCATGATGAAATCCTGCCATGGTGTCGTGTGCCTGTAACTGCTGTGGAATAATCCTTCTGTACACTGGTTTAATAAAATGCTGATTGGCTGGTTGGCAGGGAGAAATATAGGCAGGGCGACCAAACTAGGAGAATGATGGGAAGAAGAAGGGTGGAGTCAGAGGAGTCACCAGCCAGATGCCGAGGGAGCAAGAGATGAACGTTCCATGCTAATAAAGGCACCGCCATGTGACAGAGCATAAATAAGGAGTGTGGGTTAACTTAAAATGCAAGAGCTAGTTAGTAATAAGCCTGAGCTATTGGCCCAGTGTTTGTGATTAATATTAAACCTCTGAGTGATTATTTGAGAGCACCTTCAGGACAGGAAAACCCTGCCCACGTATACCTGCATAAGTATAAGATGTGAGAACAGAGGAGAATCCAGGGTCTCTCTGGCCAACAATAAAATTTGGATCCACTGAGACACCCTGTCTCAAAGTAATAAAATAGAGAAGCTAATGAAGAAAGTATCCTCTGGCCCTCCACATATGTCTCCATGGGCAAATGCATCTGCACACCACACACACACACACACACACACACACACACACACACACACATCAATTCTATTACACTTGCATCTTCTTCATCAGTAGAAATGAAATTACTTTAAAAATTGTCCTGCCACAGCTGGGATTACAAGAAAATAGAATTCCTGATGGAATCAAATAAGCTGTGGGAGGAAGCAAGTCTGTTACAGTGGTGCGCTGGGAAGATAAAGCAGAAAAGGTGAGAAAAATAGTAACACGGAACCCTGGTGGACAGAGGGCACTGATAAAAGATGATCTCACTGAAGACAGGGTCTCTCAACTTGTACCTCATGGCCCATAACCCATTGCATTATCTGTACCCGAAGCAAGCAGAGTCCTTTCGGAGATAGTTAGCCACTTGCCATAAAATTTCTCTTCCAACTCTCAGAAGTGTAACCCTCAACCACAGAGCATGTAAGGATCACACACATAATTAGAAAAAAAGATCAACTTATGAAATAAGGTCCATTCCCATCATTTGCAAAAAGATCTTTCTCATCCTGATCCTGGTAAAGTGTTTTATTGGACGTTACTCATCAGCTTCTCTTGCCAAAGAACTTTACATTTGTTTCATTTTTTTCCCCTTGAAGTTGTGTGAAGTAAATAAGGACTGCTGGCTCTGATCTACCAAGAAACCAGTTTTCCCCATGTTCCTAAATACCAGCCTGCAACCGGAGTTTCATTGATCTATAAAAGGCTGAGTGAAACAAAGAGATGATTTATTCATTCAATACATGAATATAAAGCCTTTATTAGGCACCCAGTAAACAGAGCTGGTGCTTGACCGTCACAAATTTGCTTAACCTTAAAAACTTACTAATTCTGATTTTATGTTCTCCTACTATTTGAAGTATTAAAATAAAGCAACATAAAAATTTTTCAATGTTTATTTTAATGTATTTGTTCTGGCCCTTAAATAAATTTTTGTACTCTTACTGCTCCATGAAATTCCAGAAGGCTATACCCCAATCCTGTCCCTTCTTCCTTATTTCACAAATAGGAACATGAATCCCAGAGAGTGGAAATGTTAGTGTAAATGAGAAGGCCCACAGCTAACTCACACTGATAGCTGCCTCTCTTTCCCTGGAAGAACCATAAGAAAATGAATGAAGAAAGGGCCCTAGAAAAGTTGCCAGGTGCTTTCAAACCTCACTTTTGTGTTATTTGTGCATCGAATTCAAACAGAACTACCATTCTATATCCATCACAATATCAAGCAAGGCTTATTTTCAAATTTTTGCTTATTGTGTTCGGCTAAGCACATGTTTCCATACACAGCCTGTCCTCTGCAGGGCATGGCATTGTGTTCTGCTCACAGTGGGATTCAAGAGAAGAGTGTCTGTGCATTCAATTAAATTGCTACAGTGTTGCTAAGATTTTAATCTCACAGGTGCCTAGTGCCAACCCACACAGCTGAAGTAACTGAACATGTGGTCAAGCCGAGAGATGGCTCCTGACATAAAGGAGCATCTTGAGGGCTTACAATAAAAATGCGCAGAACTCACCAGAGGCTCTGAAGACTCAGTCAGTTGTGAAAGGAGAACTAAGGAAAGACACCACCTCCAAGAAAACATGGAGGGAATCCTCATCGGGCAGCGCTTTTCTGACGCATCAAAGTGCAAGATTAACAGCACATGCCCTGTGGCTGTTCAAAGTTACACAAATTATTGCCATGACAACTATTTCTTCAGCAATCAAATTATGAAAATCCCATTTTACCCTTGGAAGACAGAGAAAGGTTTATCATTTGTTACCAGGAGCGTAATCGTTACCCCTCAGCAGAGACTACAAAGAGGCTCCTGCTCAGCAATGCAGGCACACCCCACCTAAGAAAGGGGGTGCCAGAAAAATATGGAAAGTAAATTTAAAAAGCAATCTTACCCTGGGAACACATACATAAATGATACTAAAGTTCTATGCTTGCCTACAGATACCTAGATTATCTACATGACAGAGAAAATTGCTCTGTGTGGGGGAGGGAGGAGAGAAGGTTGCGTGTCTAATAATAATCAAGGATTAAAAGTAGACAATACGACGTCTTCAGAAAAAGAAACTTCACCTGGTGTTCTGGGCTTCCAGGCTGATGGGGTAGCTTGATTGCTCTCCAGAAGAGCATGGTCAGACACTTGCTTCAGAAAGTTCCATCTGGGCTCGACGTAGGAAGTACCAAAGGCACATCTTTTCAAGGAATCCCCAGAGCCCCCTTCTCTAATCTCTGCATATAGCCTAAGATTCCCCTTGGAACTTCAAGACCTTTGAAACTGACATCTGTGTATAGAGCTATTCAGGCAGAACAGTGTCCAAAAAGCAAAGAAGTGAGAGGCGCATGGCTGGGTGTGGTTTCACATGTTGCTTCAATTTTGGCTATGAGATTGCTCTACTGAAGAGTTAATGGGCGGTACCACAGTGGAGCAGCCATATTAGCTAACAAGATGTGGTGTAAGGCTGACCGGTGGACAGGTGAAAATACCATGTTTATTGGGATATCTGGGTATTTTCCACTCCCTCCCTCACACTCAGAAGATGCTTCTGGTCTCTAGAGCTTGGAGAGAGAAATATGTCATTGCACTAACTCGGTGTTATCCACAGTTCTGAACCCACATCTTTGTTATCCGCAGTCAAAAATACTTGGGCTAGAGAGATAGCTAAGCGGCTAAGAGCACTTGCTGCTCTTGCAAGACGGTCAGAGTTCATTCCCTGGCAGCCACATGGAGGCTCTCACAACAACGTGTAACCCTTGTTCCAATGGACGTAACAAGCACGCATGTGATATGCACACGTGTGTGGAGGCAAAACATTCAAACACATAAAGTAAAATAAATTTAACTTTTTAAAACACACATTTCCAAAGCATTAAATGAAAACATCCAGAAGTTATTAACTCACAGATTTTAAGCTGGGAATGTTGCAAAGCCCTGTGTCAACCTGCCCACCATATGAACCATCCCTGTGTCTAGACATCAAGCCTTACATGCTACCCACCTGCTACCTGCTTAAACACTGTCCCAGGAAACTCTTCAACTGTGGTGGCTTTGTATTCAATGAACACTAGTTTGACTTAACAGTGATCTCAAAGCAAGAGGGATGCAAGGAAGGACACAAGGAAGAAGAGACAAAGAGACGAATCCGGGGACTGTGCAGCAATTCCGGTTCACACAGGAAAAGACCCGCAGAGTGCTGCAACTCGCTGCTGCTCCAGCCACGCATCGCAGGTCCTGCACACATGATGAGCAGCGCCGCTGTGTTCTCATCCAGAAGCAGAGGGTTCTCTGTGGTGCCCCATCTGCAGCTTAGACTATCTGAAGGGTCACTTTCTCCACTCGGAAGGAAACATTAAATTACAATAAGCTGACTTTTGAAGGCATTTTAAAACAACACAAAGTCACATCCTCAGTGTCCATTTCTCAACTGGCCCTCGAAGATGGTTTCAGTTGTGTCAACTGTGTCCTTCACATGATTCTTTGCGTGACAACTGTGTTTTCTATGGATGTCAACACCCAAGACTTTACTCTGTCATGGTAAAATATAATATCTTTGATACACAATTATCATTAGTTATTACTGAAAATTTAGAAAGGTCTCTTTAACTTTACAGCCCCTTTGGGTAAAATCATCAAATTATCGGCATTCTTGAATTCAGAAAAACCTCTATCAGGTTTCAAGATTCCAAGTCACGACAAGTTTCCCTTTGGCATAACCAATGTTTTAAAGTTTCTATTTGCATATGTGTGTGTGTCTGTGTAAGCGTCCCTTATGCGTGGGTACCCAAGAAGATCAAAGGGAGTTACAGAATTACGGTGGCTGTGAGCTACCTGACATGGGTGCTGGGAACCAAACCTAGTCCTCTGAAGGAGCAAAAAGACTCTTAACCCCCGAGCCATCTTTCCAGTCCCTAAGAGATGTGACCAACTATCTTTTTATCAAAGTTTTCATTTATTTTACATACCAATCTCAGTTTCCCCCTCCCTCACAACTACTCCCCCCCATCCACTCCTTCGTTCAGAAAGGGGCAGGCCTCCCATTGGGGTCAACACTCATTCTAATAGGTGACACCCATGGACCTGTTTGCCACTTATGTCTCCTTTGTGCTCTGTAATAGACATTTCTAACTTGATCACCAAAAGTCACCATTCTATATCAAAATAGCAAAAAAAAATTAAATCTTTTTTCAATGTATCCATGAGTCACTTATCTTCATTAATTGGATTATTAAGCAGTCTAAGAACATACTCATTACAACTATCTATTACTTTCATACAGAAAGAATTTTTAGCTTAAAAGTAATGAAAAGTCATTCAGTGGGATTTCAGCTAATTACATCTGATGTGGACACAACAGTAAAACAGCCGCTCCCTGCCCCCAAGTCTAGTTTCCTTGCTTTTAGGCCACAGTTTTATGCCTTTCTGGCCACTTCATTCTGATCAATGGTTTGGAACACTGAGTTACATTTGCTTTTTCATTTTCACATTTTCTACAAGGTGGTCATAGAAAAATGAATCAACTTCAGTGATTCGTCGTTAATTCTCATGATTTCAATCTTTTATCGTTTTTTTAAATAATATTACTTCTCATTGTGCTCTCTGAAGAAGAAATCTCTTTCATTTAAAAATTGGCAGGCATAGTTTCCATTTTGAATGCTTAAAAAAATACTACTAAACATTAATGAAAAAAATCTGCCTGTCCTCTCCTTTCTGTTCTTCAAAGCACATTTGATAAAGAACAGTTTTATGCTCCTGGCATATATATTCTGTGTGTGTGTGTGTGTGTGTGTGTGTGAGAGAGAGAGAGAGAGAGAGAGAGAGAGAGAGAGAGAGAGAGAGAGAGAGAGATGTTGCATCTCTCCTGTTTTGAGGCCATTGTTAAGTCCATTCGGTGTTCAATGGACGCAAGCACCACATGTGTGAGTATGCACATGTGTGAGTATGCACATGTGTGAGTATGCACATATGTGGGGGGGTCAGGCAACTGTCTTCTTTCAGCTGCTCTAAAACTTGTTTTATCTTCCATTGGGACCTGGGGCTCACTAATCACTAGGCTGGCCAGCCAGTGGGCGACAGGGATCCACCAGTCTCCACCTTGTCTCTGCTGGGATTACAAGCAGGCACCAGTATGCCTGACCTTTGATGAGGTAATGAGAAAGGAACTTGGCCCTTAAGCTTGCAAAGCAAGAATCTACCAGCTGAGCTGTTTCCCAGACCATACACCTTCTTGCCCACAAGGTCTCTCGTTTTCAATAAAGCGATCTCGCAGCAGTATGAGTATTGTTCCTTTTCATTGCTATTATAACAACTTGAAGACCATTTCTAGCGCCCATTGTATGTTTGGTTAATTCTTTGCAAATATTATTTGTGTGGCTTGGGGAGAAACAATTTTCTTTGATTAAACAGTAATGAAAGAAGCTCATCAGCACAAATACGGTACTAGTCAAAGGCAACTAATTTCTGGCCAGAAGATGTTGAAATTCCTATAAATATGGGTGACATAAATATCACATTTTCTTTCTTCTTCCTTGTTTTTGTTTCTAGTTTGAAAGTTACCAATCTCTTTGCCTTCCCCACTGATAGCTCAGTTTTTTTGTTTGTTTTGTGGTGTCTTTAGTTTTTGTTCCTCTTTTCCGATTTCAGTCCTCACACTCTGGTTGCCTCTTTCCTTCATTGTTGGCATCACAAAGCTACAACACAATGGTTTTGATAAGAGAACGGTGTACTGCTTTGTGATTGAGTTTCTCCATAACCTTCCGCTGCACGGCAGTCAAATCCCAGGAGGGGTCTTGTAACTCTTGAACTCTCTGGATCCAATAACCGGATTCTTTGCCCTTGTTTCCCCCCAACACTCAGAACTGCAAACATGGCATCCACAACTCCATCAAAGAACACTAAAATTCTGTTATGGGAAGCACTGTCTGAGAAGCCATCTATCCTCGGGCGAAGACCCTGCACTACACTGAGCGCATAGCGCCACATGAAACGCACATTATGCAGTTGTTGGCCAATCTGAAATGTGACATAGGCTAAGTGATTCCGGCATCACACATGTCATCTCTCCAACCTGTGGCTGGTATGCCGCTGTGAATAAATGTAGCATCAGGGAAGGCAAAAATTGGGAGATGGGAAAACGTGGCAAGACATTCACTGCCAGACCAACCTCCTGGAGGAAAAACAAATGCTAAGTGTCTGAGTTAAAATAAGTGATACATAAAACATGATGTTAGTAATAACTATTTTGAGATGTAAATCATGGTTCCATTCTGCCACAGGGCAAAAGTGTGTCCATTTTTTCAATGAGATTAAAAGAAAATCTGAGTGTTCTGCTATAATTTAAAGGCCAGTGACACTGTAATCTTTCTGTCTCCCAGAGAGACCTATCTCTAGCACTTCTGAGAGGTCTACCTCCTTACAAATGTGTTAGCTGCTACTCTTGAATCTAAAGAGTGTACTGCATAAATGGGGTGTGGGATGGATAGGAAGGCCCATCCCTGTGCTTGCTCACACCTGGTGGTATAGACTCCCAAACTGAAATGATGTTTCTCAGAAAACCAGTGGTACTCATTTCTGCTCCCCACTCTGGTTTGAGGGCAACTCCTTGACTCAGAAAGCAAGAGAACCCGTAGTCAGAGTTGGGTCATCCTGAAACAATGATGCTATTGCATTGTCCAAGATGGACATTTCTTAAGAACAAGATAATGTGATTAAGAACGGCTTTAGTCTGCACATAACTTAAGTTCTGTCACCTCCTGGTTATTTTGCAAATGACTTGTCCCTCTCAATTTCAACTTCTTTCTCTATCCCTGTGGCCCTGCAGAGCAAACCCAGAGCTTTGCAATCAAGAGCAATACCTCTGAGTTCTGATGTGTATACGTGATCTCTCTCTCTCTCTCTCTCTCTCTCTCTCTCTCTCTCTCTCTCTCTCTCTCTCTCTCTCTCTCTCTCTCTCTCTCTCTCTCTCTCTCTCTCCCTCCCTCCTCATTTATTTGTCTCACTTTGTGGTCCAGGTTCATCTCAAACTCCGAAGCTCAGGTGATCTTTTCACTCAGTCTTTTGAGTAGCTGGGACTTGCAGCACTCACCTGGTTACTTCCTCTTTTTACAGAGCTATTACTGTTATTACCATGTGCTTTTATTAGAGAAGAGGACACACATATAGAGTACTTTGTCTCAAAGCCATCTCAAAAATATTGAGGCTGATATTGCATTTCACTCTAGAGAGGAGTTGCTATACTTTTTAGCTTTTTGTCATCTACCAAGTCATTCCAAATAGGAATTACAAGTTCTTCAACACATACTCCTTGTTCACCAACTTGGCCTGGTGCTTGAACAGACATTAGAGCCACCGCAACAGGAATACACACTCCCTGCTTACCGTTTTGTCTCAGAAACCAACACAAGGCAGGTCTGAACAGGCTCTAACACTGTGTGTGCCTCTCAGTCACAGAGAGTACCTGGGGGGGGGCAGTGGGGGGGACCTGAGAGACAACACTGGGCAGAACTCAGTCATCACTCTTCATGTGGAGAGACATAACAATAACATCACTGGAAGTTTTCTAGGACTAAATAGGGCAAACAGCTTGGCAGATATTTTAAAATACTGACAGCCATCTTTCGAATGCGAACTCTCACCTTTTGGAGCCCTGAGGCAATTGATGGGGACTCTGTGAGGTAAGATCCCAGTCTCCAGACACTGTCCTCTGACTGCTTAAAGGCCCCACTAATTGCCTCATACTGGGATGGCTGTTAGTACTAGATCCTATTTGGTAAGTTTATCTCCTCACTGCTGTCCACTTTGTCATAAGACCTAACTACAGGTGGAGAGTTCACACCATATGGAACTCGAATGCTGTAGGCATTGTGGTACAGTTGGATTTCCTAACATAAATTAACAAATAGACATTATGTCTCTCAAGCATCATTTTTAATCCACACAAATGAAACAAACTGGGCTTTAATCACAAGTCATTTAGTTTTATAACAAAAATGAGAGTCAATGCAGAGCTAGTGGATTCTGGTTCTGCTTCACAACTGATTGATAAACAGGACTCTATGTTGTAGTCAAGAGTGTTGTGAACAGGGAGGGGGAAGGGCTTCTCCAGGATTCCTCTGGAAATTTGAATGCAGTAACCATATAATTCATTGTCTAATCCAGAACAAGTTTGAGTGAATGGTGGTTCCTCTGGTCAGTATATCAGGAGAACAAATCTATTGCCCAGGGTAAACCCTCATAAGGGACAGGAAGAACTTTCTTCCTTCTTCAATTATAGTCCCAAAATAGAAGGAAAATGATGACTCAGAACCCCCATATCTGATGCACGGGTCTTTCTTTCTAGAAAAATGTTGTAGTTAATCAATGTTTTCCAAAAGATGCATCTTTTGCGTCTAATTACATTAACATACTTGTCTGTATTTCTGTAATTATGGTAAGAACTCTGGACGTGAAAGCAATACTTCTTGAAAATGTTTTGGAAAGGAAACGTTCTAAATGTTTAATTTATAATTTCTGGATGCTTACTTACATGTATAATTAATAATATGTCTGCCCTGTATGGTAACAGTGTTACCTAAATGCAACTACTTTATCCAGTGAGTAATTCCTTAGAATTAAGTAATGAAATAATCGAGGAAAATAACCAGTTCTTATATTGACAGGTAAACCCACTTTGGATCAGTGGCCAATAAAGCATTTTGCATATAAGCAAGACCACATCAGCAACCACTTTCCCATTCTTCCAATCCTGTTTTTAAAAAGGCTAAATTAATGTCATCAGGAAATTGAATACAGATCAAAACAATCCGTTTTGATGTTGATACCACTAAGGACAGTGGTCACACTCTGCAGCCATTCCTGTTGTTTATTTCATCTTAGAAGTCTGAAAAGAGAAAACAATTTCCAGCCACAGCTGCTCTGACATACTTGCCTGGGTCTGATCACCTCAGGAAGAGGAACAAGGCTCCGTTGGGTCTCAGCAATCTCACTCACAGCAGCCTCTGGAGAGCAACTGAAGCGATGAGCCGTGTGGCTCTGTGTTTGATGAGGCCCAGGTGTGATGACTGCAGATGCTTCGTGTTGCCACAGGACACACACATGTAGCACCATGAATGCCTGCTACCCTTATCCACCCCGAACACTAAAAGGTGCAAACAAGAAGACAGGTGTGGAGCACTAGAACACTTTGAATCCAAAGAACTCAGGGTCAACAGCACATAGAGGAATGAGATGTGAAAGTGTCCCCCAGATGAGTTCTAGAAACTTTAATTTAGAAGGTTTAAAGGTGGGAATGGAGAACTCTGTTGTGGGGTCTCCAAAATACTGGTTGGCTTGTGCTCCAGTTATCTTAATGTAGAAACAAACAATTGAAATTTACTAACATAAAACTATGAGCATTTTACTGTGTTTGCAGATTTCGTAGGTTGGGATTTGGGGAAGCAGACATCAAGGACAGCTTTTGAATGTTCTACAGTGTCTGGGTTCTTTGCCAAAAAAGAAAAATGTGCACAGTTGAGAAATTGAGGAGCCAGGACAAGGGGGATCACTTCTGAGATGTCATCATCAGTCATTTGCTTGGCTGGGTGAATTGAAGACTGGCTATCTAAACTATGAGACATCACCTACACATGGCTTCTCCATGTGGCTTGTGTCTGAGTTCTGAATGGGGGTGGCCTATGAAGAAAGTTTCCAGAAGACAAGCAGAGCTATGCAGAAATCACCATTTGCCCTGTGAGCCATCAGCCAAGGGTTACTAATTCAACCAGATATACCAATAAACCAAGAGGGCTGTGGGCCTCGCCTCCTAGAAGAACAAGAGACCAGGAATTCTGAAGCTGTGTTTCAGACATAATACATGACATAATGGAGTGGCCCCTGTATCCTTCATCCTTCCTGCCAGAATCGCTTTCAGGGTTAACCATTAAGAGGAAGGTAATTTCTGACTGTAGGACTGAAGATACAGTAAGGACCTGTGGGGGTCCATCCTTGCACAGGGAGAAAGAGCTCAGTGGACCATGCAGCCACTACAGGAAAGCTCCCCAAGTAGCAGAAGTGGATAATGGAAGCAGACAAACCATCCATCAAGCCACTCCTGTCCTACAGGGGTTGGCCTCGTGCTGTCCTTAATTGGTGATTTGGATTCAATATTTTCTGTATCCTTTGGTGATACTGTCAACCTCACTATAAGCTTGAAGCCAGCAAAGTTACTGCAACAATATTCTTTTTATTACCCCAGTTATAATTAGCTTCCTATATTTCTCTCAGTGAGTTTATGGGTAAAATGTGTTATACAAAGACAAATGATTAAGAGTATTTAAGAACTCAAGCTGGGAGAATTATTGGTCTTCAGTCTTGGCGTCTGAGTTCCTGCACTCTGTTAATCCTTTTGTTTTCCATTCTACTCTGTTTTTCCTGGCACCGATTGTCATTTCTGTTCATGCTGCTGTAACAAAATGCTGTGTACTGGATGATTTAAAAACATACATTTCCTTTTCATGGTACTGGAGGTGGGAAAGCCCAAGATCAAGTCACCAGAAGTGTCCAGGGGACACTGAGCACACAGAGCTCAGGTCTGTTTTCTAAGGGTATTAGTTCTATCATGAGGTCCCATCTTCAAGATCAAATCAAAGCCTACTTAGCTCACAAAGGCTCTGTCTTCGATGCTAGGATGACTAGGGAGTCAACACATCACTTAGGATGTCAACACATCAGAAAGGACACACACATTCCACAACAGTGATAATGCTGCCTGAGCATTTTGGGGTTTATTTTGCTGATATATTGGACTAGGGTATCATCATGTAGCCCAGGTTAGTCTGAAACTTACTATGTAGCTCAAGCTAGCCTCACTCTCATAACAATCCTCTATAGTAATTTTCTGCATGCAGAATTACAGGCATCCTTAATGATAGCAGAATTAGTTGACTTAGTCATCTTTTTTTTTTTGTAAATAGTCCATAGATCTAAGAGCAACGCTACCCATGCTCTTTATTTTTCTATCTCATCTACCTTTCACTTGTGACTAGTGGGGATCTAAAGGTTCATGATTTCTATGAAACCAACTCTGCCCTTTTCTGTGTTACCTTATCCATTAACTCATGTGTTTCCCTGTCTGAAAAGCAGGGAGAAAAGAATCTATTTCACATGGCAGTTGTAAAGTTTAAGTGAACTTATACATGTCAAGTGCTTAGCATATGATAAATATGCAGTAAATCAGTAAATGTTAACTGTTCTTAGTGATTATAATTCCTGTCCCAGATGGAGTTGATTTCAACTTTTCCTTCTCTCTGCATAATCGCAACTCTGAAGCTTCATTTCTGGCCTAAAGCCGTGTCTCTTCCGTGCTCACCCTCCAGCCGACTTGCTTCCTAATACACAGGAAATAAATCTTTCTCCGAGGGGTGGCCATATATCCCGAGAGCTCTAGAACTGCCTTCCAACCTTAGAAAATTTACAAGTACGCTGCAGCTTCCTAAAGTCACTTCCGTTTTCTCTCTTGTTTCCTTCTGCTCCACCCCCACACGCACATCGTACAAGCAGGGCACACGGTGACAGAAGCTGACCTGGCGTTGAAGAGCCCACTGCACTCAGTTGCCATTCACTGTCACATTTCCTCCCAAGTGGACCCATGTTTGCTAAAAATGCTCTCAGAAATTCATACCACAGGCGCCTAGGACACCAATCAGATCTCACTCTGCTGCACTGTCTCCTACTCAAAGCACAACACATCCGAGCCCACATATTACCGGCTGATGCTTCTGAGCCATTTCAGTTCTAATTTTTCTTCATTAAAATGTCTCCTTCACTATTTACAAGGAGTGCCCACTAGTAATCCAAAGCCCACATGAACTGGATTATAAAACCTGACTGATTTTTAACTTTCCAGGAATTTTACAAAAAAGTATTTTGTAAAATTAAGCCGTGAATGTGGACAAATGATTAAAACCTCTCCACAGCCTAATTATCTTTTGATACATTTTTTCCCTGTTGTATGTATTTGGGGGTTTCTTGGGCAGTTGCGTCAATGCAATAGCAGTGAGCTGTGCTAATATGTTATTTTGTATCATTTCACTGCTGGGCAATTGGTGATATGATATCAATGCAATAGCAGTAAGCTGTGCTAATATGTTATTTTGTATCATTTCACTGCTGGGCAATTGGTGATATGATATCAATAGCTGTAAACTCACTGTGGCAGCCATCAGTGAGAACTTGATTTACTTTTCCTTTGGGTAATCTAGACACAAGAAAGTGATGGACAGAACACTAATAATGTAGATTAAACTTACAAGTGTCTGTTGCCATTAAAATATGAATAGCACCAAAAGTTGAGAACTATTCTCTTAGTACTTGACGCAAGGAGCTGCTCCATCATTGGAACATCAGGGAGGGTCTGACACACCCATTGCTTCTTTTCACTTTGGTCTTATTTGCTAATGTAAATATAAATGTCAATCATTTTTCAAGTAGGACCGACACCAATTCATTAATTGCACACATAGGGCTGACTTCACAAGGACAAAGACCTCAGCAAAATCAACCACAGTAGTGTGTGAAAATCCATTGGCAATACAGAATTACTTTTTTTAACTAAAAAGAGATTTTTTCTTACAATACGTTCCAAACATGTTTTCTGTCCCTAACTCTTCCCATATCTTCCCCAGCCTCCACCCAAATCCATACATACACTTTCTATTTTTCTCTCATAAGAAAACAGGCAGGCCACTTTGGAAAACAGTATGGAGAGATTCCTCAGGAAAATTGGACTCAGGCTACCACAAGACCCTGCAATTCCACTCTTAGGCATATACCCAAAAGATGCCCATTCATACAACAAGGATTTCTGTTCTGCTCTGTTCATAGCAGCATTATTTGTAATAGCCAGAACTTGGAAGCAACCTAGATGCCCCTCAACTGAAGAGTGGATAGAGAAAATGTGGTACATTTACACAATGGAGTACTATTCAGCGGAAGAAAACAATGACATCTTGAAATTTGCAGGCAAATGGACGGCACTAGAAGAAACCATCCTGAGTGAGGTAACCCAGTCACAAAAAGATAAACATGGTATGTACTCACTCATATATGGATTTTAGATATGGATCAGGGGAGTGTCAGCCTACAATCCCAGTGCTGAGTTTGGGGAACAGGGAGGTTCCCAAGAGATACGTATGATACCCCAGAGAAGTGGAATGAGTCAAGATGTCCTGAGCAGATTGGGAACATTGGGGGAGGTGAGAGGGAACCAGGAAAAACAGAGGGGTATAAGAGGAGGGGAGAGGAAGGCACAGGGGAGCAGGAAGGTTGAGTCAAGGTAAGAATAGAGGAGAGCAGGGTGAGAGATACCATAATAGATTGAGTAATTATAAGTTTGAGGAGAGAGCTGACACTACAGAGATTTCCAGAGATCTACAAGGATAACACCAACCTGCAAAAAAAAAAGCAATAGTGGAGAGACTACACTAATAGCCCCTCCTTGATGATAAGGTTGATGACTACCTTATATGCCATCCTAGAACCTTCATCCAGTAACTGATGGAAGCAGAGACAGATACTCACAGCTGAACACTGAACTGAACTCCTGGAACCTAGTGGCAGAGATGGAGGAGTGATAAGGGGTCAAGACTATGATGGTGAAACCCACAAAGACAGCTGACCAGACAAGGGGGAGCTCTTGAACCCCAGACTGATGGCTGAAAGGCCAACAGAGTACTGTTCCAGACTCCATGAATGTAGTCTCAGTGAGGAGGCCTCAGAAATCTCTGGGGCCTTGGGTAGTAGATTCGTGTTTACCGTGGTGTACGAATGAACTTTGGGAGCCCATTCCACATGGAGCGATGCTCTCTCGGCCTGGACACATGGGGAAAGACCTAAGTCCTGCCCTGGATGAAATGACAGACTCTGGAGATCCCCCCAAGGAGAGCCTCACCCTCCCTGGGGAATGATATGGGGATTGGGTGGGGGGCTGGAAGGGGCCTGGTGGAGGGACAAGGGAGGAGAGGTTGGAGAGGGAGCTGGAATTGACATGTGAAACATTCATGTTTCTAATTTAAATAAAAACATATATTGAGGAAAATATTTTTGATAGTAAAAGTATATAAAACACAATGTAAATACATTGAGATATTTAGACTTTGGGTCTTATTAATAAGTCAATTATTGTTTTATGTTGAATCAAATAATGATTATAAAAATAGAAAAAGAAAAAAGAAAACAGGCAGGCATCTAAAAATAAAATAAAATGAGATAAAGTAAAACAAACCAGAATAAAGCAAACAAGCAAGGAAGAAATGAGTCAAAAAAGGTACATGAAACACATACAGACTTGGACACACACACACACATTTGTGCACAGAAATCCCATAGTAACACAAGGCCGAAAACTATAACACAGGAGTAAAAGATCTGCAAAGTAAAAAGAAAGGCCAGACAAAGCATTATGAGTATGTGAAAAACAGCTGGTAATACAGACTTTATAATAAAGAATATTATTTATTTATCACTTCATGGGTTGTATAGTATTCACTGAGTATACCAATAAGGATGGAATGAATGCATATATGTGTGGAAAAACTTTCTGAGAAGCCTGTTGTAAAACATTTACTGGCACATATGTGATGGATTCCTATCCATCACAGAGAGACAGAAGAGCCCCAGGTCTTTTCCTTTGTAAGGCATTAATCCTACCATGGGTTCTAGTGTTATAATCAAATCAAACCCAAGCAAAGCTTAGGGAGTGTGAATCTATTTTCAAATATCGGTGCAGAGAAGTTGTAGAAAAATGCCATGCACTGGATCATTTATTAAGAATATCTATTTAGGAACTAGAGAAGTGGCTAAAAGAATATATTCCTCTTGCAGAGGACCCAGCTTCTGTTCTTAGCCCTCACCGTGGTGGTTTTTAATTATCCATAACTTCAGTACCAGGGGATCCAATGCTCTTCTGACCTCTGTAGGCACCAAGGACATACACATGATATATGTATATACAACATTAATACATATATATACACACATATATATGCAAAACACTCATACACAAAAAATAAAATAAATCTAAACAACAACAAATAATATAGAAATACATGTAATTAATGGGTTGGAGCTTGGGAAGTCCAGTATCTTTAGTGGAAGGAATTGCAGAACAAGGATACTACCACAGATTTCTTCTCCTTGTGAAACTACAAATACTGTCATAGGATCCCAGACCTTATGACCTACATAATGAGTTGCCTACATCATTGGAGCATTAAGGAGGGTCTGACACATATGGCCATTTCATCCATTCACTTTGATCTTGTTCATCATTGTAAATACAAACATCAATAACAAATATCTAGTCCTAACTAGCTCCAAAGGCTGATGTCTGAGCACCATTAACACACAAATTTGTGGGTTAAGTTGTCAGCACATGAAGTTCCTTTCTGATACATGCAAAATATAGCAACCAGTACTGGGTTTTCTGGCAGCTAACAATGTAATTCAACTAACCTGATAACAGAGGTCATCCCATGACTATCCAGGTAGAAGGTTCAGAATTAGGATGCCAACAAAGTTCACTAAGCACCACCTTCGTGGTCCCCAATACTGTGACTGGCTGTCAGCAGAGCCTTGGGAGAAGGCAGTCTGGTGCACCAAATCGAGAAGGTCCTGGATCTGCCTCTCCCTTGTCCTCTTCTCCCATTGTCTAGTTAGGCAAGTCCTAGTGGTGCATTCTGCTTATCTTGCCTCCATAGCCTAGTGGCTTCTGACTGATCTGAAGGGCTATTACATTTAAGCCTTACTCATAAGAGAATACATGTCGGTGCATGCTGGCACAATGGTCTTGACTATACCACAGTGTATAGTAACCACCCCCTTAAAATGCAAAAAAACGACAATTCAAAATGTCTGTACAGTCAGACAGGATTACATATAAACAGGCTTGGAAAGTGAAATTATGTAATAGAAAAAAAAGGGATTTCAAAGAGACATGGCTATAGCCAATGAATACTTTCAAGGTAACAAAAAAATACAGGAAGAAAATTGTTAGCAATGGGTTAGTAGGAGGAAATGGACATAATATTTAACTCAAAAGAAGAAAGACTCTGCTATTTTATAGAAAATCTTTTAGAGAAAAACGTAATTTATAATTTGGCTTCTTTGGAAAATAAGATGCTTGAATGAAAGAAATAAAAAAGGAAAGACATGACTGCTCCTAGGTTTGGTAGAGAAGAAGGTTTATTGTAGATAAAAGGGAAAGCATAGCCAGAGGCAGAGACATCTAAGAGAATCCAGAGTGAACATGACCCTGAGTCAGGATGTCTGAGAAGATGGGGGAGGGGTGAGGGAAAAGCCAGGAGAGTAAAGGGTAGATGAAAAGGACCTGGTAGCCAAAATGGCTGGATTATATAGAGAAGGTCAGATGGGAGAAGGGCAGCCCAGCCCCTGAGCTGGAGAAGTTTAGGGTAAGGGGCATAGGTAGGGTAGGGGCAGCCATACTTTGTAACAGGTAGGAATTGAGGGATGCTAGGGGAAACTAGTGGCCAGATCCACTTTGATATGTTAAATGGGCCCCTCAGTTAGCCCTTTGTCATGGGTTGGAAACCTAACAGTGCTCTTTTCAATAATTATTCAATAATGGATTTTCTGTTTGCTATTTCATGACATGAGGGAAGTTATGATGAACTCTCAAAACAATAAGACCTTTTATAGGAAAATATCTAGTGTGATTCCATACCAAAGATTGTATCAATGTGTAGGCTAACACTGAAACTCTAATTTCACAGATTCTTTGGTCCTATGGTCACATTATTTTCCTCAGGACACCAAATGCACAGAAACAATAGAAATTCTTGTTTTCCTACTTTGTATTTCTCATGGTGCTAAGCTCATTATATGCTCTCATCAGGTCATCTAACTGGGATCCGAGACTAGACACTTGAAGCTTTGAGTTGCAGCATGCTTTTAATGAAGTTGTATTTAGAATTGAAACCATTTACTAACTTCCTAACACATGCAAGGTGCAGCATCAGTGGGGGAGACAGCTGAACAAACTGCAAATGTTGGGAACATCGGCTCTGTGGAAGCTGCAATAACCTAGGAGTTACGACACTAGTCTTCATCCTTTGCTGTTTTCAGAAACATCCAACTTGCAGTGTAGGATGTGAAGCCTTGCTTCCTGGGTGTTCTAAATCAAGACCTCTTAAATAAGTTTAACACTGCTCTATTCTTTTAATTTAAGAAAGAGGAACTGGGGAGGAAATGCATATATGAGATCAACTGATAGTTTTAATCATTTACCATCATGAGATCAACAAATAGATCAATTGTTTACTGTCAGCTGTTTCCTCACAGGTACCATTAAATCCCTTGCAAAGTACCCAATTAGTATTTACAAGCAGGGTATGAAGGTCCTGCTATGTCAGAATATGGTCCATGAATGAAGCTCTTTGAGATTTCTGAGAGCCTATGAGAAAACTCCAAGTAAATAAGACAAGATTTTTGTAACCTCTATTCTTCCATAACTATGATTTTTTTGGAATGTGTTTACATGTCCCTCTAAGGTGTAATAATAGGTGTGTTTTACTTTACATTAGCCATGTTCTTTTCCATTATTACTCAGGGTGATGCCCTCTGGATTATGTAAGTCTAAACTCATACAAGCTTGCCCTTGTGACTGTATACAACTTGAATTCAAGTGAACTTTACTCACACGATCTTGCTGAGCCCTCAGAATGCCCGAGAATATAAATTGTCTGATGTCCTGAATAAAGTTGGCTATTACATGAGACTTCAGTCCAGTCTCATTTTTAGTCTCCTCCTCCCAGGTTCACGGTGCCAAATGGATCAGTAACCCGGCATGAGTCAATGCTTGGTAATTTGTTTAAGTTCTCTACAACTATATTTTCTTAGTATTATGGTAGCAGCAATTGTCCCACTCCCTTGGTGTGGTGACAGGGTTTGCTGTGGGAAAAAGAAAGAACTTGAAATTGCAGGAAACTTAATTTGGATTGGGTCGTCCTTCCTGGATGACAAAGAAACATTCATTTGCACCTAGCAGAGGTTTTGTGCAAGCCCAGAAAGGTGTCACAGTTCCAGACAATAATGTCTGAGCTATCTCTTCTTGATAGAGTGGGTGACTATTCTTTTTTTCCACAAGAGATATGACTATTCTCAAGAAGAAAGATGTTTTGGCTGTGGTGATGTGCATTGGCACCCCAGGAGAGTGTGGGAAGAGACTCACCAGACTTTCCTCTGGCAGAGAGACTGCAATGGATTAGAATGTCCTACACCACCATTTGCAAGGTCTGGACCCACACATCTATGTTGAATAAGAAAGAGTCTCCTATGAATCTTTAAAGAAAGAAATTAAAGAACCCTCAGAAAATGGAAAGATCTCCCATGCTCTTGGATAGGTAGGATCAATGTAGTAAAAATGGCAATCCTGCCAAAAGCAATCTACAGATTCAATGCAATCCCCATTAAAATCCCAGCACAATTCTTCACAGACCTTGAAAGAACAATAATCAATTTTGTATGGAAAAATGAAAGACCCAGGATAGCCAAAGCAACCCTGTTCAACAAGGCAATGTCCGGAGGCATCACCATCCCTGACTTCAAGCTCTATTATAGAGCTATAGTCCTGAAAACAGCTTGGTATTAGCACAAAAATAGACAGGTAGACCAATGGAATCGAATTCAAAACCCTGATATTAACCCACACTCGTATGAACATCTGATCTCTGACGAAGAAGCTAAAAATATACAATGGAATAAAGAAAGCATCTTCAACAAATGGTGCTGGCATAACTGGAAGCTTATCGCCATGCACAAAACTTAAGTCCAAATGGATCAAAGACCTCAACATAAATCCAGCAACACTGAACCTCTTAGAAGAGAAAGTGGGTGGTACCCTTGAACGAATTGCAACAGGAGACAGATTCCTGAACATAACACCAGTAGCACAGACACTGAGATCAACAACCAATAAATGGGACCTCCTGAAACTGAGAAGCTTCTGTAAGGCAAAGGACACAGTCAGCAAGACAAAAAGGCAGCCCACAGAATGGGGAAAATATTCACTAACACCACATCTGACAGAGGGCTGATCTCCAAAATTTACAAAGAACTCAAGAAGCAAGTCTCCAAAACACCAAAGGATCCAATTAAAAAGTGGGCTGAAGAACTAAATAGAGAATTTTCAATAGAGGAGTCTAAAATGGCTGAGAGGCACTTGAGAAAGTGCTCAACATCCTTAGCCATCCGGGAAATGCAAATCAAAACAACTCTGAGATACCATCTCACTCCTGTCAGAATGGCTAAAATCAAAAACACCAAGGACAATTTATGCTGGAGAGGATGTGGTGAAAGGGGAACACTCCTCCATTGCTGGTGGGAGTGCCAACTTGTTCAGCCACTTTGAAAATCAGTATGGAGATTCCTCAGAAAAATGGGAATAAACCTACCACAAGACCCAGCAATTCTACTCTTAGGCATATATCCAAAACATGCCCATTCATACAACAAGGATGTCTGTTCCACTATGTTCATAGCAGCATTATTTGTAATAGCCAGAACTTGGAAGCATCCTAGATACCCCTCAACCGAAGAGTGGATAAAGAAACTGTGGTACATTTACACAATGGAGTACTATTCAGCAGAAAAAAAACAATGGAATCCTGAGATTCGCAGGCAAATGGATGACACTAGAAGAAACCATCCTGAGTGAGGTAACCCAGTCACAAAAAGAGAAACATGTCATGTACTCTCTCATATATGGATTTTAGACATAGATCTGGGGAGTGCCAGCCTACAATCCCATGGCCAGAGAGTCTGGGAAACAGAAACTTCATTCAGTGGCTGATGGAAGCAGAGGCAGACTCCCACAGCTAAGCACTGAGCTGAACTCAAGAAAGCCAGTAACAGAGAGGGAGGACTGATGACCAAAGGGATTAAGACTGGGCTGGTTTAACCCTCAGAAACAGCTGACCTGACAAGGGTTAGCTCTTGAATCCCAAGGCTGATGCCTGGGAATCCAGCATGGGACTGATCAAGACCCCCTGAATGTGGGTGTCAGTGAGGAGGCCTAGGTAATCTATTGAGCCTTGGGTAGTAGATCAGTATTATCCTGGGTATACAAATGGACTCTGGACTCCCATCCAACAATGTGAAGATGCATTCTCACCCTGAACTCTAGGGGAGGTCTAGACCCTGCCCTGGATGAAATGACAGACTATGGACACCCCCATGGAGGCCCTCACCCTCACTGGGGAAATGAGGGGATACTGGGAGGGTTGGGAGGAGGACACGAGAGGAGGGGAGGGAAACAGAGAGGGACCTGGAACTTACTTGTGAGGCAACCTTGTTTCTAATTTTTAAAAATAAATAATAATAAAAAATACAAAAAAGAAAAAGAAAGAGTCTCCTGTACTGAAGCAATATCCTACTGGGATGGAGGTTAGTAAGGAGAAAAGGGTAAAGAGTTTATTTCCCCAGAATGAAAGAGATTCTCATGGTCAGAATCTGGGAGGTCAGAGAAAAGGTACTTTGTGAGGTTGCAGCCCGGGAAAGAAAAGAGGCTGAGATGGGGAGGAGAGAAGGAATCACAGAGCCAAGTGGCTACACATTGATTTAATCTTGTCTGAAGACTGAACCCTTGGGAAAACTATCTTCAGGCCAGAGAGATGGCTCAGTGGGTAAACCACTTGCTGCCAAACCTGAGAGCCTGAGTTCTACCTCAAAATCCATTTGGTCCTCCAAACGCACACTCCATAACATGTGTATATGCACATATACGCACATAACCCATACATAAATACATGTAACAGGCCAATGTCTTATTAATTGATTATGTGATGTGATGGAGAAGACTGGAGGGAATTCAATTCCAGGGAGAGTAGAGAGAGAATGTCTCCATCCACACTCTACTCCACCCCACTCTGGAGATTTCTAACCAGAATTGTTGGTGACCCCACGGTTGCAATAGAGAAGAAGATTTATCTTGCCAACATGACAGTTCACCATGATTCAGAAAGGAACAGTTTGCAAGACCAAGAACAAAAACATTCATCAAAGGTACGTTGGGGCATCTAATAGAGATACTTTTGAATCTATCAAGTGCTGTATGAGTTGAGGATTTGCTTTAAATTGTGGTCTAATAACATAATTACATGAAAATTGATTTCAAGTTCTTTCTCTAGTACCCAAGGAATTTTTTTCCAAAATCCGTTGTATTAACATTTTCAGTTGAAAGTCACCTTGAATTGGATGTGGTTTTTGAATAGCCATTTGGCTTCTTCCCCCAGAGTAGGCCGGGAGAGAATGTGAAGAGATACTTGTAGCACTGAGTCTAGATAAGAAAGCACCCCATTTATTCTCTGCAATCCTCCACTCTACCAACTGAGCCATTGAAGGATGCCAACACCACATTTACTCATTGAGCTATGTGAGGCATCGGCCTTGACCCAATGAGAAAAGTACAAGAGACAAAGACTGAGAACACCTTGTACTCTTGGGGCATCTTGCTGCAAGGAAGGAGACAAACGACTATTCAGTTGCATTTAGGACAGGGCGTGCTATGATGAAAGCATCGTTCTTCTTACAGACATACAGACAGGAAAACATTCTGTTCCAAGGAGATGGGCTGCTAACACCTCTGTTGATACACCTACAGATAGAGAACCAATCGATGACTTAGTGACTGAAACAAGCAGATATGTTATTCTCCTTTTTGCACCACCTAAACATATATTTACAAATATATTCTCCATTCATGTAGACTAACAGAATTATATATTTGAATGTACACTGTGTGGTGGTCCTTGTTTTGTTCTATGTACGGAGAATATAAAATGGTTCTTGCTTAAGCCAGTGTGGCTAGATTTGTGAGCCTGGCTGGAGGTGATATGGAATTAAGAAAGATGGACAGACACAAATAATACAAGCAAAGCTGGGGTTAGGTGGACTATATGCTCTCTGATGGAGATGTGCCGACATCCCAGAAACACAGTATATTTGTTATGTACTGCAGAAGGGATTAGGCAGTTTAGTTCATCTGATGGTGGTGGCGGAAGTCTACAAAGGGAAAGTGTCAGGCTGCTGTCCCTCAGGATGAGGAAGCTGAAGTTGTTATGTACTGCAGGAGGGATTAGGCAGTTGTTTAGTTCATCTGATGGTGGTGGCGGAAGTCTACAAAGGGAAAGTGTCAGGCTGCTGTCACTCAGGGTGAGGAAGCTGAAGTTGTTATGTACTGCAGGAGGGATTAGGCAGTTTAGTTCATCTGATGGTGGTGGCGGAAGTCTACAAAGGGAAAGTGTCTGTCAGGCTGCTGTCACTCAGGGTGAGGAAGCTGAAGTTGGCCGGTACTTTTTGGCATACACCGTCAACATCTGTACTCAGGCCAGGGGAGGACTTTGGCAGATGGCTGGATTCTGTATTGGTGACCTGGACATGCTTCTCTCAATAAAAGATATTCACACAAGACTTTATCCACTCTCCACAGGTTCCGACACAGGTGACAGAGAAGTAGACTGCATGTATGAACAACCAATTCTAAGTGAGATAGTTTAAGTGGCCCGAATATGCATAGGTGGAGATCCAGCTGGGTCTGTTACCCAATGCCAGGCATAAACCAAAAGATCCTAAGAGAGGGCACAGTTACCGGGCAGTGTGAGCCTTGATGCTGGCTGCACACTTCCAAAGGATGGAAGAAGTTAATTAAGTACATTTTAAAGCATCTAAAACACATGTAATAAAATACTAAGTGCTTCTGACGTTCCAACAATAATTCAAGTAAGAGAAGATGTGCTTAACCATGCCTTCTCCAGTATTAATATCACCTGTGTCATCTTCCACTGACGCATTTAAATAGCTATAAATTTTGCTGATACCTAACACCTCCAGTGTTCCTTCCCTGAAAGAGCTGGTTGTGCTATGCTGGTCTTGAAGGTCTCCCACTCAGATATCTGCAATCTGTGTCTTAGGCTGCGAATTGCCTGGAACACTGCTGGAGTTCAGAGCAAGACAACAGTCCATCCAAGGATAACAGCCCAGATACTACATAAACCAAGGAAGCATCCATCTAAAAGAGGTCTGTATTGGAGATCACACCTCTCAAAGACCTGAGAGACTGATATGTAAATGTAGAGGTCTTGGCTTCCAAGCAACACTACAAAGTGACCTCAACTTCCATCCATAGACCTAACTTGCGACCTGTTTCTCCTTTCTCCTCAGTTAAATCACGTGTTCTACAACGATAGGCCCTGTGCACACAAGTTGAAATCTCATGTATGCTTCTTATTTCCATCTCCTCCCCTCTCCTTATTCCATCCCTTACTATTCCCTTCTTTTAATTTAAGTTAGAAACAATCTCATTTTATATATCAATCCCAGTTCCCTCTCCCTCCCAGCCTCCCATGCTCCTCACTGACCCCCATCCCATCCCTCTTCTGCCTCATAAAAAGGGTGAAGCCTTCCATGAGGGATCATCAAAGTCTGTCTCATCATTTGGAACAGGGCCTAGGTCCTCTCCTGTGTGTTCTAAAGCCAATGCTCTGTAGCTGTGGGCTTTTGGGTGTGCACTGACTGCAGTCAGCATCGGAGGAACAGATGTGGGAGGTTTTCATGCAGCTGTTTAGGCAGGAATGTGAAACTTATGGGAACTTCATATACTGTCTACAAGGGAGCTAATAATACACATGGGCATACCTAACTCGTTCATCCAAAATCTACTCATTTGGTATAAAAGGGCTTGCTCAGAGGAAGAAGGCCAAATCAAAGTCCCTCATACTTACATATGAGAGGGGGAACCATAGCAGATACATGCAAGTATCACCTACACAACGAGTTCAGACAGATGAGTTGCTGGATAGCTACTATGTCAGAATTTATTCTTACACTTAACCCAGTTAAGAAATAGGCAGTAACATTATAAGGAACCCCTTGTTTACTTAGCAAACTTTTGTGTACATACTGCCATGTTGAGGGCTGCCAGAAAGGAACTTTCTTTTCTCTCTGGGGATAAGAAATTTCGTACATCCCAGTTCAATTCCCCTGCCATCTGACCTAGATCTCATGAAGATGAAGAAAGGGACTTCAAATTCAGTAAGATTTCACTTTTAGTGACATAGGCCATTTGGCTGTTAGGTGTTCTTTAAAGACTTATGGGTTCTTCATTGTAATTTGTTTTTTTTTCTTTAATCTTCCTACAAGTATGAAAACTTGGAAGAAAATGGCAGACTAAACACATAAGGAAGCATTACTAAATGTTAACACTTGCCACAAATTCCTAAGTGTTGATCTCAATTATTTACATGAATCACCTCATCTAACCTTGTAACAACAAGTAAAAGCTTTATCTTATTTGATAGATTCCTGAAATGTGAATTTCAGAAACAAGGAAAACTGAGATATGATGGTGATTTGGGGGTGTCACCACAGTAGCTTAAATCCAAAGTCAGAATCCACAAATATCCTCAGTTCCCAAATGATGCCACATCTTCCCACCATCCCTGGCCTCTTCACCTTATTGGGAAAAGACATCTGAAAATATTTCAATTCTCATTTGGAGTAATAGGTTTCATGCACAGTTAAATTCCTGCCATGCATGAATGAAAAGGCTGAAAGGAAATACATATTTTAATTCAACTCAGTGGAGCTTGCCCATCACAACAAATCCATTTATTATAGGGGACATGTAAATTTGGAGTGCCAAGAAAGCCAAGTAAACCTGTTCTTCCCTTTAAAATACCTCAGTGCCACCTTGAATTTTAGCTGAGTTCAAATGGACATATACAAGCACATAAACATCCACAGTCTTCCTCTCCTAACTATGCAGGCAATTATTGACTTTCTGGTTCCCACACTAAACAGTAGAATGTTTTAGCTGGGGAAAAATAAACTGCATGTTTTAGTTTCAATGTTATTTGTCTGTATCAACTATGCATAATAATGAGTTTCCTGATGGCACTTTCACAAAGAGATATGATATATTTTGGTCATACTTACCACTCTTTTCCTTTTATTGTCCTAGTTCCATTCCTAATGCCCTTCTGTTCAGGCTAATCTCTTTTCTCAGGGTGTGTGTGTGTGTGTGTGTGTGTGTGTGTGTGTGTGTGTGTGTGTGTGTGTGTGTATGAGTGGTCTTCATTAGATTTTATCATAGGAGTTTATGGCTACAGTAGTGAATACAATTACTCCCTTTACCCCACCAACCATCAACAACCAGCCCTCACAACTACAGCCTACTGGGCAGGAGCTATTGGCAGCGATCTTACGCAGCTCTGAACTTTGTGTGCGGCAATACAAACCAACCAGACAAAATGACCACGGTCCTGTAATAGGGACAAGTCTGTTATGCAGGTTACCAAAAGTGCTTTCTGAATGGATTTCATACCATCTACCAAAGGGAGAATTCATATCTGATACTGTACACCTAGTCTAAAAATACAAACCTGTTGCTGAGCAGGTCATGGACCCTAGAGGCGAAGTAACTGCTAGTTCTTGCGAAATAGACATGACGCGCCCATCTAATTGCCTTCTGCTGTTGGCTCTACTCAGAGAAGCTTCCTATTGCAAGGATCGGCAGTGAATGCAGAGACTCATAACTGTTCAAAATACTGAAAATAAATGACTTTTGAATGCCTAACTATAAATGGAACGTCTGCATCGCTTTCTCCAAATCATAGAGAACACCACAGAAAGAGAGAAGGAAAGAATGTAAGAGCTGAAGAAGAGGGCAACACTGTGGAACACTGAGTTCCAGACATAACCAACTCTGGAACTCATGGCAGCTATGATTCCCTCACTCATATATGGATTTTAGACATGGAGCATGGGATTGCCAGCCTACAATCCCACAGCCAGAGAGTCTGGGAAACAGGGAGGATCTTAGGAGAGATATGCATGGTACCCCAGAGAAAGGGAATGGGGCAAGATCTCCTGAGTAGATTGGAATTATGGGGTTAGGGGAGAGGGATCTGGGACAAAGAGAGGGGGAGAAGAGGAGGGGTGAAGAGGATATCAGACGAGATCAGGCGCGTTCAGGGTGGTATGGCCGTAGACGGGGGTGAAGAGGATATGGGGGAGCAGGAAGGTTGAGTCAGTGGAAGAATGGAGGAGAGCAGGATGAGAGATACCATAATAGAGGGAGCCATTATAAGTTTGAGGAGAGATCCAGCACTAGTGAGATTTCCAGAGATATACAAGAATGGCACAACTGGCAATCTAAGCAATAGTAGAGAGGCTACCATAAATGTCCTTCCCCAATAAGGAGACTGATGACTACTTTATATGCCATCCTAGAGCCTTCATCCAGTGGCTGATGGAAGCAGAGGCAGATGCCCAAGCTAAACATTGAAATAAACTTCTGGAACCCAGTTCCAGACAGGGAGGATTGATGAGCAAAAGGGTCAAGACCAGACTGGTGAATCCCACAGAAACAGCTGACCTAAACAAGTGGGAGCTTATGGACCCCAGACTGATGGCTGAGAGGCCAGCATGGGGCTGATCCAGACCCACCGAACGTGGTTGTCAGTGAGGAAGCCTCAGGTAGTAGATCAGTATCCCTGGCATAGTAATGGACTTGGGGAGCCCATTCCACATGGAGGGATGCTCTCTCAGCCTGGACACATTTGGGAGGGCCTAGACTTTGGAAACCACCTCATGGAGGGCCTCACCCTCCCTGGAAATCAGAGGGGGAAAGGGGGAAGGGTTGGGGAGTGGGGGGCAGAGAAGGAAGGGAGGGAGAGGAGCTGGGATTGACATGTGAAGCAAGCTTGTTTCTACATAGATAGATAGATAGATAGATAGATAGATAGATAGATAGATAGATAAAAAGAATAGAGGTCATCAATGTAAGTAACAGATGGAAGATTCTGCACTTATGGACATCACCATTCCCTCTAGTGACAAGATACAAAGAATGATAAAACAAAACCAGCAGGATACATGAAATGTTGGATAGGTCTGATGTCATCAAGAGAATAAATCAGGAATTTGACAAGGACAAAGTTGTAAAGGGACACTTGTAGGTCTACACACAGCCAGGGAATACCTCACTATAAATATCCATGTAAAGACCGTACTTGAAGTATATAAGTGAGACAGACATATTTGTGGGGAGACTATCCAAAGTACAAAGAAGAAATTCAAAAGCCATAGGGCTATTGTGTTTGTTAGCTTACTAGGGCTGGTGTAACAAAATACTACAGGCTTGGTAGTTTAAAAAGCAGGAATTTATTTTCTTGTAGTTCTGCAGGGTAGAAATCCAAGACCAAGGTGTTGATAATAGATTTTCTTTCGGGACCTCTCTTGTAACCTTGTAATGGCATTCCTCTTTCTGATTCTGCACACAGTCATCCCTCTGTGCTTGGCAGCCACTGGTGTCTTCCTTCATGCCTTATCTCTTCTTGTGATGATGCTAGTATATTGATTACAGCTGGATCTACTGGTCTAATTTAACTCAGTTACCCTCATGAAAGCCTACCCTCCAAACATACTCATATTCTGATGTTTGAAAGGCTTTAACATATGAATTTGTAAGAGAACGGTAGATGTCAGCACTACAACAGTGGAGTGGGCTACAGAGGTCAAATTGGCTGGGGCCCTGCATGCCATTCCATTGTACTTCCTTTTAAGCAGAATGATACAGGAAGCTATTGGTATGTTTTCTCTTTTCTTTTCGTGGAGGGGGTTATGCATGGCCTAGGTGTGGTTGCATGAATGTGTGGGAGCATTTGTGCTGAAGAAAACGTCAGATGATATCCCCTTTTTTTTGGAGACAGAAGCTTTCTAACTCTCTAATAAATACAATCACTCTAAGTTACCAGGTACAAGCCAGGCAGTGGTAGTGGTGCATGTCTTTAATCCCAGCACTCGGGAGGCAAAGGTAGGCGAATCTCCTCTGAGTTTGAAGCTAGCCTGGTCTACAAAACTGCACAGAGAAACTCTATATCAAAAAAATGTTTCCAGGCTCACTGGCCAGCTGCCTCTAGGGTTCCACCTATTTCCACATCCTCCATGCAGATCACCTGACTTTGCTGTTGGTTTTTTCTGTTTTGTTTTATGTTGTTTGTTTTTGTTTTTATGTTTATTTATTTTTTCTTCTTTTTTTTAAATTTAAGTTGGAAACAAGCTTGTTTCATATGTCAATCCCAACTCCCTCTCCCTCCCCTCCTCCCCCTGTTTTGTTTTTTAATTGGTTCTGGAAATGGAACTCAGCTCCTAGTACTTGTAAGACAAGCACTTAACTAACAGAAGCCATTTCCCAAATCTCTCTTTCCATTTTAAACTCTGCTGACATGTATGCTTATTCCTCACATTGAGAGGCAAATTCTTTGAGTATTTGTGTAGTTTCCTTAAAGAATTCAGACCTTAAAGTGTATCTCTTTCTCAATGAATAGAAGATGATATTCCACTACACAGTCCCTCAGTAAACATGAGGAAGGGGTTCCATGACCTTCCATGTACAGCAAGCTCTAGACACCTAAGCCTCTTAATAAAATGGAGGAGTGTTGGCAGGTAACTCACAAGCATCCGCCCATATTCTTTAAATCGTCTCCAGATTATGATGATACAAATGATGATGTAAATACTGGGCACATAATTGTTATACTGTGTTATTTAGGAAAGAATAATAAGGGGAAAGTCTTGCTTAGCACAGACATACACTTTAGGAGTATTTTAAACTTTATTTAACTTACAGATATAGAACCTGTGGGTACAGATGGTCAACTATATTTTAACTGCGTTGTTGCTACTATTGTTGCTTAGAAGACGATTCTTGAATTATTTCTTCCGTGAGGTGACACTCTACATGTATTTAAGAGCTATTCTTTTTGGCACTAGATAGACCTGCTAAAACAGTTCTGCATAGCCTGACTTATAGGTAGAATATTGTTAAAAGTGGATACACAAAATTATAGACTACAACATTGTGTGTAATAAGACAGAGAGGCTGGCCAAAGAAGATAAAGTAGCAGTGATACTAGAACAATAAGTTTTGTGATTCAATGTACAACCTAAGGACAATAGTTCATGATATTGGATTGTGTATTGGAAATTTGCCAAGAGAGTCCATTACAGGAGACCTTACCACACAGAAACAAGCAGCTGTGTGAGGGCATAGTTCATTTTCCTCACATTAGTTTTCATTTTACTGTGTGGGTTTTGTGTGTGTGTGTGTGTGTACCAAAATGCCCCTCCCTGATTTCTAAAATATATGAAACAAATGAAGTAACTGTTATATTGTGACCTAAATTTATTAGCCATTTTTGCCTCTTTTCTTTTGACTGAATAACGCACATTTTCAAATTCTAATTCTGCTTTCTTGATCCTTTTCTTACTTGCTTCTAATTTTTCTGTTCATCCCACACAGTGTTTTTCATTTCTAAAATCTCTAGCTATTTCTTTGATAAGACATTTTAGTCATTTCATATTATTCTAGTCTATTCATTTTAAACAGGATCTTTCCTATCCTAAATCATCTTTAATATAAAAAATTATCTGTTTGATAATTTCAATGCTTTCCAGATCTAATTCTATACACATTGTCAATGGCCCTTATCATTCATAATATCTTGCTTCCTAGTATATTTTGTTTCATTTCATTTTATTTTTCTGCTTGGCTTTGGGCTCAACCATGAAATTTAATAAAACTTTGATTTAAGGTTTCCAGACCCACTTGAGGACTGAGCTGTGATTTTGAATACTTACAGATTTATTTTTAACCAAATCCATGATTCAGGCAGGCCTCTTCTTTTGGTGTACCATTCTCAAAAGAGCTCAAATCCTAATTATTTTTATGCAATTGACAGTTGAGAATAATATAAAAATCACCAATTTTGGAATAAGCTTGAATTTCCTGTGAACTACATAGCTTAGCCTCTACTTTCCTCACAAGTCTACTGTAAAGATTGAATGAAGCCTCTGTTTGAGAATAGCGTGCATCTTTGTGCACAGGTGTATAATGTCAGGCAACAGTAGACAGACAATGGTAGCCTTCTTACTTATAAAATGCTCATGGTTTGCATAATTCTCTATGTTTGCATTTGTTACCTACAAGTGTATCTTCCTTTAGCAATTAGGAAATAGAAAACTCATTTCAATCTCTGTTCTTGTTTCCAGCCTATATCCACAGATATTCTAATTTTATTGGTTGCTGGTTACAGTAGGTCAATTGTATCTCCTAGAAACATAATTTCTACAAAAAGCAGGAAGCCAGTAAATATAAAGCATTGAGAAAATGCAAGTTATCCCCCTCAGAGGGAGTTGTTTGGAGTCACAGAATCACATTCACATATACAAAACTGTTTACAAAAGTGGTTCTCAAGCTCGACAAAAGCTCTTGTGTCCCAGATATCAACATATAAAGTAAATTTAATGCTGACTGCTCATGAGACAGCTCAGTCAATACAGTGCCTGCTTACAAACACGAGGACCGGGACTCAGATCTCAAGAATACACAGGACAAGATGGGTGTAACTGAGCATTGGAGAGATTGATCCCTGTAGCTCATGTCTAGGCCGCACAGTCAATGCAGTGAGCTCCATGTCCAGCATGGTATCCTGTCCCAAAAGAAAATGTAGACAATGACAGAGGAAAGCACCTGATGTATACCTGCATGTGGACAGGTCTGTCTCAATAACCACTCTGGAACTCACCGCGTTACCCAGGTTGGCCTCTGACTAATGGTGATCCTCCTGACCCTGTCTCCCAGTGTTAGGGTTAGAAATGAAATAAAAGCCTCCACTATAATGGACCTTATCAAGCTACATAAATTATTCAGTTGCATTTTTTACTTTTAACTGTAGAGAAAAAATAGCAGTTAAGTAAGAGAAAATAAATTCACATTAATAAATTAGAAGATGGAAGAAAACTTTACACATTCTGCCTTTGAGTCTCTTTTACAATTTCTATATTTGTAATCATAATTCTAGGACATAAAGCTTAGTGGACATAGCATGAAAGCTTGGGGAAATCTCCAGAGATTAAGAAAAATATAATTTTTTCATAACATTTAGTTTACTAGATTATAAGAAAATATAAAGATGCATGCATTAGAAGGAAATCTAATGTTAATACTTTAATAAGAACTTGTTAATATTTTACATGAGTCCATAAGCCATGAAATTCTATACATGTATCTTCACTTGAATTCAACTCCCTGAGGAGCTAATCATAGCCATTGCCAAATGTCTTAGTCTGCATTATAATTACCACAAACTGAGTGACTTCAGCAATCAGAATTTAATTTTTGCAGTTCCAGAGGCTGGATGTCTAAGGTTAGCTCTGGCCAGAGTACTATTTCTGGTTTATAGACAAATGTCTTCTTGCTATATCTTCCCATGATTGGAGAGAAATATCATTTCTCTCACATCTCTTTTTAAAACAGCACTGGTCACACAGGTCACCACCCTTGTGACTTTATCACCTCCCACAGGCCCATCTTCTATCATAGTCCTGGCGTGTGATCCTTTGATAGGTTCAGCCTTTGAACTATAGCATCAAAATCTTAAGATCTAAGACAGCAGGATTCCCACCCTCCTCACAAAGAGAGCTTTGGATCACTGAATGATAATATAGAAACCATCTCTGAGACTCTGTCTTCTGCAGATGGAAGAGTTCTGCCTCTACTGAGTGTAGAAAATTCATCTCAGAATTCAATATGCTGAAGAACTGGAGTGCTAAGGAATGAATCTAAAGGAATAAGTCATGCCACAAGCTTCGCCAACTTCAGTGTTTGGTCCAAGCATACTTGGAGAAGGTGATATTTTTGGATACTTGTCTTCCAACTGAAATGTTGACAATAAACCTCAGCCCTGCCATCTGCATATTCAGTGTCCTGTCTTTTGTAGAGTCATTTCTTGTTAGCAGAGTCCTGAAGTAGCATGGAGTGTCATAAACAGAAAGACATGGAGTGACAAGAAACCTGCTGTTGCAATAAACTAGGACACTATTAACCATGTGAATGAACTAATCCATTCAGGAGAGTGGAGTCCTAATCATCTTAAAGGTACTATTTTGTTAACCTCTTCTTGTCTCACATGCTGATTAAATCTTGAGGGTAGTTTCAGTGGGAACAAACCATAGCATTGATCAACATAAGAGAACACTTACAACAGCATTAAAAGGAAAAGAAGTAAATTCATGTAGAAGGTTCTGGATGTAATATATTTGTTAAGTCAAGAAGGACCCATCATTCAGCTTATGCTGAAATAGTGCTTGGCTTGTTCTCTAGTACACAATGACCCAGTTCTCAACTTTGCTTCTTCTAGAATTCTATTCTCCTTTACATGGAAAAAGGTGAGCTTACCTCATTGTACTTAAAATGCCCTTCCTAAAGGAATCGTTCAACCATGCAGGTTCATTAAGCTAAACCAAAATGAAATTAAAACATCAAAGATTGTTTTACAAATTGTTCAATCTTCAGAGCACATTTCTTTTCTATCTACTTTGTGCTGATCCTATGTTGACAATGAGAGTGCGGGATGTTTCCAGAGAGGATCAACTGACGGAACAGTTCGGTTAAGTGTGGGCAGAACCACCCCTTGGTCTGGCATCCCAGTCTAAATAAAAAGGAGAAAAGGAGAAACCCCGCTGAGTACCAGCATCCCTCTTTCTCTTCATTCTCATCAGAGCCACAGAGGAAGCTGCTCTCACCACCTTTGCCTTCCGCACCGTGATGGACCGCACTCCTCTTAATTGGAGTCAAATAAATCCTTCTTCCATTGACTCGTTTCTTGTCAGATTTTTGGTGACAGCCATGGGGTGGGGAGCAACTACTTCATACAGAAACCATTCATAACCCCATGCAATCTCTGTCTAACCAGATAGGATATCATGGAATAATTATATCAATAATGGCAGATAAGTGTAGAGGAAATGATAATATGACATGGACAGGTATCCTACCTACCTGTGGGAATATCATGCAAGGAAGCTGGTTAACTAGATTCATAAAGAAAGAGTATAAATTCATCATATGTCTATGAAGAGGAAAGGTTAGCTTCAGGAGAAGACAGACCAGGCACAGGGATTAAATTTCTCTCTGAGCAAACAGTGAGAAGGAAAGCAGATGTCAGATGATATGACCTCCGAGCCCCATGTCTTCAATGCCTTTGGAGAGCAAATTCAGCCTAACTTTGACCTACATAGAATGCACTGGGTGAATGTGGATGCCCATCATAGGGGAAACAACTCTCAGACTTGTGTTGCTCTGACCTCATAGAGTCAGACCTCTAGGACAGACCAATTTCTCACAATATCAGAAATCTTACTTGCCCTCACTGGCATTGACCAGCACTGTGGATATAACAAATCCCCCTCCCCTCAGAGCTCTAACAGACCCTTCTATAGTCCAGGTCATGGCCTGTCTTACAGATAACTTCCTGCCAAAACTCAGGTGCCATATGTCATCAAAGAAACTCATCTTTTGCTTCATTTAGTTGCACTGTTGTTATTAGTATAGTAAAAAGAAAATGAGGAGGGCTGGAGGGACAGCTTAGCAGCTATGAGCATTTGTTCTTACAGAGGATCTGGGTTTGATTTCCAGCACCCATAGGACATCTCAGAATGGTCCATAACTCCAGGCATTCATAGGTAGCACAAACAGACACATATGCCTGCAAAACACTCATGCACATAAAATAAAAATCTAAAATAATAAATTTTTAAAATGGAGAATGTTTGGCTTCTCTGCTTTAGCATGTGTATATGTGAAGCACAGATGTCATTAATATCTTTATTACAGGAATATGTTGCTGGAATTACACGCTCTGAGGGTAGGGCTTCAGATCAGACAGTCAAATTTGTCTTCTGTTTTGTTTTGCATCTATTGGAAAAACAGATTTATTTAAAAAATTTTAATCAACTGTGCATATATTTGTCTATGAGTAAAATTGCCTGCAAGGGTAAGAAGTCTCCAGATGCCCCTCTAGCTGAAATTACAGGTGACTGTGAGCCAACGTGGTTTCTGGGAGCCCAACTAAGGTCATCTGCAAGAGACACAAGTGCTCTTGGCCACGGAGCCATCCATCCTTCCGGTCTCAGGGCCTATTTGGGTAAACATATTCCTTCCCCAATGCACAACGTACAGTGTACATTACCATTATTGAAGAGTGATATATACTCTTCCCACCATTGTATTCGTCCAGTAATGGTTCATCTTGAAAGCCCAGTTTTCCTTTTATGACTTCTATATCCCTAAGGATTTTTGGTCCAATATTTTGTACAGCCCTTTGTTTATATACTATCTAGATGGTGAAAATTTTCTAACCAAAGAGACTGGTGACATTTGGTTCCAGCACTAGTTAGGAGTGTGTTTGGAAAGATTATATTATGCTCTAGTTACTGTACTACTGAGAGAAGAAATAATATGACTTTCTTTCCATTAGCTCCCAGAGTTTTCTTTCACTCTTATTCCTAGATTCACCAGGATGCTGGAAGGTCTTGAGCCATTCTGGATTTGGTAGCTGTTCCCTAAACTCAGTCAACAGTCTCAAATGTGGAGCTTCAACATGTATTTCCCAGATCCAAGCCTTTCTGGATTTTGGTTATATTGTCACAGCCTTCTGATAATTTGTTTGCTCTTTTGTTCGCCAGACATTGTCCTAGCCTATGTGATGTTACTTCATCAAGTACAAGCTACAGTTTGCACTCCCACCCCCAAAAGCTCAGGTGGTAGTTTTGGCCCCTGGCCCCTATCACTATTGGTACAGACTTTAGATACTGGACCCTCCTGAGTAGAGTTAGGACATTAAACCCTCTATGTTTTTAAGTTGATTTTCTTAATTATTTTGTTGCAGTAATTGAAAGCTCATGCCTAACAGAGATACTTTCACTTTCAGTCCACAGCTCCCCAGTGTGGGACTTGGAAATCTCAGAGAAAATGCAAGATTGAGAAAACACAGGACCTTATTTCATTGCCTGAAAGGAAAAGTACACTTTGAGTCCCTGGGGACTAGGACGCAGAGTTTGTCATTTCTTTCTCTTCATAACAGTGACAGTTTTGCTCTTTGTGAAGTAGATTTGTTTGTGTCTCTGAAAAAAAACCATTTCCATCATCCTTTCAGTGAAAATCCCCCTTTTAAAAGTAACAGGGTGCTTTCCAGGCAGCTCAGGGGATTTGCGTTCTCTGTCACCATGGTGGCGGCTTTCTCCCATTGAGCACTCTTGGTGTCATTCCAATTCAGTCCACAGAGTCCCCTAAACTGGCCAGTCACTGTCATCAATAACTAAAGAGAACATGTAGAATAACTTCATGAGTGATTCACAGACAATCTGAGCTGGGTTTGGTTTTGTTTTGTTGTTGTTGTTGTTGTGTTTGTATTTCCAATGGCACTGGTTCACAGAAGTGAATATTTTGTTTGTATTTCCAATGGCACTAGCTCACAGAAGTGTATGTTTTGAGATATATGCCACCTTAATCAGTACTTCTTTTTTCACTTTTCCTGGACTCTGTCAGGATCCTTGGAGTCTGAAATTTTTTTCTTCCATTCTCAAGCCATAGTTAGACATCTTGCTGAGTCACTCCTGCACTGTTTTGTTGAATAACTCTGTGTTTTTCCTCAGTTGTCCTAGTTTTTTTTTCTTGCTGAGCCACTGCTGGCATTTATTTATTTACTTACTTATTAATTTGTTTATTATTTGACTGAGTTGCTGTGAGTTTGCTTCGTCATAGCTGAGCCTTTTCTGGGTCACTATATGGTATTGTCTCTATCACGTGCACTTCAGTTGCTGTGATAAAACATTGACGAAAACAACTTGGGGGAAGACGCTCGTCTGGCTTCTGTGTCGTGGTGTGTCATTACAGGAAGCCAAGGCAGGAACTGAAGCAGACACCATAGGAAAATGCTGCTTAACACCCTCCTCTCCTGGTTTGTTCAGCCTGCTTTCTCATACCACCGAGGACCACCTGTTCAAAGGCGGGACCACCTCTAGTGAGTGGTCTAGGCTCTCCTATATCAATCACTAAGCAAGAATAAACTCCACTAACTTGCCCAGAGGCCAATCTGGTGGAGGCCTCTAGTTTGTGTCATATTAACAAAGAGCAACCATCACAATCACCATTGACCTTTTGGATGTCCACAGTTAGATTTTTACCTTTGTCACCATTTTGGGGTTTTACTGAATTATCATTGGGTGTTTGTGCTTTCACCCATGGACTATCTGTGAATCTGGTATGGATTCAAAGACTCTATCAGAAAAGGAGTAATCATTTTCTTTTGTGATTTATCAATAACAGAAATTTTTGTGGCCGATCATCTAAGCAGACTGGCACAAAGTTGAGCAATGAGAAAGGTTCATGGCAGTATTGAGGAAGGAAGAGTATAGAGCCTGAAGAGGTCATGTTGCAGAGAGGGAGACAAAGACTGTATCATGGAAGTTTCCATAAAACTGGTAAATTTTAACTTTGGTCTAGAAGGCATAGGGAAAAAAAAAGATTTAAGCAAGAAAATACAATATGAACATTTGGACTTGGCAGAGATAAGAGACAGTACTGCCATAGTCCGTGACAGGCAGGTTCAAGTTCAAGACCGAGGTTGGAACAGAAGAGGCTGAAAAGTGTGGACTAGAATAGATTACTGAGGCATGAAAATTCGCATGATTCAAAAATTAAAGTGATTATGGGTATATTAAGGAAAAGTAAAGAGGCGAGAGACGTCCTTTTATCATGTCTTGTGTATCAAAATGATAGGTGATGCCATTTGCATGTGTCTCACTGTTGATCTGAGAGAAGATGGCCATTAGAAATGTGCTACTTATAGAAAGAAATCACAGGTGTAGATGCTCAAACTCTGTAACATGCAGAGATATGGTCCAGGGGCCCAGGTAATCTAAAGATAAAACTTTGAGAGTGGTTGCTGCCATTTATGTAGAAAACAGAAAATGAAAAACTTCAAATCCTGAGGAGATCACTAGAAATTGAGGTCGGTGGACAGAGAATATGCAATAACAGAAGGAAAGAAGAAATCCAGGGATAAGGATACTCTAGAAGCCAAAAAGGTCAGAGACTGAAGGAAGACGGGGTTATCAATAGCATCAAATCTCACAGAGCCAATAAAAAGGCTTCACTGCGCTTATCAATTGGAGGGTACAAGCATCTGCTTTTATGGACTCTGAGAAAGTGAAGACAGAGTTGTTTTTTAATACTCTTTGTGGTAAAGGAGAACCCTGACTTAGGGCAAGGACTAAGAGAGGGGTTCATTTCTCTGAGAAGAATGCAAGCATGTCACAAGGTGTTGAAACATCAGCGAAGAGGGACAGTTTAAAAATACAGAAGAGGGATAAATATAGAGGAGACAAATGAGGATGAATGCGTGAGCTCAAGATCTGCTGTAAATAGAAGTTGCTTTCCTTGAGGCTGGAGAAGTGAAGACTTGAGTGTGAAGTTGATCCCACTTCAACTCCAATTATCTTTGGCAGCATCTCCACCAGCAGAAAGAGAAAGGCCACTAGAAACTTGGACAATGTAGGTGAAAATCTGGATACACATAAGGTGAATAGCAGGATGCTCGGCAGAGACAAAGCCTTTGTTGAACTTAGGAAGCAAACTTTTTGAGTATAGAAAACCTTCAATGATCTTGGTCCAAAATTTACCTATTATTTTCTCTAATTTTGAGTAATTTGCATGAAGAAGCAGGAAATTAGGATTCTAAGATTTATATGATGGAAACTCTCCTGGGAAACTACTTTACCGCTTTTATGATGTATGTCTGAGGATGCTACAGCTGGTTGCAACCTAGAATGTGTTTTGCAGACCACATGCAGAAAGGTATCAATGGAACCCTTATAAGTACACATCAGTACTGTACAAAATTCTCAAAGAATTAGCAAAAAATGAGAAAAGGGGGGTGAAAGGAAGGAAGAAAGGAAGGGAAGGAAGAAAGGAAAAGGAAAGAAAGAAAATACCATAACTTGGTCCAATTGGAAATTGATTCTTCCAGCTTTGTCACCTTTAATTTGCCTATCCTCATAAAGGAGTTGGCATCCCTTTTCTTGTGGAAAGAAATAAGCATCTTCTTGTGCTGCTGGTGCCGGCAGCTAATTAAATGAAACAAAAGCTAGCACCAGTGTGGAAGGTTTCATTAAGAAGCCTCCGTGGATCACTCAAGTAATTACGTCTGTCAAGGGAGGGTTTTACAAAAGGAATGTTATGTTCAGAGAGCTCACAGTGCTGTTAGTGTTATACTTCAGTAGCCTGAGACATGATAGCATCCCTAACACATCCGTGCCTTTAAGAAAAGCAAAGGGCAGAAAACACTTGGCCTACCTTCTCCAGAAGTTAAAAGAGATTTAGGACAGAAAGTGTTGGTTGCAAGCAAAAGATTACAGGAGTCTAACTCCTGGTTTTGCTCTTAGTGTAGTCACTAAGCAGTTAACTAATTAGTGGGGTGTGGTGGCACACAAGTTTAATCCCAGCATTCAAGAAGTAGAGGCAGGCAGATCTCTGAGTTTGAGGCCAGCCTCCTCTATATAGGGAGTTCCAGGCCACAGCTACACAGTAAGAGCCTGTCACAAACAAACAAACAAACAAACAACAAAAAAATCACAAAGCCAATGAACTAATTAGGCAAAAGACAAATGTCATAGCTCCCAAAGACAGTGTTTCAATATAGCCAGTGCTGATCAAGAAAGATCTGCTGTCATCTTTGTCTTCTCTAGAAAGCTCTTCAACCTGAATAAATAAGAAAGAAACAAATAAATAAGTGTTAAGTGAATAATGTGTGTGTCGAGTCTATATGCACATTTATAATAAGCATATTTATTTTATATGCATAGGAATGAAATTACTTCCCTGATTTCTTGGTTTTGTTTGTTTGGTTAGTAATGAAAGCATCAACCACATTATTAGGCAAATTGTTTTCAGGGTCTCAGTTTTTTCATTAGTATGATAACATGATTGAACTAAATTGCAGATGGAAGCAAAAATTTCCCACTAAAACTAGATGATCATAGTTAGTTGAGTTTATTTTTTGTCTGTTTGTTTTTGTTTTTTTAAGACATGGCTTCTTTGTGTAGCCTTAGCTGTCCTAGAACTCACTCTGTAGACCAGGCTGACCTCAAACTTGTAAAGATCTGCCTGCTTCTATTACTATCTACCTGCTGTGATTAAGAGCATGGGCTTTAATTTTAATTTAACATTAATTAAAGGTATATGCTTTTAATTTATGAGGATAACTAGTCCTTTGGGGATAAATGACCTCATTTAACTTTAATTATTTCCCTAGAGACCATATGCCTCACCATAGACTTCAGTACTGTAATGTGGATTTGAAGGGACCATAATTTTGTACATAACATATTGAACAATTCTACCTGGTTGTTTCAAGAGAATTGTAAGAGGTAACCTTGATGTGTCCTTTTCCTGACATCCTATATCCAGTCCATATAATCTTCAAACTATGATCATATACCTAGGATTTCTCATCAGCAACCTATGACCAAAGGCCCCGTTATCTGCTCTCTCTAAGTGTTCCTTTGGTACCATAAATCAGACCAATCTTCTATATAAACCATCAGTGACCTTCCAACTCACTTTGAAGACCATCTAAACTCCTTCCTAGACCCAAGGAGAGCCAGAGTAAGGTCAGCTGTACTCCCATAAACTCCAAGTAATTTCCCCTTGCCTGTGGGGCTCCCCAGCACCCAGGTTCTTTTGCTGCTCTTTGAACAAGCACAGTCACACTTCAGAGAACTGCTGGGCAGTCTCCAGGGCTCTAAGTTAATTAAACGTTCAGATAAACAATGAATCTATTTTAGCATAATAAGGCCACTTATCCATGAGACATATTTATACTAAACACTAATTTGTTGTTTATTTGAAATTCAAATTTAATTGGGAGCTCTATGTTATCATTTTCTAAATCTGACCATCCTACTCTCTGCACTTCTTAATAGGCACATACAACAGATAAAACGGGCAAGTGGATACACGGCCTCTGTATAAGAGTTTCTGTCAGTTTACAAACTGCAAATCGCCATAAGATAGCAACTTCCCCTTTAGATACCATAGAAGTTCATCACTGAGGAACACAAGCAAATCCTAGTGAGTGACGGAATCGGAGTCACTAAGTCGGTGCTTTCTGAACATTAACTAACCAAATGGGAACAAGCCAAAACTCTTTATTCTGAGTTTGCAATAGCAAAGGAGTTGGCCACCTTCACTTGGGTTTTGCTAAAACTTAAGGGCAGGCAGAAGGGTGGAAAAACTCACAGTAGGAAACAGAGAATGCTTCATTGCAGGCTGTTTACACAGGGACACTGGGCAGGCTTCATAGCAGTAGATGTGTCACAAGACAGGTGAAGGGCAAATGTTCAGTTTTGTCTCATTGGTCCTAAATTAATGGAAGAAATACTCAGAAAAGCCATCATCATTTATTATTTAAGTCCTGGCAATAGTGATTGTTCATCTTACTGGATGGTTAATAGAGACAGTGTTAGGGCATCCAGACTGACAACAGAGTGCTTTTCTAGACTTGGCTTCCTGGAAAGATCCAGGAGGTAATAGGTTCTGTTTTGTTTATAACATGAGTCTCTTGGGTCTGAAGCTGCACTATGCAAACCAGTGGCCCCCAGACATACATTTGAATTTAAGTTAACTAAAATTAAAACCCACCGTATCTTTAGATTTTATTGCTGTGAAGAGACACCATGGCCATAGCAATTCTTACAAAGGAAAACATTTAATTGGGGATAGATTACAGTCCAGGGGTTTATCCATTATCATCATGGTGGATGACTTGTAGGCAGACGTGGTGCTGGAGAAGGAGCTGAGGGTTCTACATCTTGATCCACAGGCATCAGGAGACTGTGTGCCACATTGTGCATAGTTTGAGCATGTAAGACCTCAAAGCCTTCCTCCACAGTGACGCATTCCCTCCAAGCCCATACGTACTCCAAAAGGCCACACCTCCTAATAGCGCTACTCCTTATGGGCCAAGCATTCACACATGAGTCTATGGGGTCCATTCCTATTCAAACCGCCACAATCAGCATTCATCATATTAACCACATCCCAGCCACAAGCAACCCCATATGGCTAGGGGCTACCGAATAGTGGAAGCAATACTCAGAAAAGCCATCATCATTTATTATTTATGCAGAAATGGAAGAGTCTCCACACTGCCAAAAGTTCTGCTGAACAGCACCTGAGAGATGACGAACTGTCTTTAAACTTTGTTCATTAGACAACTAAACATCTCTAAGAAAATTCAGCACCATTACCTCCCCACTGGAAAATCTCCACCTTCTCATTTCCCCTCCGAGTCCCATTTGTTCCGTTTTTTCCACAACTCTGCATCGCTCATTCTCTTCCTTAATTAGCCAACTGTGCCACTGTCCTGCCTCATGCTTTCCTAGTTTCTAGGGCTGATGGCCTCCTTTTCTCACAAGTGGTCTTTAAAAATTACTCTAGTGAGCACTTACTGAATCATCTTAGTCCTGTTCCCTAGAATTGCCTTTTCTCCTGCTGCCCCACATTAGCCAGAAGCCAACATACTGTTACTGAGAGCTGGCACTGCCAGCCCCCATGATTTCATTGATGGAGTACCTGACCCGGCTGAGCCATCAGTCCCTCAGATGGGAATTAGATAAGAAATGCTTTAGTCTCAAAGAACAGGAAATCTTTGACTTCCTGGGCCATTGGTCTGCAGTACTAAATCTTACTTTGGAGCAGGAGAGAGCAGCCACTTTACAGAAGGCTGGGCAGCTAATGCAAAAGTAGGGAGACAGCAAAGATGTACGAGCCAGAGTCAGAGAGGAGATAATGTGGGGCATGGACTCAGGTTTCCTGCAATGCTACCATCTTGATTCTGATCCCCAGGCCTGGCCACCTCATGGCCCTCAGTTTAATCGCATAACCCATTGTCCTTCCAATATATTTTCTTTTGGGCTCAGAATGATTTGAATTGATTTCCTGTGATTTGCAAGCAAATGAGACCTAACCATTACACGCTGGCAAGGGAAATTTTGAAGCCCTGTGGTTAGGCCCTTGGCTTTCACGGAGTATCACGTATGACCACCAAGCTCTCAATTTTAAGACAGTACAAGATTTGTTATACCTACTGTGTCACTTCTTGAAAGGAAATGAAGGAACACAGGACACCATTTGAAAAATAAGTTATAATTTGTTTAGCATAATGTACCATGATTAATAATGCCCACCTTCCTAGTCCTACAGTAAAAAAAATGGTTAAAGGTACAGGGAACATTTTTGTAATATTATCTAGATCATTAAAGTCCCACAATCATTTAAAAGGAACAATTCTTACTTCCAAATCTGTTTATTATTTACCTACTACATAAATATTTATTAAGCATCTTTTATGAGGTAGGTACTAGGAAAGATATTGGGATTTATGTTATTTTACATTATTATTTATTTTATATTAAATTATAGCATCCAAAAAGCTTCTGCGTTTTGTGCTATTACAACAAGTCAGACATCTCCCTACATTCAATGTGAGACATACTGGAAAGGCAATCCTAACCCTCCCCCTGTTGTTAGCTATCCTATACAATGTGGACCTCAGAGCATTGAAAGTGAAACACTGTAGTAAGAACTGTCTCCCTTTCCTCCAGAACCACTGGCTCAGACTGTGTGAGTATTCCATATGTGATAGCTTGTCTCCTTCGTGGGGGAGTCACCTGCTCTCATTCCTTATCTCCCCTCAAGCAAATAGTTTAATTTCCTGTATGCAAGCCTTCCCTGCAATTTGTTTACGATGGGGTCAGTGTTCCAGCAAAACAATCAAATTGACCCTCACAGCATCAATCCTCTTTGGAGCATGTGCTGAGGAATATCAACTATCAATTTGACACGAACCTCCAGAGAGACTGGTCTCTGTGCTTGCCTCCGCTGGATTTTCTGGGTTAGGTTGGTTGAGGTGGCAAGATTTGCTCACTGTGGTGGCAGAACTGAATGGGCTGGGATACTGGGCTATATAAAAAGAAGAAAGAGAACTTAGCACAGGCATTCATCGCTGTTTCTTGATGGTGGGGGCAGCATATCCAGGTGCCTCAAGATCCTTCCACTGTGACTTTCCCTACCATGATGAAAAATAACTGAACCCTGAATAAAAATGAACCTTTTTCTTTTCTTTTTTTCTTTTTTTTTTTTTTTTTTTTTTTTTTGCCTTTGAGTTGCTTTCATCGGGTCATTTTAGCACTGCAACAAAAAAAGTAACTAAGATTACAGATGTTAGTATTCGGGCATCTGTACTGGCCTGTCCTTGGGGTTCTGAGAGGATACGCCCTCAGCTGCAGCCAGTAAGAGCACCATCTGTGCACATTCACTGCATTCCCTTTTAAGAGGGCCCTGCCCACCTCCCATCCCTCCCTCTCTTTTTCTTTCTCGCCCCACCATCTCTGTCCCCCCTTTCCTCTCTCCTGCTGCTCCTGTACCCAGAGGCTACTCTCCTGCCTCCCTTTTTATAATCCTTTCCCCCTAATAAAAAAACCCTCTGCTTGAACCCTGTTGCATGGCATCTTTCTCTTGCACTCTGCTTTTCTTAAATTACAACAGGTACATTAGATTTCCATTGCTATGACAAAGTACCTATGAAAAATAAGTTTAATGGAAAAAAAGATTTATTTTGGCTAGTAGTTTCAGAGCTTAGAGTCCATGGTCACTTGGCTTCCTCTGTAACATGGAGCATCATGGAGGCAAAAGGAGCAAGGGAAGTTGTGGCCAGGAAGCAGAGAGACAAAAAGCAGGGAACATAAATACCCTTCAAGGCCATATCTACAATGACCATTTCCTCAGACTCGGCCTCCCTTCCTAATAGTCCATTGAGCTTTGAATTCACCAATGGATTAAATCATTGATGAAATCAGCACATTCATGATCCACTCCCCTCCCCAGGCCCCATCACTAACCCTGATGCACTGGCATCGATCCTGGTTTGATGAAGTGAAAACAAAAGTTCAAGAGGAGAAAAGAGTCTCTGGATGAGTAAAGTCACAATTCCCCCATCAAATGCCTACAGGGATCTCTGAATGGGTACATTTTCAAAAGTCTGTGCACTGCATGCAGATATTTTGAAATGTCACCCTGCTCAACTACTCCCTGATATCTCATTACAAGCACAAAAAGGCATTCTTCCCTTTAAGTTTCTGTAGAGAAGTCTGAGTTCTGTAAATATTTCACTTCTTTCAATACATTGTATCAGGTCACCAGATAACTAAAATGTCATTTAAAGAGACAGGGGCAAAGTCTCCCTCTTCCAAGAACAAGGAGGTGAGAGAGACACAGTCAGACGTTGAAGGAGCTGACACTTGGGGGAGATGACAGGGAAAGCATGGCTGCTACAGACTCTGTTGATGAGAATTATTATAGAGAACTCAACTAAGTTTCTTCTTAAAAAAGACAGTCTAAAGCCAGACCAACCAGAGAACAGAATAAGACATTGAAATATTATGATTATTTGACTCGGCTCTCTGCTAGCTTCGTTATCTGCTTGTAGGAAATTTGACTTTTGTAAATCCCTCCTTACAACTATACTTTAGACTACCTTGTAAAAATACTTCAATATTTTATGTTGCTTTTTCTCTTCTTTTTGGAAGTTTGGTATTAGTGATATAAAGAAACACTGTGACAGTTTGCCTATTGCCGAGCTCATTTTTAGCCAAAGAATTTACACATTTATCTATTTATCTGGGGACTTGGTACTTGATGTATCATAATATAGACTAGACATAATGGTTCACACTTGTAAACCCAATACTCAGGAAGCAGAGATAGGAGAATTACCCCAAGTTCCAGCCCACCCAGAAGTACATATCTCAGCCAAAAGACTGTCCCAGAAAACAAAAGCCTTCAGGATTTCGCTCAAAGTAAGCAGTAATAACAGATATGAAAATGATATTAAACATATTTATGCAATCAAATTTTTCTTATTGTTATTATATCTGATTTGCCTTTTGATGGCAAACAAAACTAGAGACAGCAAACATCTTGTGTCAATCCTGCACTTAATAGACACACATCCTAATGGTCAACCACTAAGTTGGTATCCCTAATGAACTTAGAAGTTCCAGTCTGCTCTTAGTTTGCTGGTGTCTAATGCTAATGGGTTTATGATGAGCTGATTTGAATATTATTAAGTACTGTTTTCCACCCAGGTGTCATACTGACTAATCGCCAGGTGATGAGGAGCATTCTATAGGCAGACATTCTATCTATCTATCATTTTCACTGTGCATATTTATTTGATCTAAGCTTTCATTTTCTTTTGCTCCTGACAAATGTAGCTCTCCTCTTAACATTTTCCTCTAAGCATTTAAGTAGATGTTGAAAATTGACAAGTAATTCCTTGGCCTGCCTTCTTGGCTAGAGTTAACAACCCTGTGTTCAGTGTCCCTCTAATAAGACGCATTGACTTCTTTCATTCCTCTCACTGAATATTGTAAAGCCAGCCGCTGTGCTGTGATGTGTCTCTTTATGATGACTTGCTACCACCCATCAAAGGAAGCCCATGCGGCCTCAACACAGAGCATTTGCAGTAGTTCTCACTGGCTCTCGTGAGGCCAAAGGAAAAGCTTAGCCTTCCAATAAGGTGTAGATATGCAAGCTGCACTTTCTATGCTCGTTTTGACTTTTATTATGAACAAAAGGCTCTTACCTACTTCTCGGAAGCTTTTAGTGCTCTCAAGAAAAAGTCTTTGGCATTACACAGTCCAAATGTATGTGACACTGGAGGAATGTAATCAGTGAGAACTGGTACAAACACTCCAGATGACGCCACCTGCTTTAACATCAAGAGTTATTTGGCCTGGGAAGTGTTCGACCAAGACAAACAACATATATGTGCCTCTATGCTGTCAGACAGGAGTTGCTTTTACCTTTTAGCAAATAAACAGCACACAACAAAAATTCCATCCACTCCTGTGAACTGCCTCCCAGCCCAGTCCAGACCCGCCACACATACGTCTACTTTCTGTTGGGTCTTCTGACCTCCTCCCTATTTCAATGCCTGCTTTACTGCCTAGTTCTCTAGCATTTATAGATTAATAAATCTAGTGTAGTTTATTGTGAGTTCACTATCCATTTGCAAGGCTTGTCAGGTACTGTATGCTTTCATCTTTAAGTATTCTCTCAGCTTCTTCTTCACCATTCATTTATAGTAGACTTGTAATTATGACAGATTTTTAATAGACTTTTATATCTCTGCTTACTGTAAACTGCATATTCTAAGATACCCAGTATATATATCTGAAGCCGTAAATAGTATCAAACCCTATATGTGTTATGTTTTCTCCTTACACAGAGATATTTATTATAAAGTCAAGAGTCTTGATGACTTCTATTTGTTATATTATTTAAAAATATATTTTTATTACCAAGAGTTGATCCAATAGCCCAAATGACAATTAAGTAAGCAATAGGTGAATAAGGTACACAGCATGGACACACAGATAAGGCATTATTTACATCCCAGATAGGGCCCAGCAGGACAGCAGAACAGTCTACATTACAACATATTATTTGTGTCTAAATTTTTTCATTAGGATTTTCAAATTATAAATTATGTATTATAGTTACTTTGGAGAGTATCCTTAGGAGATTCATACTAAAGCATTTAGGAATGTAGCAGTGACCAAAAATTCCTTTCACAAGTTTAGTAAAATATCCTGTCAGGAGTCAGAGATCATCAGAAGCAAAGAGATAAACACAAATACGACCAGAAGTCAACGAATCTGGATGAAAAGTCTGTGGGTGTCTACACTACATTATTGCTCTTTATATTTTTATAGATTTTAGATTTTTAAAATATTTATGTGGGTTTCCTTGTGTGTGTGTGTGAGAGAGAGAGAGAGAGAGAGAGAGAGCACATGTGCAAGTGTATGCATCTGCGTGCAGGCAGCAGCCAGATGAAGGTGCTATTGTCATCCTCTATTCTTCCTTGCCTAGTTCTTTGTGGTGGGAATCTCTCCTTGAGCCAGATACTCACATTTTCTCAGTTAGACTGGAAAGCACAAAATCCCAGTGATCCTCCTATCTCTGCCCCCGTCGGTTAAGAAAGGACACCTGGCTAGTTACACAGGATCTAAACACTGGTTAGAGCAAGTGCACTTAACCAGCGAGACACTTGAAACATGTTAGCATCAAAAATTGTGCTGTGGGAACTATATCATGATCAAGTTATTAGGCCCATTCTTCCAAATGAAAATACAGTCAGCAGTGTTTTGATAGTTTGGAAAACACACACACACCTTTCAACTTCAGAAAAATCCAGAGATATTCTAGATGCAGATCAAAAAGGTTTCACATATTCAGGAAAATTCTAATAAAATCAAATTCATTTATGATTTAAACAGGAAGACTTTAAAAAATGGGGCTAGAGAAGAATTTATTTTCATTTGAATAAAGAAGTCTACTTAAAAACCCCTTAGTCAACATAATTCTTCTAGGTGAAAGTGTCATTAATAAGGAGGAAATATTGGACATATTCTTGAAAGGAAGAAGTAAAAAAGTCATCGGATGGAGAAAATAAAATCACCTCCATAGGAAACCCCGTAGACACATCTGTTTCTGGCAGGGCAGTTTATCACCAGTAACTGGAAGTACTTTCTTTCAAAACTCTACCAATTCTGGAAAATATAAGTGTCTTCCAAGAACTGTGAATCCCAGGGGCCTGAACAAAGAAAATATTGAAAAGGAGTCAGCAAGTGGAAGTCCACACTGCGGCCGCTTGCAGTGAAGGTCCATTCCCTGCCTGTCCATGAATTTGGGATTTAAAATCCTCATAGGGGCAGAAATGATGGTCTTGGGTCTCAAGAGCAAGGAATTAAACTGAAAGCCTTCTCATGGAAACAGGACTCTCCATGGATGGAACCTCCCAAATTGTGAGTGACAGAAACACCATGTATCATTCCTCTTGTCTGCTTAGGATAGTATCTTAATGCAAAGAAAAGTGTGTGTGTGTGTGTGTGTGTGTGTGTGTGTGTGTGTGTGTGTGTGTGAAAACGTTTACTTATGTACAGCCAGCCAATTCCTGGTTTATGCTCACATGAGTTTGGAGTTTGAAGTTGTACTACATGTACTATATGTCATCTAAGGACATTTGAGAAATCAACATATAATAGTCCCCACATGTCTATCTAGGAAATGTATATCTTTTCAATTGTTTACAAGATTTTTAAAATTAATTTTAATTTATGTATATATTTGTGTACATGCTTCATGTACGTGAATACATGTGGAGATCAGAAACCAGTGTCTGGTCTGTATCCTGTTTACAGGTGGTTGTGACCTGCCCAACTTGAGTGTTGGAAACTGAAGACTGGTCATCTGAAAGAGAAACAAACATTCATACACACTGAGCCATCTCTCCCACCACAAAATGGACATCGTTTCTTAATGTATAATCTTCAAAGTTCACAGGGTTCCACAAGTCATGCCCAGCCATACCAAACAAATAACACAGATTATGGAACGCATAAGGAAGTAAAGCAAACATCATGCCCTAAAAACTTAAGATCATAGAATTAACAAAAATTAAGGTGATTCATGTTTGTAGAAAGAATTTAAATTTATCTATACCATAAAATTAAAGTCTAGCTTATTAGGGTAACTAAAGAAATATAAAATGGAACTTAAATGCAAGAAAGCAAGACAATTCATCAAAAAGCATTGAACACAGTGAAACAGATGTCACAGGAAGATGGGGCACATATGTCCTTGAATTACATAGCATTTCAGAAGGAAAAAGGAGAAACAGTGGACAAGACTTTGTTCTAGTTTTGTTTCTGTTGCTGTGTTGAAATACCCTGACTAAAAACAACTTTACATTTCAAGGCTGCAGCCCATCACAAATTGGACTGTGTGGGTTTAATTTTATTTTTTAAATTTATTTACTTATTTATTCATTTGTTCTTCTCTCACATATCACATCTCCACCTCAGGTTCCTCTTCCTTCTTTCCTGCCAGTGCTCCCCAACCCCCGCCATATCCTCTCTCTCCTAGATCCACTCCTGCTCCAGTTCCCTCCAGAAGACAGCAGGTCTCCAAGATGGTGAACAAACACGGCATAACGAGTTACAATAAGGCTGGGCACATGTCGTATCATGGCTGGATGAAGCAGTGGATTTGTCTTCTTAAAAGGATAAGAAATAGGAGCACATGAAGTTGAGAGGAGTGAGGAGGGACAGAATGGATCTGGCAGGAGTTAAGGAGACAAGTGGGATGAATGTGATCAAAGTATGTTGTCTGAAATTCTCACAGAATTAATAAAGATATGTAGCACAAAACAGATAAAGCTGGGAATTTTTTTCAGCATTGCCAATCGCCATACAGACATCCTGAATAACGAGGCTTTGCACTATCTTCTTCTTTTATCCAAAGAAAAGTAAATAGAAACCAATTTATAGTAAGTGAATGTTTGTAGGATACAAAATAACTTAAGTAAACACACACACACTACTTGCAGTTGTAACAAAATAAGTTAGACTAATTAAAGACAGATGAATGTTGATGATTGAAATCAGAAAAGATGTGACCTTCTTTCTGACGAGCTATGAATGTGAACTAAACCTACCCTTCAAGACAGCTAGTTGTCCCTCAGCACAGAGGAAAATGGGTATCTCTGTGTGTTCGGGTATAGTTCCAAGATAACTGAAAATGGACCATTGTCAAAAGACCACAGTTAATAAGATTGTCAACTGGAGGCAAAATACATTTTCTGAATAGGATCCCCAAAACTCATTCTGCAGGTGATTTGCAGACTGACTCAATCTGTTTACTGTAAAGGGAAGATTTTTCCTTGAGAGAAGCCTTTCCGCCAGACTGGTTCCAGAGCCACATCAGTCCCAAATAAACACACAGGAGGCTGTATTAATTATGAAGCTGTTGGCATTGCTTGTTTCTTACTGGCTAGCTCTGACTTAAGTAATTACCCCATAATTGTTAATCTAAGTATGTTTCTTACCGGAGAATAGTTCTGGGCCTCCTACCCCATGGCGTTACATGTCGAACTCTTGTGTTTCTCCTTCCCAGAGTTCTCCTGGACTCCTAGTCCCTCCTATCTAGATTCCCTATTAGCCAGACAGTGTTTTATTGACAAATGCACAGGACTTCCCCAACAGTTTACTATACCCGAAATATTTTTCTTTCAATCCCAGACTACTGACGAGTTTTCAAATCACCCATCCCTTACTATTGTGGCATTATATTCCAAATAATAGGAAAGGGAAAAAAACTTATTAACAAAATGCAATTATAGTAGTGAATGAAATTTGATTAAGTATGATTATGGACTTGCATATTTTAAAATTTGACTACAGCCAAAGAAATAATCATGTTCCTGTGGAAGCATCACTAAGTTGTTCCTGAAGTCACTACTAGTGACAGGTACATGAGAAAGAAGGTCTCAGAGGGATAACAGGAGCCCAAACCAGGTGAAGCCTCAGAAAGTATAAATGAAACTACACTGACCTGAGATACTGTGAGTCTCAGACATTTTAGCAAGAGAATCAATTAACGCTGGCTATTCAGTAAGGAGCTGTTGCTGAGAGAACTATGGTCCTCCCTTGTGAGAAATGGGATCTAAGCAGGAGCCAATAGCTCGGTCCCCTTTTCAGAATACACTAGTGTCAACACAAAGTGGTGGAAAATACAGAACTTCTGAGAGAGAGCATTCCATCGAAATTCAAATTCTGGCTCTGCTTCTCTCTCTCTCTCTCTCTCTCTCTCACACACACACACACACACACACACACACACACACACACACACACACATACACGTATGCTCTCCCAAACAGATCTATATAAAATACAAGTAGAAGCAATACTATGAAATCTGTCAACGTTTAGCTATTGGTACCAGTAGTATCTTCTACAATATTTGGGGCCATTATTCACTTTTATATGGTGGCATGGAATTCACTGTGTTGTCAAGATGACTGTCAAGTGTGAGTTCCTTAGTTTACTTTCTGTTACTAACACTGAATACCACAGATTAGATAATTTTAAAAGTAAAGAGGATCATTTAGTTCTTGGTTCTGGAAGACCAAATACATGGTACCAGCTGTTGCAAAATATTTGTTTACACTGTGAAGATCCATCTTAGCCAAGGAGCCTTTTGATTGGTTTAATAAAAAGTTGAATGGCCAATAGCTAGGCAGGAAGATGTTAGGCAGGACTTCCAGAAACAGTGAGGATTCTGGGAAGAAGGAAGATGGATTCCCCAGCCAGACATGGAGAGAAGACAGGCGGTGAAAGATGAAAGAGAGGTAGTGCCACATGGCAGAACATAAATTTTACATTATGGGTTAATTTAAGTTATAAGACCTAGTTGAGACAAGCCTAAGCTAAAGGTCAAGCTTTCATAATTAATAGCAAGTCTCTAGGTCATTATTTGTGAGCTGGCAGTCCAAAGACAGTCTGACAAGAAAGCTTGCTTCACCCAGCAACTTCTTAAAATTTGGTGACAGTCTTCCTGTTGAGTCATGACATGCCAGAGGGTATCATATGGCAAGATAAAGCATGTAAGCCAGAGAGAGTCTCAGAGGTGGTTTGAATGCAGATAGTGTCCCCCAGGGGTTATATGCTGAAGGTTTGGTTCCCCAGAGGGATACTATTGGAAGATGTTTATGGTCTTCAGGAAGTGAGGCCTGATGCGGACATTCTTGGCTCATTAGCAACATGGCCTTGAACAAGACTGTGCGTGCATGCCCTTTTCTCTATCTCTAGCTCTACCCCTCCATTTGAGATATAAGAATTTGATCTGCATTTTCTCCTGCTATGATGTGTCACCACAAATTGCCCACACAAGACTGCAGAACTAAACCAATGCATGCGCCAAAATGTTGAGCCACAAAACACTTTTCTCTTTATAAAGTAGTTGCTTTCAGTATTTCACCGTAATGATGCAAAGCCAACCAATATAGTTCCCTTTGTAATAAAGTCAGTCACAGTAATCAGACCCCACCCATGATTCCATGTATCCATATGTAGATTTGTCTGCCACTGAGGTCAGATCCCTTGTGGCCCAACTTCATCATAGCCCCATCTGATTTCTATTGTGGAATAATCTTTTTGTACACTGTGAAGATGTGCCACTCTGATTTAATAAAAAGCTGAATGACCAATAGCTGAGGGGGTGGGGATTTCCAGGCAAAGAGGATGCTGGGAAGAAGGCAGAGACACACCAAGAGACATAGAACAAACAGGATGAGCATCTACAAAGACAAGTAACAAAGTCATGAGGCAGAAAGTAAATTAACAGAAAAATTTTAATTTAAGTTATAAGAGCTAGTTAAAAATAAGCCCAAACGATTGTTTAAACTTTCATAATTAATAATAAATCTCTGTGTTATTATTGGGGAGCTGACTAAGAAAAAGCCTGACTATAGATTTCACCTCTTAACTCATAGCAATGAGGATGAAATTCAGCATGGGTTTTGGAGAGCACAGTGAAACCACAGTGGTGAGAAAAGTGCATTTGTCTCCTGTGCTTTTGGATTAAGTCAGTGGATTCTTGTACTTCAATTGAGTTTGGCTCAAAACTCTCTACCTCTTGCTGGAAATCCTGAAATCATGCCGACTACGTTCCTAATTTATCAGTCAATTTCAGAGTCAGGTAACCATTTAGACACATCTACTCTCATCAGTTTAAAAAGGTGAAGCTGGACTAGCATCAAGTTCCAAGTGAGGAAAGGCTTCAGATATCCTGTGCTTTTGATCATGACAGAGTAGCAACGTCAACACTTCCAGGTCTCCTAAACAACTTAAAACTGCATAAACCCACGAGTCTCTCGTCTTGTGGCACTGGACGCAATGCAGCATAAGACTGTGATGCCGGTGAAGGGAAGGAATCAAGATGAGCACTGTCCTCACTCTGATGTCTGCTGGCCGGCACGTTCTGGACCTGATGCACAGAAAGAAGAAACAAACAAGACCACAGCTGTCTCACTGCATTGAAAACATGAGAAAGCTTCCTGGAGAAATGGCCGGTGGCTGGAAAACATACAGATTGGACTGAAACACACAAGAAGAAGGCAAGACACATTTTACAAAGCCAAAGGTCCTCGGTGAGTTGAGACCGCGTAACTTGGCGTATGTGCAGTTGAAGACCCAGAGAAAGGGAATGAATGGCTAGACCTGTGTTTCTTTTTTTTTTTTTTTTTTTTTTTTTGGTTTTTCGAGACAGGGTTTCTCTGTGGCTTTGGAGGTTGTCTTGGAACTCGCTTGGTAGTCCAGGCTGGTCTCGAACTCACAGAGATCCGCCTGCCTCTGCCTCTGGAGTGCTGGGATTAAAGGCCTGTGCCACCAACGCCCGGCTAGACCTGTGTTTCAATTAGTTATGGGCACTTTCCAAGCGTCGTAGAGGCTGCAGTTTCAGAAATTCAGGGAAATGAGCCTCCCATCCTGACTAAAAGGAACAAAAATAAACACATCTTCAAAGTATGTTTTACAGGATAAACAAATAAGCAAACAAGACATCTAGAGATGGCAGATGTCTTAGTCATTGAGAGCAACTGCTGCCCCTGTAGTATACCCATGCTCTGTTCCTAGGACCTACATAGTGGTTCACAAACACCTGCAACTGTGGTCCCAAGGGATCCAGTTCCAACATCCTCTTCTGACCTTCATAGGCTTTTGCATGCATTTATGCACACACTCGCATTCAGATGCATACACATCCCAAATAAGTAAATAAACATAAAAACTCAAGAGTCAAACAAAACCAAGGGGAGGTCCTTCAACATAGCAAAGAACATATATTTAAAAGAACATAGCTACTAATAACATCATATTCAATAGTAAGGAAAGGAAGTTTCCTTCCAAAATCCCATATGATATTGATAGTACTGACTACAATAACTTTTGTTATTCAGTATCACAAAGGAAGGTTTAGCTGTAGCGAGGTAAGTTCAAGAAAGACATTCACTGACACTAAGAAAGTAGTCATAGATGCCATGATTTTGTATATAGAAAACAGTGAAAGAATCATAGAATTTTGGATTTAATAAGTAAATGCAGTAAAGTTGCAAGATCTATGATCAAAACACAAAAAAATCAGTTGTGTTTATGTCAGCAACGAACAGTCTGAAAATGAAATTGAGTAAAAGTTCTATTGAAAAGAACAGCAAAAAATAAGGATAAAGTAATTAACAATAAATGTAATCAAGAAACAGAATGCCTTTCTGTTGAAACCTACAAAATACAAATTGCTGAAAGAACTTAAAGAAGACATGAATAAATGGAAAAATCAGTGTTCATGCTCTGACTGCATTATTGATAAGATGGCTTTTTTTAGTCCTCTTGCTTATTATATTGCTTATTACTTTTAACATTTTTTAAATTTAAATATATTTGATCATATTATTCTCTTCCCCCAAGTCTCTCCAGATCCTTTCCCCATGCCTCCGTACCTGCCCAACTTTAAGTTCTTTCTCAGAAAACAAACAAAAGCCCAATACAAGAAGAATCCCCCATGAAAAAAACCCAAGAAAACAAAAATGTTTCTAAAAACCAAAATGAAACATCAAATAAAAGTTCACACACACACACACACACACATGCACGTGCGCGCACACACACACACACAAAATAAAAAAAAACAATGTGAAGTCCTAATATATGTTGGTCAACTACTACTGAACATGAGGCATGTCTGAGGTGTTTGAAATACTCAGAGGAAACTGATTTTCCCTCTCCCAGAAGTATAAATAACAGTTCAGTTGTTAACCTTTACCCTAGTGACTAGGTTTTCATTGATTTATTTATTCATTCATTTTTTAAAAAATAAAACAAAATAAAATGCAATATGCTCATGTCTCACTGGCACATTAACAAATATATAGGGAGAATATGTTCTATCCATGCTGCGTCCTTGCCATTTTCTGAACAACCTCCTGTCCCCCTCTGCCCCTACCCTGGGATACAAGCTGGGGCAGAGGACATATGTCACAAAAGTCTGTGTCATCTGACTATCACTTAACCCATCAATTAGAAGGGTCTTTCAAGAGCCCCGAGGAGCAAATGTAAGGTCACCGTGAAAGAACACCTCAAAAAAAAATGGTTCAGTGATGACAAGAAGAGCACAGAGCCCCAGTCCTGGTTTTAAAAGTCAGAGGCAATGGCAGTGTCTGTGACCAAGCAGTAGGAATCAAAGGCAAGGCCATGTTAACTGTGACAGAGAACTCTGAATTGCCTGTGGAAACAAGAAAGCTGACCACAAAGGACTGTGACCCTCACCAAGGTCAGAAATTCCAACGACTGAGTCCCAAGGGCTTTAAAACACATCATGTGATCAATGGCACCATCTCTGAGTCAGGACAAAAGGACAGAGCATACCCCCACCCCATGATTCCTCCTAAGACAGATGAGGTTTACACATGCGCACCCACACACACACACACACACACACTTTTCTGTCTCCAGTTGACAAATGGCTGCTTTGCTAGATTCAACATTAGCATGGCTGCTTCAAGTCATGTTTTGTGAAGGTCTGACCTGATCTGGAAGAATCCATATGGAGACTTTCTCCTTTCAGTTGTCTTGAACCATTGTCTACCTGAGACAAACCTCAGATGGCTTGATTTGAGTCAGGCTCAGAATCACACTTCTGATATGTGCTGGAGTGTGTATTTGCGAAAATAACTCGATCTCCTCTGTTTCGTTTTTCTCTGGTGCACATTGCTGAATTTGGTTCCCCAGCTTGGGAGCTGGCGTCCAGCAGGCACTGGGAGGTACAGAAGAAGACTTGGGTCATGGGAACCACAGGTCACCAGAAAAGCAATGTAGGCTAATGTGACAGCATCATACAGAGATGAACTCTATTGCCAAGAAAACCCAGGGGCCTCTTGGTGGATAATCTGTGGGTGTGCTGAAATGTTGATTAGGTAGAACATCACTGTTCAAGGTCATAGCATATGGGGATTAAACAGGGACATAAACCCCTATTGTAGTGGTTGACACATAAGAATATTCATGCAATAAGCTGGGCATGGTGGCTTATGTTTGTAATCCTATAACTCAAAAGGCAAAGGCAGAAGGCTGTCTGCAAGTTTGAAGCTGGCTAGCTGACCCCAGACTTCAAACCAGTCACTGCTACACTGTCTCAAAAAGAGAAAAAAATAAGACTTTTCAAGAAAAACAGAATTGGGAGATGGTGTCTTTTAAGAGGCAGTCACAGTGAATGAAGCCATTAGTATAAACCCCATGCCAAGGACACTGACGTCCTTGTCAGAAGAAGTGTGGACATGTGGTCACATGACACATGCCCACATAAAAACCCAAACCAGGTAAGGATATAGCAGGAAGGGAGATATCTAGAAAACAGGGAGAGACTTTCACTTCCCGTGTTTGGCTTCTAGAACAGCAACAATGTTTCTGTGATTTAAGCCACAGTACTTCACTATGACAGCTGGAGAAAAACTAAAGCCATAGCAAAGTGACTGCAAGCTTGATTTCCATTGATGGAGAACATTGGCCTACAGTATTCAAGCCGTGGGGAATACGTGTTTGCAAGAAATGCAAGGCAACAGAAAAGCACCTCTCTTGTTGGTGTTGTAGGCGGTGTAACAACAAACAATAAAAAGCTCATTTGCTGACATCTCTACCACTGATACACTACCAGATCCCAAGTCTATTCTTCGGAGTGTTTGGACATAATACCCTAAAGCATGTACACAGGGATATACAGGGAAATAACTTAAGGCACACACACACACACAGAGAGGGGGGAGGAGAGAGCGAGAGAGAGAGAGAGAGAGAGAGAGAGAGAGAGAGAGAGAGAGAGAGAGAGAGAGAGCACAGAAGAGAATGCAGTCGACTTTTCACAATATGCTATGGTGTGATGACGTGATAGAATTCTGCATGGAATAGTGTGCTCCAGAGACTGGGCCCAGAAGTCCAGGGATCTGACCAGGGGCAGCAGTGAGCTGCAGAGCAGGGCTGAGTAAACCTTCCATTCTTACACAATGACAGCTTCAGAGCAGTCGATGAAACAGAAGTCAGATAGCATCCAAAGAGCGCAACCCAACAAACGCGCTGATTTTTATTAGGAAAGGGAATCGAGTGGATTTCAGAACTCCAGAGTGCATAGATTTTTGTCTTGTTCCATGGCAACGTGCTAAAACAGAACTGTTTATACTTTGAATGCCAGGCTTTTAGCAGAGAGCAGGTAGAGGTATGGGACAGTTAGGACAAAAAAAGACCCTGTAGCACCACAGCCTGAGAAGGTTGTTCTCTGAGGAGGACTGGGAGTGGGAAAGACTTTGAAAGTTGTCCTAGGAAGTGGCAGACAGGAGGAGGGGTCATTAGAAACAGAGTCCTCCCTATGATAAGAGATATCTGCTTTGAGAGCTCTTGAGCTGAGGGTGCCTGGCTCTCTGATCACATACATCAGGAAAGTGGCACACTGTGCAAGCATCTGGCCTTTTCCACATGGAACAGGGCAGGGGAGAAAGCCTCCTATCCATCCATCACCTACCCAGACTGTAGGATAACTAATTTCTGTAAATCTGAGGGATGTTCCTTCAGAGTAATGTAGGTGACAGGAGAATACAAATGGCCTGTTTACACTTGTCATTGCCGAGCAAGCAGGAACAGCCAGCTAGGTGGACAGCATGCTAAAGCTGACAGGTTTTAATATTGTGCTGTCTAGCCATGACATGCGTGTAGAAGTTCTTAGAATCAAGCATGACCTTGGAGGGCCGTCTCCTTTCTTCTCCCTCAGTCTTCAAACAAAATAAACCTAGGCTGTGTAGAACAGTGTATATCTGTCATTGATTTCTAGTTATTTACTTCAAATACTGGAGAGCCTGCTGTGTGGCCACTGAGCTGTATGCAAGGGAAGTGAGTAATTCCAGATACTCCTTAGGAGGTATTCAACACATAGCCAACACATCTGAGGTCAGAGCGTCTATGGAACAGAGAAGAGTGTCTCTCATGTGGAAAAAGCCAGTGGGGAAGATTCATGAAATCTGAGGTATCTGGCTTTCAAATTTCCATGAAAGAGAAATTTTGTAACTTGAACAACTAGATCTCCTACAAGGACAAATCCACTCCTTTTCATCCCCTCCCCTTGGGTCAGTTCTCTGGTTCAAACGCATTCAGTTACTTATACCTTACAGCAGGTATTGTATTCCTGCAACAAACAAGCCAGTTTACTCCTCTTTCTTTTCACCCCCTCTACCTTATTAACTTCTGGGAGAGGCAGAGGGAGGCAGTATTGGGGATGAGAAAGGGAGAGGGTCCCATCTTCTATACTCTGCAAGGCAGTCCTTGCAAGAGGGAAAAGCAGCAACAGTACTGGACAGCTCCCTGTGAGAATAGTCCATGTGTGTTGGGAGAATTTTCATCTCCTTTTGAAACATTACCTTGAACCTGCATCTGCTTTGTGGATGGATGTCACTGGCACTTGCTGCTCTCAAGTGGCCTAGAGAGCACAGTTCAGATGGGCATCTGTAGGACTGCCATTGGGCTGTCTTTGCAGAACAAAGGGATAAAGTGAAATATGTTCTAGACAGAGTCTGAAGTCTGGTTAGGAGTGAAAAGAGATCCATGAACTCAAAGACCCTGACCAAGGCAAGGGAGATGTAAGCATGACCCATTCCAGTTCCAAATACCAGCTGAGAATAACAGCAGGAACTTAGGGCAGGGAATAGCAGTGAGAGAAATTGCTGTAACTTAAGAAAAGTGACTCAAGAGAGAAAGATACATGCAATAGAGTTCAAGCAGAGGGATTGGGTTTTTTTTTATTATTTTTAATTAGGGAAAGGGATCATAAGACGGGGTAAGGGGAGAGGGAAGACCGACCTCCAGGGACAGGAGCAGCAGGTGACAGGAGAGGCAGAGAGTGGGGGAGGAGAGAAACAGTCAGAGAAGGAGAGAAAGAGAGAGGAGAATGGGAGGTGGGCAGGGCCCTTTTAAAAGTGAATGTAGTCAGTGTGCCCAGGTGGTGCTCTTAGTGGCTGCAGCTGAGGGTGCATTCTGTTAGAACCCTAAGGTCCGGCCAGTACAGAGTCCTGAATACTAACAGAAGTGGTGTGCCTCGGGGGATCTTGTATTAGTCGGTGCTGTCCAGTGAAACAACTGATAGGACAGATGTACTTATTAGGTCTGTGAAACCTGTAGCCACTCAGCCTACAAAGCTGTATGGCTTCACAAGTCCAGTCCAGCACTGAAGGCTTAGAGGATTCTTAGAGGGTCTTTGATCTTTGGTCCACAATGGAATGCAAAAGAACCAGAGTCTGATGTCAGTGACAGAGACATTTGCCAGCAAGAAGCAAAGGCAAGCCAGAGAGACCATTGATTGTTTCCCTCAGATCTCTGTCTGTCTTTGTCACCTACTGACATACTCCAGGGAAGTATTGTCCCCAAGAGCTATCCTGGAAATACTCAAGGACACATCTCTTGGTTGATTGCAGATTGCACCAAGTTGATGGTCAAGATTAGCCATCACAGACCTTTATCTTAGCATCCTAAGGATGACAACAAAGGAAGGAGAAGATCTGCCAAGCCCAAGCATCTGGACTGGAGAGAGTGCTCAAATGATGGAATCAGCCGCAGGCACAGTCACCACAGTCATTCCCTGGTTGCAAAGATTTCAAGTGACTTTTTCTTTATTTCCTATCTTCATGTACTGCTTAGATTTTTCTATCAGTTGGGTTGTTTAATATAATCAGCAAGATGGGTTATACTCATTATAAAAGTATTAAATTAGACTAAATCAATTATCTACCCACTATACAGGGACACATCCTATCCTCCTTGCTACCTAGTGATTATGGACTAGAAACATGATCAGTATACAAGAAGAATAAAAACTTTTTTTTTCCTCAAGTCTCAGCTTAGAGTGAAAAACATGCATATCTATTATTGTGTGTAGATGGGCACAGACACCATGGGACCTTTCTGCTCTCCTGACCAACCCACCGTGTGTCTTTCAAATAGGATCAAGCCTGGGATTCTTGACTTCCCACAGCCTCACTGGCTCTTGCATTTGTCTCTTGTTTATTTTTCCCACCCTTGTCTGGCTCTCCTTACTGAGATAAGGATTCATAAAAAAAATTAAGGGTTCAGAAAACAATTATTTTCTTTGTTTCTTTTGTAATCTTTGCCAGTGTTTCACCTCAGATATAGTTCTTACTCAACATTCTCAGTAACCTTTAACTGAACTGCCAAGGGTATTCAACAAGCAAAAGCCAGGACTCCTGACAAAGAGAATGATCAAAGGAAATATAAGGCCCAATGTGACAACATGTGTTCTGACACAGCTGCCCCTAAGAAGAGCTAGTCCTCTACTGTGAGCAAAATGCTAAGAAGAGCAAGATTTTACTTTAATTCGAAGCATAGTACTATTACTAACAACAACAATAATCTAATGAAAGGACAAGAAGGAGGAGGGAGGGGAGGAGGAGGAAGAGGATGAGGGCAGCCACGCAGAGCCACTACAAATGAAGCAATCCCCTGCCACAGTGAGGCTGAAAACAGAAGGTATCAGAAACCTACACAGTAAGCATACATTGTCCTCTCCATCCACCAGTCATCTAACCGCAGGTCCATCTTCTCTAGGTCCAGGAACCCTTCCTCCAGATCCCCAGGGATAATCTTCAGTCACTACTCCCTGCCTGTCTCATCTCCAGGAAGGGACAGCAGATCCTGCTTAGCACAGACCCCTGATCATGGTGTAGCCATTTTGGACCCAAGGAGAATGCTGGCCTCCTTGACTGTCTTCAGAGATTAGGTTTCCTGGGCTGCAATCATTTCTCACCTCTGCCTCTCTTTCTGCTATTGAGTCTGTTCCTCCCCGCTCACGCCCAGGCACGCCCTTTTGCTCTCCTAAATGCCTACTTTCTACTGACCACAGTGAACATCATCACGCTACATGCTCCGGATCTTTTCCCTTGGGTTTTTCAATATCCTTCGGGAGGCTGATACCACTTGCTTCATTGCCTCCCAACTTGAGTATTCTTCCCTACCAAAAAGCTTCTAGAAGTCTTCAACAGGGATGCCAACCCAACCACGAACAGTTGTTTGTTTCTGTCTCGAGATACAATAGATTGCTATAACTGGGGGTAAAAGCTACTAGTATCATGCAGGCAATTACCAGAGATGCCACTAAACAGCTAATCATGCACAGAAAATCCCTCAGAGCAATTATTAAAGATCTCTCAAGGTCACAGAGCTGATGCTGAAGGGCCTTGCCCTGAGGAAAACACCTTTATAGCCACACAGAAACCAACAGGAGAAGGATGCTTGAGCCTACCCCTGCAACACACCAGCCAAGCATGCCTTCATCCATACCTCTACACCTTTTTTTATTAATTAGGTCATGGGACTGAAGGACACAGATGTTGAAATAACCTCACTGCACAGATGAGGAAGCTGAGGACCCAAGGGGAGACACAGCTCCTCCAAGGTCAGGCGGGGAGGCTGGCTGTCTGGAACTTAATGTTCTGTTGCACTGAGAACTCCTCATTAATCTATCTGGCAGGCACGCTATTTAGAAGTGGAAGGTAGGTCAATCTGACAGGTCCCACTCCTGATGAGTCTCCTGTGCTTGTCTGTCACCTCCAAAGGACAGTGCAATGTCATTATTCAGGCAGGCTTCTGAATTATTTTTGAACTGTTTGATGTTTGTGTTTTCCCGTATTATAAACAAACACTGGCGTCATCCCCATGTGTCTGCTTTGTCCTTAATTTAATTATCATGTATTACCTTCAGGGATGACATTTCCCCAGACTAATCGTTGCATGCTAAGACAATAAGGCAACTGAGGCAACATTAAGGGCTTTGGTTAGGGATGGATAGGAATTTGGATTCAGCATTAAATCTTCCCTTTGGTGGTAGAGGTAGAAGCCCAGCTCATACTATCTTATGATCAAAGGGAAGCTTAAGGACTCACACATTTGGAAAGTGCCATGTTAGGGCTGGTTTAGGAACAGTGGAGTCTGGGGATTTGAAGAGAGGTCATCAGTGTTTGTTGCCCCTTTCCCTTTCATTGTTCCCTGCTTCCTTCTGGAAATAAAGACTATTTTTCTCAAAACAATATTCTTCCCTTATAAGGCAGAGATGGCCCTCAACATGCTTGTTATGTTTTGATTCTGAGATACCCCAACCCAGGATCCTATTTTGAGCACATGGTGGGCAGGTGACAACACTGTTGTGGGGGGCACTGTGGAGTTTTTAGGAGGTAGTATTTGACCGAAAGAAGTAGCTCTCTAGAGGGAGTTTCCAGAGGGTTTTATCCTGCCCTCAGCTACCACCTCAGTTACCAGGCAACTCTGTTTTCAGAGCTGCTGACATGTAAGCTGTCACCATAGAATGCCCTGCCTGAAAGTCTAAAATTGATCAAAATTGACCTTTATTCCAGTAGGTTATTTCTGTCAAATACCGAGTTCACAGCAACATAGAAGAATCTAACACGATGGCACCTGGAGGACCTCAAGGGTGCAGCGCCTTCTTACCATCCCTAGGGTCAGGAAGAGCTCCATTAACCCATTCATGGCAAAGGACTCGGGTGCTCCTTGTATTACCATGCCAAGCAGAAGCACGCAGAGTAAGGAAAGAGGACTCTAAACGAGAGGCTGCTTCACTAGAGTAGACACTAATAAGTACATGGGTAATGAAACCACCTTCTCAGTCAGCATCCCCTAAGGAGGAGCAGACAGTCTTCTGCCATTATGGGTTACTTTGCCATTTCTGAATAGTATATGAACTGAACACTCTGTATAATTAGCTTGAAAGTTATCTGGGGTGTGGGTGAGTCAATGGTTTATTCTGTTTTATTCATAAGGATACTCTTTTATAAAGATACACTTGACTTTGTTTTCCCACACCCATCCATTAATGAAAATTGGGTTGTTTTCCATTTTGAGATCATAGGTGTAACATGCAGCATGTGTCCTGCTCCCCATAAAGGAGATGTCCATAAGTACCAGTAAATGAAAAGACAGCGTCTTCTAGAGGGAAGGCATTATGGGACACAGAAGTCAGGACTGCAGAAGAGAGTGCCGAGGTGGAGCAGGTTTCACATAAGTGACTTGGGTGGGCTTATGACCAATGGGAGTTTTCAAAACAGAGAGTCTCAGGAGGTATAAGCAGAGAAGAGGTGAAGCCATGCTGTGATATGGTGGCCAGGAGCTGCCAGGAGCTGAAACAGGCAGCAAGATTTTCTCCTTGTGGTGGTTTGAATAATGGCCCCCGTAGACTCAAATGTTTGCATGCTTAGTGATCAGGGAGGGAGTGGCACTACTTGACAGGAATTAGGAGTTGTGGCCTCCTTCGAGGAAATGTGTTACTGGGGAAGGGGCTGTGAGGTTTCAAATGCCTAAGGCAGGCCCAGTCTCTCTGTCTTGCTACTCCTGTGCGTGCAGATGGAAACTGCCAGCTGCTTCTCCAGCACCGTACCTGCCTGTTTGCTGCCATATTTCTCGACATGATGCCAATGGACTAAACTTTTGAAGTGTAAGCCCATCCCCAACTAAATGTCTTCCTTTATGAGTTGCCATGGTCATGGTGTCTCTTCACAACAATAGAACAGTAACTAAGACATTCCTATAGCCCCTAAAAGAGCTGTGTCCCTGCTGACTTGCTGACTACTGGCTATCAGCTTTGGTCCAGTATCCCCACAGATACCATCCCAACCACCACAATCCTGAATGCAGAAATCCTGTAAATCCAAAATTCTAAAGTCTAAAGTCCCTAAAGGATAAATTCCAAAGAATCATAATTCTGAAAACACTAACTTGAAAGAAAAGAACAGTCAAAATCTTTAACAGATACTTCACTAAATTACTACTTAGTTTATTTCAGTGGCAGTTTTGCATATATTTCTTAGAATACATTAGTTTATTTAGTATTCTACATGTGTTATGCTACTTAATGGAATTAGCTTTTAAATTGCTTCAAAATTGTTTTCAGTTGCTTTGTTACATTTTTTCATAGAAATATAGTTTATTTTTGAACAGTGATCTTGTATATCACATTTTGTGACTAAAATGATCTCATTTGGTTAGGGGGTAAAGCATAGGGGTAGAACACTTGCCTAGCCTTCGAGGGAGGATGATGGTTTTCACCCCCAGAACAGCAAAAGGTAAGTAAGTAAATAAATAAATAAAAAACAGTTCTCACCGCAAAGCTTATGGGGAAGAATCTGCTCCCAACCTCATTCAGGTTATGGACAGATTATTTAGAAGTCATTCTTATCTCCAGGAAGTTGACTTCTGTTGCTGCCACGTTGGCCTCCTCAGCATGGCTGCCTACTTCACTGGGTCCCTCATAGATCATGGGAGACTTTGAGTCAGGCTTCCTGAAAAGCAGGAGCTCCAGTATCTTGCAATGTAATCCTGGAAATGATGCTGTGCAACTGTTGCCCTCATCCTTGCATCCAACAGAAATGTAAATGCCACACTCAAGGAAAGGCATTACTTCTGTGGCTCTATACCTCTTTGAAATCCCTGCATATTATTTTTAATTGAGTCTTTCAAGGGAAACTATATGATTCTGTGCTCAATTCAAAGCAAGTGTCAGGATGAAAATGATTCCGGTGGGTAAAATTTGAAGCTGTAGTTGCAAATGCATTCATCTTGGTTTGTTTCTCGAGTCCCTAAAGATGTGTCTTTGTGATGATACTGTTTATTTAGGGATGTGAAAGAGAAGAGCTAAGGGGGAGAAATTGTGACCAGATGAATTCCAATTTCCAAAGAGATTTCATTAACTGGGGACAAAAGGCAAGAGAGAGGGAGTGGAGAGAGAATAAATAAATTCAGGTGGATGCCAGCTACATAGTTCATTCAGAGGGGCCTGCTCTCTTCTGGGAAAAATATATGGAGGCTTTGGGTGGTTTTGTTGTGGGATCTTCTTTTTTTGACTTTCAGTACAAAAATCTGAGAAGTTTGTACCAAGTTTTCTACATATATAATGCACTTACAAGTAAGTATGGAATTACCTTACCCACTGCTGTTAGTGAGCACACAGGCAAGACTTCTGGTAATCGACACAGAAAAGCACACATAGTTGAATAATGACTGGGGGACCTTAAGATTTAAATTAGATGCAAGTTTTCTCTATTTAATGGAAATTCATATATGATTCTTTCACTTCATTAATACAGAGAAAAGACAAGTGTGTGTAGAGGTGTGGCATGCGTGTGTGCGTACGTGTGTGTGTGTGTGTGTGTGTGTTTGTGTCCATGTGCACGCACACACACACACACAGGTGCACCTCTGCAGGCTAGAGGAAAACACCGGGTGTCCTTGCTCTATCACTTTCTGTAGTATCCCCTTGAGACAAGGTCTCTCAGTAAGCCTAGAGTTAGGCTGGCAGTCAGCAAGCCTAATGATGTTCCTGTGTCCTTCTCCAGGTCCCGGGGTTACAGGAATAAATGACCACACTCAGCTTTTCATTTGAATGCTAGAGATTTGGGTTCAGGTCCTCATATTTGTGCAGCAAGTACCACCTCTCTGGTCAGAAAAGAGTTTCCTTAGTAAACACTTCTACTTCATGCAATGTTGGGAGAAGCCTTCCCGCCAGCCTGGTCCTAGAGCTGCATGAGTCCCAAATAAACACACAGGAGGCTATATTAATTATGAAGCTGTTGGCCTTGCTTGTTCCTTACTGGCTAGCTCTGACTTAAGTAATTACCCCATAATTGTTAATCTAAGTATGTCTCTTACCGGAGAAAAGGGTCTGGACTTTTTACCCCTATGACAGCTATATGATGACTCCTTGTGTTTTTCTTTCCCAGAATCCTGCTTGACTCCTAGTCCCACCTATCTTGCTTTCCTATTGGCCAACAGTGCTTTATTCAACAACCAATAAGAGACAGATTTACAGAATGGCATCTCCTATCAATGAAATACTGGGGTTCAGGGTGTTTGATCAGAGAAGGATTCTGGAGCTCCCTTCCAGTGTTACAGAGATCAGTGCAGCCTGGAACTATAGAAATAACTGAGTTGCTAACCTTTTGGTACAATACTTCATCTAAGGAACATTACAAAGCTCTCCTATACAAGGCACAGCTCCAAGCAATCCATGTTCTGTGGTGTGTCTTTTCTGTTCATCTTTTTTACCTCAGACTCACCCTCTGTAATGGGAGCAGTCTTCAAAGTGTGTTTATCGTGCTGTTTCTTCATATTAGTTTTCTCATCACTGAAACAAAATACCCAACAGAAGCAACTTAAGCTAGACAAGATTTACTTTGACTCGCTGTTTCAGAGATTTCAGTCCTTGGTGTCAGGGAAGGCATGGCAGTAGGAGTGCTACTCATCAACTTTTACACTCCACAAACTGGAAAGCAGTGAGCCCAGCTAAGAGCCTGGGTGGGCACAACCTTAAAAGCTCGCCCCTAGCCAGGCTTGCATCCCAGCACTCAGTAGGCAGAGGCAAGTGTATTTCTGTGAGTTCAAGGCCAGCCTGGCCTACATAGCAAGTTCCAAGCCAGCCAGGGCTATACAGTAAGACTCCAGCTCAATAAATAAATATATAAGATAAAATTTTAAAATAAGAATAAGAGGATTTGAATTAAAAAAATAAACAAGCTCCCCACTAGTCACCTGTTTTCGCTTACCTCACCTCCTAAAGGCACTAAGACTTCACTATAGCACCACAAGCTAGGGTTGGAACATTCAAAAAAATATGACTCTGCAGAGAAATCCTAATTCAGGCTAACATCCTTTATTGTCTTGTTCCATTTCTGCAGCAGCGTGGTAGCTTCATGATATGATTGTCATTCTTCCCTCGTATTTCTCTTCGTCCTAAACTTCACTTGGCCATATTGAGTCCCCACGTACACAGGCACACACCCTTCACTCTCTTTCCCCCACTTGGCCACAGGCCTTTATTACAGTCCCTTTCTAAATGATCAGTGTGGAGTCTTAGCTTATCACCACAGCAATCAATCTTAATAACTGCTATTGAGCTTACAATTACAGCAATCGTCCCTGAAATGAGCTTCAAGTTGGTTCTCACCTATTCCTTTCTTAGTTAACTTGACAAGGACTCCTTGATTTTCTATCAGGGATAATTCAAAACATTCCCGTCCACCTTAGAAAATAAACACACTCTAGTCCTTTCTCTGCTTATAACCCATGCAGGAGAAAAGAGATGCAAAAGGCCACACACAAGACAATGACATGTGCCAGGTTTAACAGTATTTCCCCACAGTTACGGATGTTCAGAGACCATGCTGGGAAAACCCACAGAAACAGCTGACCTGAACAAGTGGGAGCTCACAGTCTGACAGCTGGAAACCAACACAGGATCGAACCAGCCCCCATGAACGTGGGTGTCAGCTAGTAGGCCTGGGCAGTCTATAGGGCCTCTGGCAGTGGAACCAGTGTTTATCCCTAGTGCACTAATGGACTTTGGGAGCCCATTCCCCATGAAGGGATAATCTCTTAGCCTAGATACATGAGGAAGTGCCTAGGTCCTGCCCCAAATGACTTGACAGACTTTGATGATCCTTCAGGGAAGGCCTCACCCTCCCTGGGGAGTGTATGGGGGCTTGGTGGAGGTCATGGGAGGATGGGAGGGAGAGGGAACTGGGGTTGATATGTAAAATAAGATTGTTTCTAATTTAAATAGTCTTTCTTTTTCTTCTTGAGACAGGATTTCTCTGTGTAGCCTGACTTTCCTAGAACTCTCTGTGTAGACCACCAGGCTTGCCTTGACCTCACAGAGACCCGCCTGGGTCTAACTCCAGAGTGCTGGGAATAAAGGTGTGCGCCAACACTGCCTACTTGTCATTCCCCTTTGGAAGTTCCCTACTGCCCTCTCCACTCACACCAGCTCTTCCGTTCCTGAGGATCCCTCTCTCGTGATGCTCCATTCTTGCTCATGCAGATTTCTCAGCTGTGTGTAGGCTGTCCAGCTATCACAGGTGCAGATCCTGTCAAAGCAGAGACTCGGCACAGTAACAAAGTCTTGGGAAATGTCTTGGGAGTGACCAGATGCACATGGTGGTGTGTCTTCTCTGGGATGATACACGAGAGAGAGACAATGAGAGCAGCCTCAGCTTTGGCCTTGGGTTAAGACAATGTAAGCTCATCTGAGTATGCTTCAGGAACAGTATGTGGATCAGTAATTTTAAAAATCCCACACTGTAATGAATGGAACTAGAAAACAATCATCCTGAGTGAGGTACCCCAGGCCCAGAATACTTATGTGTGGATAATTAAGTCGATAATACCCAAATTACAATCTGTAGAACCACAGAGAGTAGGTGTAGAGGAAGGAACTAGAGGGACAGACAGATCTCCTCAGGAAGGGAGATAGAGTAGATGGTCATGGATGGATAGGGGGGAGCTGGAACAGGAGGATCAAGTTGGGAAGGGAGAGGGGCAATGGGTAGGGAATATGAAGAGAGAGAGCTAAAATTAAGGGGCTTTTGAGGAGAATTATGGAAACCTAATAAATTAGAAGCTTTCTAAAATATGGACTTAAATGAAGGCAGTCTAAATGCAATTGCCAAATAATAGGAAAGATAGAACTCCAACTGGCCATCTCTTGTCATCAAATGAAGTTTCCAGTACCATGATTGGGTTACATGTAAACAACCCAGGCTGTTGCCAAGGCAATAGATTGTTCACCAAAAACTGACCGCAAGACAAAACCTCTTCAATTCATTGAACATGAAGAATTCAAGCTGGCCAATATGGAGCCTTCACCTCTGTGTTCTAGAGCCTTTTTGTACTGGAAGGTGCTCTGCATAGTACATCTTTGGTACAGAAGGTATTTCTCAAAAGAGAATTATAAACACCATGCCAGTCACAAACCCTTTGCTTTGTTCTACAGCGGTGTCCTGCCAGCAAGATACGCTACAGAAATTGTGGCACAAAGCTTGTGGAAGTAACCAACCAACATCTGATCTGATTTAAGGCCACTCCACAAGATGGAACCCACAACTGACACTGCATGGGTGACCAAGAGCCAGAGAATGGATAGCCCAGGGACTAGGGCAAATCCAAAAAGCACTTGCCTTTTTTTAAGAAAGTAGTAGTGATAAAGTGACTCCTAATGACATTCTGCTATACTCATACATCAGCCATCATCAGAGAAATCCCTCCTGCAACACATGGTAGTAAATACAGAGACTCAAAGCCAGACATTATGCAAAGAGTGAAAGACCTTGGAACATTCAGCCCTAAATGGGATGGCTCCATTAAATCCCTCCCCTCAGGTCTCAGGAAGCCCAGGGAAGGGGAGGTGGAAAGAGTGTAGGATCCAGAGGCTTTGGAGGACACCAAGAAAATAAAGCTCTCTAGATCATCTGAGCATAGCTCCTATGAACTCACAGAGACGGAAGCAGCACTCACAGGGTCTGTATGGGTCTGCACCAGGTCCTCAACGTACATATCATGGCATCCAGTTTAGTGTTTGTATGGGATTCCCGAGTGTGCAAACAAATGTGTCTATGATTCTTGTGACTTCTCTTGGGCTCTTTTCCTTCTGTTGGTTTGTTTTGTCCAACTGCAATATGTTGGTTTTGTTTCATCTTATTATATTTATTTTGTTACTTTTATGATTACTATCCTTTAGAAGTCATCCCAACCGTTTTTTTAGTCATGGTGTTTCATCACAGCAATAGAGACCTAACTAAGACACCATAATGGAGTATTTCAACAAAGCAACTGAAGGGGAAAGTGTTTTATTCTAAGTTGTAGTTCAAGGGCATAGTCTATCATGGTGGGGACCAATGGCAGTAGGCGCTTGAGGCACCTGCTTATATTACATCCACAGATGGGACACAGGGACTCGTGAGTGCTGGTATTTAGCTCATTTTCTTCTTTTTTATTCCATTCAGTCCCCTAGCTGTAATGTGAAGGTTTCTGGCCACTCAGGTCCCACTGCCCTTCTCTGTCCCAAAGAAACACACAGGCGCTATACTAGTATAAAGCTGTTGGCTAGCAACTTAGGCTTCTTATTCTTAACAATTAAATCATTTTCATAGATCTAAGTGTATCCACATGGCCTTATCTTCCGGAGAAAGGTCCAGGGACCTCTTATACCTCTGGCATCCTACATCTCGACTGTTCAGCATCTCCATAGAGAAGAGAGAAGAGACAGAGCTCCTGTTTGTCCCTGCTTATATACTGATTCTGCCCAGATGCATCACTTCTGGCCTGTCTGTACAGACTTCCAGACCTCTATAGTTAGCTAATGGCAGTTTCTGCCCAGCTACATCACTTCCTGGGATCTCATGATGACTCCTCTCTGCCTACACTTCCCAGAAGCCTCCTTGTCTCCTAGTCCTATTATCCTGCCTAACCAATCAGTGTTTTATTCATCAACCAATAAGATAGATATATACACAGAAGAACATTCCCAATCACCCAGCCCACAAGATGGCGCTACAGTTAAGGTGGGTTTCCCACCCCATCCAGGACCCCAGGCCACAATACTGTGCTACAGCTAAAGCAGATCTTCCAAACCCATCTAGGACCCCAGCCCACAGGATGGTGCTGCAGTTTAGTTGGGTCTTCCCATCCCAGTTAAACTAATCAATATAATTTTCTTACAGGCAAGCCCAGAAACTTGTGTCCTACATGGTTCTAGGTTCTGTCACATTGTCAAATGGTGTCAATCATCACAAATATGGACAATGTTACTGATTTAAGAGAAATAGCTGTAAACAAAACAATATGTTAATATTTCTGCTCTGCTTCTAATCCTGGCCTGAGGAGAGGCAAGTCAACACTAATGGGGATAGAACTTCCAGAATCATGAATTAAATAAATCTTTTCACTTCAGAAGTCAATTTCCTCAGGTATTCCATTATAGTAATACAAAGCTGAATAAGAGAGTCCTTCTATAAAAAGACCTGGGAGAATGTGTTCATTCTCCTCTATTTCAGGAAAACATGGCACTTATTCCTTTTTTCACCCCTCCATCAGCTTCTATTCGTGAGAGCACCTGAGCACAGCACCATTTATGAAAAGCAGCAGTTTGCCACACATCAAGCCTATTGGCACCTCCAACTTGGGCTTCTTTGGCTTCCAGAACTGTGAAAAAGATGTTTAGTATTTATAGATTACCCAATCTTGACTACTTTGTTCTGGAAGCACAAATAGTCCAGAACTGAAGGGAAAGTAAGTGAGAATTGCCTTGTGGACGCTAAAAGAATAAAATTAATATAAAAATAAGCCAAGAGCAAAACAGTAGTATAGTCACCAAGGAGAAATTCTTATGTGTATGCAGGAGCAGCTTGGGGTCTATAGGCACACCCTTCATGATCTGTTCATCAGATAGTATGTCTTTCTTTATGCCATTGGTCCTGTCAACAGGTACCTGAAAGCTCCAGGCCACCCAACAACCATTTCTGATTATCATTTACCTTTGTGTTCCACACAGCAATGATGACTTAGGAATATAGTACAATGCAATGGATTGTGTAATGATTCTATCTGTAAATAAATCCCATTTGTCATATTGTTTACTTAGAGAACACTGAGAGAAAGAGAGAAATGTTTGAGGAGGCTTTGGGCTTCAGGGAAGTTTTTTATTCCTAAGGAAAAGCTATGGAAAGATACTTAATTTCTTCTTCTGGTTGCTAGCAAAGAATAGAAAGAGAACAGCCTGGCCTATAACATCAACCTGAAGTTGCTTCTACTCCTGGGCTTGCCATCACTCAAGACTAAAAGTCAAAACCAAAGTGAAGATATGATCAACAATACCTTGAAGAAACACAAAACTCTGGGTCAGGAGCAAAGTGTAGCTCACTCAAAGAGCATAGGCTTAGCATATCCACTGCCCTGGGATTGATCATTGATCCCTGTCAACACACATACACACACACACACACACACACACACACACACACACATCATACACAAAAGCATACACACACACATGCACACACACATAGACACAAGCATACACACACATGCACATGCACACATGTACACATTCAAGGACACATACCTCATTTGTGTTTAAAACCCTTAGAGTTAAAGTTTGGGGTTCCAGTTACTTTATAAGCATCCATCTGAAGTGGGGAGGGGGGCATTTTCTTCCTGTTCCTTTTTTCTCAGAGTCTTTCAATGAAGATGGTAGGGATAGGGATGGAAAACACTGGAAATTACCTCTGATAAAGGATAGTTTTTAGACACGGAGCCCTGACACCACTTATTCAGGACGGCTACTCATTCCCTGTGTGCTAGGAAACAGGTTGATGTCACAGATTACATATTGACATTTGACCTGATTGATGCCTGAGAGAAAAACCAGAGCTGAGAGTAGGAGATGGTGTTCAGGGAACACTCAGGAAGAATTCTTACTCACTGATATCTCCTTCGAAGCCTGATAAATTGTGATGGTAATTTTGATGGTCAACTTAATGAAATATAGAATCGGCTGGGAGATGGGCTCCTGGACGTGACTATGAGAGATAAGCTTGTTTGTCTTAATTGACGTGGGAAACCCTGCCTACCCTGGGTGGCAGGCACCATTCCCTGAGTTGAGATCCTGTACCAAAAAAAAAAAAGTCAGTGCGCTAAGTATAAGCATCCATTACTCTTTGCTTCTTGACTTCAGATGCAAAGTGTTCAGCTACCTTAAACTTTTTTTTGTTGTGGCTTCCTCTCCATGATGGACTGTAACCTCATACTGTGAGCCACAATAAGTTGTTTGTCACTGGAGTTGCTTTTGTTAGGGAGTTTTATCACAGCCACAGGAAAAGAAAACAAAATACAGATTACTTAGGTTTTTGCTCTTGGGACTTACGGCAGAGATTATACTATGACAACCTATGGGAAAATGAGGCCGTCTCAAGGGTTCTTTGTCTTTCCACTTAGGTAAAAATAAATGTGAAATGTTTACATTAAATTTTCATGTGAAGGAGAATAAGCAGGAAGGGATAATGAAAAGGCGACAAAGGCTTTAAAAAGATACCATACTCGCTTTCTAGGGTCGCCATGTTAGAGGATCCCAGCCTGGTGACTCCAAATGTCCCATCTCCTTGTTGAAAAGAACCTGAAGATCAAGATTCCACAGGGACTACGGACTGTTGACTCTCTTCTTGACTATCCTTGAGCCACCACTCACGTGGTTCTCTGTCTATATATATCCTGTCACATATACCACTAGTCATATGGGATTGGGGCCTCTTCTGACCACCCATTGTATTTAACCACTTTTGTTTTTAATGCTTATCTCCAAATATGATCACATTCTAAGGCACTGGGAGTTGGGATTTTTCAATGCATGGATTTGGGAGGAAACATGGCCAGCCTTTAATAGAGGAGGAGGGATTGGATAGCCCTCAAGAAGACATAGCTGATCTCTGGGTCCCTATAGTATTGCTTATTGGGTGCATTTGGTAGACAATGGCCTGTGTAGACTGAGCTCCCTGCAGACTCCTGGCTGTCTTTCCTGAAGGCTGTGTCTTGCTAATCCTTCTATAGGTGGACCACAGTCCTCCCAGGGCCCTTCCAGCCCACATAGTGGCATTTACCATTCGAGTCTTTAAGTGAGTGTCTGTGCCACTGTGTCTCTGGGCTTAGCAAACACTTTCATCTCTCTCAGCCTGTCTTGGCAATAGAACTGTTGAGAACTACTTGGGTTATTTTAAACTCCTAGTTTTTAAAAATAGCCACTGGAATCTCGTCTCACTGGATTTCCGTACACATTGAAAAACCTTGGGTTCATTCTCCGACACTCCCCAGGCTGTGCAGTGCCAGGCTCTGAAGACTCCTATGGTCACAGTCAGGCAAGAGCTTCTCCTGCAGCTCATACGGCATTCTCTTGCCTGGATGTCTACCAAAGCAGACGCACAATGCCCAATAGCATGTCTCCAGCTCGTTTGAAAGTGAGTCTTTTGTTGTCAGCTAACAAGCAAGATTTCTAGCAAGAATTCTTCCAAGCACACCAGGTTGACCTCGAGTACCTTGACTTTTAGGAAAGCAGTGGGGTGTCTCTTGTTGGCAAACCACAGTGAGCATTGTTGAGAGCTGTCACCGTCTGTCACACCAAGACTCCTGGTGTTGTCTCATGCCATCTGTACCTGGGGAAACTGGCTATCGACGGAGTGTGACAACTACGAAGGAGAGGAGGCATGTTCCATGGATTATTTCTCCTTGGTGTTGTTATATGCATATTATCTTCCTTGAGTTCCTAGTAAAAATGTTCACTTTTCAGCACGGCTGGGTTTTTCCAGCAGCTGGACATCTCTGGTCCTGTCAGTCTCCAATAGCGGAGGAGAAACATCAACGGTATCAGGGTTTTAGTTGAGGCAAACAATCCATGAGCTTCCTCCATTCCGTCTTCTTCTCACCTGGGGTCTGCATCACCCAATGTTGTTGTCCTCTGATATCATAGGCATGGACCACAAACCTGATACTGTGCATACGAGACAGAGAGAATGTCAGTCTCCTTTTGTCTTCTCTGCTCTCACAGGACGTTTAAGAACCTAGTAACCAATGTTTTAACATGTGCGTGTGTGTGTGTGTGCACATGCATACATATGTGTGTGTTCACGTTCATGCAAGAGCACTCTTGTACCACAGGGTTCACATGGCGCTCAGAGAACAGCCGCCAGTGTATGCTGCTGCCTTCAACCGTGTTTGAGACAGTCTCTTGTTTGCTGTCAGGAACATCAATCTAGACTCTGGGCATTCTCCTGCTTCCTGCCTCCTACCTTGGATAGGAGCTCTGGGATTACAGATTGTACAACTGTGCCTTATTCTGGGGATCCAAATTCATGTCTTCATGTTCACACAGCAAGTATTTACCTACTGAACCATCTCCCTAATGCCTAGTAACCAATCTTACTATGAATCCTGGCTGTCAAAATGACCTACTACGTGAAAAGAAATAAACCCCTTTTCAGAAAGTTCCTATGTGTGTAGTTCCACGGAGGTCCCTCCAGAAGTTTCTACACGTATTCCTAGCATGTGTGTACATGCCAGGAGGCAGGAAAGCCTAAATGTATCAGTCCACCTTCAGGGTGGCATTCCCCTCCCAAGTCTCTTCCGTTTTGTCACAAAGGGACACTGTAAAAAACTGTGCACCAGGAGATGGCCTAGAGGGGGAATAGAATATTCTAATCCCCAGAAGTGTAAATTCTAGTTTCCAATTAAATTAATCTAGTGCAGGGTGAAGATGAGAGAGTAAGAAAGTGAGAGGTCTCCCCAGGCATCGCTAGTCTGAAATAAAGTCATCACCATCACCCTCTGTGGCAATGAACCCGAACTGCTTGATCTCCATTTTTGTCACAAGTAGCCTCGGGTTTCTGCCTCTAAGGGGATGTGTTCATCACAGTTTAGAGAAATGTGACACCGAGGAGGGAAGTGACAATCTCATTCAGTCCCAATCAAGTTCGCAAGTCTTTTTTTTTTTAATTGATAGGGGCTATAATTATTGTTGGAAAGAAATAGGTCAAAACATTTTTCTTTCCTTTTGCTTGCAGAGGTGGGCTATCAAGCTTCCAGGAGACGGAGCCTTCACATGGACAATGATATCCTCTCTGTCCTAATAGCAGACTAAAGCTGGTCAGCTCCACACAGCAGGAGAAGCACAGACAAAAACAAATACCGAGTCAGAGAGATCAATTTTGGTCCTGGCAGCTCTGCAAAACGACTAACCCCACACCCACTCAGTCCTCTCTAACTCTGTTTTCTACAGTTGAATGTGAGGCATCCATTTACAAAGTATTTTGTATTTATCCAGAGGAAGGGGCCGACCGTGTGGTTCAGAAAGCTGCTGTGAGCAGAGAATGAAGGAAAGGAAAATTACATACTCTCTCAGACCTGCACCAGCAGCTGTGGGTCCCCAGCACATGTGAAGACACAGCAGATTCCAACTGAGAAGCAGTTTGACCTGGCAACTTAATTTTTAGGAGGCCTATTGGAACCTAGTCCCGTCAGTGTGAAGTCTGCCAATTCTTGATAGTTAGCTTGACTTATGTGTACTGCCATGTCCTCAGTCGCTCGTAGGACACAAGCCACCTTTCATTTGAGTTCATATCGTCTGTGCACATGAGGCTTAGACATAACTACTCTACTGAAGAATGGGAGAGTCCTAGGAAAGGGTCCCACATCCAGCCCTTGTCTCTCATCAGACTGCAGAAGTGTTGTCCTCTGCCTCCTTCTTTCATAATCATAGATACATTCCTCATCTGTCTCTCAAAGGACAGTTACACTCCTTCCTGGAGCCCATGACAACTCCTTGTCTATGCTCAAGCTTTATCATAGTATTGTTATAATAGAAAATCAGTTTTCTTTTTAGGAGGGATTCCAATATTAGATGGACACCTACTAACACTGACCACTTTTCACTAAGTTATATTGGAAATGAAGCTTGGGTCTACTTATGTTAAAGGGAAAATTCAGCATTGAATGAGGAGAAATTAGTTAATTTGTTACCTATCACCTAGTCAAGCATTCCCTGGCTTTAATTTTCATGTTCTAGGTGCTGGAATAGTAAATGAGTTTTCTGGAACTCTGTGTTGGTCTTTTGGTGAACATCCTAAGAAACAGCTACTGGGTCACTGAGTCTTTGAGAGATGATCCCTCATGGATGCTTCTCACTATGTTATAACATGAAAGAGCAGGGGCCATCCTCGCTTTTGGTTTCCTTCCAGAATACATCAAGTTAAATCATTCCCGTGGGTCTGAAACTTCCCAGGCTCAGCAGTCACGCCTTCAAAGCTGTTCCCTGTGTGTACAAGCCATATAGTGCTGGGAAATGACTGTTTGAACCTTCCCAGTTGCCATAACAAAATACTGTGCAGCAGGTGATTTAAACAATTGAAATCCATTTTCTCCCCCCATAATTGGAAGTCCACAATCAAGGTTCACTTCCTGTGAGGTCTCTGTCCTGCCTTTTGGAGGATCACTGCCATCTCCAAAGCTCATGTTGAAGTTTGCTGTCCATTTAGACTGGCATCCACACACTTGCGTGCAAAATTATAATGAAGTGTCTGAAGCCCAAATAACAAGATAGCATCAGGCACATTGAAATGTTTGCCTTGGTAGGAGGAGCAGGAAAGGAGTGGCAAGTGGCAATAGAGAGACTAATCAGACTGATAGGAACAAAAGAGATGAAAAGACGACCTGGCACCATCCTCGGTGAATGCAGGACACGATCCAAAGGCTATGATTAACTCTACTCTCTGCACCTGTCCAACAAGAGTTGGCTTGATGCCCAGAATGTCTCTGACATGAGAGTATGAGAGTCAGGGGCAGCACTCTGGACGTATCCAGCAAGGCTTTCCCAAACCACTGTCTGAGGGTGAGTAGGAAGCTAGGTTTGTAGTTTCTGCTAGAAACAATCGTCAATCCCAAACCGTTTCACACCGTGATCATGTTCACGTTTTAACCTGCTTGATGTTAAATCATCTATGAGAGTCCTGCCCTTTAAAAAGAGGCTGTTTTCGCAGGTGAGACAAGAGCTCCAGAACCCAGCCTGTGTGGGTTCAGAGTGCAAGCCTGATGCTAACCACTGGGGAGATGCCCATACTCAGTAGCTTCTCTCATTTCTGAATTAGGATCATAAGGATGTCTTGTAGAGATCTGTGAGGACTGTGTATGTCACGGCCTTTGTACAAGTTCCAAGCAACATAGAAAATATCTATTTGATAAAGGCAGAACTCATTATCATAATTTGTATTGATGCGCCATGCAAGTTTTAATAGTAGAATCCAGAGGTGACTGAATAAATTCCCTAAATCAATAAGGAGAATTAATAAGTGAGGGGAAGACTGAAGATGTTACTCAGTGGTAGAACACTTGTCTAGCACATGAAAGCAACATCTTTAATACCCAGGACTGCAAGAAAAACATCTACAAGATTAAAGAGAGTTCCTGATAAGTCAAATGCCCAAGATGAGTATCATGTCTGTAAGTGTTCTATAAAAAACTAGTAGATATTTGCAGGAACTCAATAATTGCAACACATGTTCCTTCTTAATTTATTCAGATGCTATGTTATTAAAATAATTATATCATGATTTCTTGAAGAAAGCACCTAATATTTATATATCCCTGACAGAATGTGGTGGTAGTCAGGAGGACCGGTGGAAACTGTGAGCTTGTGCTTCTCAGTGGGGTTGGACCATCTGTTTCTAAAGAGATAAGAGGAAAGTTTCTCATTTAAGAATCAGAGCACTCCATTCTCAGCAGGAGAAAACAGCACACTTCCTCCCATTTTTCATGGGGCTTGCGGTAAATGGGCTACATCAGTATGGTTACAGAAAGAGGCACTGAAATGTTGATCTGGAGGGATTTTTAAAAAAAGTAAAGAATAAGTTCCAACTCCACTTTGAGTTTGTGTATGTGTGTGTGTGTGTGTGTGTGTGTGTGTGTGTGTGTGTGTGAGAGAGAGAGAGAGAGAGAGAGAGAGAGAGAGAGACAGCGAGACAGAGACAGAGAGAGACCGAGACAGAGAATATAAAGAATGATAGAATCATAGTCAGAGAAAGAGAAACACTTATCACTAGTAGAAGGGATGTAGGTAAACTCTAAGAAAGAATATTTGTAGTCCTAACATCAAAGTTGAGTGTTTCCTCTCTGTATTCAAAGTAAGCAAACACTGAACTTTCTTAAATGCTATCTATGCCTTTCTCCAAGATGGTTATGCCAGGAGGTAATTCTTCCAAGATCTGTCCTAGTGGCAGAGAGGATCACAGGGCTTATCCCATCAGGAGCCATCCCTGTCCAGTCCACAGTGCTGGAGAGGAAGCTGGGCCTGGTGTCTGTACATTTAAATTCAAAATGTAAAAATTACACAATATTTTGTGATGTGCAAGATTAATAAAGAGAAGTATGATTTAAACATTATTGGTGGCGTGTCCACTGGTCAGAGTTTTTTTCTTTATTATGTTTGATTGGTTTTGTTTGTTTGTTTATTTGTTTGAGCTTTTTTCTTGCTTGTTTTGTTTTTCCAGACAGGGTTTCTCTGTGTAACAACCCTGGCTGTCCTGAAACTCACTTTGTAAACCAGTCCAGCCGCAAACTCTGAGATCTGCCTGCCTCTACCTCCTGAATCTCCTGAATCTTGGTATTAAAGGTGTACATCACCTGGCTCCACTGGTCAGTTTTAATATTGATTCTCTAAGTGTGAAGTCTACTTTTATAACCAGTAAGATCATTATAAATGCAGTTACATTTTGGGTGTGTATAATGCTCCAATTGAGATCAAGGGCACGGATCTGTGTCTAGACTCTACATTCGCAATGTTATCTGTGCTAACATGGTTTTTCTGTATTACTTTAGGACTTCACTGTCTTTGTCAAAATCATCTCAACTATCCAGGAATCTCTTGCCCAGAAAGCCAAACATCACAGATAACTTCATTGCTTATTCCAGGAACACACCCAACGTCCATTTGAGTCGACTCTTTAGTAGATGGCTTCAGGCATCTGTTCATCTCTAATACTTGAGTGTTTGCCTCAAAACCCTTGCTTTGAGCCGGGCGTTGGTGGTGCACGCCTTTAATCCCAGCACTCGGGAGGCAAAGGCAGGCGGATCTCTGTGAGTTCAAGGCCAGCCTGGTCTACAGAGCAAGTTCCAGGACAGCCAGGACTGTTACATGGAGAAACCCTGTCTCAGGAAAACAATCACAAAAAGAATCAGACACACAAAATGCAGAGCAAAAGGTAGAATGGAGGGCAGGGATGGGTCACACATCTGTAATCCCAGCACGCAAGGGATTGTTATAGATTAGAGACTGGCTTGGACTGCATAGTGAGTTCAAGGCTAGCTGAGATATATAGAAACACTCTCTTGAAAAATGAGAACAGCAAAAAAATCTAGTTGCTTAAGAACCCAGAGGACTTTGGAGAAGTTGGAGGTGCTGAACTCTGTCTCCTAGGTGCTCTCCCCAGAATCCCATAGGCTAGAATGGAACAATGTTGATAAATGATAAGCAATTCGCCGATCATGATTAGACACCATGGGCACACATCTGTGCAGCAGCCTCAATTCCATCTAATGCACTTTCCTGGCTGCTTTTGCAAGCTTTACCTCCCTACCACCTCACCCCACCCGCCTTCACCTTTTCCTTCAGTTCAACATGGTCTGTAAGTACAGCTTGTATTTACTTGTTCTTCCTATGTTTCTCCCTGATGGTGCACTCACACACACTCACACACACACACACACACACACACACACACACACATACACACACGAGCATGCACGCAAATACACGTACTTGCACACACATACACATGCATGCACACACACAATTTTTAAATATACATCCATGTGCTCAAGCCTTTTCAGGGCAATTTCCCTTTGCTAATCTGTGTTTTGTGACTGAGACTCCACCTGAGAAATGAGAAGCTGTTTCCCTCCTACGCTCCTCACTTTTTATCAAAAGTCGTAGCTGAAAATACAGAATTTAATATGAATGCAAAATTGAGACTGCAAATAGTCTCTTTAAAGAGCCTCCACTACCTTGCTGAAGACAATAAAAAGAACAGTGCCAACAAAAACCACAGAAAAGACTCATGATGAGTTTATTATTTTACATAATTTAAAACAGCAGCAATAAAACCAGAACCATATAGGCACTTAAAAAAAAAGAGAGTCATAGTATATAGGAGAAGAGGGTCTTTGATTGAGACACAGATAATCAATTCCCTGTAAATAAAAAGGCACTGAATAAAGAATTGTCTTGTGTTAACTAAACATCTATATGGGAAAATGAAGTAACTGATCAATAAGAGTTATGGAAATGAAAACCGAACATTCATTTTCTCTTTTAATTCTTAACTTCACAATAGTTTTAAAAAAATCAACATAGGTACCTCACCATCAGCTCAACCCCTGCCTTGTTTATAACATTATATCTTGGGAGTGAGCAGCCACTTAGCAGTAACTGTTGCTAGTGACCTTTAGACATTCCTCATGTCCTAATCCATATCATCACTGCAGAATCTTCAACAGATACACTTGTTTCCTTCTTGTGAACACAAGACACACCTGCTAACTACAAAGGGAACTATTTACTCTGCAGATTGAATTGCCAGATAAAACGGTCTCTTTATAGTGCCTTTCTTGAAATCCCACAGCCTCCCTCCTCTCAAGGATGGCATAGCTAGTTCAGACATGGGCTTAACAATGTCTGTGTATCTCAACTGAGCCACCCATGGCAGATCGCAGAGAGAGATTATAAACTTATGTGCCAACTATTCTACGGCTATGAGCTGCTTTTGAAGGCTAGCCTGCCATCATTTGAAAGTAGAGTGTCTCCCTAAAAGGCTTGAAGGATTGACTGCCAATCTTTTCAGAAGGTGATTGGATTAAAAACATCCTTAGTTCTTCAAGAGATTAATCCATTAATTCATTCCTAATTTGTTGGAATTATTGGAGGTTATGAAATCTAGGCTTGATATGTGTGTGTATGGGGGTGTGCACACCCACGCACCCACACACATACAGGTATTGTCTTAACAAAGCTGACCTTTCCAGCTTTCTCCAGATCAGTAACTAAAAGACAGGTGAGTTCAATGACTACAGTTGCCCACAGCAGGACAGACCATTAGAAATCCAAAACCGTTATTATTATACCATGCCTTGAAAAGCTGGCTCGTGCTGCAGCAGAGGTGACATTCAGTGACCTTTCCCAGGAGCCAGGTTTAATGCCTGAACTTGCATAGAAATAGAACTTAGGAACAAAGGGACTATGTTTGGAGGGTGTCTGGTCTCATAGCTCTTAGCCACCAGACAAACTGCTTCTCCTTGTCTGGTTTCATTTTTTACATTCCCGATGAGCAGTACAAAGAAAAAAAATGGCTCAACAATATTTCATAGTTTTATTTTTCTCCCCAGCCCCCCAAAAAACAGTCACTAGTCTTTCTGTCTGGACAGGAACTTGGTAAACTTATTCCTACTTTCAGTAAAATCTCTGACATCACCCAGGATTGACTTGCAGCAATCAACTTTCTTTCCTGGACAAAGAAACCATTAGATGGTATTAGATCTGGGAACTACACTGCCAAGGGGGCATTCTTAATCACTTTCTTCTCTCCTTAATATTCTTTATTTCACACTTTAAAAGAAACCCGAGGATCGGGAGAAATCATACACATTATATATTATATACTGCGGTATACTAGCAAGTGAGCTCAGTAATGTCACTAATGCTATAGAAACCCTGGCCAGAGAGACTCATAAAGTTGAATGAACAGTGTGTTTCAGAACAGAGCTGCTTCAGATTTAAAAAAAAATGGACATTTCAGGGAAAATGAGAATGAATACAGAGTTCAGGGAACAACGTTCTCCGGGCCATTTTTGGTATGTGTAATACCAATATGTATACTAACAAGATCTAGCACTCAGAGAAATCATTAGGTGAGAGACTTCGTTTTACAATCTCAACTCTGGTTCTAATTTCACAGATATCTTCCTCGGTTCATTTGGGTGGCCCCTGCATGAAAAGCAGCTCTGCACTCCCTATCTTATCCTTTTGTTTTACTTTTATGGTTGCACAAATTAAATCTGAGAACCCAGGGCTTACATGCCATATATATCCCCCTGATCCAACTCATGACCCACCAGATGACCTATCAGCAAAAGGAATGGGAGAAGCTGGCATTTAGACCCATTTAAATGACTCTTTCCACCCTAAACCATGACACCAAAAATTGTGGTGATAATGTGACTTGATCCTGCTTCTGCCATCAGCAATGATGTGTCTATTGACTTTATTGGCTGGGGCTGCAGGAAGCATATGAACCCATATCATCTACAGATACAGTGTAATGACTTCAAAGTCTGCTATATTTACCAAATTGTCTGCACTATTCCTGTGTCTTTATCAGCATGGCTCCATTAAAACTTTATTTCAGGACTAGGGATTTAGTTTAGTTGATAAGGGTGCTTGTAAAGCATGCAGGAAGTCCTCATCAGCAATGACTAAAACCAGGTGTGTCTGTCATGCCACTATTCTGGAAGCAGATGCAGGAGGCTTAAGAAGTTCAAAGCAAGAGCCTGCAGGATAGCTTAGGGAGTACAAGCACTTACTGCTAAGTCCCCAGAAACCACTCAGTGCAAGGAAGAGAAGTGGCTCCTGGAAGCTTCCCTCTGACCTCCACATGGTGCTATGACATTCCCTTCTCACACATATACATACATGGATCTGCATACATACATAATACATCTGCATACACACACCTGCACACACCCATCCGCACACACCTGCATACACACACATCTGCAATGAACATCTACATTCACACACATTTGCACACATCTGCACACATACATGCACACATACCAGCTGCACACACATCTGCACACCCATCTGCATGCATGCATCTGCACACACATCTGCACACACAGCTGCACACACGTATCTGCATACATGCACTGACAACACTCATCTGCACACACACAATAATAACTTTTAAAAAAGAAGTTCAAGGTCACATCAGCTACATATTGATTTTTGAGGCTGGCTTGAGCTGCTAAAAAACTTGTCTCAAAAACAAAACAAAATAAAATCTTTATCACAGAAAGTTCCTGAAAAATCAATTTATATCACATCAAAATCCAATCATTCAACACATAACATGAAACTGTTCCCATGATGATAAAACCCTCCATCCCAACACATTCCTCTTGCTGTACCTGCAGGTCCAGGCTCATTATACCCTCTCTCTTTTGCAGTCCTAATGGGGCCTTTCCCCTTTAAGACAACATAAAAATTCAGCCAAATGGTGTTCCCATTTGCTGTTTTAAAAGATAAATTCTGCTTCACCCTGTCATTTATTTTAATGCATTTTGGGAGACCAGCAGGCTTATAGGGTCGATTTTTAGGCATGGCCTGTAGATACTCACTCTGTGGGTCTCTTTAGAGACAAATTAGACATCAAGAGATACTGAGGGAAAAGATATAATGACCATAACTTACTGCTCTAACACCTAGGCTGGTTAAGATGAAATCAGTTCACTAAATAATTTATCTTTGAGGGAAGGCCAGCATTCATGGCAAAGTCTTATGCACTTCTCATGGGCTTCTCTTAACTGAGTAACAAATATGCATCTGAGAAACCCGAGGAGCACTGAGCTTGCTAACTACTGCCAGGAGTTAGCATCCCAGGAGTTAATCTGCATCCCAGTGGCTCTGTTCTCCAGGATTCCTCTTTCCATTGGTGAGAAATGAGTCAGCACCCAGTTCAGAGTTACCAGCACACGGAAGGAGGCCAAAACACGGCCAGAGTGTTTTACCTGTACATGAAAGAATTAGATCCTCAAATAAAAGAGAGAGAAGATAATCAGGTTTCCGGGCATTGTATGATAGTCACGTTCTGACTGGAAAAATGTCTGGGTCAGTTTTAGCAAAAACCCAGGCGTTCCTGTTTCTTTCCTTTCCTTTCTCATTCATTCATTCGTTTGTTTGTTTGTTTTGAGACAGGTTCAGGCTATCATCAAGCTAGCTATATAATCCAGAACGACCCCTGAACTCCCCATCCTCCTACTTATACCTGCCCAGAGCTGGGGTTACAGGCAAGCATTCTGTGCCTGGCATCCTGTTGCTAACATAACTAAGAAACAGTAAACAGAGAGGTATCAGGAAACAGCATGCAGACAGGTCTGCCTGTCCCGCGTCTTGCCAAGTTTCCATTCCTGTCTGGCTTAGCCACCTTGAAGACACACTATGTAGAAATATGGATCATTTGACAATGCTTTTTTTTTTTTTTTTAAACTCAGCAGAGTACAAAGTAGCTTTCTGGCTTTGTTTCCTTGTTCCTCATTATGATAAAGCATGCCGTTTGGTAAGGTTCTTGTTAGTTGCCAAGCAAGGCTCCTCTCATGTTTAAAATCCTAAATTGTTAGTGATAATTTTTTAGAAAACTATTCTTGAGTCATTTTTATAGACTTCATCTGTTTCTGCTTCAAATGCAAACTGGCAAAATTGAAGACATCCATTTATCATCCAAATGCACAACCCAAATCCCGTTGAGAAAACACAAGGGTTAAATGCTCTAGATATCCAGAGTGATTTACACGAAGGCAGTGGTTGTCAGCCCTTCCGAATGCTGAGACCCCTTAATACAGTTCCTCATGTTGTGGTGACCCCCCAGCCTTAAAATCATTCTGTTGCGACTTCATAACTGTAATTTTGCTACTGTTATGAACTGTAATGTAAACATCTGGTATACAGCCTATCTGATATGTGACCCTGTGAAAGGGTTGTTTCATTTCCCCCAGGGGTCATGACCCACAGGTTGCAAATCACTGCATTAAGGCAAGTACACAGATTCTCGTAGCTGATGTGCACTGTGAGTCTCCAAAGGGCGCTAGTGCAATAGAGCTTCTCCATATTAGTTAACCGAGAAACATTTTGGTTAGGGAAACGCTTGGCTTCACTTGTGAGAGAGTGTCACCACTATGGACACCACTGCATGACATCGCGCGTCTCCATGTGGCTCCACAGGGGGTGGCTAGTTCCATACATGCTTTTCTAGAGCAGTATCCCTGTGTGCAGAAACATATGATAGGAGTGTGGAGGGCAGCTACCTCCGTATAGGAACATACTTCTCCTCCTCCGCTTCCCATTGCTGCTGCTGAAACATCTCGCTGAGTTTATCTGCTCGAGATAGGAACACTCCAGGGCAGAGACTGGTCACCCACTCTCTTTAGCAATTTAGATAGTGGTTTGTTGTTGTTGGTGGTGGTGGTGGGTTTTTGTGTGTGTTTGTTTGTTTGTTAAGTAATAGTCTAAATTATACGACCAAATTTTAAGTCAAGATGGCATCTTGAAGCCAAGTGAGCACCTTCCAGGTTTCATTTACTATCTAGTATTATTGAAATTGTGTGGACACTGTATCCAGCAAGCCTTCCTGCTTTGTGGCAAACAGCTTATGGAATTCCTGACATGATAACCCAGCTTGAGATGACAAAGGCTGGAAGACGAAGAGCACACAGGAGAACTGGATGCAACAGTTGTGGGCACAGGTACATGTGTGACTGCCTACAGCTGTCCATGGGGTACACTGAGCTCACAAGAGTCAGAGTATAATAAATGACACTGTCCAACTTGAGTCAGACACCATGATTTGTCTTCCCGGTAGTTTAAGTAATGAGATTTTATTTTATCTAAATTAAAGCACAAATGATTTAAAAATAGTAAACATTAAAATATCAGTATCTTAACATTTTGGGGGAAATGGTCATAAGAGAGTATAATACTGGCTACTAATTGTAAATACATCCCATAGTAACCTGGATACTCGTCCCATGTACTATGATGTAATAGTTGCATGTGTCAACGTGACTAGACTAAGGAATGTTCATGTATTTGGTAAAGTATTTTGGAGTCAGTGAGGCTATTTCTGGAAGAAATTAGCATTTGAAATGCTACACGGAAAGACTTCACCTTGACACAGCATGGGTAAGGACTAGCCAGTCTATTGGGAATTACAGTAGAATGAAAAGAAGAAGGATAAATAGACTGTTTCTGCTTGAGGTGGGAGGTCCCCCGCCGCTGTTTCTGTTATTGGAGCTTTTGCCTCTCTGGCCATAGGACCCCAAATAGAACATGCACTTTCCATCTCCTCAGCTCTTGGGAACCCTACCAGGCCTCCAGCTTGAAGACAGAGATGGTAGGATTTCTTACCCTGCATAATAGTCTGAGCTGATCTTTCAAAGTAATTTTCTACATCTGTCTCTTTTTATATACTTGAATCTGTTTCTTGAAGAACCTTGACAAACAGTATTAGAAATTCAGTATTTGTGACTTATGGAACTTCTGGGAACAGAGCTAGGCTAGAGGCAAGATGACAAATGAATTTCCCAAATTCCCTACGTACAAAATCCAAAAAGGCCAGCAAATAAGCTGCCTGCAAAGGAATACCTGGAGCCAAGTGCAAGTGGAGTGTAAACATTCTACAATGCCACAATGTAAAGGGTTCTGAGATGAGAGCTACCACCAGTTTGAAAGCTTATGCACAGCCCATGCCTCTAACACATGCCCAGGACGCTGGGGAACAAATACGGCACGTGTAACCCATTCATCTGGAGAAGTGGGGAGACTACCTCGAAACATTCTACTTAAAACTTTTCATTCAGTCTGAACTTAGAATAATACCTTCACTCTATTTTTAAATCTAAATTCTGTGTTTTCTAGTTCTACTTTCACCCTTAAGATTTTTTTTTAAATTTCTCTTCAGATTTTTTTGGCCACAGACATGCCAAGTTTCCCTGTCCTCTGAGGTTGTAGTGTTAGCTTGAGTTGGAGAGACTTAATGCACACTAATTTTATTATTTTAAATTTTATTCCTATAATATATTTTATCATATTTTCCCTTTCCCCAGATCCTCCTAGGTAATACACATTAAATAAAAAAAATTTCAACAAACAAAAAGAAAAGGAGAATGACAGACAGACTGGCAGGCAGACAGACAGCATTCTAGCAAGGTATGATACAAGGGAAAACAAATCATCTAATACACCCATATCAGGAAGGATTGGTTTTTAAAGCCATAAACATGACTTAAAAAAGAGCAGTATAGAAATAAATCAGAGAGAACATGGCAAGAGTTATTTCAGTTCTGTTACATTCCATTGAGGTGATGGGTAAGATGCCTGAGGAAGAATATTTAATATTCTGGCCCTGCGTTCTGTTTCACATACCCTTAGAGCTTGCATGGTGAAAAAAATGGACCCAATTCATCGTGTGCTATGAAGCTGTAACTCTTTGCAGTTTATCTCAGTGAGATGCTATCTATTCTTGCTAGCCTTATGATTTTCTTTGCCAAAACCCTCCACACATCTGCCTTTGCATGAGATCATGTTAGCTTGCTAGTGGATGAAAGAATACAGCTGAGTTTCTACAGTCCTGCTGGGTGAGCCTGACCACACATCCTCTGAGCTGAGCCAACATTTATTAATGAGATTTGATGGTTGCTATTTACCCTTGTCATAAGACAATGGCCATCACAGGTATTGAACACACTGAGAGTGTAGACTCAGCCCCAACAGCAAGTCCATTCAGTCGACAAGAGCTTTGGATTGATTGAGTTAATCAGCTTTTGCACTGAGTACACAGGCTTCAGTGGTGGTGATGGTATCTTGGTGTATCTTCCCTAGCTTTTAAACTAATAACATGGGACAGGTATCTGAAGAGCCAGTCTGCTCAATGAGTAAACAGACACCAAGACCAACTATGTTATTTATAGCTGCAATTTCAATGGCATAGATTAAGGTGAAGGCTAAATACAGAAACAAAGCTCTTCTAGTTGCTGTCACTTGCCTATTCGGTGTCTACTCAGTAAGTCACTGGAAACCAATGGTCTCCTCAGGAATTAACATGAATGATACTTCATGGTAGACAAGATGTTTAAAATGTTAGCTCACTGCATTGTTTCTGTTCTCTTTTCAAATGATACATTATAGGGGAATTTTTCTAATTCTTGGAGAGTTGTTAAATAGCATAATTCTTGACAGTGTTTGGTACTGGAGAGCTTCAGACGTGAATTATATCCGATACCAGACTGGCTAAAGTCAACAAGCAGGTGACTTTAGAGTCTGCGGCAGTTTGAATGAGAAAGGTCCCCATAGGGTCATGTGTTGAGTTTTTGGTTCTCAGTTGATAGAACTGTTTGGCAAGGATTAGGCGGTGTGTCACTGGGGGTGGGCTCTGAGATTTCAAAGAACTGCTATTCCAGTTCTCTATTTCTCCCCCGCTCCCATCTCTCTCTGAAGCAGGCCTGCCCATCTGATGTAAGCTCTCCGCTACTTCGCTACCACAATGCTTGCCAGCAAGTTGCTATGCTCCCCGCCATGATGATCATGGACTCTAACCCTCTGGAACCGTGGATCACCGATTTAAATGCTTTCTTTTATAAGTTGCCTTGGTTATGTAAGTTGCTATGCTCCCCGCCATGATGACCATGGACTCTAACCCTCTGGAACCGTGGATCACCGATTTATAAGTTGTCTTGGTTACGCAAGTTGCTATGCTCCCCACCATGATGACCATGGACTCTAACCCTCTGGAACCGTGGATCACCGATTTATAAGTTGTCTTGGTTACGCAAGTTGCTATGCTCCCCACCATGATGACCATGGACTCTAACCCTCTGGAACCGTGGATCACTGATTTAAATGCTTTCTTTTATAAGTTGCCTTGGTTATGTAAGTTGCTATGCTCCCCGCCATGATGACCATGGACTCTAACCCTCTGGAACCGTGGATCACCGATTTATAAGTTGTCTTGGTTACGCAAGTTGCTATGCTCCCCACCATGATGACCATGGACTCTAACCCTCTGGAACCGTGGATCACCGATTTAAATGCTTTCTTTTATAAGTTGTCTTGGTTATGTAAGTGCTGCTTTACAGCAATAAAACTAACTGAGGCAAACTCTCGTGATGAAAGTATATTTGAGAGCATAAACAGCTAAATGCCAGTAGCCCCAATCGGCTTCATATATATACTTGCAACATCCATTTTCCCTAGCAACAAGATTTTGGTCTGTGCAGGAAATTGAGAAATAGGAGAGAGATAATGGGTAAATGGAGATTGGATTAGTGCATGAGATACAGTTTCAGGAAATACTTAGATTTATCAGAATATAGGCCTCTCTACAGTTTGCTTTCATCATACACATTCAAAGATCAGATTCCATCAGTGAACACAGCCAAACAGCAAACACATTTTGTGTTAAAATTACTTTTATTCAGGATGAAAAATACAATACGTAACCAGATTAGATGACAGTCTGTGATTAGCTCTTTACCACATGTTTCAAAAGAACAATACACTTATTTCTCATTGTGGTTACTGCAATATAGTTCCTCTTATTACTCAGAAGGTTACAATGTAGTGTTTTGTGTAGTTTTTTTCTGTAATAGCAGATAGAGTTCATTTTGCATACAAATACAGGCAGGAACAAAAATAAAAGAATACATGACTTCTCAAAGTAAGAACAAGGAAGACACCAAATCTACAACCTGGGGTTCGGAGTTCAGGGAGTTTTGTTGATGTTGTTTAAACAGGGGCTTTCTTGGGGATGAAATGGCCTGACGAAAGCCCTAGGCTTTGCACACTGCGGTATATAAAGCTATGTCCAACACGATGGAGAAAGGTGGCTCTGAGGTAGAAAGGTGATCATGGCTCTCCTCTTATATAAAACAATGTTCTTCTTCTCAAAATAGCTATGCTGCAAATAGACACCCTTGCCCCCCAACCCACCCAACCAGTCCTAAAAGAATAGCAATTTCTAACTTCCGGCCTCCTAGCCAGATCCCAGCAAAAGAGAACCCAAAGTCAGCATGTCCTGATGTTCTAAAAGCACATATGTTTGAATCATAACATATTAACTTTACTTTTATTTCTTTACAATTGGTAATTAATTAAATGTTAAATAAAAAAAGAACCAAAAATGTAGTTGAATGCACTCAAAGCAGAGGCAGGGACACAATCATCTAAGCATCACTTTCATTCTGGAGAAATAGTGGTATAGGCTTGTGATTGGCATCCTTCCCAGACGTGCTGCTAGTCATGTGAGGGGTCATGTGACATCTGTCCAGCTGGCCCAGAGGTTCCCATGAGACTGGTACTAAGTATCTGTCTGCTTTCATCAAAAGCAGGGCTTTCAAAACTTACGAAGGACTTGCAAATACAAAACCAGCAATAAAAGTCTGTTTAAAGGGAACTGAAGACCATGATGCGAACACGTCTCACAATGGGAAAAGTCTGCTGCGTATCTTATGATGAAAACCAAGGCTGAAGGTACTAGCAGAGGCTGTACTGTACCAACTTTTGTTTCAGAGTCAAAATGAAAATATGCTTAAATGGCAACCTTTGGTAAGATGATTTTTGAGACTATTACACTAGAGTCTTTATTTTTCATAGAGATTGTGAGATGAAATAAATAAACACATCAAGATCTACTTACAAGAAAGGAATAAAAAGCAGGAGGAAAAATACCCAAGTAACCTTACCAATTAGTCCACAGGATTTTTACTGTAGTCATCCAATGGTTACTAAAGGGCTAAGTGGATGATGTCAACTCAAGTTAAATAGTATATCTAGAATTGCAGCTTACTCCACATATATAAAATATTTGATTCAAATATATGAATTTAGGAATTTGGCCAAATCATAAAAACAAATACACAGAATCTATTTGGTCGTGTGGCTGATGAATTATAAATAACCAAAGTACAATGGTAAAATAGTCAAATAATAAAGGAAATTATTGTACAAGGTTAATATGAGCAGCAGAAGGAATGTAATAATGCAAAGTGGTCTAATTCTTATGCAGTTTTTCTCTTGGTTATTAAAAAGACAGTTTCATATTAGAAAGCCCCCACCCACTCTCCCATGGTGTATATATTAAACAAATCAGTGACAAATGCATTACCACCTCCAAATACTTCTGTTAATTTACAGTTGCATAGAAAGGGGAGAAGAAAACAATAATATACGTTATTATAAAAAGCAAAATATCCTTTTCTCTTTGGATAGTCAGTGTTTTATTCCCTCAGTAGAACACACAGTTAACACTCAACAGCATGTGTCATGGAGCCACGGAGCTTCAGGTCGAATGGGACTTGGAATTGGCATTTGCAGAAGAGGGCAACACTGAAGGTCAGGAAAGGTGGGTTGGCTAGATGAATGCCTCACATTGCCTGTGGCAAGGGAAAACACCAAGGTCAGAAACAACATTTGCAAAAGGCTGTCTGGGTAATGAAGACTTGTCAGTTCTTCAAGGGAAAACAAGGGCTTCTTTCAGATCTAACCAAACTTCATATGGCTGTGTCCAAAGGGGACCCCTACTGCCCATGTGACTTCTGCTCCCTAAGATGAGGACTTTTCCTTCCACCCTGAAGTGACATGGCCAGCTTTTCATTAGAGTATGTTCCCCCAACATAAAGGGGGGAAGGGTGTCTAGATGTCTTTTTGTCCTTGCCCAGGCTGGAAGCCAAGGTAAAATTGAGAGGTCTTGGCTTCTTCTTGGGGAAAGTAGCAATGATGCTTGTGTTAGACTACCAAGACTACACCTCAGTCCTCCTAGGAGGAATTCTAGAGAGGGACACTTTAATAAAGCCAATGTCTCAGATGTCCCAGAGAGGAGAAGACTGGAATTACAATCCAGGTTGTGCAGAGGAATCCATTAAACAGAAAGCACTCAAGGATCTAAATCCAGGTCACACTGAGGAAGTGACATAAGCTTCCATGGGGAAGGAAAGCAACTGATCTTTTAAAAGCATTGAAATTAGACATCTTTTAAGAAATTACTCCAAAGTCATGCCACATGGAATCACGTGGGCTCTTCCGAGACTCCCAGTAAAGATCCCCTGCTTACCCGTGCTTCTCATTCTGTGGAAAGACTTTGATGCAAAACTGATTCCCCAAAATTGTAGGGAATTCATAAATTAGTTGCTAGCAAAGGTCCCCAAGGAGCTCTTTTACTTGTAGGTATACTAGAAGTCAGTTAGTCTTGCTTCAAGCCTATTCTCTATCTAACTTGCTTCTGCATTGGACATTTTGCTGGTCTGAAGGAGGAAAAATTCAGCCAGTGTTAATAGTAGTCACACTGGGTTTTTGGTTACGGGATACTGAGGTGAGCCCTTCCTGGTGAAATGGGAATGAAAGCCATCTCAGGCATATGCTCTCTCTCATTCCTTTCTAATATGGGGGTCATTGCAGTCATAGACTAGAGCTAAGTTCCATGTGGGAAAGAGATGTGTTACTCATTCATATTGATAACTAAAGTTTTGGTGTTAATTTATTGTTAAGAAATGGATTGAAATTATTTTCTCTTATTTAGGATTCAGATGCATACATTAAGTATGTGTATAACAGTTCTCTTTTTAGGCAGCAGAATTCTAAAAAGTAGAATTTAATTCTAAAAACAAAAAATCTAAATTTACAATTCCACGAATAAAAGTATAGCACAAGCATCCAGGTGAAAATGGACAATTTTGCTGACTTTCCACTTGACCCAGTCTATGGAAAATTCCACAGGGAAAAGAACAGAAAGTAGAGGATGGAAGGCAGAGAAGAAGGTGACCTCCAGAAGGAATTGTATGGTTACTGTACCCACCAGGTTGCTATATTGCTGGAACGATACAGCTCTTCTTCTATTCAATTTCTTCAAATCTAATATCAAAGTAGAAGGTCTCCCAGTTCACTCTCTACTTAAGGCCCTGTGCCATAACATGTCTGAGGACTGACAAGAAGACCCCCCTCTCCCTTCCTGACCTCCATCTCTACAGCCATGAGCCTACCATGGGGCCATCAGAACCAAACCCTTTGTCTCAGTTCTGTTACATGCCTCTGATTCTTGTTTGCATCCCATCTCCTCTGCTTGTATCACACAGAGATGGACACTCCTAGGTGAGTCTCCACAGCCTGCGCTCCCTAGTTCTTCAGTCTGTCCTGTATCACATAGAGATGGACACGCCTAGGTGAGTCTCCACAGCCGGCCCTCACTAGTTCTTCAGTCTGTCCTGTACTCTCTGGGTCATGTGGTCCATCACCAAATACGCCCACACTGCATACTCTCTGCTCATCCAACAACACTTCCTTCCCTGCTGGCTTGACTCAAGGCCCAGCTCTTCCTAAGGACACAGCATCTGGATAGCCTGTAAGAACCGTATAACTTTGTCCGCACTGTTCTGTACCACCATGGGCCTCCTACCAGGCCTTACAGAGGCTTTCAGGGTTAGCTTCATTTTCTTCTCCCTAAAAATGCTTATTTGAGTTTTACATCATCAGACTATAGCAACCCATTGTGCTGTCACCTGCTGGCCCCTTAAGCCATGCCTACTCACTCCTCAGGGAGCAAACATCTCAGTACCACCCAACTGGAGGCTGTTCGTAAAGCTAATGGGTTTCAACACCCATGCGCATGATTCTGCCAATACCAATACTCTGGCCTCTCTGTCAAGGATCCCACCCTCTCCCCTTTTCAGCCATTCACACAAATAGCCAAATCCAACCATTACCTTTACTTCAATTTCTACGGTCATACCTTCTGATAATCATCTCTAACTTCAGCTTACTTCTGCTAGGATGGTAATGCCACCCATCCTCTGACAGCATAAGATGTTGATCATTGCCCAGAACATGTCTTCACTTCTCTCACAATTGAACTCAGGACTCTGTTTCAATCCTTGAAATCACTTCTTTGCCTTTTCTCTTAAACAATGGTGCTCAACTGACTTAACATATTCAACTTTTCAAATCAGCTAATACAAAACTAATCACCTCTGCTTGTTTTGCCTATGAACTTCACTGTGGACAGAGGTCAACACAACCATAGGGATGGCTGTCACACAAAGCGGTGTTCCTCAACAGCCACCTTAGTCACACTCTGCTTATGGGTATGTCTGTGCCTCCACACATGAGCATGTCTTCCCATCTCTCTTTACAGATCAAGTTTACCTTATGCTATCCCACTCCCCTTTAAAACCCTTGCTTCCAGTTTACCAGGACAACAGAAGGCATCAGAAGAAGATGCTACCTCTCCCTACTGCGTCACAAGTCTGCTTCACAGATACTTGTCTTCTAGCCAAGACCCCAGCTCTGCTTGCCAACAAGATGAGACAATGTTCATTGCTTTGAAAAGACTAATAAATTCATGGAAGAAAATATTCTCCAAAGATTTATAGTGGCCCTGTGGTATATTGTAACTAATAGTTCCTCCTAAGAAACAAAACAAAACTAATAGTTAGCAGGCTACAGCTTCTAGAAGAGCTCAATATATCTTTTTAATGAAAAAATGCAATTTCCCCTTCATTGGAGTATTAATCCCTGTGTTACCCTTGTGGCATTTTAAAGTCAGTGTTTTGTGACAATGACCTTAAGTAGACATGTGAGATGAGCAGTCATTGAAAACGACAAGGAGTATAAATAGCAGGAATGAGAGCAGAAATCCAGCATGAGTACTTTGGGTATCTGGCATAATCTGGCTTGGGAACCCCATTTCCCTCCCCAACATCTTCAGGCCAACAATCTGTAGTATAGAATCAAGTAACAGCTAAACATCAAGTGGATCTATTCATTTATATAGAGAATGAAGTAGGACTAAATCAATAGTAGCAAATGGGCTTATTGTAGCTCAGAATCAAGACAGTAGAGTCAATCGGGCCATTAGCTCTTACCTGTGGCCTGCTGGGGACATTTGCTGAAAAAGAAAATAGAAGAAATCAATTGAGGGCTATGCTATTGCTTTGCGGCTTCCCTTCTCGTGCATTGAAATGTCTAGAATACTCCTCAGAGTGAGAGAACAGTTCTGTCCTCACAGGGACACTAGCAAGAAGTAGGGGCCGGCCTCCCCCACCCTCTGGCCAAATGTTCTAACCAAGGCTAGTTTCCACAGTTAAGTGTCTCATATTCCATGCAATTTAAAAAACAAACATTCTACAATAAATGCAAAAAAATATGATAACTCTTTAAAGACACATGTACTAAAACATTTAGGAAGCTCTTAGTTTTATAAAAAAAAAATCTTGAAAACTTGATTTCAAAACTGTGCCATGAATTTTTGGCTTATATATAATAAGCACTAAGTAGATCCTATATATTATATTGCCTATATAATTCAATTCTGACCAAAAGGGTTCTCAGTGGCAATTAGCATTTCGTGCCAGGCGGAGCTCATTCTTGCCTGGAAGCTGTGGGGAATGGTGGTTATACGTTTGCATCAATGAAAAGGGGCTAGTCTATTCTTCAGCGGTCTTCTGGATGAGATCAATAAGAATGCCTTACATGGGTTCGATAAGAGCACAGAAGTTACACTAGGGTGCCTAATTACCCTTCAGTGTCTTCCTTGTAATGAAGCCCACCCCAGAGAAGCTGATGTTGTGGGTTCAATGAGAGCTGGCCTGGCACTGTTGAGCGTATCCTAGCTCTCTGCATCGCCAGCTTCATCTTCCACTGAGATCATCCTCATGTCCCTTGTTCTTGTGATTTCCATTAAAAAAAAAAACCTCAGACAAGATTACACAGAGTATAGTCTAGAAGACAGCGCTCATTGCTGAGCAGTATGGAGCCCCTCTGAAGGAGAACAGTAATGACCAAAGAGACCACTGTCCATATCGACATTTTAGACAGGCTTCCAGTGGGTCTCAACCTTCCTAATGCTGAGACTCTTTAATACAGTTCCCCATGTAATATTTTCATTACTACTTCATAACCACAATTTTGCTACAATATCTGCTATGTGACCCCCAAAGGGGTCTTGGCCCACAGGTTGAGAACTGCTACTTTATACTATTTTCAAAGATCCCAGGGCTGGGGTGATGCTTGGCTCAGCTGTAAAGAGTACTAGCTGCTAGCACCCATATGCAACCCACAGCAATCTGGGTCTCCAGTTCTGAGGACCTGACTCCGTTAGCCTCCATTGGCACTGCATTTACATGGTATAGACATACAAGCAAGCAAAACACCCACGCACATAAAATAAGAAAAATAAATCCTTTTCAAAAATCTCAGGATAAGTATCTCTTCCTGAGGAAATGTGGGTGACCGTCCCTTACAAGAGGGAGAAGTGGTATATCTTTGTTCTTAACATACACAGTAACCTTGGAAGGGTTAGGATTCCTACGGCCTTCTGGGTAGGATATTTACTTCCTTCCATTGCCAGAGATGTGACTCAGAACCCATATTTTTTTCCAAAGAGTAACTTAAGGCTTGCTGTTTCACAGTTGTTTTACAAGCCATTAACTGTGTCCTCTAAGCTTGCCAATATCTGACACTTCCACTGCAGAATCATACTCAACACAGGGAAGAAGAAAGGAAGAGATTTGCTTTCTATTGATGGTAATATTGATTTTTGGCCAAATGGGGAGTGTCTCTAACTGTGTAGCATGCTTTCCATCTCCTGTTTTCCTGTTTTGTTTGTTTGTTTGTTTTTGTTTTTTGGGAAGGACATCAGTGAACCATGCTGAGTCATTGTGAGAAAAAATGAGAGGGTAAGAGGATCACCTCCCTGGATTGGCAGGACGGAAAATGTGAGCCCTAGTATTTGGGAGAAGAACCAGACTAAAACAAGCCCAGTTCTCCAGTCCTACAAGGTATGTTTCATGAGGGAAAAAAAAAAAGAATGAACCTGTGTAAGCATGTGAGATACATCCCAGGGTAGACGAGTTGAATTGTTATTAAGGAAGGACATGTTGCATACACATTCCATCTGAAAGATGGTTATGCTTGTCGCTTAAATAATGAATATGTAATTGTCAAATGCTTGATAGAAGTCTAATCCATTCGAGCCCCCTCCATGATCTCTTTGGTTTTTTTTTTTTTGTTGTTTTTCTTTTTTTTTTGAGATGGGGTTTCTCTGTGTAGCTTTGGAGCCTGTTCTAACACTCATTCTGTAGATCAGGCTGGCCTCAAACTCACATAGATCCAACTGCCTCTGCCTCCCAAGTGCTGGACTAAAGATGTGCGCCATCACCAGCTATGTCTCTTTTAATCAAATAAACGGCTGTAGGAGATCCCCTGAATAAGCTGCATAAGCATATGTTTTTAAGATAACTAGGAAATCATTGCACTCTTGTAAGTCTTGAGTTTTTGATGGATGCCATTTAAGACTGAGACATGCAGGGAGGTCACAATGGAACGATGACTATTAGGAATATCCTAAAAGCATTGGCTGCAGCAGCAAAAAGTGACCTCAACTTACTACAAATATTTCATACATTTAAACAACACAGGAAAACCATATGATGCTAACAGAGAAATGGTGACAGTCTTTAGTAGAAATTTTACTACAAGATTGGCTAATTGTCAGCAAAAACTAAATTCCATTCATTAATTCCTAGTCAGGATGAGACGGTGATGCCTGCCTCTTTGCTCTGAGATGCAATGCCATTTTAAAAGGCCACAATTCAAAGATGCCATCAGAGCCAACCATGATATTAATTTAAAATGCAAGAATTTTAAAGTCTTCCCAATAACACCATGTATACACGGCTGTAAAAAATATGCTAGAGTAAGCAATTCACTCAATTAGGATTTATGAATATAGACTCTCATTTTAATTCCAAAATTTCCACCAGTGGAAATTCATTTGTAGTCATGCAAATTTTTTAATCCACAAAGGATCAAGAATCGAGATTAACATGCAGATCAATTCACCCATCACACAGTGACTGCAAGCAATTTGAAAGTTCTTCGTTATAGGTACTCAGGAGATCGCTTTGGCATTGAGAGGGTGCCAAGACTATTTATTTAGATAAACTTCCAAAGGTGGTCAGTAAGCTTTGGAAGGTGCAGAGCCTTAATGAAATATTTGCTAACTGGGCTATTTAAAAGGAGCTTGAAAGCTAATGAATCCTGCAAAACCTTGCTAAGTGCTGTCTGGGAAATTTTCAACCATTAAACTTCCCCAGCTAGAAACATGATCGTCCCAGTAAACTACTAACTACATCGGTCTGGAAGCATTTATTAGGCACCAGATGTATACCATGCACTAATTGATTCTGTACCAATTTGAAATGATTCAATAATTCTAGGCAGAATTCTGACATATGCATTAATTTTATAAATAAGACAAAGAAGCCCTTTTTCAAAAATTGGAAAGTGTTCCCTATCATGCAGTTTTTTATGGCATCCAAAAAAATGAATACAAGTAACAACAAAGAAGAAACAATGCCATTTTCAGAAGAAAAAAATAGCATGTAAATTCCACAGGATTCTAAAATACACTATGCACCATTTCTTACATAACAGGTACTGAATTCTTCATAATAATACACCTGACTAAGAGCGCTCATTCACAGAAAATTTCAACATTATGAACACTGTTGGATGCAAAAACTGAAGGAAAATACCAACAGTTTTCTCTTAAGGAATTATAAGCCTCTGTAAATTATCCTGCGAGCACTGAAGATGATGTCACAGGTAGATGACTTCATAGGTAAAAGGTACCAAGGCAGGGGAAGGGTTTATCCTCTGCAGTGTGGTCTCCATAGAGACCAAACCTCATCTCAGGAACCAGTCACCTTGAACAGCTCAAATCTTGTCCCCCACCAATGGGAATTACATACTTGCATCAGGGGTCAGGGCATGAGGCAGCAACATTTACTTCTGAAGACTCTGTGTTATTTTATAATTTTAACTTTAAAATGTTTTATTATAGTCTGCTTTAAGCAAGCAAGAGATGAACATTTTTTAAATCATATATACATATTAGAATATTCTTTGAGAAAGATTTGAAGTGCTTTAGGGAAAGGAACTTATAAAAATCCTGAACTTGTGGCACAATATTTTTAATACCGAAATTATACACTTTGTGTTTACTACAGAGCATAGATGTAAGTATATGTCACACTCTGATTTCACTGCCAACAGATTTTTAAATTGAAAAGGTCCAGCATGACATTTAAATAAAAACTTCTAAACAGAACTCAATTTACAGAAGTTGTTTTTAAAGGATGAATGCATTTAGGTGGAAGCAGAACTAAAAAGTAATAGTTTTCAGAAATTTTAATTTTGAAACTCTCATAAAAAGTGGGAATTTTTTTCTAGCCATTGAATTATCCATAAGTCAGAACAAAAACCTCTCAAGTGAAATCCAACCTTGAACTACAATTAATATAACAGATTTAACATGATCATCTGTAGTACCAAAGACTGTTAAATTTTTTTCCCACTTAGGACGAAACTGAAAAATAAAAACAGTAAAGTAAAAAAGCCTTGGTTTACTGACTGGCTGGCTTTAACACCAGTTTGAGAGGATTCACACCCCCCAATTATAAATGGCACATTCATGATCTTTAGGAGTATTTAAAACTATGAATGTAGTGTGGCTATGGCCTCAGTTGCTGAGCTGAGAGACCACAGAGGTCTCTAAGGTGAGAGTCCAGCCGAGTCTGCAAGGTGGCAAGAGGCCAGAGAGAAACCACTTAAAAAATCCAATCGATTAAAATCATTACATAATTTCCCCTGGGGTTTGGAGTGCTCTCATTGGGTGACTTTCTGGCTCTTGGCTGTTCATATGGAGAATTCAGACTCATAATCTGTGACCCTGAGAATTGTTTGGCTTTTTCACGATGATTATTTTATTTTCTGGAGAAAAAAAAATAGAACACTTAGAAGGGTGAGGCTAAGCCGGAAATAATTTCTTTCTGAGCTGACTATGAAGACGTCTGATAATATGTATCAAGAAAGGTAGGGAGTTACCTTAGACAGGTTATTAATCCTAGTTTGGCAGGCCATCCAAGGATCTTCTTTGAAGTAATACAAGTTTCTGATAGCCTGCACTTAAGGGAAGTTTTGTCCTAAAATCAGGCATTGTTCTAATGGACTTTTAGTCACTTACGAGGCATAGGGAAAATCTTCGAGAGCAGAATCATACTCTCATTGAACCTCAGGGTCTGTCTGGCGTCTCTGTGGGGTTTCATTTTCTTTGTCAACATAAATGCCTGCGTTATTTCAAAACAGCCTGCAATCTTGCTCCTAACGCTGGCTTTTGTTATCATACCAAAGAAGACAGAGGATGGCAGGCAGAGAAAGAAGACAGGCCGCAAGACGCTGCCATGGTGTTATGATCTTTCTACTCACGGCTGCAAGAGGGAAACGTGCTGTTGATCTGCTCCATCACCTCTGTGAGATCTGTGCTGGTGTCATGAGGCGGGGCCAGCAGGTCCTCAGATGCTGTGACACAAGACGGAGAAAGCAGGGAGCTTGAAATTAATGCCTGTTCTTTTCCAAGAGCCCCGTGAAGGTAAAAATATTGCAACCAACCTTCGAAATATTAATGGGATATGAATTCTCATTGAGAAGAACAATTTCAGAGGGAAATAAGAGACACATCTGTATTCATATGACATGTGTAAAATACACACATATATATACACAGAATGGAGATACAAGCAGGGGACTGTACCCTGGTCTTTGTAAAAGCTAAGGAAGCGCTCTACCATTGAAATAGAGGATATACCCCAGAACTAGACTTTTATATAGCTAAAAAATACATTCTATGTTTGTGTGGATAAATTTATATATCGAGAGTGTAAAACTAAAAAACAAGCTACGGTGGATTTGATGCCAATGCATTAGTTGAAAATCCAATATTCTGCACATGAAAATATTCTACCAATTTCTTTCTTCTTTGAATTTTATTTTGGAGCTTTTATCATAGGCTATTTTATCTTGATGTAAAAGCAATCTATGCTACAGTACTTTGTGCTTTGATACGTATTGTATTCTAGGATCAAAACCACAATAGTGTTTTTAACACCGTAATTGTTGGGGAGAGGTCCTTTTTGTGGCTGATGGTGCTGCTGGCACAGGCAGAGCCATGCCCACTGAGACTAGGAGGGATAAATTAGGAAAAAAACCCATATTTTATGATATTCTTCAGCATTACTTGTGGAATGCACACAAATGTAAAAATCGTAGAGAAATAATATATTATAAATGCTTGTTCTCAGGTGTTGAAGAGATGGCTCAGTAGGTAAGAGAGCTTGTAGCCTGGGCATGAGGACCTGATTCCAGAGTCCACCTCAAAGGCTGGCTGTGATCCTGTGTGTCGGTAACCCCTAGCGATGAAGGGGTGAGGCGAGCTGAGGCAGAAAGATTGCCGGGGCTTGCTGGTCACACTAGCTCCAGGTTTAGTGAGACATCCTGTCTCAAAGAATAAAATGGAGAGTGAGGGCTGGGCCCCGATGTCTTCCTCTGGCCTCTGGGAGCACCTTCACACTTCACATATATGTACACACACACACACACACACACACACACACACACAGAGAGAGAGAGAGAGAGAGAGAGAGAGAGAGAGAGAGAGAGAGAGAGAGAGAGAATATTCTCAAGGCAGAAAACATTAATTTCTTGCTTATTTCAAATGAAAAGCACATTTGTTATCATTCACCAAAATTGGATCCACTCCGGCACATTTTATAAACAAGCACATTATAACCAAAGTGTTTTCGATAGTATTAAAATGGCTCTACAATCACTTCAGACTAAAGAGAATAATAATGTCTTATGCTGAAAGAACCCAGATGTGAGGATGCTAACAAACTGAAGAGCAAATGGATTGCTGTGCCCAAGGCCAACTGTGGGCAATGGCTTTACTCCGGTGACACCCACCTGCCTGCTGGAACTGTGGGCTGGGGTCAGGGTCAAGGGAGCAGCTCAATGCAGAATGCTGCGGCGAAGCCCAGGGGGAGACACCGTTGATGCGGGAGTCAGATTCAGGCTGAAATCACATGGCAAGTTAGGGTAAGAAAGACGCACATAACGTAGAAGAAGGGGTTCTTCCCCCAGTCCCCACCATGGGCAACTGAGGCTAAACACGTGCTTGTCTTTGGGTGACTTGAGATGCATGCTGGCATCTGATGGATAGGAGCATGAGTAACCATATGTTCTTTCTGTCTTTGCCCTTTCAAGAACTGACTCGGTTAAACTTCAGGATTCATTACTTCTGCTCTTTTCCCCTCTCAAATTATACATTTGTTTTGTTTGTTTGTTTTTTGAGATATGGTTTCTCTGTATTGTTTTGGAGCCTGTCCTGGCACTCGCTCTGTAGACCAGGCTGGCCTCGAATTCACAAAGATCCACCTGTTTCTGCCTCCCAAGTGCTGGGATTAAAGGTGTGCGCCACCAACGCCCGGCTGTGCATTATTTTTACGTCAACCTAGTGAACTTGGAAGTAGGTCGGGTTTGTCTTTCAGAAGGTAGCATTGGCATTCTAAAATGGCAAACGTACTAACTTTCAAAACTGCTCCCTTCAGAGGTGATGTTGAGAGAGGATTCCTCAGAGTGGTTCTGTATTCAGCAGTTTGAATACGGATTCCAGCTGTGATGCTCAGAAGTGGTATAGGTCTAGGCAAACCACAGAGCCTTCTGCGTCACAGATGTCGTGGGCATAAACTGCTTTAGTGTTAACTTGGTGTGTACTCAAGAGTCAAGGGGAAGCTATGCTAAAAGCTTTACAAGCCATAGCCGTGTCATAGAATTCTGTCTGGAGAGTGATGAATGAGTCTTTCCAAAGCCATTTTCACAGCCTGACATAGAGCAAACCCTCCATAATGGCTCCTGTGCATATCTTTGAACAGGCGATGGGTGTGCTGATAAGTACATGGTCAAAATAGAAGTAGGATGGAGAGAATGGGAATGTAGAAGTTGCTTTTTTAATGCAGATTTTCCATTAGATCTCTATTAGTAGTTTCCCCTGTTTATATTGAGTTACATTTTCCATCTACTTCTGGCACTTATGCTAAATCCTTACAAAGAGAAAAGAACATCACCGACAGGGATAGTCTGAGCTACGTGGATATCAGCTAGCTCCAAAAGCATTACTGTGTAATTCTGAAAGCACATGAGCCATTAGGTTCTGATCTAAAAGGATGGAGGGAGTGGGGGGAGGTTAGAGTGACTCCAAGAGCCTTTTCTTTCCCCTAAGAGCATCAACCAGCTGCAGCAAGCAAATACTGCAAGCAGAGCTTCTGGGATGGCCCCAGGTGGACACTAAGGTGTGCATATTAGCATTTGATGCTCTTAGACAGTGGTTCTCCACCTTCCTAATGCTGTGACCCTTTAACACAGTTCCTCATGTTGTGGTGACCCCCAACAGTACAATTATTTTCGCTGCTACTTCATAACTGCAATTTTGCTACTGTTATGAATGGTAATGTGAATATTTGATATACAAGATATCTTATACGCAACCCCTGTGAAGGGATCATTTGACACCCCCTCCCCACTAAGGGTCTTGACCACAGGTTGAGAACCACTACTATAAGTGATCACACAGGAAATCCGTCCTTTATTTAGGCACTACTTGGGAACTTCAAATTCACTCTACAAGGAACATGTTCCCCTATAGTGGCATCTTGCTTTGCCAGTGAACTTGCGGTGGTGGCCACACCCTATGGGTGTGGCTTCAGGTGTGCAGACATGACCCTTCTGATGTTCAGATGCAGTCTCGGCCCTTTCGATGGATGCTCTCACTGTAACCCAAGAGATCAAGCCAGCCCCTCCTCTACCTCATAAGGGGTCATGTCTGCACACCTGAAGGCAGGCCCATAGGGTGTGGCCATCACCGCAAGTTCACTGGCAAAGCAAGATACCACTACATTTCCCCTCAGTGTATGTGATATTGAGGTTAGGACAAGCAGACAATCTGAGGTCTTAACAGAAGGCCAAATCTTGATTCACTTAGGAAACCACTATTTCCTAAAGATACAGTATTTTCAGGCTTTTAAGTAAATGACTTCCACAGTCATGTCAAAGAAACTCTACACTGATGGGCAGAGAGAAAAGTTAATGGCCAAAGGAAGGAGAGAGATCTACTGCTCATGATGTAGGTAATGCAAAAATTGCAATGCTTTCAAGAATCCAGACAGGATAAAAAGGCCCCGATGACAACTATGTCAAGATGGCTTTTTCAAATGCAAGCAAATCCATGGAGGAAAGTTGGTTTTGCTTTGATGCAATACATCACTTATAGGAAAAAAGACATCTCTATTAGGATGTCACAGGATACTATACCACACAGGCTGGAGAAAAAGGCAACTGTGACGTGAATGTTGGTGCCAGTAGGGAAGTCTTTTGTGGGGATTCAGCCCTATAGGCATCTGCGGCAGAGCCTTCCTCCTGGTTAGTTCCATGTGTGGGCTCTCCTCTTCATATTTAGTCAGTCAAGCCATTAACTATTTGCTGTGTGCCTGTCTTCTCTCATGTGACTGCTGGGAGCAGGAAGGCAGAAGCCATACCCATGTTGGATCTTTCCCCCATAGGGATCTGTTGACCAGCTTGTTACTAGGAGCTTACTTCTCATTTCCCTCCTGATAAGGCCTAAACTCAAGTTCCCATCCTTATTGCCGGAGGGGCTTGGGAACATGAACTTCCGGCCTTGGCAGTTTTCCACCATGCTGCTAACTGGTATATAATGCTCCCCTCTTGTAGCAATAAACAGCATTCTCCTTGCAAGCATGACCCTCTGTCTCTTGTCTTTATTTCAATCCTCAGGTCCTTGCCCGAATCCATGACGACTGTTGTAGCGTGGGTGCTACACCCTACACTTCTTTCATAAACCAAAGAACCATGGTTTTTCAATATTGTAAGCTATTAGCCAGTGACGAACCATAAATGTATCAGCTACTGACCAATATTAAAACATAAAAACAAGAGAAAAGGAAGAGGAGAGGGGAAGCGGAAGGAAAAGGCAGGAAGAAGGCGGAAAAAGGCAGGGAAAGGGAAAAGGAAGGAGAAAAAAGAAAAACAGGGAGCACAGGGCAAGAGGGCCGTGCTGTCTTTGTTAGAGGCATGCAGTATTTTGTATCCACCATGAACACATTGTGCTTCTTATTGTCACGAAAGTTTACAAGCCTCTGCTATAGAACATTCCCCCAGTGTTAGGAAATAACAGTGGCAAATTACTGGCCACCTGTTCCTCGGGTGACTTTTGAGGTACCTGCTCACTCCTGCCTGGTTCACTGATTAAAGATTTTGGTCACTTGCTGTCCCCAGTATCCATGGAGGCTTTCCTTCTGTAGCACAGGTTCATGTGTGCCACAGGATTTTTTTTTAATTAAGATATCCCAAGCTGAGAATTTAGCACAAAAGAACGGGGAATTCTACAAAGTCAGATTACATTTGTACACATGAACAGGGATTTGTAAGGCAGTAAAGCCTGAATTAACCGAGGCAGTGAAGAATTGAAGATGGATTATCTTAACAGCTACCAAGGCCAGACCCAGGCTTCTGGGAGGTGGGCACGTACCACGCAGGACTCCGCACCCCTACCTGCTCCAGAAGCTGTCTGAGGCGGTGCAGCTGAGACTCCAGCTGCTTATTGTGATCTTCCAGTATCTGCATCCTTGCCTCCAGCCGCCCTTTGTGCTGCCGAAGCAGTTTGGCCTCCGCTATGAGTTCTGAGTCCTCGGATGTGTGATGGGGAGACACGGTGGACTCTGGAGGTGAGCCCACAGGGAGCCCCCTTCTTAAGTGTTGCTCCTTCAGCTGCTCATACTCCACCTGCAGATTTCTAACACAGAACAGAAATAGAACAGATTATTATTGGGTCTATCCTCTTCTCTCCCAAAACTGGCTAGGAACTCCGAGTTTAGTTCGCGCGACTACTTCATCCTCTGGAAAAACATTCACTAACAGGAAGAACATGGGCTTCAAGCAGGAGGGCTTCCAGGTTCCATCACTAAAACCCAGCTGCAGCAGACTCCACTCACACCCCAGCCTGCTATACCCTCCCAAACCTCAACCTCACTGTGCTGTCTCAGATAACAGCTTGGCAAAGACGGCAAGGAGGGGGCTGTTGGCCTCCTCAGGAGGGAGAGCTGTGTGCTTTCTCTTGCGGGGTCTACCACACCTTTGTTCTTCCTCCAAGTCAGCAATGATCCGCTCCAGTTCCCCACGCTCTTCCCTCTCCACGGACTTCAAGATCTGAGCTGGGCTCTGTGGCTGGCTTATGGGAGACTCCCCGCCCAGAGTCTGGCAGTATTGCTGGATGAGGGCATGCTCGTCCTCCCTAGCAAGACAAAGATGGACAGCAGCTCACATCTGGGTGGTGAGGTCTCTGAGCACACAAGAAGTAAGAACAGTAATGTTGGGACTGGTGGCTGGACCAGGCTGCCTTGGAACTCTGTGTCTCCATGATATTCCTGTATAAACTCAAGCAGGATGTTCAGGGCCCGTGCGTGAGGAACTCAACATTTCAAAACACGAGTGTCACAATCTATGATTCTCACAATCCCAAGAGAGTCATTCCACTCTACGGAGAAAATAAAAGAAGTTCCTCCAAATAATGGCAAACAGTTGCTATAAATCAGGCTTAACTGGGTGAATCCCACTTTATGGCCATAGGCTGCATGCATCCAGGAATAGCTTGAAATGTGGTCCAACATATGTGCTGATAACAACATACTGTTGCAATGTCAAAGGTTGGACATGCCTAGAAGCAGTTAATCTAAAAGTTAAAGATGTTGTAGGCAATCATATCAATCATTGACTACCAACACAGTAGATTAAATGATCACTGAGCTAAGAACAACAATCCTCACATTTTATTGTAACCAATTTTGCAATGTTTGATAACCCGAAGGATTTATAACTTATATTTTTATTTAAATAACAACATAAATGCAATTGTATGTATTTATAAAAAATACCAACAGACATTTTACTTTGTGCAATCACAAGTAATTTCAGGACCAATATCTTGCACTAAATCATTAATTGCATGTAATTCAGTGGGGCTCTTCATCTAATGATCTATTACCGAAGTAGATAATATCAGCATGGAGACAAAGCCGGTCTGTCTGTGGCAATGCTTTTCAGTCGGCCTGGAATATGATTTCTTCCTTTCCGAGGCAGATACAGTTGGATGTCCTCAGAAAGGTGTGACTGCCACAGCTCCTGACTCATGAGATTGCAGAGCGCTCTAGCACACCGGACCTACCTAGCCCGTTTTGATAGACTTTGGCAAGCAGGAGAGCTATAGGATAAGGCCTCAGGAAAATAAGACGTAAATGATGTGGCCACTGGAGTTTAAAATGGAACTGGCCTATGGCTGAACCTTCAGTGTAAGCTGTGTGGCCACAGGAATCTCTCAGTATCCTTAGCTGTTGCCCTGGACCATACATCCTAACACAACCAAGGGGGACCTGGCAATCCTGGGCCTTCCACTGTTTCATCTGGTCCTTGAGATTGCTCTGCCCTTGTGCAGGTGAATAGTACAGGATGCTGGGCAAGCACTCTGAGTCTTGTGTGTGATAAAAAAAAATCCACCCTTGTGTGGCACACCTTCACTTTGCCTATTAGGGGTCTGGAATTGCCATCTACAATTTAGAGTGTTTTTGGAAAAGGTGTGCTTTGGCACAGAGGTCAGAGACACAATGAAGCCAAGGAGAAAACTGGGTATTATGTTCTCTGAAGCACCAGAACCCAGTTCCAGTGACCCACTGGTGACTTAGTGGGCCTCCTTCCTGTAAGTAGCTTCCCCTTTTCCTTTCCCCACTCCCCTGAGGAGACTGACTGTGTACACACACTGGATATACTCATACATATTAGTGTGTGTATGTGTGTATACATATATGCTACATGCATGTATTAAAAATAAAATTCATACATTTTGCCTAAGCTTAAGTGCCTAATTTCATCTCCCTCCTCTGATGTGGGATGTCCTTCAGTATGTTGCGAATATGTGTTGCTTTTATTGGTTGATGAATGAATCTGTTTTGACCAATGGCCAGGCAGAATAGAGCCAGGTGGGAAATCCAAGCAAAGATGCAGAGAGAACGAAGGTGGAGTCAGAGAGAGGCCGTGTAGCCTATGGGGAAGCAAGATGTGAGGTAACAAGCCACGAGCCTTGTGGTAAAATACAGAATAGAAGATGGTTAATTTAATTGTGAGATCTAGTTAGTCTTACATAGCCATTGATCAAACAATTATAATTAATATTAAGCCTTAGACTGGTTATTTGGGGACTGGTGGGTGGGATGAGAAGCCTCCAACTACACTCCTCCTGTTAGATGTCTTTTGACCGGGGGTGACTGATGGACTGTTTACAACAAAGGTAGAGAGAACAAATAACGCAGGTAGATGGCATCAGAAGTGGAGCTGGTCATGGTATCATCTTTTCACTGGTGTCCTGAGGACTCAAAAGATGAGAAGGGCAGAAAAACGGGTTAACTTTTCCTGTGAATCTGACACAAGTCCTGGGCTACCCACACAGAGAAATCTGGCTGGGAGGGTCAACAAGATGACACGGTGGTAAAAGTGGTTGTCCTAAGCCAGGTGACCTGAGTTTGATCTCTGGCACCCACAAGGTGGAAGGAGAGAACTAACTCCCATAAGCTGTCTTCTGACTTTCACCACACACACACACACATACACACGCACACACACACGCACACACACACATACACACGCGCACACACATGCACACACACACACACACACGTAATAAATAAGTATCTTTTAAAGTTGGGCACTAGGAAGCCCCTTGAAATTCTATTTGGGAAGCATTTTGTTGTCAACATTTATGTAAGTTCGCCTCTTTTGTAAACTTGATGGTGTACAGTGTGTTGTTATAATTATCATGGCCACTAACAGTACATTCTTTGTTATGGTGTCTAGAAAAGAACTAAAGCTATCTCCACAAAAATTAAAAAAAGAAGTAATTTACATGTAGTATACAATTTGGGCCTTAAATGTTTTTCACAGATTATTACTTATAAAGGTTAAATTCAAAAATAGATACATTCTAGTCTTCAATAGTATATAAGAAAAACCAAAAGCACCCTCATTAGGTAGATGCTGCATCATGAAGCAGATTAGGGTTATTAAATATCAATAGTCTATATCATGCTTAGATAGAAAGTATTTTTTAAATGTAGGTCTGCACCAAGAAGAATCATTAGATGGAATATAATTATACTGTTTTTTTTTTTGCATTAGTACCTATCACATGATGAAAGAACTGTGATTCTCTTGATGACCTTTTAAACCCAATCGTCTATTCCTGGTTTCAGATTTACAAACAGTAATTCCAATGTAAACCATGACCAAGCTCCCACCACGAATCAATGTCCCTCAATGGCAGAAAGTAGATGGAGTGAAAAACCTGGCAAAGGCCTCTGGAACTTCTGAGGTTTCCTAGGGTTGCCCTGAGTCCTGTCTCTTCCTAAGATGTGTATGATCAACTCTTCCTACAAAGATACTTAGTAGCCTTAAAATTAATGCCCCCTTCAATCACCCAGAGTCAGGCTTTTGGAAAAATAGGGAATGCTCGGATGCAATGTATGTGGGATCAAAAGCTGGGAAACTGGCTAAGAAATTCCAGGCTGAGGAATCAGCATGATAGATGAATGTGCAATGAACAATGAAGGAGTTCATGGAGGGGAAAGCTTGGGGAGAGGACAGGGGATTGTTTCTGTGGTCAAATTTGAGGATCACAGCCACCTCAAACATGACTTATTCCATCTAAGGCATGTTGGCTATCGTTGAAGGAGCAACAAACAGCAAAGCATCGGCCAGTGGTTCTCCCTAGCTCTGTGGTTGGAGGGCTTTCAGGGTGGACAACTGCAAGCTCACCATTCCATACAGAGCATGGAGAAGGACGCAGCTGCATGACACCTGACTAAACACAACCCAGGGCCAGAGAGGACAGGGAGATTAGTAAAGGTGGCGGCCCGTGCCTGTCATGGGGTGAGGCAGAAGATTGGAGATTGGAGGCCACAAAGTAAAATCCTGTCCAAAAAAGAGGGGGGAAAAAGAAAGACAAACAATAATAATAATTGTAAAAAAAATACAGGACTGATGGGTTCTGAGCACTGTCTCTTAAAAATATTTTCATTTAATTGTAGCCGCACATACATGTGAGGATGCCCCAGGTTTGGTGGAATAGGGCGGGCTCTACCCAACAGCTCACAAACAACTGCCTCTCACTAACGGCTCCATCACTTGCTCTACTGTGCTCTAGGAATAAAGCAAACATCTGTTGAATGAATCACCACATCAAATGGCAGCATACGAAGTCTGTTCAGCTGCTAATCATCTGCTTATCTTCTCTGTTCTGAAACATTAGTGATAAAATTTAAAACTGTTTGTTTTAATTTGAAGACAGTGTATATTAAATTCAAACACTGCCTGTACTCTGTTCACATACCAAGATAAACACACGTCAAAGAAATTAGATTTTTATCTTAACTATTATTTTTTTTAATTTCATCTGATTCCCTGCTACTTTCAACACTGGTGAGAATTAGACTTATTTTTTTTTTTAACAAAAGCTACTTAAGACACTTAGTTACTTTATATGTAGGTTACATATGAAAGAACAGTGTAAACACTGGAAATGGTTTCTGGTTCATAACACCTAAATAATAATGTTTAAGTCATGACTGTATGATGGGATAACTGCTAAGATACCAAACTTTGATGTTTAAAATTGAAAAAATTCCCAAGAGCATCCATGCATAAGCTTAAAGACAAATGAACTGTAAAACACACCTAAGGGAAACATTCTTTATCTGATTGTTTAGCCGTGATACTCAACCTGTAGGTCATAACCCCTTTGGGGGTTGAATGATGTTTTCACAGGAGTCATATAAGACTATCTGCATGCCAGATATTTATTTTTATTTTTTATTTAAATTAGAAACAAGCCTTCTTCGCATGTCAATCCCAGCTCCCTCTCCCTCCCCCTCCTCCTTGCCCCCCATCCTATCCCCCCCCTCTGCTTCTCAGGGAGGGTGAGGCCTTCCATAGGGGATTCCTAAAGTATGTCATATCATCTGGGGCAGGGCCTAGGCCCTCCCCCCATTTATCCAGGCTGAGAGAACATCCCTCCACATGGAATGGACTCCCAAAGTTCATTAGTACGCCAGGAATAAATACTGATCTAGTAACTGAAGCCCCATAGATTGCCCAGGCCACCTCACTGATACCCACATTCAGGGGGTCTGGACTAGGCCCATTCTGGTCTCCCAGCCATCAGTCTGGGGTCCATGAGTTCCCCCTTTTTCAGGTTAGCTGGTTCTGCATACACGCAATTCATAACAGTATCAAAATTACAGCTATGAAGTAGCAATAAAAATAATTTTATGGTTGGGGATTAGCACAACATGAGGAACTGCATTAAAGGGTCACAGCATTAGGAAGGTTGAGAAGCACTGAATTAAGATATTGTGCTTGGCTTTCTCCAGTCTTTGTTAGTGAAAAATACGTAAGCTCTATGCTGTAGATCTTTTCTGGTCCTCCTAGGCCTCCCTGTCTGGTCAAACCACACTGATCCCACAAGTCACATCAGCTTGAAAATATGGAATCCTTTTACACATCATCTCATAACTAATGTGAAAAATAAGGTCAAAACAAGTTCCAAAGAAAAAAGATCTATTATGTGGGATCATCAGAGAGAAAGCATTTGCCAAGGGCATTCCACAACCAAGCTGAAGATGCACAGTGCGGAAGCCAGACAGAAAATATCTGGCTTTGAAGTTATTTTAAAAAGAGATTCTAAAGTAAATGAGGCTTTTCTCACTTCCTAATAAAATAAATATTTGCAAGGGAGTTATTTTTAAATGAATGGCAGGGAGAATTATGTCTAAGCACGTGCGGATAGCATTACTAAGAGAACAGAGCGTATGGAAAAAATGTTAGGAAGCAGAAAAAAGTTGGGTTTGTAATAGTGTGTCAATCCTATGGATGTGCATCTATAAAGTTATCAATGAACAGCAATATTACGAGCTGAAGAGATGACTTAGTTGGTAAAGTGGTAGCCATGGCAGCATGAGGACTGGAGTTCAGATCCCCAGCGCTGATGCAAAATATAGGTGTAGTAGCACATATCTGCAACCCCAAGGCTGATGGGAACTGAGAGGGGTGGATATGGGGAGCAGAGAGAGACAGATCCCTAGAGCTTAGTGTCTGGCCAACCTAGGCAAATAAAGGAGATCCATTTTCACTGGGAGAATCTGTCTCAAAAAAAAAAATCAAGTGGGGAACAATTGATAAAGACACTTGATGTTGATCCTTGGCCTCTCTCCATATACATGTGCAAACGTATGTACCTACATACATATGCATATACATCCACACAAATACAGACATATAACACATGTACACAGCCACAAAAATGCACATAAATATTATACTATTATAAAGCAATCTGATTATTCTAGACCAGATGAGTTGGTTCATTAACATCAACAAGTAACTAAATAAACATATTTAATTTACACAGACATGGCTTAAAAGCATAAAATGTATATAGACTTTTTGGAAATACACATCAGTTTTTATTGGAATCCCAACTCAGAGGCTATGGTCCATGAAGATGATTTCTGAGACCATAACACAAGGAGATAGTGTTGGTCAGCTAAGAACTTCCCACATTCCAGAAGCAGGTTCCTCCCCTCCGTCAATAACTCACCACCAACACTCATGTCATCACTAATGTGACACATTTCCACCATGATGTATTTTCCCTGTGTGCAAGCTCCATACCTCTTAGAAAGCCCACCATCATGACCTGGTAATATCTGTTCTTCCATCCCTGCTCAGAGGCAGTCCTCTGCTTCCCCCATATTCTACACACTCATCTCTCCAATAAATCTCTCCTATAAGGTAACGTGACTTTTGTCGCCTTCCTTGGCCCCAACTGCCAAGATACATTTTCACATCAAAACTCTTTCAGGTAGACTCAATTCATGATGCACTTACACGCTTCCTGTGGTAGAGCTGCTATCCGTCAGGAAAGATCCATTTGTCCTTTCCATCTGGGCCAGTCTGAAAATACAAAATGAAGGGGCTGAAATCACATGGCCGCAACTGGTGTGGCTATCCATTATTTTAAAATCTTCATTAATTCAATTCTGACTGAACAGAAAAGGGTTCAGATATCACACAGAGATTGATTTGAAACCACCTCTACTGGTAAGGGGCAATTTGATCACCACTCACTTAGGGCCTGTAGGCTGTTTGATCTTACACCATAGTGTGTGATCTTCTCATTGAGCTCCCAGGCCCTCTAGCTGGTCCCCAATGAAGTGAAGTAACCTTTGTGTACAAATCTAATTATGTTCTTTTCAGGTATGAAGAGTCAAGGTTTTTCTCAACCTAGAATGTAAGACAACTTCCAAGCAACTGGGCTCTGTGTTATTAGACCACGGCTTTGGCATACCATGGTCTCTCAACTGGGCTCTGTGTTATTAGACCACCGTTCTGGCATACCATGGGCTCTCAACTCCTTTACCTCCTCTGGCTCAGTAAAGAAGCCACATTCTTTTCACGGCATTGTCTCTACCAGCCCAAGAGTGTTAGTCTCAATTCAGCTCAAGTGTTACCATTTTTTAATGGTTCTTAAACTAGAGATTTTGGACACTGATGGTTTCTAGGAACACCAGTGTGTGGGATTAAGCGATTTCCCGAAAGTTTTGCACACTACCTGTGGGCTCATATTTTGCATTGTTCAGGGATTTAAAAACAAACCCTAAGAATCAGGCATTAGCATAAGTTTAATTACATATTGCAATTCATATGTGCACGGTCTCCTGAGCATAGCTCCAATCACTCCTTTCTTTCACTGAAACGAGGCTATATTATCTGAATCCTGCCTGCTCAGTGTTTGGAGTCTCAGCAGCTCTGTAATCGCAGCCTATTGAAATCTACTCTTCATAGAATACAGAGCAGGTGTTTGGTAAAGTATAAATCGCACCATGACAAGATAAAGGCCCAGGTTCCCCATGTAATAGAACCATGACTTCTGCAAACACACTCCCACATCAAGGCCTGCCAGCAGCACTGAACTACAACAAAAGCAAGAAAGACTCTGGGCGGCTGAGCAAGGGACACCTCTCAGTCTCTTACCGTGTGGCGTACTGCTCTATTCTTGAGTGGGTGTCATCATGAAACAGCTGAGGGGAGTGTGAGGGGCTGTAGAGGGAAAAGAAAGACAAGGACTTTATTCTCCAGCTCCAGACATTACTGGTTAGAAGGTTAGTAGTTAAGGAATGAATTTGCCATGCAAAGAAACCACCAGCATTGTCACCCAGGAGGTAAAAATAGTAGTGTAGACCCATGCCAACACTCCTGATCAGAGCTCCCCTCCTGTGCGCATGGGCTGGGAATACTCACTCATAGTGCTCTGGCCACATACTGATGAGTGTGATAGGACTGCGGAGAGGGGAGAGGGAGACAAAAGTCACAGAACAAACATTTAGAGCGATTGCAGACAAAAGCGGAAGGAACGGGATGCTCAACCATCTTCCACTCACTTTTGGCTACCTCGATATTTACCACCAGGGAAATCAAAGGCAACTTTCACAGCTCTTATGACACATGTATTTCAAGACAGTAATCACATTTTAGAACAGTCAGACTGAAACGATCAGTAGAATGTGCTAAAATCGTCCAAAATTACAGGCTGTTCAAAGATAATGTTTTAGAACACTCCAAGGGAGATACAATTACATTTTTGTTTTCCTTGAAGAAACTTGATCAGAAGGGTGAATTTATTACCTAATTACCTGACTATCAATATCAGAATTGAAGTGAAAAGGATTTTCTGATTCTTCTTTCAGAAATATAGAAGTTCAAATCATGTGTACACCAAGTTTCTGATCTTGAGATACACTGAGAAGAGTGAAGCCTTCCTGCCTACTCCTCCCAACTCCAGGTCCAATCATCAGTGCACTAAGAGTGACTTCTCAAGGACAGGACAGACTTCATATAGGATGGTGTTACCTAGACATTCACTCTAGGAAAGCAGGCAGGCAAATATCTTCTGCTTGAATCTGGGCTTTGGTCTGAGGCTGGCTTATTTAGTGCCACGTACAACGTGTGGGCAGCCCTAGTGTCTCAGACCCCCCTGGAAGTCCCCAAATATCCCTGGAATGCCATTGAAATGATTCATCTCGATTAAAAGGTAGTTTAAGCTCCAACTTTCAAAGAAAGGTAATGGTAAATTACCCAGCTAGTACAGAAACTTAAGAGCACAAAGAAAATTAGTACTGTGCTTAATTATGTAGCATTTCTTGAAAAAGCTAATGCTGACTCAAGCAGATCATTCTAGATTTCCTTTTCTATTATATGTGCATACTTGAGATATAGTTAATGATCTCATTATCTCTGCCTGTGAAGCACAAGATGATGTGTACGGGGCAGAAGCTGAAGGGATGCAAGGTCATCTTCCTGGGTGGGAAGCTAAATTTCCTCTTACTGACGCTCAGAAAAGAGCATGTAACCTGTGTGTCTGTCAAAATGCGTATTCTGTAATTAGAGTTAATTGCATATGTGTAAAGTAGAAGCAGGAACAATGGAGAAATGGTATTATCCCAAACTTTAGCACATCAGGACTTCTCATTGTCCCTGAAATAGGGACACTAAATGTCAGGAGACAGGTAGATTTATACCCTACTTCCTAAAACAGTAACTGTCTAAAAGATCCCCTCTGAAATGCAAGTGTAACAACATCTGACATAAGCTTTTGACAGAAGAACAATGCATACTGGTGTGTGTATGTACACATTTGTGTGTGTGTGTGTGTGTGTGTGTGTGTGTGTGTGTGTGTGTGTGTGTGTGTTCTTAAAGGCTTTGGCAAGCTTTGTGGAATGCCTTGACTGATTCTTCAGAAGGTAATTGTTGGTTTTGTGAACTAGGAATGGAGGGAGCAGAAGGCTGGGCTGAAGGATCCTCTAAAAGACTATCATTTTTAATGGAAAATATCAAAGAAAGGAAACAGATACAAAAATCAAGCTAGGTTTCTTTTCTTTCAGAGGATTTTGGTTTGTAGGGAGAAATTGGGAGAAATGCTCACATTTAGTTCTGTAGGAAGAAAGAACAGCAATGTCCTTCATACTTAGAGCCTATGGTTAGGGAGGGTTAAACTTGCTTGACAAGACTGCTTGTCTAGCATGCATGGGGTCCAGAATGCCTCCCCAGCCCCCAAATGTAGGTAAGTAAATAATAATAAAATAAAGGCAACACCAATTTGTGAGTTGCCTCTGACTTAACAATGGAGCATCTTGTTTTCCAATATGGCTACTGGTCAGGGGTTTCCTACAATGTGGAAGAATGATACCCTAAATAAGTCTATGAAATCCATCATATACTTTAAAGTTGACAACCCATTTAATGATTCAAAGTCCCAGCAGTCAGTCTCCTCCTTCTTGTCTTTTGCTTTTATAATCCATTTGCCCAAATCTGGTAACTGGTCCTACCTGTCGGATCATGCCTGCTGCTTTAAGACCAGCCCTGGTGAGTGCTCTGCTCTGTCACTGAGACAATGAACTGACCAGGCTCCTGTGGCTCTGGTTGGTTCTTATCTCCTCAGATGTAACATGAAGGTGTAAGTGAGTATATTTCCTTATCTCTGTCATGTGGAGCCATGGCCAAGCTCACCAAGTTCTCTGTCTCCCTGGACCATGCACTTCCCAACTCCACCAGGCTGTCTATGGTGGCTGTCTTTACTCCTACCTTTTCCTACCTGAAGGTGACTTTCTTTTCAAGACTTATTTTTATTTGTCTCTGTATATGCCACTGTATCTGCACCATGCCATACATGTGGGGCTGCTTTTGGAGGCTAGCAGATGCCATTGGATTCCCTGGAACTGGAGATACAGGTGGTTGAGACCCGCCCAACATAGCTGCTGGGAATTGAACTAAGAGCCTCCAGAAGAGAAGCCAGTGCTGTTAACCACTGAGAAATCTCCCTAGCTCCCAAGTTAACTCTTCATGCTTCCATATTGCTCTTCTCCTTCACGGCCCTACTACGTTGCCTCTAATATGATGGATTGTTCCTTCTAATGCCCCAGCACCTCAGGACACAATCATGACTCCTGTGGTAGGAAAGCCCCGTTTCCCCTAATAAAGCTCATTTTCTAAAGAGTAATTTTACGTTATCACCCCTCCTGAGCCACTGACCACTTTTTCCTCTTTAACATTTCCTGTGAACCCTCAAAGTCCCCCACTACTCTCAGAATAAACTCTGTAGACGTCGGATACCAAAGTCCTTTATTATCTGCCTTTTGTCTCCCCCATTCTTTGTTTTTGACACTAGTACCCTGGTAGAGCTTACATCCAGGCCTTTGAAAATGATTCATTTGGCCTGTAAAGCATTTTCTCCCACTTCTGAGCACTCCAGCTTCTCAACACATGACTCAGGCAGAGTTTAGTACAGTGAACAATCCCTCCCAGTCCTGAAGAGCCATCTCCACAATTACATCTGCTATGAGTGGATTCTTGCCACAGCAAAATCTTCAAAGAGTGATAAAGTTCACTGTGGGTACTTTACCCAACACCAGAAGCAGGTGTCTCTTGTTCTTTTTTTTTTATCTTTAGGGAAACTAATCAAATTCTAAAGCCAATTAATAATCTAGAACTCTCAAACTAGTTCTGTCACTATTTTAGCATATTTTGCTAAACATTATCATGAATACTATGCTCTTTAATTTTACTCATTTATTTTCATTTTGAAAATTCTTACATTCAGATTTGTAAAATGAACTGAATAAGCCTTAGCATGGACATGCTTGACCCTTTCAGTAATCAGTGTTCCTTCCTGTAAAGTCCCTTCATGCATGCATGCCTAGCTAATTACCAGCCAGAAGATAAAACACTACATTTGAGAAGATGAAAGAGAAATAAGCAGAGGAAATTTCTAACCAGCTCCATAAATACCTTCAACACCTTCATCACTTCAGTGGTTTTTCTCCAATGTTCTCCTCCCACAAGTAGGAGAATAAATGAAATCAAACATTTTTTTTAAACTACCCACTCATATAAACTGTTCTAGCGGAAGATTAAGTGACCTTGTACCAGAAAAGGGCTCAGTAGAAAAATGAACTACAGCAAATCCACAGAGCTCTGTGTAGGATTTGAAGAAGAAAACCTGCCCACACTATCTAGTAGCTCATAAATCTTATTCAAAGTGGAACTCGTGGCATCCAATTTAATCAGATGTCCCTTCCTTTCTTCTTGCATCCCTCTTAGAACATGGTGGAATGTGGGGACACCAGACCTTGAGCAGAAACCCACTTCCCCTTCGGCTTGGGAGCAGGCATCTGTGTAATGTTTACTGAAAACAATTCAGTGCTTTAAAGCTCTTCATAGGGCTCAGATAAGGGCTTGCTCACTGAAATACCATGCCTTTCACACCCCCTACAGCTAGATGCCTCTTCCTGTTTCCCTGTGGTGTCTCCCCGATTCTGGGGCCGGAGATTAGACCACCAGCCAGGAGAAAAGAATGGTATGTAAATGGATGGCAAAAGTCCTTAAAAAGGAAAGCTCCTTTTTCTTGGAAAACTTCTCCTGAGACTTCTGAGAGCTCTCTCCTAAGCGGACTGGGGTCTCCTCCTAAGCTGACTTGGGAAGCATAAAGTTTTCTTAAAGCAACCGACTGGTCTCTGTGTCATCTATCCCGACCACCTCGCTACATTCTAGGATGCAGGCCGCACAGCAGGTGCGACAGTGGAAAATTTTACATGAAGCATTTTCAGCAAAGTATGTCAACATCAGAATAAGACTATTTTGCTTGTTTTTCTGATAATTTTTTATTACAAAAAAAAAAAAACCACAACACTTTGTAGGCCATGGAGATGGCTAAGTTAGTAAAGTATGTGCCCCCCCCAAGCATGAAGGACTTGAATTAAATCCACAGAATCTGGGTACAGATAATCCCAGTGTTTAGGAGGCAGAGATTGGAGGGTCCTTGGGACTTGCTGGCCAACCTGCCTAGCTCAGTCATCAAGCTCTAGACTTAGTGAGAGACACTGTCTCAAAGAATAAGGTGGCAGCAATTAACAAAGACAACCCATTAACCTCTGACCTCTATACATACAATATACATGTGTGCATACATACACACACACTCAAACTGAATCTCACGATTACTTTGACGCTGAAGGTCAAAGTACTAAAAATGTTTAAAAGGAGTATGAAATATCAATCTATGTATGGCTCATGTGAAGGATGGATATAAATGACAATGATTCATCAAAAGATGACAAGGCAACATTGCTCACTACAAATCTATCATAGTTTCCCCTAAATCCCAGCACCACGTGACAGTGTATCTACAGCATTATCTACCACAAGTAGCTGCTGCAAAGGCTAATTAGATGTAATATGAAGACAAGAAAATTGTACCAGGTGTTCAACAAGTCAAACTGTATTGGATACAAAGAGAGGAAGTCTTTGTACATAATCTCTAAAGACAAAATCATATTCATAAGAGACCAAAGGATAAGTACATTCTGTAAATATATTTAAATAGCTTTCTTTAGAATAAAATTAATTTAATAAAACATATTTTAATGTGTGGTGTGGAAATAATTAGAAAAGCTCATGCCTTTGTGTGTGGCATATGTAGTCACCTGGGTATGTGCACAGGTACAAACACATACATGTGGAGGTCAGAGGTTAACACTGGGCATCTTCCTTCATCACTCTTCAGCATATGTTTTAGATATACCGATGTTTTGGTAGCACATGGAAAAGGTTGCAGTTGAAGTGTTGGTGTAGATGTTTTAGAAAGTGACTCAAAGGTTTAAAATCTCATCTACTTTGATCCCAACAGATAATTTCCTGGTGATTTAAAATGCCCATGCATGTTTTCTGGCTCATTTTAAAGTCCTTCTTCTCATTCCAGGCTCTGGATTCTTTGGCTTCCTTTCTCAGCTTTATGATCCCATTGTAATTCTGCTCTACAAAACTTTGTGAAGATGCTCGTCAACTCACAAAGCTGATGCTAAGCAATTTTGTCTATTTCATATAATGGGGAAAGCGACTGCATTTTGCCGCTTTCATCTTTAAGAAGACTAAGAAGAAACATAAAATGTGATTTCAGAATAGATTTGTATTTGAAGTGCAAGATGATGTATCGCTGATAATTCATATTAAAAAGATGCAAAATGGGGCTGGGACTATGACTCAAGGGTATAGCATTTGTCTAGCATGTGTGGGGCTCAGGGTTTGATCCAAGGTATTATAACAAAAAGATTGGAACCTCTAAAAGGGAAAAAAAGAAAGGGAAATAAAACAAAAGAGAAAATGATACCACAATTTGAGTTGAATTTGAAAGTTCAGAAAACCTGACTGTGACTGGTAAGAGAAACCAAACAAGTAATACAAATTATTTGCTGCTGAAGACTTAATTTACCTGTTTTAAAATAAAACATTTCACCAGGACACACATCTCTTTGGTATTATGTAATTTCTTTTGTGTTGTTAGCATTAAAAATAATGAGACATAAGTGTTCACAGACTGAATGCTGGAACAGAACTCACGTCTCTAAGTTGTCCCCCTCCAGAACCGTCTGGACAGGTAGGTAGCCAAGCCGGGGGTGTTTGGCGAAGTACTTCTTGGACCTGAACTTGTTCTTCAGCACCTTCGTGAAGTCGCGCACGTCTTCCCCAGATGTTGTCTATGAGGTTGAAGAATTCACAGTTCTCGTTAAAACTAAATCAAAGGCTAAAACAATACCCACAACAAAATCTGAGCAGATGTTATTAAGTGCCAACCATTTTGGTCACTATACATTTTTGGAATGCACAGCATCATGAAAATAAATGGCAGCTGGAACCCTCCTGAAAAATATATTCAGTGATGATTCCATATTTTTAATTGTGTTAAAAGTAAACCATTAGGTAATTGATTTATCCAATATTTTAAAACTTGACCGCCAAACTAAATTTTGGAAAACTTACTGGTAGGCTCCTATCAGAAATCCAATTTCCTTTTCCAAGTGTGATGATGGTCCTCCAGATTAAACACTTCTAATTAGGCTTAAGAAGCCAAAGGCTAGCCTTATTTAATTCATGCTGGCTCTCCACAAGCCACCATATTCTAGTTGGGAGAAAATTCAAACAACAAAAGGAAAGAGCAATGGCAAGGGACATGGAGGTACTTGTCCATAATCTTGGCACATGCAAGAGAGAGACATGAGGATTTGTCATTCAAGGGTCAGCCTAGGCTACCTGAAAAGGCTCTAAATACTTATCAAAGGAGCTGAGCACATGAACTAAGTTCTCAAATGAACAAACCTTTTTAACCATGCATGATGGGGCATGCCCATAATACCAGGTCTTGGGAGATGGAAGCAGGAATATTAGGAGTTCTAGGTTAGCCTGGGCTATATAACGCTAGCCTGGACAACATATGAGAGAGAGAGAGAGAGAGAGAGAGAGAGAGAGAGAGAGAGAGAGAGAGAGAGAGAGAGACAGACAGACAGACAGACAGACAGACAGAGAGACAGAGAGACAGAGAGACAGAGAAAGAGAGAGAAGGAAGAGAGGGAAAGAGCACAGAGCCTCTTCCGGACTTTATTTGGAAAAGAGTCTGTAAGTTTCTTTTCCTTTCTTAACCATGTAGATATGCTATTATTTTACCTGGATTAAAATGTAATGGTGATTTGTAGTGCTTTTATTTCCTTAAGGACCTCAAAATGATCGGGACTTCAGTTGTTTGTTTGTTTGTTTGATTTGTTGAGACTGGGTATCATTATGTAGCCCTGGTTAGGCTACAACTTGGCTCTGTAAAACAGGTTGCCTTCTTCCTCTCCAGTGCTGGGACTAAGACCATGTGTCACCATGCCTGGAAAGACTAGTTTTTATTACCATTTACAAGTGAGATGTCTAAACTCTTCAAAACCTACTCCATTATCTTAGTCCATAAACTATTTTCTAAGCCTAACTTTATATGATCATCAATTTTAGTGGTCATATTCAACACAGACACCAGCTTTAGTCCTAAAGATGCATTTACATATTCATATTTTTAACAGAGAGCTGAATTGCTACTTGGGTCCTATGCCAGGAAGTTTGCTTCCAAACCTACCACTGAGTACACTTCATTTTTCCCTCTTTATACAGAGACAGAGAAGTTTTCTATATAATAGATATACATAGTGCTATCTGGTCCCACTATCTGCCATTTCTTTAATGGCAAGTAATCCAGCATCATACAGACTTGCTTAGGAATGGAAACTTTTTATTTTATGGTACTAGATATTGAACTTAGTGTCTCACTCAGGCTAGAGAAGTGCTTTACCCCTGAGCGATCTATACGCCAATCGTTTTTTAAATTTTATTTTGAGACAGATTCTCACTAAGTTGTCCAGAGTGCCCTTAAACTCACTCTGTGGTCCAGGGAGGCCTTGAACTTGAAATCCTCCCTTATAGTCCTGAGTAGCTGGGGTTGTAGGCTTGCATTATTAAGGTAGACATGGAACTTTAAAAATGCAATACTTTCGATACAAGCAAGTTCTACTTTAATTTATATACATAAATAATCTGTAAGTATGTAAACAACTTTCTATTTTGTAGTTGCTTTTTTGTGCATAAATACTTTGCTTGTAGGAAACAATTAGAGAGTTTTTATTCTACTCTGGGCTTGCAAAGCAGAAAGAAGTATACATGAGCTGCAGACATGTATAGTAAAAATAATTCACTAAATTTTTTTCTTATTAAAACAAATATCTCCAACATGGACAACCTCTTTTCATCACTAATTTTGCAGCATCAAGCCTGTTTTTAGTAACTGAAAATAAACTTAACAATCTGAAGTATGATGGAGATAGTCTGTCTGACAGGCAGCAGAAGTGCAGTAGGACAAAACTTTTCATGAGAAGATAAATCAACAAAATTCAAAGCAGGGGGTGGGAGATCATTTACTTGGAAATCACATCAAAAATGTGGACTGCTTGTAACATCAGTGAGAATTGGAGAGGAAAAGACAGGCAGATCCCCATCTGTGAACTTTGAACAAATAAGTGACAATCTGAGAGAATAAAGGGAATAATTCCTGAGAGATGAAACCCACAGTTGGCCTCTGCCCTCCACAGATACATATTATACATGTGCTAAGCACTGGCATGAGTAACACACACCAACACGTTCTCACACGTACCTACATACATATGCCTATGGCAACTCTGTGGAAAGGGGCTGGAATAAAAGACAGTGTTGTAGTTTGTGGGAACCGAATCTGTACCAGTCAGAAAGGAGAAACAAGCAGAATAAGGCTGAGGGAGACCTTGGAGGAGGAATGCCTGGAATGGAGAACAAAAGACCTCACTATCAACTGCACAGGGCGTGTACACCTGCAACAACATCACTCTGAGACAGCTGAGCTCATAGGCGTGTGCCTCCTGGTGAATGGAAAAGGGAAGATGTTTTCTACAAGAGAAATGGAAGAAGCATTTGTGACTCCATTGCTGCTGTGTCTGCTCTTAGCACGGACAGTTAATACACACACAAATATCAAATGAATGTGCTCCAGCTGCAGCATTGCCTGTCTCTAAGCTTGGCTAGCAGAAGACATTCATCTCTAGTCCAGAAGGTCTCAACCCGTAAACCTGAGTTGGATGGGTGAGAGAAAGGCCAGGTAAGCAAGGCTACAAGATCCCCATCCCCCATCTCCCAGCTCTATACAGTGTACAGCTCACTGGTTAGAGTACATTCCTACACCAATAACCACGCCACTTTCTTACATCACTCTCCTTAGCTCTTCAAAGACACCCTATGCCTATTAGTCATGCCTACACCCTGGCAAGTATTTTTTCCTTTTTTTGGTTTTTCGAGACAGGGTTTCTCTGTGGCTTCAGAGGCTCTCCTGGAACTAATTCTTGTAGACTAGGCTGGCCAAGAACTCACAGAGATCCGTCTGCCTCTACCTCCTGAGTGCTGGGATTAAAGGCGTGTGCCACCACCACCTGGCCCCTGGCAAGTATTAGTCGAACTTTTATCTCTATGAGCTTACTTATTCTGGGTGTTTCATAACAGAATTTCACATAGCATGTCTGCTGTGGCTTCTATGTTGTTGCAGCTTATCTAGTCTGGGGTCCTATGTGAACTCAGGTTTGAGGGTAAAAGAGACAGACCAATACAAGGTATAAATCCAACCCCACATTACATAATCTGAAGTCAAATATACCAACTAAATCCAGAACCTAAAATAAATCTAATTGATCAATTAAAACAAAAATTTTTCTATTCTTCCCCCATCACAAACAAAACAAACAAACAAACAAACAAAAAACACCTGCTCACTTCCCAAAAAGTTAAGGCACAAAGTTTAATTGTTCCTAACAGGGCATTTGTATTATAAAGCACACATTCACAAAGAAGCAGTGTGTTTTGATTTCTTTGGTAACTTTTTTTATTATTTATTTTTAAGTTTAAATTTAGATTAGAAACAAGGTTGCTTCACAAGCCAGTTCCAGGTCCCTCTCCCTTTCCCTCCCCTCCTCCCATGCCCTCCCCCCCAACCCCTCCATTATCCCCTCATTTCCCCAGGGAGGGTGACGCCCTCCATGGGGGTGTCCATAGTCTGTCATTTCATCCAGGGCAGGGCCTAGACCCTCCCCCCAAGAGTTCAGGGTGAGAGTGCATCTCACATTGTTGGATGGGAGTCCAAAGTCCATGTGTATACTCGGGATGAATACTGATCTACTGCCCAAGGCTCAGTTGATTACCTAGGCCTCCTCACTGATACCCACATTCAGGGGGTCTTGATCAGTCCCATGCTGGATTCCTAGGCATCAGCCTGGGATTCAAGAGTTAACCCTTGTCAGGTCAGCTGTTTCTGGGGTTAAACCAGCCCAGTCTTAATCCCTTTGGTCATCAGTCCTCCCTCTCTGTTACTGGCTTTCTTGAGTTCAGCTCAGTGCTTAACCGAGGGAGTCTGCCTCTTCTTCGATCAGCCACTGAATGAAGTTTCTGTGTCCCAGACTCTCTGGCCATGGGATTGTAGGCTGGCACTCCCCAGATCTATGTCTAAAATCCATATATGAGAGAGTACATGCCATGTTTCTCTTTTTGTGACTGGGTTACCTCGCTCAGGATGGTTTCTTCTAGTGCCATCCATTTGCCTGCAAATCTCAGGATTCCATTGTTTTTTTTTCTGCTGAATAGTACTCCATTGTGTAAATGTACTACAGTTAGCTCACATCTTTGGTCATCATCATTATTGCTGTGGGAAAATATGTGCCACCCAAAGTTGCAATCCAAGGCTGTTATTTCACTGGCTCCATACACTTCATCGCAACACTAAAGGAGACGTGAAAAGTGACTCTTCCCACAGTGCCTGGAGACCACATTCAGGACAACAGAATGTAATTCGGCAGTTGGGATAGAGCAACAGAAGTGAATTACATGTGCTTGGTCTACTTAGCCACCTAACGACAGTAACTAGTGCGAATGCAATGCGTTGGCAAACAGAAGCCCACCACCTAGTATAATGGATGTCATCAAACTCAACTCTCCCTTCATATTAGATTCGGTGCTTTGTTCTTTAAAAACAGACAATTGTTGCTATGATGGTGGGAAGGCAGAATAGACAGGAACTTACTGGAAATTACTGTACAGTGAGTCAACCTGTTAAATGCCACGTGTATTTCTTGGAACATTGGGTTTTCTTTTATTGAAAATAGATTCTTCTCTTACATAAGCTATCCTGATTACAGCTTCCCCCCCTCTACTTCTCCCAGTACCTCCCCACCTCCTTTCCTATCCATATCCATCCCCTCTTCTGTTTCTCATTAGAAAAAAAGCAGGCTTCTGAAAGATACTATTAAAATGTAACAATATAAAATATAATTAGATAAAGCAGAAACAATCACACTGAAATTGGATAGGACAAGCACCTCCATGGTAGAATTCTGCACAAAACCAGCCCATTGTGTTTGCTACAAACTATCTGATGTCTTGGGAGGATCTATAGTCCCCAAATACCTTAGATTCCTTCTCCTTCCTCCATAGGGTGACAGTCTTGTAGGTTCTGTGGCTAGTGGTGGCCTGTCACCATTCAGTTTTATTGTAGGCTCTCTTGCTACAGGATTTTATTGCAAATGTCATCTATGTGGATTTCTGTTTTTACTGACTACTGCCCTGATTCTTTTTACCAAACTAACAAACGAGAGGAAACGACAAACACAATGAGACTGAGATAGCCCAAAGACATGGAACCTCCATGGCCCTGAAAGCCCCTCTAGACTGATTACTCACAAGTTTGTAAGAACTCACATATACAAGAGAGAGTGGACCTCCAAATTGGTGTCTTTCTTCTTCTAAAACTAATGATGGTGAGCCATTGTGAAATTCATTTACAATTGAATCTTACACGAGTAGGCATGTAAATGCTCAAGATACCCTCCATTATCCTGAAGGAAAGAAGCAGTAAGAGGACAAAGATTTACCTGAGTAATACCAATAGCTAGCTTTCCACTTGTTGTCCATCACCATAAGTGCAGGAATAAAACATTGAAAAGTTTTTCCCAATTATAAAGTCTACTGTAGAAGCAATCTCCTCATGTAGGCTTCTAAACCTTAAGGCGTTGAAACCAGACAACTTTATTTTTCAATCATGTTTTACCAATGACAATGACAATGATAAAATTCAGGAATATTTTAATATATTGTATATATATAATACTTATGTATTTTAATATATTAATAAATAAATATATACTATATGTACTACAGTATGTTAATATATATAGTATCTTTATATTCACTATATTAAGATTTATTTCATTTTTATTTTATATACATAGATATCTTGATTTACTATCTCTCTGTGCAACACACACATCACACATGAACAGGACAGAAGAGGCCATTGTATCCCCTAGAACTGGAGTTACAAACAGCTGTTAGCAGTCATGTAGGTGCTGAGAATCAAATTCAAGTCCTCTGGAAGAGCAGCCAGTGCTCTACCACTGAGCCATCTCTCCAGCCCCCCATCAGGAGTATTTTAAATTTTCTTCCAATTACTCCTTAATTGAGAGCAATTAGGTGAAGTATGGTTTGAAATTATCTTTGGCTTCAATTGCGTATTTATGTATTAATTCGTGTGCATGAGTCCCTGTGTCCCTATTCCATGTATTAAGCTGAATATTCTTAGCTTAAAGCTGGCCCCCAGCACACTCTTGCACTTGAAACACACTGATGGATAACTGAAAGACATCTTCTTTTCGTTAATGTGACTTGCAAACAAGAAGAAAGGTCAAGGTGCAGAGGAATCTAGAATTCAGAAATGCTAACCCCTGTGCTATTTATTATGAAGTGACTCCTTGAATAAATTGCTTTTCTACTTCAGCTGAAGAGCCATCCACTACTAATTCCAGAGATCCACAACGCACCACGTAGGAAGGGACTGTTTACAATGATGCCAAAAATCCCCCAAGGACAAAACACAACTGCTAATTTCAGATGAATTTAAACCAAATAACAAGAACTGAAAATGAGCCAAACTACATTTATTTTTAATTTCTCAGTGATTTTCTTGGTTAGTTCCTATCTCAAATGACAGTATTATCTATGTCCGTAACAAGCACTTCCAACATTAGATTTTCAACTACTAAAGTCAAATATTAATAAGTTACACAGAGGGAAACACAGAAGTAACGATGTAAAAAAGGTATATAAAAATGCACAGATGTCTGGCACAGGAGTAAATAATGAAAGTTTGCCATGTGGACCACGTAGAAATGCTGTAGTCACTGATGCAAAGCACATGTATTAACAAGGGTTACTGCTGGAAGACAGAGCTGAGGGCTGCAATCGAACCTCTAAGTGGTCCATTTCATTATCACAGGACTTGGAGACACTCATGGGGAATTTTTCTTTTTTAGTGACAAAACTAACCCTGGGCTTTTACTTATTTGTCACTGATTTCAGCAAGTTAAAATTCAGACACATTTGATTCTACTCAGAGCCTTTTGAGTCTTAATGGAAAAATGGGAAACTAAAAACTTAAGTAACATTGGCAGAATCACCAAGAACAGGAATGGTAATAAGCCACCGATGTAAAGTAGAGCTTGTCTCAGCCTTAAGAGCTAATGGCACCATCTAAATGCACCAGACTTTCTGGGAAATCACCATCAGGGAGATAAGAGCAGGGGAAAAAAAAAAAAACACTTCGGGATGCTGAAGTCAGAGAAACAGCAACAATGCTACAATTTTAGCATATTGGCCCATATCCCAAAGTGCATCTCAAGAAGCAGGGCTGCCAACACAAGCCATGCCAACTTAACAAGGACGGGATCAGTATTTCAGCATTTTCTTACAGGTGATTTTTCACGGCCCCTCCCCCCAACACACCAATGCTGGCGGGAGGGAGGAGTCAAAGCAACTGGTGTCAGTTTGCCCCTTTTTATCCTTATATTTTACTTTTGCCAATACAATTCAAAAAGGCACAAATTTAGCTTTAATTTTTTAAAGAATCTGTTTTTCCCAAAATAATATTTTGATTCTATCACTTCTTAAAGCACAGAAAACACAAACCTTGGGTTATTTCTACATCTATGAATTCATAGCAATAAGAATATTATGTTGACAAAAGGCCAAAAAAATGAAAAATCCCTACACTTTAACTACCAGGCCACAGTGACTTAAACCTGACTCCAATGAAGATAATATTTGGAGACCAACTACTAATCGAGCTCCCAGCTTCAACCCAAATGCCTACCCCCAAGAAAGACAACTTATGCTATAAAATTACTATTTAATAAGAAAGTGAGAAGAGCCCTGCATAAATGGCCCATGAGCTAAGTAAGACCAACCAAAGTCTCTTCAGCTTAGCTGTACTCTATAAAAACTCATCTGCAGCCTTTAGGTAATATATCTCAATAAATGGTCTCTGTCTGATTCTGGTTTTGGCAAATTCTTTCTACCTGCCCATACCTCTTAGCATGACAAATATGCTGAAATTTGTTTTAATAAGAACATTCACTTTTTACAATAGTGTCCTGTAAGTCTCCTTCCTTTTGTTTGGTTGACAACCAAACCTGATGAAGATGCTAATGCGATCATTTAACATATTGCTATTACTGGACTTTTTATATAAACAACAAATAACAACACACAATTTAGGCATTTGGAAACCTTAGCTGAGTTGTCAACTTTGAAAAACAATTATCTCTGTTTACTGTGTTGAGTTGATATACAGATATTAACATTGAAATTAATACTGGTCTACAAATGTTTGCTGTTGTTTATATTTGTGAGAAATACACACACTGCATTAAATATGTAAGGTCTTACCCACAACTGTTTGACTAAACAGAGTATTTTCTAAGTAATAAAAATACGACCACACACTTGCTTAAAAACTAAGCTACCAACATGTTTTAAGTGATAATAGTTTAGTAATTTGCTTTCCACAGAAGCATTTCCCTCTACTCCAACATTTTACCAAAATCTCAGTGAAAATCCCAGTACCAGCCAGTTATGTTTAATGACTTTCATTTGAATGTGAAAATTTACAGCGACTCAAGCCAAGCACGGAAGCTGGGAGTAGCCAATACTTCTGCGCTACCAGAAAACACTTTCGCAAATATCTAGTCTCTTTGTCTCCAGCTAGCAAGTCTCTCAAAACACCTTCACATCCTAGCTAGCTCTTCACATCCTGAAATTTGTGCGTGGCAATACCGCACTCGCTCACTTTCTCTTTTCCCTGATTGGTGTGGCCGCTATCCCTCTGCACATGCGCACAGCCTCTATCTGTCCGCTTCCCAGGCTTCAGGCTTGTGCACTCCACTTTCACATGTTTCCCTATAGCGTGTTCATACCTCTTCCCACACATGAATCCCGATGCAGAGAAAAGGAGGTTTGCAGTCACTGCGATTCAGTATACGTTCTCTCAAACTATGCATTTGAAAAAAGCAGCAGACTCAGGAAGGTCATTGTCTGATCTTGTCCCCTCAATCAGGTCATGAAGCCTCCTTGGACAGGTCTAATTGCCATCATCATCTATTGCTAATTGTTCGAAGTGTCCCATACATTTCTTGTGTATATAGCCTAATTCCCAGTGCAAGATGTTGAAGGACAGGATGGTAAGACATGGTTAAGTAATGTGGGTTCTAGTATCACCATTGGAGTAATGTTACAGCAGAAGAGGGTTGTTACTGATCTTGGTGCCTGATAAAATGTCTTCCTCTCCCTCTCTTTTTGTGTTATCTTGCAGTGTCTTTCAGCATGATGAAGACTTCCATCTTGGATTTCTCAGTATCCAAAACTATGCGACAGATAACCATCAATTATTCATTTGGAAATGTTTTGCTACAGCAGCAGTGAATGAGTAGAACATCTTTTGAAGACATAGGACATGGAGCAGCAAACTTCATTACATGAATTTACTTATATTTACTACTCTGTCTTCAGCCATGACCATAAAAATGGGAAGAAAATACATATTTTTCTTTCTCTTCCAATTCCTCTGCCTCACCATCTACAACCAATGTACTCTTAAAGCCCTTTTGAAGATACAATGTTACATAGCTATAACCTATTGTTTTCTGGAGACACAGTGATGATGCCCTAAATGTCACCTCATTTCTGAAACCTTCTACATCCCATTTTGGTTAAATATTGGGATGAGACTACACCTTAGGCCCTGCCGGAACTGAAAACATCTTTCATTGTAGAAGCTATAACTTGGGTAAAATACCTCTTGTTGACTGGACTCTTTTAAGCCTTCCTCTCCCCCTTTTTTTTTTAATACAAATAAAGTTTTCCTCAATCCCAGACTTTCATCTCTAGCCCTTTCACCTGCATGAGGTTTTCTCAGCATAGGAAAGACCATGACAACCACAGTACTGTAGCTACTTGTGAATTTCTTACTCCACTGGCCTTCAACTATTATTGTGTAACTGGAAAGCTGCTGAGTAATGACAGAGCCATAGATAACCAATCTTTGCCAATGAACCTCAGCTGTGCTCTTGTGGCAAGGTAGCAACCTTTACTCATCTTCTGGTGACTCCAGACTTAACCTGGTAGAGAGTCTAAACATTTTCCACTCCCCTGGGCATTTTACCCTATCCAGAGCTCACTCTTAGTGAGCAGTTGCACACACTCATAAATCAGTTCCATTCCACCACTATGAAATGGAAAGATATATCATTAGTGGCAGAACCTTGATGAGACATAGTCTGAAGTCCTTTAAAGAAGCTAAAAGATCAATACCAAGTGATCGAGAAACCCTAATTCTAGGCGCATAAGATCAACTTCTCAAAGAGATACTGCACTCAAACGTTCAGCATAGCCTCATGTGTGGGAACCAAGATGTGGAGTCAACTTAAATATCCCACAATATACGGATAAATAAAATGAAGCACATATACACGAGAGAGAGGGGGGAGGGCGTGTATTTCCCAGACTTATAAAAGAAGGAAATCTTCCCTTTTGTGACAACACAGTTGAACCTGAGTATATTATACTGAGTGAAATGACCCAGATATACAAAGAGAAATATTGCACATATTTATACATAGGTCTTATTTATGCATAGGATCTAAAAAAAACATAGAAGAGCGGCAGAGGGTAGGATGGTGATTGCTAAATCTGGAGAGAAGCTCAGAAATGGAAACACATCTAAAGCACCAGTTGTAACAGGAATACGTTCCAGAGATGGTATTGTAGCTACTGTCAAGAGTATGCTGGCTCTGGTAGCGCAGCCCTGTGGTTCCCTCCCCTCAGAAGGCTCACTGAGGCTAGAGGGCTGCAAATTCAAGGTCAACCTGGACAATTTTGAAACTCTATCTCAAAATACAAATGCCTTTTAAAAGATCTGGGATGGAGCACTGAGGTAAAGTGGTTGTGTAGTACGTGTGAGACCCTAGGGTTGGCCTCCAGTACTGCCGATTATGAAAACAAAACCCAGGCAAACCAAAGTGTTGTATAGATGAAAGTGTAGAGTGAATTAAAGAAAAGAATTTTACATTCTCGAATAACATGATTATTTTTCTAACCCAAATTAAATTTTGGTTATTCATTGTAGTGATGATTTAAAGAAGACTGAAAGAGGGAATTTTCACGATGGAGGTAAATGACTTGATTATTTAAAAGTGTTGGAAAGTTTCTCTGGAAGCAACAGCGTTGAAAGGTAGGATCCTTAAGGGTAGATCGTATCATAAGAGCTACATCTTAGCAATGAAGATTCCTGAGAGAAGACGTGTTGAGCTCCCTCCCCTCGTTTTCACACGTGTGCTGTCCTGCCCTTTCATCTCCAACTATGACAGCCTGGCCCCATCAGGTGCCTTCCAGCTTGAGTTTCCTCAGAAACATTAGCCAAGTAAGCCTGATCATTACACAGCACCTATCTGTAGCCTGTTACAGCAGCATATATATGAGAGACTAAACTTGACTGATGAGTGTCCCCTGAAGGTTCATATACTAAAGGCAATCTCCAGGGTGTCCTTATTGGAAGTTGGTGGAAGCTTGTAAAAGTGAGGCCTGGTGGGAGGCCAAGTCACTGGCAGAGTGCCCTTGAAGGGGTCCGGGAGATACGGTCTCTGCCTCTTTTTGGTTCTTCTCTGGCTTGGGATGTATGTCGTTTGTTTGCTGCATGCTCCTACCACAATGTGCTATCTCTACCAGAGGCCCCAAACCTAGAGGAGGCTATGAGGGTTTCTCTTCGGGTATCAGCTAAAGTGTTTTTTTGAAAAGGTCAGCTGCACGAGAGAATAGAGAGTGAAAGGTGACAGACATTAAATGTCATCCAAGTCATGGTATCTTGTGAGCAGAAGCTTTTATAGAACTAATGAAGAAATTATTCAGGTACAAATTTGTATTATAGAATAGTAATAGGTAGCAAGAATTGAAAATAATTTTCCTTAGGAAAAAATTCCGCTCCATTTTGTCACGTAAATATTTTATTATCAGTATCATAAAATACCTTCATGAATCACAATAGCTAATTCATACACCATTAGTCTTCCTATAGCTGAATACAAACACTGTCATAAATAATAAGCTGGTAGGTTGGTGAAACATTTGGGGAGTACTGAGGGCTTAAAATGGGGTTTACAAAATATACTTTTCAGCAATAAAAACATTGAGAGAAGGGGAAAATGTGACCTTGTGGGAGAAAGAGATGAGTAGTGATATGAATAGGCCATTTTCTTAGCCAGAAATGGAGATGGGTTGTGAGAACTCCAAGTACAAGATACTTATGGAAAGGTCACATCCATTTACTGTGCAAGTATCACTTATTATCACTTTACTGGGAAAAATGAGCTAGCGTTTAGGCCCATTTTCTAAGGTAGGTGTTAAGGGAATTTAGATTTTGGGTTTAAGATGGATGGACCATAAATAAAGCATATTTAAAAAGACAGAAGAAAAAAGTAAAAGATCTAAAGAATGTAGGTGAAAACACTGGAAAGCAGTTTAGTTATGTCATACCATTTAATGCAAGAGTATACCTCTAAGACTCAGCTTACAAACATGTCTATGTACTTTATAAAAGGTTATAGGTTTAGCTCTGTGGTAGATTGCTTGCTTAGCATGCTCTGTGGCAGGTGGATTGCTTAGGATGCATGGGGCTCTACATTTGATTCCCAGCACAAAGCAGGTGAAAAGGAACAAAAACTTGTAGGTCAAATGCAGAAACTAACCTAATACAGCTATGGATAGGATTGCTATTTAGGTTCAGGAAAGGCCAAATGGTCACCCAAAACGTGGTTTGAAAAAGGATATTATCTAGGATATTAAAGGACAAGCTGGAATCTCAGAAATGGAAGAGTTGCTTGGAAAGGACTATATAACATAAATAGTTTGGGATGACTTAGAGTGGTGGAGGTTCTCAACCTTCCTAATGCTTTAACATAGCTCCTCATGCTGTGGTGACCCATACCATACAATTAATTTTGTTGCTACTTTGTAACTGTAATTTTACTGCTGTTATGAATTGTATTATAAATATCTGTGCTTTACAATGGTCTTAGGTGACCTCATAGGAAAGGGTCATCCAACCCCTCAATGGGGTCGTGACCCCCAGGTTGGGAATCACTGACTTAGAGTTTTGTTTTGTTTTAGTCAACATTGGTAGTAGGAGAGAGGACTTCATTCACTCATTAGTTATTGCAAGTAGGCTCCCATTGGCCAATGATTATTAAACATTTATTGATTTCAAATTGCTTGGGAATGTTAGAAAAGTATTAGAAATGACTGTGTATAATGAGAATAAAAATACTAATTCTATATCATCACCCCTACCTCATCCACTTACTTTTATTTTTTCCCATTTAATATTATATCTTTATAATTGGCTCCCCGAATTCCTAGCTATTATCATGTAAGAATTAACATTAGAGTTCTTCCCAATCCAAATCCCTTACAAGGATCTGAATGGTGTTGTAGAACCTGACTGTTTTCATCAAGCCTGTGTCATCCCTTCAGTGAAGGAGAAATTCACTGGACAGAAGGCCTAAGGAGCTGCAGTCAGTGAGTCCATGCTCAGAAGGTCCCCAGTTCTGTTTAATGGTCCTTTATTGTCATTTAAAAATTCTTGGTAATCTTTGAACAGGGAACCCCACCTTCTCATTTTTCTCTGGGTACTTCAGCTATGGACCTAGCGCTTCCTCCTATGCCTTGTTGGAGGGACACGTTCCACTTTGATTCTATCCCTGCCTGACAGCCTCTTGGCCACTGTGAGACCACAATGAGGATGCTGCCTCTTTCTCATGTGATGCCTTACCTGTTACTCTAACCCCCCTTCTTTATATGGCTGCTGAAGCTCTCCACTTTCGTGTTCAACCCAAAGGTTGGCTTCTCAAGCAAGACCTAGTTTTCTTCATGTAAAATGGTTCCTCTCATTCTCCTGCCACCTTGTCTTGCTTTTCAAAGGCACTCACTACATCCTTAACCAATCATTTCTTTGTTTCCTTGCTCAAAATCCACAGAGTCCCTCCTCCTATGTAGACAGCAGCAGGGACATCAGTAATCTTTCCTGGGAGCAACTGACAAATCATTAGAGCTAATGCTAGACACAGATTCCCTCCTGGAGCTAACAAAAGCTAGGCTGCTAGCCTTCTACTCTATTGAGGTTATGACCTATAAACACAGTACATTCTCAGTTCAAATTATTCCACCCACCCTACCCCATCCTCTTTTAAAAGACTTCAACAAACATTACCTTACTTTCTGATAGCTCAAGGCTGCCTACTTCTTATGACCCCCATCCCCAATCCCACCCCCAGTTTACTCAACAGCATAACTACCCAGGAGAAACTATGTTGCTCAAACAATTTATGGTTTGTTCCAACCTAAAGCTCTGACCACTCTGAGAGGACTGATCAAAAGGACTGAGGACTCTGAAAGTCATTTCTCCGATGGCGATTATCAGGCAAGAAGGGACTGTGTCTCCCAATCTATAAGCAGACTTAAGCTAACTTCTCTAACTGTAGACCCGGCTAGCTGGTCTCAGGCATCACACAGGCTGCCCTTTGTCACTCTTCCCTTGCCTTCTGCTTATCCTTGCTTCCTGTTCCTCTCTGTCTTCGTCAGTATTCTTCTGTTAACACACTCAGTTACTTCTGGGCACCCACGTGTATAGACATGCCATTCACACATGCATGTGAACTATCTATTGATTAGACTCTGTTTGTGCCGCTTCAACTAGCATCTAGCTCTAATAATGCCTGACATGTAGCCGGGCAGTGGTGGCGCACGCCTTTAATCCCAGCACTCGGGAGGCAGAGGCAGGCGGATCTCTGTGAGTTCGAGGCTGGGCTGGACTGACAACCTCGAGAGAAACCCTGTCTCGTAAAAACCAAAAAAAAAAAAAAAAAAAAAAAAAAACCTCAACATTAGTCGGTTTAGTAAACAAACTAACAACTGTAATACATGAACTTTCCAAGCTTCCTTGGAAGCAACAGTTTCCTGGTTAATGTTAAACGTCAACATTATTTCACCAATTATAAATCAGCAACACTGTCTCGAAATTTCCTCTCCATATATGAGTCTCTATTTACTTAAAATAAGACACTGAGAATTTTATGCACATATTTTTATAAGTATGGCTGCCTTTGTATAGATGTATGAGCCAAAAGTTTCTTAATTCTCTAAACCAAAGAAAATGAATAAATTTTGGTGTTATTTGGGAGGAAGCTAAGGGATAGTACCTGACAGAAAATGAGGATAATTTCAGGACACAGGTAGCTTCAGGTCAAAAGAGTCACAATAGCTGTATCCAGTGCTAGGGCACTATGGCAATACGGACACATTAGCAAATGTGGCAATGCCATATGGTAGCAGAGACCTCTTTGGAATATGATTTGGAATCAAGTATTTGGACCATGAAGATGCTCATATTCATTGACCTAGATCACCACTTCTAGTCATTTGCTCAATGGAAATGCAATTTATATAACACACATAAAGTGCTACCTTCTCAGTAATGCTTTTAAATATTGCTTATAACACTAGGAAACTAAAGACCTAATTTAGAAGGTGGTTAGGCCAATTATAGTAATTCATTTAATTAATACTTTATGGTGGGAAGCTATTGTCTAAGGAAAAATGGGGGCAGCTATTATCTATAAAGTCAAATGAAAAACTTGGGATAGAAACTATATTAACAGCAAGCATGGTAGCGTATGTCTTGAATCCCAGCACTCAGAAAGCAGATGTAGGCCTATCTTTTAAAGTTCAAAACAGCCTAATATGCATAGTCAGTTCTAGGCCAGTCAGAGCTACATAATGAACTACATAGTGTCTTTTAAAAAATTAAGTCAAAGCATATATACATATATATGCATACAGAGATTTTAATTAGAACATGTAAAGCTATGAGAAGGTAGTTTGTTCAGAAACTAAACATATGAACGATATTTTTGATTTCTCTATTTTTCATTTTGATAATGTGTAACTTTTTTTTCAGAAACTTCTTTTAAAAGACTAAGATAAACATGGTTGTTTTCAGCAAATAGTAATTCATGGGTAACGTATGTCAGTATCAGTTCTCAATTTGCTTTAAAAAAAGTTTAGCTTAAAATCAAAACACCTATTGAAGAAGTTAACAAATTATAACTGAGTAATGTAGAATTTCCTTAATCAATTTAGCACAAGAAGCAGATATGCTTAAAAGGAAAGAAAACAGCAAAATAAATAAATAAATAAATAAATAAATAAATAAAATGACCAAACATTCTTGAAAGAGGTTTTAAAAAAATGATGTAAAGTCAGTTCAAAAGCCTCTGGACTCACCGGTATGCAGTATTCCACCATTGGATAATGTAACTTGTGGCCCTTTGCTGTTCTTCCCGAGAAAAAGCAACTCTGGCAGACATCGTAATTAAAATGCTTTAAGCTTCTATACCTGCAGGGAAGAAAAGAGTGGCCGTCACTCCTGCTACTTAATCTAAACCAGTCACTTGGGAGAAAACCATTGGTTCAAAGCAGTGCATTTGGTGTCTCGGTGTCAATTTAGAAATGACACTTCATCTCTCCAATGATGGGGGGAGGAAGTATAGCTTTGGAATTTATTTATTTATTGAAAAGGATGCCAGTGGAGGAAGTAGAGACTTTGCTCATAAGTTTTATGGTTTTTTTATTTTATTTTTGTCTTTATTTCTGAGAATTACATATAGGCATGCAATGATATATAATAAACAGATGCAAACATATCTTAAGAGTCTAAAACCTGCTTGCATGTGTTTATACATGATGAGAAGTCAAATATCAATGTCAGAAGTTTCTGCATGACATCTGAATGTGGAAAGAAAATTACAGAGAAAAGTTAAGATAATGAGTTTGATACACATAATTCTAAAATACAAATTAGACTACTAGTAAGAAATGAATATAAAATTCCTTCATAAGAGCACCAGTTCATACAACAGAAATTTTTACTTTATACAATGACTATTTTTATTTAAAATAGTCATTAGGAAAAAAATACAACAAGAAATACCCTGTAGGTAACTAGAGAAATGGTTCAGTGGGTAAGAGCACTGGCTGCTCTTCCAGAGGACCCAGGTTTGATTCCAAGCACCTGCATGACATTTCACACCTGTCTGCAATTCCAGTTCCAGGGCCACTGACACTCTCACATGGACACACGTGCTGGCAAAACACCAATGCACATAAAATAATAAAAAAAAGAAATATGATGAGGTAGGTCAATCAATATTGTGGACTCACCACTACAGAAATACCATGTAACCAAAAACATGTTAAATAAAATTCTGATTACTACATAATCTTGAAAGAAATGATATTTTAAGTCTCTCATAGAAAATAACACTATACATTGGTGTCTACTTGCAGAAACAACATTCTAGTCTTATACTTCTATGGGGTCCGAATGGAAAACATCCCCCAAATCTTCGAGTCAGGTAGGATAGCTAGTCGAACTAAGAAACACACATTATAGCTATATCTATGGGGGGGAATATAAACACTAAGATTAGCAGAGCCAAAATGGAAAGACAGCATAAAGGTTATGTAAGGCTAGTATTATACTATTAAGTGATGAAGGGCTTTTAAAATGACATGCAAAACTGCTTCCAAGTTATCTAGAGACCATCTACCGATACCAGCTGCATTATGACCCTGGTTTGTATATCACTTATACTAATGAATTTCTACCTATTTGGCACAGCTTGACAAATATGGTTGACATCGCCTTTGCTTAGTAGAATCTTGTTTCGTGCTGATGGCTCTTTCCTTTTCTCCATCAGTGAGAAACTCTTGTATCATCAGCACATTTTAGCAATGTGCTCTGCTAAAAATACTATTTCTCAGTCCTGCTTGCTGATGATGGTAAGGAGGGAAATTCAGGATGAAGTCCTGGCCAGGGTTCCCATTGGGATAGTAAGGGACTGGAAGTGACATCCAGGAGAGCCAATTTGCTGGCATGAGGTCACTATGAAAATTCAAGTCACCCTCTTCTGGCCTCCATGGACATTTCATGCATGTAGTACACAGATATACATGCAGAAAATATAATGTACATAAAATAAACTGAGAAAAATTTGGAAGTAATTAGTAAAAAACGCTATCCATTTCACAAAGTTCAGCACACAGGCGTTACAGAGACGGTTCAGTGACTAAGAGTGCTTGCAGCACTTCCAGGGGTTTTAAATTTGGTCCCCAGCAGTCATGTTGGATGGCTTATAATAGACTGTAACTCCATCTCCAGAGATCTGACACCCTCTTCTGGCCTCAATGGGCATACCCACCACCATGCATATACACATACAGACACATAAATAAAAATAAACTTACATTTACTCACATGCACACGTCTCATGTCTCCACAGAAAAGCTCATTGTTACTTGTAGTCTTAGAGTATTACTGTATAAGGCTAACTAATAATGTTATGGGAAATAATAATAATAAAAAAACTTGGTGTTTTCTGTGTAAAGCATGTCCTACTCTGGACACTTATGTAGTAACTATTCCTAAGAGAAATCATAAGCCCCAGGAAAAGAACACAGTGCAATCTAGGAGGTCTAATGCATACTCACCCCATGAGGAGACGGAAGAACCAGTATGTACAAACACTCCACCCAGAGACAAACATGGTACATAGGCCTACATGGTCTCCTCTAAGGTCATAAGCCAATGACCTTGACTCGATGAGAGCACTACAAAATGGACTGGGCCTGAGAGGACTGGCTCAGTCACGCATGAGGATCTGAGTTCAGATCCTTCAGAACCCATATTAAAAAGCTGGGCCTAGGAGCATGCACCTGTAATCAGAGTACTGGGGAAGTGGAGGCTGGAAGATGCCTGGGGATTGCTGTTCAGCCAAGCTGAATTCAACCTCTACGTTCAGTGAGAGCTCTATATGAAAAATAAGATGGGGAGCAACCTAGGAAGATGAAGATACTTGACATCATCCTCTGTCTCCGTGTACATGTAGGCACATCCTGGAGTATGCAAACACACACACACACACACACACACACAGAGAGAGAGAGAGAGGAAAAGTGGGGGATGGAGACAGACAATATATTTTAGCAGCATTATTAATGGGCCAGTTTAAAGTCAGATTGATTAAAACTAACTTAGCAGAGGTAACATGGAGTTATCTGATGATTTCTCAGTTCAAACTTTACATGGTGCTCCCATCTTACTAAGCTTGATCCCAAACAACGTGGAACAGTCAATTTTATGAAGACTATATATGCAATTATTCTGCATGAGCCTTCCTATGGCCTCAGTAAAAAGATATTCATAAAAATCCCTCATTCTGACTAAAGCATCCTAAATAAATATAAGAATAAAAATAAGTTAGTATACAGATGATGAGAAGGAAGGCTACTTTAGAAGGATCAACGATTATGCTAAGCGTCACATGTACTCAAGAGGCAAACTACCAAACAGGAAACGGGGAGGGATGAGAAGCATACCACAAGACCACGGAAGAACAGAAACCAGTCGGTTCTGGTTTCTCTGACGGCATCTCACCTGAACCCAACAATCGGACATTCTTTGCAGATGTTGCATTTGGCCTGATGCTTTGCAGTCTCTGCAGCTGCCACGCGGTGCAGAACCGGCAACCACACCATGGACTGTGGTTCCAAACGCATCCAGTCTATGAACTCCTTCACGCTGATCTCTGGCTTGTTGTTATTCTGGGGAAGAGACAGAAAGTGAAGGACAGCTGGCTACAGCAAGTGCTGCCCCTGCGAGTGACTCCAGCTCAGTGATAGAACCAATAGGTTAAGGTAAGAAAATTCTAGAAACTAAAATCAGAAAAATGCAGGTGTGGGGGTGGGGGGAGGAGCTATTGTCACATAAAAGAAGGGAAAGGGAACAATTCCTTAATGAAGAGATTTTAGTTTTTATTTGTGTGATTTTTTTAAAAATGTGCTCATCCACAGGTACACATGTGTGTTCATACTGCATGTATGTTCTCATGCATGCAGAGGTCAGTGGTCAATCACAGGTTCCATTCCCTAAGTACTGTCCTCCTTGTTTTTGAGACTCTCATTAGCCTGAGGTTCAAGGGTAGAGTAGATTTTCTGGCCATTGAGCACCAAGGATACTCTTATCTCTGCCTCCTGGATGCTGGGATGACAAGCATGTGCCATGTACTACTGCACCAGACTTGAGTAGGTTATGGAGATACACTCTCAGGTACTCATGCTATACAACCAGCCCTTTACAACTGAGCCATCTACATAGCCCGTCAATGCTCAAATAAAAGAAAATGAAGGAAGAAAATTTAAAATAACACACAATTGCCGGTAATCTTTCCACATACATCCTTTGATTGTGTAAAACTCACTTCTAAGACGGGAAACGTATGAAGGTGAGGACTCACTGATAACCCAACAAAGTGGAAGCCTTTACAAATGCCGAGCAAAGGGACTCATTGCTGTGTCCTGCCCCTGTTCGTCACACCATCACACTGGAGGCTGACTGGCTAGTGGGCCCTCCACACTTATCAAGACAGATCTCAAGCCTTCCACAGATCCTAATACCTGGTCATTTGTGAGCATGAGCAGGGATAAATTTCACCAAGTGCCTCTTCCCACTGTGGTTGAGGTCATTCTGTGCACTGACATATGTGACCATAAATCATATTTAAAAAATCATGTAGTATTTTTTCTTTCTAAAATAAGAAAGACATCTATTATGAAATGTAATAACCCATGACATTGATTCTCCTCAAAGACACAGTGTGAGCATTTTTTTCTCAGCAGTGATAAATCATTGGCTATGCTTTGGAAAAATATCTATAGGCTTCTAACTTTATGCATATGGATGGCATCAGTAGCATTTATAAATGTGCTTATGCACAGTAAGCATTTAAAAAGAAACTGCAGCTCTTGCCCAGGTGAAAATCAGCAACTCAAATGACTGAAAACTTTGCACATGACTCTTTGTGTATGTATGTATACTCTTTAAGAAAAGATGGCTGTTTTTGTAATACCTTCATATTTTAAAAGATCGTCCCTACAGAGATCATTAAGGCATTTTCATTCATCCAATAAACAAACATGTATTAAACACAATATAATGTTCAATGTATTATGAAGGGATAGGCAACCTTCAGATTATGTTCTTCTGAAGTGCATGGGGCAAGCCCCTCTTCCACCAACAAGCAAGTGCTGTCAGAATTCCTTCGTTTAACACATGTCGAATCTGCTAGAACCTTGGTCTTCAGGGTCTCTGCCTCTAGAACTGAGAAATACACCTCTGCTCTTTGTAGGCCATTCATTTTGTATATTCTGCTATAGCAAACTAAGACTGGATACAAGGTATGTGATAGGCACAGCTTCTGTCTTCATGAAGCATAGGTGTGCAAGGAAGAGGCAATACTAAACAACTAATTACACACTCAGTATGATGTCATTCTGTAGTGAACCTGAGGAGAGAGATGCCAAGGGCGTGAAAGTGAGAAGAGTATTCTCATCTGATAGGGTTCGAGGAGGACATTCGGAGGACTCAAGAGCTAAGTCAACATACAAAGACCAACAGGACAAGTGGGAGAAGAGAGCGTGTGTACAGAAAGGGAGAGCACCCCAAACAGAAGACACATTTAGTCATGGGGCGTGTGGAAGCAGGAATCAAGGAATGGAGTGAACAAGCGGTTGGGTAACAATAAATGAAGACAGACTCGAGGGCTTTGCAATTAAGACACTTCAATTTATATTTAGTGAGAAAGATATAAATCTATCCCGGTTTTACTATTCTTTGAACTAAACATCAACTTATAGGGCTGGTGCCCCCAAACCTCCGCTGTTTGATTCTAGTCCAATGAACTGATTGACTTCTTGAAAACATCCTTAAGTCCCTTTCTCAACACATCCTACACACCCTTGATGTTCATGCTTACCTGTTGGAAGCAGCTCCGAACACTGGGCTCAATGTTACTGCCCCCAAAGGCTGCTACTTCCCCCAGCTGCCTAGGGATCTGGATGGCATCATGAAGTAGCAGGCCAAGCTGCCGCTGGTCACACATCTCTGTTGGCCCTGCCACCTCTTTAAAGAGGCCTACAAAGGGAGAGAACAAGACATTACTGTCTACCTACTCAAAGTGTGACCTTAAGCAAAGCACACCTTTGGTGATACGGATTGAACGTTTTAAGCTTACAAGCTTAAAAACAATAAAAGAAAAATGTGGAGGGACAAGTTCAGATCAGGTTTCTGTTGAGCATGGAGGCTCTTAATTTACTGTCTGTAATCAGAACCACATGAGCCACTTGTCTAAGAATAATCTGATGTTATTTGTCAATACATATAATCAGAAGTATCTTTTTAAATACTACAAATAAATGTACATTGGTTAGTTTTACAGTCTTTGTAAGATATCCCCTTAAGAAAGAGAATGAGGAAAAACAAAGCTCCCTTCACAATTTGCTAAAGGATACAGTTTATAAAATATACCTTTAAATTTTATCAATTGATTTACCAACTTTTGTGTTCACTCAATATTTCAATATTCGATGAGCATATATTTCATCTTCTTTAAGGTATCTCTATGTTCATATATACTTTATATTGTAAATATAAACAATTCAAGGAGGCTCAGCTTTTCATTTTAGGCATTTACTATCTATATAAGTTATTTTTGTTTTATTCTGTGTAATGAAGCATTTTTTCAGTTTTAAGATTTAAAAAAATGTTTGTATTCTTTGTCTTTCTTATGCTTAAACAAAACAAACACTGGTTTGTTTCCTGAGTTTCTTAAATCAACAACATAAAACCTCTCTTCCTAAGATATTTATCTTAGCTCCACTATTGGTAACATATTGAGGATCACAATTATTACAACATTCCCATTCAAGAAGCTAATACAGTAAAAGAAGTTACTTTTTCAACAGAGAGACACAGCTAATAAAGAAACAACCAGTCTACTGGTTCAAGAGACATGATATCTGAATGCTTTTCATGTGGTACTATGAATAGAAGAGAGAGGAGTAAACACTTAGGAGGTTCTATGAAACTATTTTCCAACAATATTTGATAAATGAACAGCAGAGAAAATGCTATTCTCCTCCTGTCAAAGGGGAAGGATGCCAGCTCTAACAGTGTCAACAGTGAAGTTCCAAACTGAAGCATACTGAATGATATTGACACAGTAATTATCATGAAATACAGCTTTAATTATAAGCACACTAGGGGAAAGCAGATTCATTTGAGATAAATTTAATTTTTGTTATCACATGTTCATTTAGATTTTCTTAAAGCTCTGATTGTTTCATCATTGAAAATAAGACCACCACAGCCCCAAAACATTGACCCAGAATTCTCACAGTGACACTTATTATCCATCTATGTACATGTGCAATGATCTTTATTGAGATCAAATCTGCCCAACTGTCCTCCTTTGAGGCAGAAAACTATGCTGCTATGCCACTAAGAAGGTGAGCTCACTCATGGACGCTAGAGAAATAAGTGTCACCAAGTACAGATCTAAGTTCTATTATTATAGTAAGACACAAAAAGCAGTACAAGGCTGTGAGAAAGGGCCACAACAAAGTGTTGTTTAATTAACAACAACAAAACAACAACAACCAAGAGACAAACTTGAATAAATCAACCCAGAGGAGATAAAAGGAGCTCCCCAAAAGATGCTTGATGACTGTGCTTCTACTGAAGCCAGAAAGCTTTTGGCCATTTGCAAAAAGGCACAGGGAATGTCAAAATCTACTCCAGAGTCATTCTCACTAAGTCACAAGTCACAGGCACCCGAGGGATGAAGACTTCTGACTCCAGCCACCACAAAATCTATTTTCATATGAATGACTCTTGCCACTGAGTCTGAAGAGCATTTTGTCTTGAATATTAATTCTTATAAAGGATGTAATCATGAAGACACATTCCCACATCACTGGGGAAATCAAGAGTAGAATCAGAGTCGTCAAGGATCTCAGAATAAGAAGCAAAAATGAACCTCAGAGGCTCAATATTGAGGTAAAGACTTCGATGAAAGATTGAACCCAAGAGATTTATCTGTGTCCTAAAGTAGCATCCATCATGGTTTATATTAAATAGCAGAAAATGCAATACTTCCCTTCTTCTTCAGCTTCTGCTTCCCTGACCAATCTGAGCATTTACTGCTGTTTGGCAGAAAATGCAAATCTTGAGCTAGAACTTGCATTCACTTTAGTGTCTGCTCAGCACTGTGATGTAACTGTTTCTTTTTAAGCCCCCAGTCTTCCAGGAGCATATGAAAACCCCGAATCATGGATGATTAGAAAGAAGAAAATCTTTTCCTAATTTTGGAACACTGATTTTTCAGTTATTCTTTCCTTTCTCAATCATGTTAGGATGCCAAATTCTCAGCTTTGGAAATCTTACCTTTTCCTGATAATGAGGAAGAGTCCTGAAGTTCTAAACAAAGGGCCACCAACCAAACTTTATGTAAAGTCTTTTTTGTTTTCTTTTCTTTACATGGTTTGCAAGGCTCACACAGAATCATAGACTCCCACCTCCTGATCCCACAGCAAGTTTATGTTCTATGCAAATCCACATCTCTTTTCTTAACATTTTTGCCAAATTATGTAAGAAAATCATGCCTTCACGTTCTAGGCTTGGCACTCAAACTCCAGCAATCTAACAGTGATCCCTAAAAGAACACGATTTTGAATGCAGCATGCCTTTAGAGAGACAAAATTTGGGTAAGTAATAAGAACAACGACTAAATACCATCATTTGGGGAAAAAGTTTGTTTTCTTGATTCTGTGGGTGGGACCCAGGGTCTTGTGAATGCTTAGCATGTGCTGGACCATTGAGCTATTAATAGACCCCCTTAATCCTACTCCTTAGTATCCATCTTTTCTCTTTTGATATTTTCCTATTCATGAATTATTCTCCATCTCTCCTCCAAATACAAAGATTTTTCTGCACAAAATCATCTGGAAATGGGCTTATCTTCTATGGACAAATTAAACTAACAGATGGTTACCATGGTGATGAGCTTGGAGACACATGGGGGTGGTGATCATTTATTTGATCACCACTGTCTTTGGCAACTTGTAATATATTATCTCAACTTCCTTTCGATGTTACAATTGTTGGCTTCATCTTTCACCCTCTGAAATACAGCCCAGTGCCCAGGAAACAGAAGTAACATTACTTTTGGCTATAAATACTCAAGGCATCTACCTAATGACACTTGGTCACTAAGTGGGAGAGGTGTAAATGCAGGTCTCCCTCTCTTGAGCATGCAAAGTTATATTTCAGTAGCTGAGAGCTAAGAGGGCAACACTGGGTTACTGAAGGACTATAAACAACCAAAATAAAAATTGAAAGCATTTATCATTTCATAACATCAAAACTACAAAATACAATTATTGAGAATTAATGATAGTAAAAGTTTTAGTTCCCCTTGCCTTTCTTTACCCCCTTTCTTCCTCTTTTTTTTAAAGCATTGAACATAAGAAAGGAGAAAAAAAGAAGAGGGAACAAAGGGGTTTGGAGTCATAAAAAATGGAAATTATGAAACCTACATTATGGGGAGAATATTCTAAGAATAAATGAGATACAGATACACATTTGTGCATGGTTCTTACTCCATCGAGTCATCTCATCTACAATCATGAGCTTCTCAAATCACACAAACAAGATTCTGCTTGCCCAAACTGGTAAACGTATATATAGTAAGGTTCTCAAAACTGGAAACTGGCATTACAGCAAACCATATAAAGTCAGTCCTTGGTGAATGGATATTATTATTGGAAGTGCCATGCTACAGAAGGTCTTACATACATCTGTACTTTTCTTCTAAGAGGCCTTTGGAGAGAGACATCAGTCCAATCTTCAGGCTCTGCACTCTAATTTTTCCAGTCCGACCTCTGAAATTATAAGATGGGTTATATGTATTTAAAATTATATACATTATGCTAAATGTCTCTTTCTTGAGAATGAAGCACTGCAAAAATAAATGCAAGTAAAAGATACAACTTTTCTACACCACAACCTCAAGACATAGTTTAAAAATGGTCTTTAAACAAGTCTAGATAAAATACACCAAAGCCACTTTACACACAACATATAGCACATGAACAAATTAAAGGGATATAAAAACAGCAAGCATATAGCCAAAATGACCTCACTTTCAAAAATACTTATAAACAAAATACATTGATTATAAATGCAAAATCAATATATACATAAAAGCTATACAGAGTATGCATGCAACTTTATATAGCAAGAGAAGGATACTAGGAAATTTAAAATCAAATTTCTATGTAGAAAATTATATATTGAAGATTCAGTGTTTGCAAAGCTGTAAAACTTGTCCTCATTTATTTTGATCTTTGTCAATGTAGTTTATAAATTATTGCAAATTTTACAGTGAATGATTTCAAATAGGCAGGTGTGAAATCTGTATTGGGGAAGCATGAAATTGTAATTAAAAATGGAATGTATTAATTAATCAGCACTAGGAAATACTTTCACACTAAGCCAGTGAGACACAATTTCCATTTCACTTATGAATTGACTAAAAGAAAGATTTATTTTATCTGTAAAAGCAGGGCTGGCTGTCTTTATTCCAGTGTCTATCAAAGTATTATTAATCTGTTAAACAAGAGCTGGTCATGGTAGTAGAAACTGGATGGGAAAAAGCACTGTAAAATTAATAAGACAGGATGATCTTTGCAGTAGGACAACTCAGTCCAATAAAAAGCCTTATTACTATAGTTATTGTTTCACAATAAATACCCATCTGTTTTCAGCTTAGGTTCATACTCTAAATTTTCTTAGGGCAGTTTTCAAGGTACACATATAACACACTTAAAACCAGTAAGCAAACATTCACATTATCTTATGAACACACAAGATTGAGAGTGGCTGTTTCAAGGAGAAATGTCACTATTCATTTAACATTAGTCCTCGGTGGTGGCACTGTTGGAGAGTTTTAGGAGATGTGGTGTCTGATTGGGAATGTTCCCCATAGGCTCAGTTGTTTGAATTCTTGGTCCCCAGCTGGTGACTGCTTGGGCATGTTTAGGAGGTCTGGCCTTGCTGGAGGAGGTATGCCATTGAGTGTGGATTTGGAGGCTCCAGTTGCCCTCACTCTGCTTGCTGCTCCAGCTAGCACACTGTAGTCATGCCTGCCACTTTCCCACGATGGTTATGAACTCTAGTGCCACTGGAACTGCAAGCCCAGATAAACCCTGTTTTCTATAAGCTGCCTTGGTCATGGTGTTTTATAACAGCAATAGAAAAGTAACAAATACACTTGTAATCTATAGCATTTTAAAAACATAAATATTTGTAACATGTAGGTGTAGTGTGAATCTCATTGCTACATTTAATTTAGCTTTTGGTTTGTTAGTGTTTTGCTAGTAATGATAATTAATATTCTTCTATTCTCGAGTGATAAATGATTGAGCAAATGTCTGCATATATACCATGATACAAAACTCATAAAAGTTCTTTTAAAAAAGAAAGCATGCTTAAGTTACAGCTAAGTGTGGAAGCAACAGCTGTACTCTCAGCATTCAAGAGGCAGAGGACCAAAAAAATGACAAGTTCTAGGCCAGCTTAGTCACAAGTTTCAAAACAAACTGAGCCATGCGACAAATCAAGTTTCCACTTAATTTTTTTTTGTTTTAGCATTTTTCAAATTATCCCAGGAAATAGACAATGTTTATTCTCTTCTTTTCAAGAGTTGGAAAGTGTTTATGCTCTGAACACAGACAATTGACTTGTAGAAAATAATAAAGACGGTTGAGTGACTGCTCTAAGGGACTAGCTCATGGATGTGGACAAGAACAAAGCAATCTTCTAAGTGATCAGAATGGTCTCAATAAAACTCGATCTCCAGTCTACTGGGAAAGCACTAGAGAGATACATCATCAGGACGACAAGTCAATCATCTATCTAATCCACCATGGGAAGTTATAAAGGCTTACTGTACTCTATGATCTCAGGATTGTTCTGTGAACTTTAGGGACCAAGAAAAACTAGGGGACATGATCCCTACTCAACAAACTCACACACCTGGTAGGGAGGAAAGTCAAGAGGATGACTACAGAAAACACTCTATCAACCCTTATGTAAGGAAATGAAAAGTGAGGAGGTACAGGGTCGCTGTGGTGGGTAAGCTCTTGTGAGCACTTGAAGCGGCCCACACTTCTCACAGCTCATAAGGAAGTCAAGATCAAGGGGCAGCTGCAGCTCAGTGGCAGCGTGCTTGCCTTGCATGGAGGAGGCTCTAGGTTCGATTCCCTAGTATTCCCCTCCTTCCCCTAGAGAGAAGTCTACAGTCAGACATGGGATGTCATGGCTAACGCCTGAGCAAAAGAACACAGGGACAGGTGCAAAGACATCCCTTCCAAAACTTAGGGTGGGGTGAGCATTCTTATTTAGGTCCACTGTCGATCAATGTGCACATACGTGGGACCACGCCATAGACAGTTTTGATGTCAAGTAGGTAGGATAGCTAATCGGAGATGCGCCTGGGAGCTAATAAAAATGCATGAGTGAGTGATCTGGCCCCAATATCTAATTATTCCGTTCCCCTGGCGGTTTTTGTAAGTAACTTCTGAAATTAGTTTAACTGTGAAGTTAAGTACCTTTAAAATTATATTCATCTCAGAATAGTGGGGAAAATATGACTTACTATAACAAATGGAGCTAATATTCTCCATAGAGGAAAAAAATGTCTGAACCAAGTACTGCAAATTATTTCTCTGAAGAATGATTTAAATGGTTTTGATTTCTATTAAATCCAGGAGGAATATTGTGAAATTCAGACTTCTTAACCTGGGAAGATGAAGACTGAGTGAGGCTATGAATCCATAACTGGGATCAATTTGAGAGTGAAGTTTATAAAGCCCTTTCTACACATATTAGCTAATTTACCCTTCACACTCACCTTTCACCTGGTAAGCAATCTATGCAGATATTTTTGCCTCCGTTTTTCAGATGAAGAATTAGATGCCAAAGCTAAGTGGTTGCCAAGTCACATAGCAACCAGAGCACGAAATTTAGAATATAACGAGAATCTGCATGTTAGAACTTGAAAGTTTACTTGATTTATAATGTATGATTGGCCTGGCTATAGCAATATGATGTGAATACCCATGCGCCTAGAAAAATAACATCTGCAAGTTAGTCTCCTATGATTGATTTGTAACAGGTGGTTAAATATAAACTCTGGCATCCCACCGTGTCAGGTTTTCAATCAGTTAAATAGAGGGCAGAATGGAAAGATCATATCTCATCTCTAAGCCACACGCTGATTAGAATTCCTTGATCTCCTCTGTTTGCATGACTCATTGTTTCAAGTTGCAGTTGAGAAGGTCTGTCCTGGTTGCACCATCCTACAGTAAATAAAGTAGTTGAAAATACACAACAACGCTGTAGCTTAGATCTGAAATGGTCCCCAAGGCTCATGTGTTGAAGGCTTAGTCTTTCGTGTGGTGCTCTTGGGACGCAGTAGAAACTTTAAGTGCTAGGCAAGCCCTCCAAGGAGACAACAGGAGTGCCCCCTTTCTTATACTTCTTGGTCATCAAGGGAGCAGTTGTGGGCCTTCAGCATTCCCATCTGGCTGTGGTACCTCACCTACAGCAAGTGGCAAGTCATTGGTCAGGGGCTCAAACCTCTTACACCACTATCCAAAGTGTACCTTCCTCTGTAGGAACTGATTTCACCCATTGGCTATTTATGATAGTGTTGGGTTAGTAATATAATGAATGATGTAAGAACAGGCGAATGAAAGTCTTTAAAGAAGTCTGCTCATCTATGATGGGTGTGCACTGTCCTTTTCCTAAGAAACTCTCTCTCTCCCCCAACACCTGTGCTGAAAGTAGACCCATTTTCTTAAAGAACAATAAATCTGTCACATAAAACTTTTTAAAAAGTAGCTGAACATAGGCATCATTTTTAAGTTCAAAGAATTAAGATCCTCTAATGTCTAGGATCCCTACTCTGGATGGAGTAAATTTATAGTTTATCAGATTAACTCAGTGTGCCATTGCTTCAAATAGAGTTAACAGCTATTGCTTAGATAAATGAATTAGCCACACGCAGTGGAGAAACTTAGGTTGTCAATTCTGGGCATCGAAGATTACTACCCTACAGAGTAACTGATTTTTCCTTGGCTTAATTCATTTACTCCAAGATAGAAAGTGAGACTGAAGGGAAACCATCAGACCCAGTAGGGTGATTGATATATTTCACTCGCATAAAGGGGATTTAAGTCTTGCAGGCTATTTCTCCATTAAAACAAGGATACATTTCCAGGCGTTGTCTTTCAAGTTAAAAAAAACCAAAACTGTATCATTGTAGCATTTTCTTGTGTTCACATCTCACAGTCAGAAATGGAATTGGGCCAACATTTAACTCCCAGAAATGAATCACAACATTTCTCACACTGCTTGAGTCCTAACAAAGTGGCACTACTTTGTTCTAGAGGGGAACCGCATATGTGTGTATGTTGAGCTTAGCTGTGTTCCTCAGACATTCCTACACCAGAGTCCTAACTCTGTATCTTAGGTGACTGCTTTTCTCACCAACCTCATGTTTAAAGAGTCAGTTAAAATGAAGCTGGAAGAGCAGACCCTCGTCTAGTATGCTGGTGTGCCAGTAGGAAAAGCGATCAGGTATTTAACAGAGAAAGAGAGGATAGCCCATGAAGAGTCAAGGAGACAGATTCTGGAGAAAACAACAACAAACACATCAGTCTGCAAACACATTGATCTCAGTCTTTTAGCCTTTCAAATGTCAGAACCCAGGCTACCCATTCTCTTCAGCAGCCTAGAAATCTACCGTCATCACTGGACGCTGCTGGGAGAGGAGTGTCTCCATAAAACTCAATCAAGATGTCCTTCTCCGAGCTATTTCACAGGCTCAGATGAAGCCCCTGATAATCTAATTTAGCTTTTTTCCTGGGGTGGGAGTCCATTTGATAGACTACTGCACAGAAAACATTGAAATGACCAGCCATTTTTGGCGAATTTACTGTAGAAAAGATCTCCTTTGAGGCTTTAAGACATTTGAGCAAATTAAGGAGATATTAATGTACCCTAGAAGAATTAAAACTTTGTATTATAAAGCAACATATAAAAAGATATCAGACAGCAATGTATTGCAGTCAATCCTGTATTCTATCTAGTAACTGAGCCTCGTCCTCAGGCATGCTCAGGTACACAATGACTACCTTGTTAGTCTTCTTTAAAGAAAAACTTGATGGTATTCATTAATATTGAAAGGTAAAGGAATTTTCTAATGAAAAAACAAAAATTGTGTCTAAAGCTAGCATCATCATTTCTTTCTTACACAGAATCATTCACCTGCTCACCATGTGCATTTATGAACAACCGCCTGTCCTCTTCCTCTTCAAACTGAAGTCTGACATATGCAAATTTTCAGAGCTAGTTAATGGGAACTACCTTTGAGGAGCCAGGAGAAAAGCAACTGTCTTCATTTCCTTCTTTCATCTTTGCATACTCCAACCCCCTACCAGAAGAATGAATAATTCCCAACATTTCCGAAATGCCAACTCACAGCAAGTCTTCATAACTGATTAGTGCACAAATACATTGTCAAAATCAGAAGGGTCATGGAAATGGGGGAGGGTGATGAGCTGAGCAGGAAGTTGAGGGTGCTCTTTATATATAGTGACAAGCATGCCCTATAGCATCAATTATTCAAAGCACCTTATACAAACATAACTACAATGGTAATGAACCTATGATTAAAAGACAAATTGAGCCTTATTCATTGCTGTCCAAATTACTCTCAAATTATACAAAGATTACAGAGATTCTTATATGTCAATAAATCATTTTAATTCATAGTAAATGTAAGTTTTTTTTCTTTTGAAAATAATGAATTAAGAAAGTAAGGAACAAAGAGAAAGAAAGCAGACTACCTTAGTTTTCCCTAGCTGCTTCTTGATAAGATTGCTACGTTCACAGCCTTCCTTGACTGTCATGAGAGAACAAAGTCATAAAAGAAAAGCAAGGTATTCTCCCACTTGATCTTAACCAAAAGGCCGAGAAGTGATATAGGTGTTCTTTCTTACTCTACTATTAGTTTAGGATCTAAATGACTTGGAAATCATTTACTTAAAAAAATCTTTCCATTAGGAAAAGAATTATGAAAGTACATTTAAAAGATCACCTTAGGGCCTGGAATGTAGCTCAGTGAAGTGTTTGTCTAGTATGTGCAAGCTTGTTCTTGGCTTAGAACGCTAGAAACGATGATGATAAAGATGATGATGATGATGCCAAGTTTATTATCAACATGTTTCACTCACTATAGTCATTTAACAGATAAATTGCAAACTTACGTGTCATATACATTGAGTAACCAGTTGAGACACATATCGACGCAGAGCGGAACGTTGACAAGGTCCTTATGCAATTGTTCAAGCCCATCGTAAGTTGTGGTCAGACAGTTGATGACATCTGGGACACTCAGGAGCTGATCATTTTGGTTGAGTTTGTGCTGCTTGAAAACTTCATTTGTTGTATTCAGCTCTAACAGATCCACTAATCACATGAAGAGAAAGAATTAGGGACAGTCATTGCGTTACATAACAACACTGAAGCACAAGCAATTCTATTCTCTGGCAGTTAGCTGGATTGTTCAGCTCATGAGCTGATACTTCTCAGTTAACTTCAGTTGTTAATGGGAAAAACAACACTTCCAACCTTTCATTTCCAATAGCTTCTATCTACCTTTCTTTATGATTTTCCATCTAAACCCTGGGGCTTCTGGAGCTTTCCCCATTTTTTGACCTTTGAATTCCTTCTCTTTTGGCATTCCTGTTTTTCGATTCTTTGTGCTTTTCAATATAGAAAGACCTAAGTCTTTAGTATTACTTCAAACATTAGAACATTTCAAGTTAACACACTGTTCATCTCAACTTGAGAAGACAGTCTGCTTACCACTTCCCACCTAACCTTTTTTGCTAATTATGTCTTACATTTTCTAAATTTATTTTTAAGTGATACTCACTGAAACACCAAAGTTACACATATTGATGAGGGACTCCAGGGTTTCAACACATGTCTACACTGTGTGATGTTTAAATCAGGGTAACCCATCATCTCCTCAAACATTTATCATTTTTGTAAGCAAAACATTAAAAATCCTTCATTCTAGTTCTTTGAAATGAAAGCAATTTTTGTTGCCTATGGTCATAACAACTGCACACCCGAAACTGAGTTCTAAATATAACCTCGTGTCTTCAACCAGTTGTTCTTCATAGAACCTCAAACTAATCATTCCTTAGCAGTTTTTGCAAATGTATACAGTGACATTAAAAGTCATTGAAGAAGCAGAAGCAGACACCCACAGCTAAACACTGAGTAGAACTCCTGAAACCCAGTGACGGAGGGAGGAATGATGAGCAAAGAGGTCAAGACTGGGCTGGTGAAACCCACAGGAACAGCTGACCTGAACAAGGGGGAACTGATGGCTGAGAGGCCAGCACGGTACTTATCCAGACTCCCTGAATGTGGGTGTCAGTGAGGAGGCCTAGGTAATCTATGGGGCCTTGGGTAGTAGATTAGTATTTATCCCTGGCATACAAATGGACTTTGGGTGCCCATCCTACAATGAGAGATGCTCTCTCAGCCTGGACTCTTGGGGGAGGGCGTAGGCCATGCCCTGGATGAAATGACAGACACTGGATATCCCCCATGGAGGGCCTCACCCTCCCTGGGGAACGAAGTGGGGATTGAGCAGGGGGTTAGGGAGTTTGGAGGGGAAGGATGGGAGGAAGAGGAAGCTGGGATTGAAATGTGAAGCAATCTTGTTTCTAATTTAAATTAAAAAATGTTTTAAAGTCATTGAAGATAGTTAAAAAAATGAAGCAAATAAACAAATAAAAAGAACCAGGTTTTAGAGAAAATTAACAACTCTCTACTACCTGATGAGAATCAAATTAGAATTGTCCTGAATAACCAAAACTGGCTCAAATCAGGCCTACTTCCCATGCCTTCCAGACAACCTATAACTAAGATAGATGATTTAGACAAGAGCTCTGGTCTTGACAGATTTATTTCTATCTTTATGCTCCATGTTGGTGGGAAAGGCCAGTGCTAGAGCATTTAGGGTGTGCGAGGAACCCCGTCTTAAGGAGCATCTGGGTAAAACTACTAAAAGAAAGAATAACAACACCCGAGAGAACAACGTACAAAGGTCTGTGAGAGCAGACACAGGCTAAGAATTTGTGGCAGCAAAGGGAAGCATTTTGCATTTTCAGTTTCCCTACCTTTGTGGTTTTGTAACATTTACATGAACTCAGCAAGGTTTGTTGTGGATGGGACCCAAGTCTAACACAAAAGGTATCTATGCTTCATATATACTTTATGTATGTAGCCTGAAGATAATCTGATACTATTTTTAAAGGTTTATCTTGATGTGTGTTTATGTGTCTATGTGCCATTTGTGTGGAAATGTCGTTGAAGGTCAGAAGAAGGCATTACATATTTTGAAGCTAGTGTTGCAGGCAGTTGCTGACACTTGCTGTAGGTGCTGGGAACCGAACCTTGTTTCTCTAAAAGAGCAGCAAACATTCTGCTGAGTCATCGCTTCAGCCTCCTATAAAGTATTTTTAACATAACTGACTCATCACCTAAGGTCAGGTATGCAATACTGCCACCATATCAGCAACCACAAGCTTTGCATACTGTAGTACTTCAGGTTTCAGACATTTGGATTAGGAGGACAACTTGAAAAAAATAACTGCCCCTGAGGTGAAATTTGAAATAGGCCTTGAAAGATAAGATACACAAGACATAAGAGATTCACGGAAGCAAGGTAGACAGAGATGTCTCTTCCAGGGGGAGATAATTGCCTTTGAAAAAAGAAGACTTTAAGCTAGTCTAGGAGTCCACTTGGGAAAATGAATTGCAGCATGTATGGCAAGTGGTCTTACTGAGGGGAACACTGTACACAAAGCCCCTGGGCAAAAAAATAAAACTGCTATTAACAATTAACTCTGAGTAACCCCTCAGCTAGCTGCAAATGAAACCAAGCAGACCCTCAAACTATCTATCTATTGGATGCGGAAATGACCCATTTCTCAACACACAGGCATGGGAAATGACAGACTAGAGCTAATTTAAAAGTTTTCTCATGGACATTACCATTATGTAAAATATATGCTCTAACTTCATACTCCAATTTCTTAGCACTGAAAAACATCTAAGTGGGACTTAAAACATTGAAGTAACTACTTTCTTGCCTAATGAATAAACTATCCCATAGCCCCCAACATGACATATTTTGACAACTAGCCAAACAAATGAACAGTTTCCCTTGTGTCTTTGTAGTTCTGGCTACTGACTAACCACTGATTTTGAATTTATGAAATGCAACCATGCCAGCTGTTTAAACAACATAGGATAATTTTCCCCAAGCTGTCTACAATGGAAAAGAACTATGTTAAAATGACACAGACAAACATAAGTCTACAATATCTCAATAGGGAAGACTTTGTAAAAAAAGACTTAAGCAGGAGACATAGCAAGCCTGAGTAAGTGTCCAGTCTCTTTCTCTCAGATATCAACAATATCACTGCTAAATGTATGCTGCTAACAAAAATAATTTACATATGCATTCCACGAGCTACAAATGGTGACAAAGAATAACAGGAGTTCTGGGAATTACCTGGAATTTTCATTATCATTTTTCACCATTTCTTGGTGCTATACATTGTTTTCAATTCTAAACCTCTGAAGAACACTAGCAAAACCCATTCTTTACAGCATGTGACAAAGGGATATGCTTAATAAAGGATAGTAGATGGAGAAGCAAAGTTCTCCACAGACACAAAGAAATACATTCAATTACTGCAAGAATGCTAAGATTTCTGAATTCCAACACTAATTATGCCAGCCACACAACATACAGGGACAATAGACCAAATTTCAAAATGACCATTTCCTGGATCAGTCCACCCTTCACTGAGTTCAGAAAAGCCTCCCTTGTTACCCACTCTGGGGCTCAGACAGTAATTTGCCACATCCCACGGATGATCATGTCTTCAATTTCCAGTGATTTGCTCTGACACACCGGCTGAGTGCCTAAGCCAAGCATGCATCTTCCTGAAGTGTGTCACATTTAGGTACCTTTTAAAGAACAGACTACATTTAAATCACAGGAAATTATGATTTTGTCTCTTCAGAGGCAGAAAAATGACAGCCCAGTCATGCGACAAATGGAACAAACAGGCCACTTATTTTCTAACCAAGTTTCAGACTTTAATAAATTCCCACGTATGAAGCACGGGGGTAAAACATCATCATCTCCTGTCCTGGGGGCCGGGGTGTGGGAACTAATAAACACAGAAGGAACACTGTTGAGCCCCTGACCTGGGGCTACGGACATCTCTCTAGGTCTTGACCCTGTGTTCCAGCCTCCTTAGCACCCACCCATGTCCTCTTTCCCAGGCACCAGAAAACATTTCTGCACTCAAGCTTTCAGGCTTGGATTTTTAATCTTCAGGAATAGTCTACACATCTTTAGCTTTCCTAACCCTACATACTTCACAATTTACCAACTATCAAGCAAACCAATTGCCCCTCAGGCATTCTTATGAATCTAGACCTTCATCCCTTTTCCTGCTACATCCAGCCGGCTCAGCCTCCATCTTCTTTGGTAAGAATCATCTACTCATCCTATTCCCTCTGTTCTCCATGCTAAAATACTACTTAGTACACATATTCTCTACCTGGTACTATCTTTGAACTCTCTCATGAGGATCAAAATACTAATTAGAAATTAGTAATGGTTTCCAATCATCAGACATCCTGCAACTAGGGAGTAGAGACAGGAGAAACACAAGTTCAAGACCAGCCTAAGCAACATAATGAGTTTTCCAGGCCATCCTAGGACAGTAGTAGGAACCTGTCTTAATATGTAATTTAATAACAGTCAATAATACCTCCAAATCAGAAATTTCAAGAAAAACATTTTTAAATGGCCCCTGAAATGACCTAAATAGAATTTATTGAAACTTCTGGGTCCTGGACAAGGAAGTAAGCTCGCTCTTCTACCACACGACATTCCTTGACACTCTCTGACCTGTACCCAAGCCTTTGATTGGATGCACCTCTATCCCCTGTTCTTATCTCAGACTAGTGCCCACATGCCTAAACCCAAGGTGGCTTTTATGGTTGAGTAAACACATCTGTGAGGTAGGGACACCATCTTTTCTATGATGAAGGGGCTGCCTCCCTCTCAGCCAGCATCTTCTCTTGTTTCTCTGCCATGGCTTGCTACAAAACATTAAGTCAAAATTCACAAATAAATGTGTGTGTGTGTATAATATAAAAAATGCATAGTGTGACCTAAAGAAAATGATAAAAGTACAAAGTCCATTACATACCAAAGAAAAAGAACATATTAACATCATATGTAACTATGACCCATCGTGATCACGGGGGTAACCTTTGTATTTACTCTAATCTTTGCATTAACTTTTAGTTCTTAAAGGCAGAGGTATGCCATAAATAGAATAGCCTTTAGCTCTGCGGCACTTTGAACTAAATGTAAATGGAAATGAACTATACAGCTTTCTTTTGTCATGTGACATTTCTCACTTAGTTTCCTAACTCTCATATGCTGCTGCTATTGGCTAGTTCATTCAGTTTTTGCTGCTGTAGAGTAATATATTTTGAATAAGCCAAAAATGAACAAAGCTTACTTCTATAAAACATGACTCTAAATCTTGCCCATGTCTCCTGGTGCACACCTATGTCACTTTCAAATTCAAACCACTTGTTTAGTATGACCTAGTGACTTTAGTATGAGCTAAGTGACTTCAGGCCATGCTAAACAATGGGAGGGCATAGGTAGGCAAGAACACAGACTTTCCTTTCTCGTATGCATGTAATTCATTTGGAAAGGTAGACAATAAGTATGTAAAAAGAATATTAAGAATTATGATTCTGACAGAGTATCTTTGAGCCTAAAACAAGCACCATTTAAAAAGAAACACCACACACACACACACACACACACACACACACACACACACACAAAGACTGGAAGGGATGAGATGGAGTTAACCAGGAGGGAGTGAAGAGGAGCCATGTGCTTGAATCATAGTTGCTAGTCGGAGACCCACACAGTAACCATGAGGACACTACAAATGTGAAAAGCTAGAAAACACAGCTTTCAAGCAGGAGAAATAGACTAAAACTTGCTAGGTCAAATATCAAATTGAACCGATGGGAGCAAAGTAAAGGAAGAGGACAGAGAGCAGACAGGCCAGGCAAAGGCCAATGCATTCTAAGGGAAAAGCAATCTGTGAAAGCAAGAACACAGTGTCTACGTGCAAGGCTCTCTCTGAATTTGAGCCCTCCGAATGTTGGAATGAGGCTCCTGCCTTGCTTTATCTCCGAGTGATCTTTGAGCCAAACAAATGAACGGGGAATGGCACAGCAAGGACAAGTGTGCTCTCTTTACGCTGGCAAGGGAGCAATATGCTGGGTGGGGATGTGCACAAAAAGAGAGGTGACCGTGACCTAAAAGCCACTGTGTGTAGAGAGAGGTCAACTCTCCTAACATGCAACTACCGTGCAAGGCAAGCAAGTGAAAAACAGTCACAGGGGGCTGGAGAGATGGCTCAGCGGTTAAGAGCACTGACTGTTCTTCC